>NC_136067.1:1210020992-1210767233 GCF_964261635.1 Lissotriton helveticus | reverse complement strand
AGACATAATAGGAGAATGAGAGCATTGGAAGAATAGAGAGACATGTATTCATGCCCCATCACTGCATTTCTTCGATCAGTCTTTTTTGTCTTCTGCTCACTCTTCTTAGACAAGTTCCTTCTTTTTCCTCCTGTGAATCCTCTTCTCGTCTTCACTCTTGTTTGTACCTCTTACTTATTGTCTATTGCTCTGTTCTCTCCTGAGCGCCTATGTTCTCTGCCGTAGTTCCTCTCCGTCTTCATCGATGGTCTTCACTCCTTTGAAGTGAGAACTGTTCCTTGTTATTCGGTAGGGGCCGAGTCCGCCGTGATCATTTCCCCTTTGACCTCTGTTATTGTTAGCTGGTCCTTTGGAAATGGACTGTCAGACTTTCTCCATTGTCGCTGACGCACCACCACTTGGTCCCCTTGCTTGTGGTGCACCGAAGTGGCATATCGCCTGGCGTCCCCGTTCGCTTTCATCTTCTCCTTCGCCTGCTGGTCCCTGACAGCAATGCTGCTGTGGTCTGGTGGCCTCTTCACCTCTAGCAGTGGTAGCCTCATTCTTCTTGTCCTCCCCAGCACCAGTCCAGCTGGACATCGTCCTGTGGAGCTGTGGGGGGTGTTTCTATAGTCTTGTAGTACTTGACAGAATGCCTGTCCTATGGAAATCTGTGCCAGCTTGGCTCTTTGGACAGCCTTCTTTATGTTGCCCATGAACCTCTCCACCATGCCATTCGCTTGTGGCCACAGAGGCGTTATCTTTTGGTGATGAATGCCTAGGTAGGTCATGAATTCTTTGAACTCCTCCACTGAAAACGGAGGACCGTTATCTGTCTTTAGTGTCTCGGGTGATCCCCAGGCTGCAAATATGTCATCTAGTATTGGCAATGTCACTGTTGCTGATGTTGTAGAGATGTGGTGTACTATGGCAAACCTCGAGTAGTCATCAATAATCAGGAGCAGGTAGTTACCCATGTCTAGCAGCTCACAGATGTCTGCTGCCAACTTTGTCCACACTGCCTTTGGAAGTTCTGACATTTGTAATGGTTCCGGATTTGCTGTCTGGCCTGTCGTTTGGCATATGCGACAGCTCTGGATGGTGTCTTCCACCATTCTGTCTAGGCCAAGGAACCATACCTTCTCCCGTAGCATGTTCTTTGTTGCGACCATGCCATGCGACCATGTTGCTAAACTAACAGTCCGTCGACTTAGTCCCCTTGGTATTACTATTCTTGTTCTTCGCTTTAGTGTACCATTTTCAGTCTCTGATAGTTCTTCATGTATCTTTTTGAATGCTATCATTTCCTCCTTGTTAACTCTGTCTCCCATTGCGCAGTTACTGTTAATGCATCTCCATCTCTGCTGTCTTGTTGCAGCTTTCACCACTTGCATTGTGGCATCCTTTGCTGTCTCCTGCTATAGTTCAGCCAGTGCTATTGGCGCCGGCGTTTTCTGTCTTAGTACAAAGTTGAGATATTCTTCTGCCATTGAGGTCTTCATTGGTGCTTGTGGTAAGGGGTGCCGGGACATGTAGTCAGCTGGGGTGTGTTCTTTGCCCAGCTTGTGCACTATCTTGAAATCGTAGTACATCAGTCTTATGCCCCAGTGCTCAATGCGCGGTGGCATCTTTATATTTGGACAAATAGCGATCAAATTATTTTCAAAACTTCTATGCCTTCAAGGCTTTTTTTCCATCATTTTAACACATGTTTTCCAGCAGGTTATACGAATAGTACAGATTGATTTATGCCTTGCATATTATCCATGTCAAAACTGAAGCAACATTCTCATCTCTAAAGCAAGCTCAAGGCAACTCTGCCCAGAATTCCTTTTCTTCCACCAGTTCTCATTGCAATTCCTAACGTGTCTCCAACATTTAATATTAGGATTATAATGCACCCTAAACTTCCAATTCGGAATACATACTCTTCTTAACGACAACTTACACGTCATATTCAATGTGTACTTGCCTCAAATGGGTTCTTGTGAAGAATTGTCAGAAGCTGATAACTGTGGATGACGCTCTTTACTTTAACAGTTAATGGGCCCACAAGATAAGGCAGCAAGGCAGCAATACATCCAGCAGACTGCTTTCCAAAAAAACCTAACCTTCTACAACTAAAAATGTATAGCAACAAAACATTCTAAAATATGACATCACATATTTAAGCTTACAACTTACACTTCCAGTAAAGTAATATGTAACCTGTATGTATTCAACAGTCCCCAAGGATATTCTCTTAAATGAACATAAACATCCTGCTTGGTGAAGCACCTGCCTAGCTTCACTCTGACACCATTGCTGTTTTAATTTGTTTTGTTGCCAGGATTCAAATACTGTTTGTAACAGGTCATCAATTCTGGTTTCCCCTGCTCCATTTGTTAGCCACAAAGCTTACTTAGACTTTGACAACTTTTATGCCTACTTTCTGTTTCGATTTATGCTTAGTTTTTTATTTGTTTTAAGTTATGAATTATTTTTAAAAAACGTACAAGTTTACATTTTATAACAATTATTAAGCGTCATTTTGAAAAATGTCATCACATTTTAATGTTACCAATAACATTTTGGAATTATCAACATTACAATCGAATGGAAAGTCAAAACAATTCAACAATTGCATCAATGCACTTGACCATACACAACCCGGGTTCTTGTTCAGCAAAAACAAAGCCGGAAAAAATGATACCCTCTGCGAGTTAATATATCATAGCATGTAGTCCTTAATTTGCAAAGAATGTGCCAGGGCCCATCTCAGAAGACCACTGCAGCCTGCACCACCCATTGCCCCTGCCAGTGCTCCCAATGACAGTACCAGTGTATCACCTAACCCTCGCACTCCTACATCAGTGACAATTCAGAGTAGTTCAGGTCACACAAAGCTATAATAATGGTGTGACAGGCTGGTATTTCATCATTTTCAATGCAAGTTGACTTAACAAACACAGTCGTTGTTCTCCTTTCAGAACTAAGCAGACAGCGCCAGTATGTGGTGGCCTGTCACTAGTGCTGACAATTAATTGCCGGTGCCGATCACAAGCAGAATCACTGAAAGCATATCAAATCTGTTGGACTCTATATTCGATCCTCCTGTTATAATACACTCTTTCATGAAACCATCAAAAGGAATGACTATCTTTCTGAATATTTAACTCAATAGTAAAGGCATTATTGTGCACACTTAGCAGTCACTTAACATTGCTATTCCACTTGGGGAAAGACTGCTCCTCTTGGCAGGATTCTCAGAAACGTTTAGCCATTCTTCTGTACTGTTCCAAAGGACTTGCTTCAGTCTCAGCAGTCTCTCCCACAGGCAGCAGCCCATTTCACCACATGTGTATTCTGTTTTCCCTCACAGCAGAAGTACATATTTTCAATTGACAGTGAAAAGCTGCTAATATCACATAGATCTGACAAATAAACCACAAACCTGTCAACGACGACTTCACCAGGCACAGCTGTCCTTCAGTTAGTCAACCTTCTGTAAAACAGTTCCAACCGTATGTGTTGTCTCTTTATTGGCCCATTTACCTTTACAACTTGAACAGGCATTTCCAGAAGTCAGCAAACGTTTCTGGTCTCTAACGGAGTCTGATGTTGATTTACCGGAGTGGAATCAGTTAAGGAAAATTGAGAACAAAGCAATCAAGACACTGTAACACACAATGCATGTGAATAAGGCTTATTTCTATCCATGTAACAATTTTTTTTTTGACTATGTATTGTGTCAGTGCCAAAAAGGTTCGGCAGGGCACATGTAGACCCCCAAAACCCACCCAGGGGTTCCACAAATGCACAAAGTCAGCTTGAAAGAAATACACTGTCCATGGGTTAAAAGTGTCTCCATGGTCAAGCTTCTCAACAACATCCCCTCATACGTTCTCTGTGGAAGAAACCCTATATTTTAGTTGGAACTTTTGTGGAAAGCACGTCTCAGGAGACCCAACAGAGAGAAAATGGGTTACGAATCATCTCAATATAAGAAGAGTGGTCATGCTTGTAAGTGTCAAAATAAAGAACTGAGAAGAGTTATTTATGTACATATAGCATCAAGCCTGGGTATGTCTTTTAGCAGAATAATAAAAACTCATGTTCCTCTTGGAAACATATTTTTTGCATCTTTATATTTCCCAGAACCCCATCTTTTTTTCAGAAGTTGCTCTGTAGGCTTTTCATGGCGACTCTCACTTAGCAAATCGTTTTACAGCTATGAGGTCTCTACAGGTAGTGCATACTTTGTAAAAGAATAAGGGGCATATTACCAAGAACCTCAAAAAAATTATCGCCGTTTTAGCGGCAGGAAACTGACCCTAAAACGGCGATAATGGGCTTGCTAATATGCATTATAGAATTCCAATAGAAACACAGGTTAGATGTGCAGGACATCTAACCTGGGCTTCTATTGAAATTCTATAACGCATATTAGCAAGCCCATTATCGCCGTTTTAGCGGTAGTTTCCTGCTGCTAAAATGGTGATAATTTTAACGAGGTTCTTGCTGATATGCCCCTTAGTGCGGGGACTCGTTGTTATTCTTCGAAGCCTGCTACCCGTGTTGCGGAATGTTGGGGCTGTAATCAGGGACGTAACACAGGCCCCTGCAGCCCCCGTGGTGCGGGGGGGCCCCGACGCTCCAGGGGCCCCCCTCACTTTCGGCAGAGGAAGATGGCTGCAAGCAAGGCAGCAAGCCTAAATTAAACAGCGCGCAACAGCCTGAGCCTCTATTTAAACATTCATTTAAATTACAGGGGCGTATTAACACAGGCCCCACCCCCCGCAGGGGGCCCCCACGCTTCAGAGGCCCCATTACGGGGCCCCCATGCTCCAGGGGCCCCCTCAATGTGGGCAGAGGAAGAATGGAAGACGACGGCATCACTGCAAGCAAGCCCAGGCCTATAAACAGTCAGTGCGCGCACACGCACACCACGGACTGTGACGTCTCTATTTAACCATTAATTATGGCTTATGAACACAGGCCCCCGCAGGGGGCCCCCATGCTCCAGGGGCCCCCTCACTAGACTCAGCAGAGGCTAGGAAGCCTATCAACAGTGCACTGCGCAGCACACGGCGGACCGTGCCTCGGCCTCTATTTTAAAAATTAATTATGGTGGGGGGGCGTGGCTTGGACGGCAATGCAGACGGTCGTCTAGGTCCGTCGGCTCCACATCCCTGAGGGGTAAACAACTAGCCACACTGACCGAAACAGAACAAAAAGGACAAAACAAGGTGGGGGAAAGACCTACGCTACCGATCGACAAAAGAGAGGTGAAGAAGTGTAACCACGGAGCAAGAAACGAGCCCCTGAACCCGCCGAGGTAAACAACCGCACGCAGATCAAGATGGCGGCGTGAGGCGAGAAGGAGCCAGCGGGGGAGGGGAACAAACGGAGTAACGAGCAGAACGCGCCTCCACATCTGAAGAACTCCGACAGCAGTGCTCGGAGACCTCCCCCCGCAAGTGCAGTCCAGTACGCCAACAAGCCGTGTCTTTAAGCACGACAGAAGAGCCCAGAGCGGACGGCCGCCCTGAACTGAAAAGGGGATAAAGAGAGGACGTCGCACAGAAGGAGAGGAGGAAAGCGATCCAAACCTGTCCAGGAAGCCGTGTCAACCGAACACCCGAGGACCGTATAGGGAACGAACCGGAAGTAAGAGGGCGGCGAGGGCGCCATTACCGGAAGTCTTCCCCGATTACAGGCGGAAGGCAGGTAGGCAAGCTGCCCGTGACCCGGAAGCGGAAAGAAGACAGCCGGAAGGGGAGGCAGGCAGGAAGACAGGACGAGCGCAATAGCCAGCAACCACCAAAGAGGGAGAGAAGGGAGGAGAGGAGAAAGCGGTAAGCGGCTCCGTATGTGCCGACGCACGCTAGAAGCCAAAGACCACGCACCGGGGGCAGGAGAAGGGGAGCTAACGATCAAAGGGAGAAGGACTCTGAGAAACCAGCAGGCGCAGCGCGACGCAAGCGACGCAAGCGAGGCACTCAAACGCGCCAAAAGTAAAGGAACATATCAGATATAACCCAACAAAGGCCGAACAAAGCAGAGAACATAACGGGGCCAATCTGACATAGAGCACCTGGGGCAGAGGCATGAGGGGGACGAGGGGCGCCGACCTGAAAGCAGCACAGGCGCACTACCCTGAGGCACACTACCCTGAAGCAGGACCAAAAAGGGAAAGAGGCGCTGAGAGAGTAGCGGGCGCAACAGGAGACACCAATACGCCCCAAGCAAAGGCAAAAGAGCACGTCAGGCACAACAAAAGCCGAGAGGGGACCAAACTGTCATACAGCACGCTGATCTTCACCACCGTGAAGGGGGGAGCGCTCGAGACAACCGGCAGCTGAAGCAGAGAGATACGGAGCGAGCACTCTCCCCCCAAGCTCCCCCAAGCTCAGGCGGCCATAAACGCTCACACCTGCAAGCAAGCATAAAACCCAGAAACCATGCAGAACAGAGCGAACACCAAGCCCCTCCGCAGTGCCAAACAGCAATCGTGCACAACACTAAATATCTCCCTACCGAAGGCCGGAAAAGAGGCTAAATAGCCAGTGGCCTGCAAAGCCACGAACAAGACAATCACACGCTGGCAGGACCTAAGGCAAAAACCAGAACAAGACACATCAGAGAGCCAAGCAGATATAGACAAGGCACCCAAGCACCAGCAACAAAGGTGACGAGCGTACCAAAAGTGGCCCAAGCGGGGGGGAGGCTGGTCAACATCCTATCAAGAAGGGGCATCGGAATAATGCCAGGCAGCGATGGGAAGATGGGCGACCAAAAACAGCCCAAAATAGACAACCAAGGTTCCCCATCCAAAGCAAGAGGCGAAGCTGTCACTCTAGAAACGATCCTGCGGAAAGTAAACGAAGCCAATGAAGTGGGGAGAGAGACCAAACTCAAGCTGGAGAACATGCAACTAGAGATGGCGGCGATAAGAGCGGACCTTCACAAAACAAACACAAGAATAGAGGCCGCAGAAAGCCGAATAAGCTCAGGGGAAGACGAAACAAGTAAGAACACCAAGGCCATATCAGAACTGAGAACAGCTACAAGTGCCATACAAAAGCAGCTCGCGGAGAAGGACGACAGGTCAAGGAGAGGCAATGTAAGAATCCTGGGAGTGCCGGAAGGGGCAGAGGATAAGGCGGGCTCCTGTGTAGCTATGCTGGAGGAGATGATTCCCCAACTCACAGGCATCACTTTCGAGAGAGGTTTCGAGGTGCAAAAGGCATACAGAGTACCATCAGGGAAACCTACTACAGGCAGAGGGCCGAGAGCAATAATATGCAACCCACTGAGACTAAACCAGACAGAAGCCATCTTCTCCTTCGCCAGGAAAAACCAGAATCTGACGTGGGCAGGGAACAAGATAGTACTGACCCAGGACTACTCAAAACCGACAGTAGAACTAAGAAAAGGATTTTTAGCGCAAAGAGACACTCTGCGTAGAAGAGGAGCCACCTTCAGCTTCGTCAGCCCAACAAAGTTCAAAGTAACAGACAAAGGAAGACGATGTTTTTTGAGGGCCCTGGTGATCTAAAACGATATCTGCAAGGACCACCGGTGGAGGACATGGAGGAAAACAAAAGTCCAGGAACAGCAAAGAGGAGCGCGTCGCCAGGATTGAGCGAACAATCGGAGTAAAAGACGCACGAAGGACTCCAGCAAGGGAACGCAGAACAGCGTATCTACCTCACCACACAAATACCCAGATTAAAGAAAAAGCCCCTGCAAGGAACAGACTGGCGGTCGAGCAAGAGACCTATGCAGAGAGGCGTACCAACAGCCAAGGGAAGAAACAAACTCTACCTCAGGGATGATGCGAGCAGAGGAACTTTGTCGTCGCACACCCGTTTAGCAAGTAAGGGAGGGAGGGGGGCGGGAGGGAGGGAGGGGGGGAGCGGGGCGAGGGGAGAGGGGGGGGGGAGTTCTATACATGGGCTTACTGACTATCTTTTTCTTCTCTTCATCTTCCATTTCCATTTCCTTCTCACTACACTCACATCTAGTAGGAGCAAACGCACGCATAGGGACATGAAAAGACTTACAACACTGAGAACAAAAGCACCAAGAGAAGAGCCACTGGCACAGCGAACGCAAAAAAGCATTAATGACGCACAATAGCCAGAATAGCATAGCGTCAGACATCAAAATAGTGTCCCTAAATGTCAAAGGCCTCAATAGCCCGGTGAAAAGGCGGAAGGTGCTCGAGCATCTGAGGAAACTTAAAAGCAACATATATGTACTCCAAGAAACAAGACTAGAAGAGGCAGACATCACAAGACTGAGAGCCAACTGGATTGGGGAGGTGGTGGGATCTCCAGCACAGAACAAGAAGAATGGGGTTGTAACAATAATTAGCAAAAACTCGAACCTAGAAGTAGTTAACTATCAAGCAGACACCCAAGGCAGGACACTGGTAACCAGTCTCAGGAGAGCAGGAGAGACCTACCACGTCACGAACATATACGGCCCTAACAGCGAGGGTAAACAATTTTGGGAGGGGATAGGGGCCCAGCTACACGCCCTACCATTGGACGACCTGCTGATCATCGCCGGGGACATGAATCAAGTTCTAGACCCAGCGATTGATAAGCACCCCAGCAGACGCCACTCAACAGCTAGCCCTAACATCCTTAAGAATCTATGCTCCAAACTGAGAGTGAAGGACCCATGGCGCCTAAGTAACCCAGACGCCAGAGAATACACGTTCTACTCCAACCCTCACAACTCCTACAGCCGAATAGACTATATACTAATGTCAGAAACACACACCAACCTCATAGACCACACAGAAATAGGACCCATAACAATATCAGATCACGCACACATAAGCCTATCCCTATCAGGCAGACACAACGAAAAGCCAACCCGCAGGTGGCGATTCGACGACAGCCTTCTCCAACACACTTCAGCGAAGTCAGAGATAGAGAAGGCAATTACAGAATACCTGTCAATCAATGATACACCAGAGACACCCAGAGAGGTACTATGGGATGCCCTAAAAGCCACTATACGGGGCACAGTCATGTCGATCAAGGGCAAAATGAACAAAACAAGGAACAAGAGAATAGCCGAACTTGAGAAAGAGATCAAAGCACTAGAGAACAGCCACATTGCCAGATTAGAAGACAACAACACACTCACAAACCTGACCAGGCGAAAGTATGAGCTCAACAGAATACTGAGCGAGAGAGCAGGGACCTGGATTACCAAATACAAATCGGTTAACCTATGCTCTGCAAACAAAGCGGGGAAAAACCTAGCAACCTATCTAAGGGGGAAACAAAAACAGCACACAATAGGGGCAATCAAAGACAAGCACAACAAAGCCCAAACGGCTAACAAGGACATCCTGGAGGTCTTCAGGGACTTCTATGAAGGCCTATACACAAGAGACAAGGCGCTAAAAGAGGACGGGGGCGAGGAACTTCTGAGAGACATATCCACACCCACACTAACAGACCGAGAAAGAGACACCCTAGAGCTAGCTGTAACGGAAGAAGAGATAAGGAAAGCTACGGCCGGTCTAAAGGACAACAAAGCACCAGGGCCAGACGGATTCACGGCAGGCTTTTACAAGCAGTACCTCAACACGCTCCAACACACAATGAAACAGGTATTTGAGGATTGCGTCCTCAAAGGACGCATGACCCCCTCAATGGCTGAGGCTAACATAATAGTCATACCAAAGGAAGGGAAGGACACAACAGAGGCGAAGAACTTTAGACCGATCTCACTCATAAATGTAGACTGCAAAATATACGCAAAAATACTGGCCAATAGACTCAACACATATCTCCCCAAGCTCATACACAACTCCCAGGTTGGATATCTAAAAAACCGAATGTCCCACGATAACACCAGACTACTATGCCATATAATTAACCACTCAGCCAATAGCAGCAAAGCGGCTGTGATGATAGCCCTGGATGCCGAAAAGGCTTTTGACAGAGTCTCATGGCCCTTTTTAGACCGCTGCATGGGGAAGTTCGGGCTAGGACAAAACTACAGGAGGATGGTGATGGCGCTATACAGTAGCCCCAAAGCAAGGGTGGTAGTAAACGGCGGCACCTCAAACATACTAAACTTAGGCAGAGGTACAAGACAAGGATGTCCACTCTCACCTGGCCTCCTTCTACTGGCAATAGAACCGCTCCTAACAATGATAGGAACGAATGACGACATAGCAGGGGTCCCGATAGGGGGGGGAAACTTCAAGCTCGCAGCATATGCTGACGATGTTTTAATAATGACAGAAAACCCAGAAAGATCCATCAAAGCACTGACAGACACCATCGAGAAGTACGCCCAGGTCTCAGGGTACAAACTCAACAAGGACAAATCAGAGTGCAAACCTCTGAACATTCACACAACAAGCACAGTACTAGGAACGTCAGGCCTAACGTGGCAGCAGAAACCTATTAAGTAGCTAGGCATCCTTTTTGAGAGAGACCTAAGAACAACACTAGAACACAATGAACAAGCGACAATCCAGAAGATTAAGGACAAAGCAGACGGGTGGTCCCCCAAATTCACAACATGGTGGGGAAGGGTAGAAACAATAAAAATGATGCTCACACCGATGGTGAACTATATGCTAACCATGCTCCCACTAACCAACACAGAGGACTTCCACAAAAGGGTAGACAAAATACTGAACAACTTCTTATGGAAAGGGAAAAAGCCCAGAATTAGCCTACACAAGCTCAGACTATCAAAAGAGCAGGGTGGTCTAAACATGACAAACTTCAAACTTTTCCATGAAGCGTGCATAGCTAGACAGGGACTGCACTGGCTAGACCCAAGACAGGACTACACCCCAGCATGGCTATCACTTGAACAAGAGCTACTAAAAGGCATGAAGCCCATCACCCTCCTCACAGCTACCCGACACCCAGCAATTAAAGACAACCCAGTCCTGAGAAACACAAAACGAGCCCTCCTGAAGGTAGACAAACTATTAAACACGAGAATCAGGGGGGGTCCTTTTGAATCCATCTGGCACAACCCCACCCTTAAGTACAGGGGTAAGGTTCTAGACATGCACGAATGGTACAGCCAAGGTATCTCCGTAGCCAAAGACCTCCAGGACAAAGGCACGGACATAACGTTCGACACCTTAAAGGGGAACCACAACCTACACAGCATAGAACTATACAACTTCCTGAAGATAAAAGTAGCAATAAGAAAGGCGAACCTCAACAGCCAGACACCATCGATAATACAGCTCGCTGCCAGCCTAAACACACTAGGGCACCAGGTAGCACATCTATACAAGGTCCTCCGCCCCAAAAACACCAAACTTAATGACAAAGTCACAAACTTCTGGGGGGAGGCAGCAGGGGAAGAACTAAGTGAGGGGGAGAAAGCTGAGCTATGGAGATCCACAACTAGGAAAAAGATAACGGCTACACTAAACCAGACGAAATTTTGGCTAGTACACAAGGCATACTGGACACCGGCCCGACTGGCCACCCTGGGTATTAGAGACAGCGATGTATGCTGGAACTGCGACAAGGAGAGGGGAGACTTAGAACACCTCCTGCTCAAGTGCCCAAAAATAAAGGACTTTTGGGGAAGAATCAGAACACTCATCCATGAGATCACAGGAATAGACATACAGATAGACTTCGCAAGCCTAGCCCTGGGTTTCACATCCCAGGCCATCACAACTACAGAGGATCGCGACCTCATTGACTTTCTGCTGACAGCCGCAGTTAAAATAGTCCTAACTAACTGGAAGGACACATCAAAAGCGGCACCCCAAGCATGGCTCAACTGGGTCACGTTCCTAAGGGGGGCAGACAACATCACAGCGAAACACACACCGAAAACGCACAGGCAGTCAACCATGTGGGGGTCCTTAGACCTCTACCTATCATCACATAAGCCGCCATAGGCGTTTGAACAAGATGTAACTGAGGGCACACGCTGGAACCTATGCGTTAACAAAACGCCCTGCACACCCCTCAACTCCTACTATATCTCTTTACTGTTCCCCTCGGGCCCGGGGCGGGGGGGCAAGATACGGGCAAGAAGCGGGCGAACACAGAGACATGACAAAAAGTCAAGCTGCCCCCTGGACCATGTACGATGGAATCCGAACTTTGGATACCGAGCCATCGAACAACCTCCAGAATACGGACTACCGCCCCCCTCTCCCTCTCCCTCTTCCTTCTACCCTTTTCTTTCTCTTCCTCCGCCTACTTTCTTCTTCCACTCATGTATAAGCCTTGTCCATGTAAATATATATTTTTTATATACAATTAAAAAAAAATCAGAAATGAAAAAAAACTGCAGCTCCCTGTATCAGTATTTTTCCTATAAAGTAAAAAAAAAAACTACGTCTTATTGCCCAGGAAAAAAATAAAAAATATATGGAATTTAAAAATTTATTATGGTGCCATGCGCTGTGCGCACACCCTGCAGGTATACCGCAGTTATGATCTTCCCATCAGGATAAGCCCTGTAGGGGGAGTGCAAAACAGCAAAGCACGTTATAGCTGGGGGAGGACAAACCGACAGGTGAGCTCAGCTAGTTAGCTTCAAGCTGTATTTCTAATCTCCCCTCTCACGTAGGGGAAGACCAAACCGATGGGGAAGATCAGCCTGCCTGAGCCTTTTTTCATTAATTAAATAGTTAGTGCGCACTGTGCAGTGTACGGCTTTCTTCATAATTAAAATGGTCCGTGGTTAACAGGTTTCACCTAAATGATTTATCGATTCTTAAACACTTGAATAATGTGTTGCATTTTTTAATGTTTATAATAATTGTGAAATAAATTTTGATATAGTGAAAGTAATTAACTCCAAAAAAAGGAAAAGAATGTATTTATATAAAAAATAAAGAAAATAATGAAAATGATATAAAAACATGTTATCTGTGCTGATTAAGAAAATGTTCTTCCCTTTGAAAAGCATTTGGAACAATGTCAAATATAAAAGCATAAGGCCATGGGGGAATTTCTCGTATTAATGATAATTAAGGAAGCCTGCCGGCTTTGCATTCTCAGGGCGGCATTGGTGGTATAGCCGGAGAGGCGCAGAAGGGAGATGGCGGAAACCGTTAAGGAAATATCCCTTAGCACTGTCTGGCAGGGCTGGATGTCGAGATAAGTGGGGGGTGGAGAGAGAACGAGTGTCGATGAGATCGGCGGGGGGGAGAGAGAACGAGTACCGGTAGTAGTGCTGAGCGGGAGCCCATAAATCTGATTCCAAAGGATTGGGTGTACTTCTTGCAGATCCACCAGTATTACAATAAGGACATATGCCTGCATCAGCCACTTCTTCTTGCACACTGCACTTTATCAAATAGCTAGTTACTAATTCAGCACATGTCACCTGTCTCTGATAAGACATGGAATTGACCAAGGAGGAAATGTATTATGGCTTAAAGTTCTTCAGAATCATGCATTTATTTTGTTACGAGTTTTACGAGGCACATGGGAGGCTGAATTGGAAAGAACACTCCATGACCAGGAATAGGAAAAAGCGGTTGAATATCCGCACACAGTGACAGTCTCGAGGAATACTTAATTCAAATCAATACAATTCTACTTTCTATATAGAGCTTTCTTTCTCCCTAAAAAATGAACAGTCTTCCCCAATGCCAACCCCTCATGGCCAGATTGTGCTGCCCCAGGAGCAGATTTTTATAACATGAAGTTGAATTGTCCATCCTTTGCGGCATTTTGGCAAGCAGTCAAGGAAACTCAGTAACAGAGAGTGTGGGGGTGTCCTTCCTGTGCACCTGGGATTCCTGCGCTCTAGACCTATTGAGATGAGCGAAGAATAACAAAGTAGTGTCTCAGTTCTTAGACCTAGCCCTATTGCTCGCTTGTGATGGAAATCCTCCTACCTTCTCTTAATCGTGGCCTGATAGCAGACCATTCTCAAATGGGTGAAAGCAGAAAGTAAAGTCTTGCATAGAGAGATTGCTAGAGACTTGCGGAAGCACGCTCTGCCATGGGAGAGGGACACGAGTTAGATTGGCAAAGGACATACACCTAGAGACAATAATCTAAATCCATAGTACCCCATGACCCAACGAGGACTGAGATTAATACTCTCATGATACCTCAAAGGGCCCACAGGGATGTTGTTTATATTCTTTGCTTGATCATTTGTTTAATTAGAAGCTAGACTGATCTACATAACCGAGGCTATGAACAAGTCCACTGGACTTATGAGGCAAGGGAGGAACAAGTTATGCGGCATGACTCTGTTATGCAATAGAAAAGACTAATAATGCAACATAACGTGGCACAATTTGTGGCAGTAGTACTTTACTGTTTTGCCATTTTCATACTTAAATACTGCTTGGGAAAAGGACACACCTCTTTGGCATCAGTTTAACACCTAAATACAGCAATCAGCAACTGAAAGGTGACCAGTTGACCTGTGGAAAGGTGCTGCCAATTCTTGGCTACGCGTGTGGCAGCATTTTCAGTAACTTTGAAGTGTTTGAGCTAGAAGCAATCTTTTCTTGCTCGCATCAGGCATTATGCAGCTGAATATGGTTTATGTGGTAAGTAGGACAAATACATAAATATGCGGAAAAGCTTCAGCCACGGATTCACATAATTCCAGTGACCTGCCTATCTATAGGTGAGGGAGACAGTGCGGAGAGGGAGGAGAGAAGAAGAGATAATGGCAGGAGGGGAGATTTCATAATGAAACAGAACTAGCTGCCACTGCTCACTTGTGTTAGTACCGCAATGCTGAGGGTTTCAGGTGAGTGTATTATTTTATCTTACTTCGGCACTTAGCGCACCGACACCCAGCGGACGCCGCAGTACAATTGTGCTTACCGGGTTTGGAAATGTGGAGATATGCAAGTTGCACATTTGTTTTTCACAGATCAAAAAATAAAGATGGATAAATGTTAGTAAGATGAGAAACATGTGAAAATGTACAGATATAAATGTCAAAATAATAAATACCATAAAATTGGAAAGCCTGAGAAGCAAAACAAGCATTTGAAGCAGATATCTCGTAATTCGAGTGTCTGCATGGTTTCTTGTTAAATGTTTGTATCCATTATATTTTAATGTTATTTGTTTGTGTGTACAATAGCCTCGCTCTGGGAGCATTGCTTTGAATGAGACCTCGTCTGGAACATAGCACGTGCGAAATAAACACATCTAATGAAACATAATCTGAATTTTAGAGGCTTGAGTGGATGCCAGGGCCTGTCCGGTCGATAATGGAGTCTGCAAGGGGGGAGAGAACGAGAACCAGTAGTAGTGCTGAGCGGGAGCCTGAAAGCAGTAGAGTAGGTGGACTTGGAGGGGCCAACAAAGCTTCAATGTTCCTAATCAAGCGCCAAAGAGATGATAGGCCCCCAGCGCGAGGCCGCGAGCGTGGAAACGAAACGGGGTGGGACCCAGATCGACATAGCTGTGCCTCAAAGAAAGGTGTGAATGAGCTGTGCACTGAACGTGCTCAGCCACAGAGTGATGTAGGTGTGCCTCACAGAGTGAACTAGGTGTACTGACAGTGCTGCTCCTCACAGAGAGGTATGGTGGAGTTGTGTACTGACCGGTCTGAGCCTCACGGAGTGATGTAGGTGTGCCGACAGCGCTGTCGCTGTGCCTCTCAGAGGTACGAAAGAGTTGCCAGCCTCTGCGCAGTGTGGGCGCGCTCGCTGCAGAGCAGCTTGTTAGCACTGTTGCTACTTGCTCCCTGATCTCGGCCTCCTTCCTCCCCGACTCCGAGTCCGACAGCATGCCCGTCTGCCCGAGTAGAACATGAACATCTCGGTGGCGGACCCCACGGGGGCATACACTCACAGTGATCTCTCACCCAGTCTCTCAGTCTCAGCTTTCCTGACCTTAACAGCTCCCGCGCTCATTATAAGGCAGGAGACTAGGTCGGATCCAGATTCCATCTGATCTCACGCAGCTCTACAGCGAGTTTAGGCGGGGCCGCGGGCAGTACAGTTTGGCTTTTTTTTTATGCTGTTAACTTCTCTAAGTGCCACATCGGGGCTTGCTGCATTGCCCTGTCGCTCATCCTGGTGGTGGCATCCTCCTCAGACTGGTGGTCTTGCAGGGCAGCTTTCATAAGCTGCTCACTGACACTCTCGCACTCGCAGGCCAGCAATCTTCCGGGCCTCGCTGTCGCTGTGGCCGGGACACCCAGCGCTGGAGATGCGGGTTTCTGTGCAGCGCTCCTCGTGCCCGTGCCCGTGATGGGCCTAGTTTAAATTCTTCTAGGGCAAGCGCGGCGGTAACTCAGCCAATCCTGGCGCAGCATAATATCGCCACTGCGCCAGGATTGGTTAAAGAGCAGGGCTAATACTGCCCATAATGAGACCCGGCTACCCCGGGTCACTGCCTGTGTTCGTGCTAGAGGAGGAGGAGGGAAGGGGCTACTGCGTGTGTGCGCATGCGTGGGCAAGTCAAAAAAATGACTTGTCCTAAATGCGCACACACTGCCCCTGCCACGCTGCTATCTGCTGCCAGCCCGCCACTCACCAGTCACTGCCGCAGGCCCGCCCCCAACACCCTCGGCGCTTCCGTTAGTAGTTAGTGACTTACTCCGACCGGGTCCGACATCAAAATCAATCATTGATTATTATGACTGTCGGGCCGGCGCTGCGCTCGTAATTTAATTTTTTGGTATGCGCAGTGTCAGTGACGTGACGGTCGTCCATGGGGCCCATGGCTAGTGGGGCAACGCCCCAACGCCCCCAATGGACGAACCGCCAATAGCTGAGGGCTGGTGCTGTCAGCTGCAATGGGTTGTGATCAGTTGAGACAGCCTTAGACCAGCAGGGGCATTGGGAGACACCCTCGCCATTAGGGAGCAGCCTTATATTACGTTGGGTCAGGGTGCCAGAAGGTAATACTATTGTATGATTAAACTCTTTACAATTGTATAAAAAAAGAACACTGGTGAGCATAAGACCGATAAAAACCCATTATACTTAAAACCAATAATAACATAATTCATTAGAGATTTAAAAATACTTTGCAGAAGCTCTTTAAGTTTAGGGGATAACTGAGGTGATAAGCCAGGAGAGCAGGGAATGTAGAGATAGCTTTGGATCATGTAACACAACAAAAAAGGTCAGGGTCAGCGTCAAACTCATCATTACAGTGCATTATCCCAGACGGGTATCAGGAGTAGTGGTCCGAAACTGCGGGCGAGCCACTGCCTGGGTGCCGCTCAGCCGAGTTCGGACTCTGAGTAGAGAGTCTCAGAGAGGTGCGTGGCGTGACTATGAATGTGGCTGCAACCTTTTTCAACAGTATGATAGCCACAGAACCTTAGACGATCTGTATCTTATAGTGGAGCAAATAACGTCATCCTCTTTTGTAGTGATGAGATGCCTTTCCATGTGTTTGGTATGCAAAACCAGACAAGTGTCTGAGGACAGGCTTAACTTACACACTTCACACAGAGGATGTTAAATGAGTATTGTTGGTCATATAACACAAAGAGAGGCAGAAATGCAAGACTGTAGAATATAATCAAAGATGTGGTGTGTATGTAGAACTGAAAGCAGGCGCAGCTGTCATGTTCAAATGCTTGGAATTTTATATATGCTGATGCTTTGGGACTGTAGTTAGGCGTCACAGCCTAACTGCTTAGCTATGCAAACTTAGAAACACTCTACATCCCCTCCTCTGTGAAATTTAGGAAGCCAAAGCCACATTGCCATTAACCTCTTCTATGCTCATGACGAGATGAGCTCGTCATGAGCCACGGCGCTCCGGTGCGAACGCTCGCATGCGGGGATAATTCCCCTGCTGTGCTGAGCGTTCCATGGCAGGTAATGCACCTGTGACGAGCTGAGCTCGTCATGAGCACAGGAGCGCCGTGCCTCATGACGAGCTCAGCTCGTCATGAGCATGCGGGCGCCATGCGCGCCCTCCTCACCCCCAGCACAGCGGGAAATTAACCCCCGCAGCGAAGGGGTTAAAGACTTCTTGATGGCAGATAAACCTAGCCTTTTACCTAAAAGCATAATTGCTATTCGTATTTAACAGATGCTCCAAAGTGCATGTCTATCTTATTTACCTGCTTCAAGATAGTCAGCTTTATTGTGAGACTATTATGTGAGCTTCTTCATCTGTGTATGGTATAATCTTCTCAAGAATGTCTCTTCCGAGGCAATGAAATATAAGTTCTACCCCACTTTATAGTCCCTAATAATTCTGCTGTAACCACAAGAGGGAAGATGATGCAAAATGATGTATTTGTTCTTAAAAGTGAAGGGGTGTTTTACCTAGCTCCGAGCTTACAGCCAGATTCATGAAAGGAAATCCGGCTCGCAAAGGCCCAGATTCTGAGAATCTGGCCCTTTGCGAGCGCAATTTTTGCATTTGGGATTCATCATCCCAAATGCAAAAATCGCAAAATGCGAAATCGCTATATTGCTAGGAATTGCATTTAAGGATTCTCTATTTGAGATTTCTTAAATGCAATTCATGAACCATTTCAGAATTGCGAATTCGCAATTTTTGGCCGCTATTTACCGCGAAGTCTGACTTCGTGGTAAATAGCGAAAACTTAGAAAAATGCACTTTAGTGCATTTTTCTAAGTTGTATGTTACACACGCACATGTCCTTTGGACATGTGTGTGCCCAACATCAGTCTACATTTTCATTTCAGGGGTGCTACAGGGGTGTCCTTTGGACACCCCTGGCACCCTTGAAATCGCATCCTTATTTGCGATTAACAAATTGCTATCCGCAAATAAGGAATGACTCCCCATTCATTCCTACGGGCGCTTTAGGCCCATAGGAATGAATGGGGAGTTATTCCTTATGTGCGATTAGCAATTTGCTAATCGCAAATAAGGAAGCTGTAGGAATCACAATTGTTTTTGCGATTTCTACATGAATCCCGTTTTTCGAGTCTTTAATAGCGATTCCTTAATAATTGCTATTAAGGACTCGCAAATGGGACATTGATGAATCTGGCCGTTAATTTCTTAGTAATACATTGGGTTTGAGGTCTTTGGAAATCTGAAATGTGGAAGGAAGAGAGTTCTTAGAGCTCAATGACCAAAAAACACATAACCCATGAGCAACAAGCAAAAGGCCTGAGACCACTAAACAGCATTCATATATCGAAACAACTTTGTTTACATAGTCTTTGATCTTCAATTATCCCTCCTGCTACTTCCTTCTTCCCTGGTATTTCTTTTCCTCCCATATATCCTCTTTACTCCCTCTCTGCCCTAACGGAATTATCATTCTTAAATTAAATGTTTTGTGTTTTTTGCTGTATTCATCAGATGTTTCTCAATAGCTTTATGCATTCCTGAGAATTCAGGTTTGAAATTGCTCTCCATAAAGCAATCTGACCATCTGAGGGTAAATTATTACTATATAAACAAATTAAGTAAACATATATATAAGTAATTCGTTAACTGGCATACTTTTGGTAAACCTGTATTTGTTAGTACATCCTCCTGCTCCAAGATGCTTTTATCTATTTTAGGAACAATGCTGATAAACGCATGCAAAAATGGGAAACGTCTGCCAACTATGTATTTTGATTTCTTTTAAAATGGGCCAACCTTGGTTGACACCATCAATGGATTGGCTTCATTAAAGTGCGGGAAATCATATTTCACATTGGTATAATGTCACACGGGGCTTAAACTGAGAAACTTCACTAGGTGCGAAAGTCGGAAGTTTGGGTTGAACACCCCAGCCATTCCGGTTCAGTGTTCCTGTGTCTAGGGATAATTCCGTCTACAGTGTGGCACCCACAGAAAAACTCATTCATTCTTTGTGGATGAGAAATTAGAAAGCCCAACACATAATTTAAATTAAAACCTGAGGTATTAGACTATGATGATTAACTGATGCTCCTTGGAGATTTGTGTGGATGTCATTGTAGCTCATTGACATCATGCCATCATTAAGTAGCGCTGCCTTTTTGCCTGGCTGTGCATCAAGCAGTTTAGAGTCATATTTCTTTAAATTGCAGTTGATTCGTGTCACGGATGTGTCTTACATCTGTCCTTACTTACTGTCTTAAATTCCTTGTTCTAAATTGACGTGAGCCCCATTGCCAGTCTGACAAGTGGCATCAATAAATGAGTTAACAGAGATGTTAGGGTTTATTAAGCAAGTTAATATTAAAATATTAATTGAGCTGTTAATTACATATGAGACCAGAACAAAACATTGCTAAATGATTTATGATAAACCCTTAGTGGGTGTCTGCTGCACTTCAGATGAATCCGGGCCAGACGTATAGCTCCATAACAAGACTGGGAGGGAAAAAAGAGGGGTGGGGGCACTTAAAGACAGAAGAGGGGAAAGGAGAGAGCGGAATGGAAGGGAGGAGAGGTGGGGAGACGACAAGAAAGAGAGTAGAAGGGAAGGAGGAAGAAAGGAAAAGGGAGTGGTGGAGAGAAGAAAGGAGGGTGGAAGGTAAGTATGGAAGAAAAGCTAGAAGAAAGATGTGGTAAAGCAGAAATGAAGGAAGGCCAGAAGGAAGAAAGCTTGCAAGGAGATGTGGAGCAAGTGACGGGGTAAAGGAAGAAGACAGCAAGGGAGGAAGTGAAGGAATAAAGAAGGAAAAGAAGATTGGAGCTACAGAAAGGGTTGAGGGAGAAGGAAGAGAGGGGAAGAAATGGAAAGAGTGAGAAGGGAAGGAAGGGAAGTAGGAAAGAAGAGAATAAGAAAGGAAATAATAAGAAAAGGTTGGAAAGAATGAACAAAGGTCGGAGAGAGTGAATGTCGCCCGTTTTCAGTTGCTCATTTTGTAGCCTTAGTGTGGTAAGGGGTGATCCAAGGGCTCAGCGAGCGTACTTGCATTTTCTAATGCTGATAAAGGCACAATATATGGTGGTCAGCAGGAAGAACCCACCCCAGGAGTCCGCAAGGATAGCCTCAGACATTGTAGCCACCCTTAATGTGGTAGAGGTAGTTAATTTTTTCCTGGCCTGCAGAGATCAGCATGGTTTCATCTCCTAAGGCTGATAAAGGCAGATAGCAGGTCCTGTCGCCACGATGCCAGGGGTCAGCAGGATGGGGCCCACCCAGGAGTGAGCAAGGATATCCTCAGACATTGTAGCCACCCTTAATGTGGTGGAGGTAGTTAGATTTTTCCATCTTGTAATGCTGATAAAGGCGGATACAATAGACTCCATCAACACACTCGGCTGGTGAAGCTGGCATTCAGAGGGCTGAACAAACAGAGAACTAAAAATCATGTGCCATGCTGCTGTCCTACCAGATCTGCGCCATGCTGCTGTCCAACCAAATCTGTGCCATGCTGCTGTCCTAACAAATCTGTGCCATGCTGCTAGCCTAGTCGAAATAGTAAACACCGGGTAAGCCTCTTTCTTACCCTGAAATGTCCTTTGTTACTAATAATGAAAGTGGGAGTTGTTCTGGGAGGACAATCCAAAAGGCCAGGAGGATGCTAGATAGAGCTGGGGTATCTGGGATCTATGAAATGTTTTGTGTGGGTTGGAGGGGTGAGGATGGAAGGGTGAGATGAGGCAAGCTGATTCGCTTTTGCGTTGTCAGGCAGGAACCCCGCTGTCATGTGCAGGGTACCAGTCTGGGTCCGATCTGAGCAACGAGCTGGTGGGCTGCGCCGCCGGGGGGGGGGGGGCCCTCCATGTGCTTTGCAGGGGGGCCCCCTCAAGTTTCATTATGCCACTTGCTGTAATATCAAGGTTGCCTAGTCTGGAATACACATTATTCCTCTTTCATAAACCCTCAGACACTCCTCGCCCCTTTACCTCGCTCCTGTGTGTTATTTTTCATCCCTGACTTCTCCCTATGTGACTGCTTTACAGTTTTCTCTTTTCTTCTTTCTGCCTTTCTCTCTCTTGTTTTGAGATACTGTCTGATGATAAACCATAAATCCAGGCGCCCAAAAGCGAGTGCTGGTGAGCCCCATCTGTAGCCACCGAATCCATTTAAGCACTGTCAATAGTTAAGCTACAGGATTGCTTTAAAAGGTTTCCCAGACCAATAAATTGCAACAGACAAATTCATGAGGACCAGTCTCAGTTTATTTTGTTGGTGAACCTTGGAGATGGCTCTCTGAGCCTTCGTATGAGGGTCTCGAGATAGATATTGCAGTTTTAGGACATCAAGAGCTCTTGAAATGATGTGTAAAACAGGAGTAGTTTGATATCGCAATTCTTTACAGACAGCTCAGGGACACGGGTGAAATCTATCACCAGTTGGCAAGGTAGTTAGGTTTTCCCACAGTTATGTTAATATATTTCAAGCTTTTTCCATGCATAGCAGCAGGTATTTGTTTATTATGAAGAAAATGCAAATATTTATTGGAATCTGAGCTTCTGTAATCTCACAAACTGCCTTACTTGTAATACCTACCCTTTTTAGGGTATCATTATAATTATCCTTTTCAAGTCTTTTGATTATGAAACAATGCACATATTCTTGAAATATAAATGATGATGCATAGATCTCCTTAACCCTTTCTGTACCAAGGACATAATAGTGATGTCCTCCACCACGGTGGCTGTGTGCCAAGGACGTACCGCTTCGTCCTCTGCTTCAGGTACAGGAAAACCCTGCACTGTTTACAGCAGTGGGATTTCGTTTTTTTATCTCCAACCTTGGGAGCAGGGGACGAGCTCCCCCTGCCATTTGTATCGGGAGACCTGGGGGGATTCTGGGTGGAAGTAAGTTTGTGGCTCCCTGCAGATTCCAGAACTTTCTAGAACAGAAATGGGAGGAAAATGTGGTTTTTATAGTCAATATTTGAGGTTTGCAAGGGATTCTTTATAATAACACATGGTAAGAGCTCCGCAAGTCAGCCGACCCTAGATAGCCCTCAATTGGCTAGGTTTCCATGGGTGTTGGCTGAGCTTGGGTCCAAAAACGAAGAAAAAAAAAATGTAGAACAAGTGTTATGAACATTTTTTCCGGGCCCAGCGAGCCTTCACCTATGTGGCAGGGTACAGGAGCAACAACCATGCCAAGGGCCCCGCAGGACCAGGGGCGAGCCCTCCCACACTGGGCTCCATCTGCCTGCGTGCTGCACTGCTGAGGGCTGGGAACAGGGCTCCATCTGGCCTGGAAATGCTTCCCCTGCTTGGGTGTGTTCAGAAGCTGTGATTGGGTGAGGGCCCCCATCCTGAGCTCCGTCCTCCGGCCCACCGCGTAGCAAAGCACCCGGGACAGGATCCCGCAAGCCCGGGGAGGCCTTTCCTTCCTATCCAGGTGCTGGAGTTCCGACCAAGTCCCCACTGGGTCAAGGGGTGGGCGCTCCTGCCCTGAGCTCCGTCTTCCAGCCTGCCGCCCTGACAAAGGCCCAGGAGTTAAATCCATCAGGCCCGGGAGGTTTCCCTGCCTGGCTTGGTCCAGGAGCCCTGAAACGTGTCTCGACGGGCCCTGGGGTGGGTGCTTCCCCAGCCGGGGCTCAGTCCTCCGACCCACTCCGTGACAAAGCACCCAAATGGTGTCCCGCGTCCCCGGGAAGGCCTTTGCTTTGCATCTGGGACCAGGAGCTCTGACTGGGCCAAGATCCCGGGTCGGGCCCACTGAGCCTGGGGATGAAGGTGCCTTCGGGCCCTGTGTTGGGCGGCCCATCAGAGACCCTTCTCAGCATTGGTGGCCCCGATTCCCGCAGAGGGCAGGCGGCAGCCCTGTTTGTAAAGGCACAATGAGACCAGATAGCCGCCCATTGGGCCCTGCCTTCTGGTCATGTACAATGTATTTATTTATTTATTTTGAAAGTTTTATATAGCGCGAACATGACCACCGAGGGTATCAGATCACTTTACAGTTTATACATCAAGAAGAGTACAAGCAACCAGAGCAGCATCAACAAAAACTACAGATTAACTGTCTAAAAATTGTCTGAGCATTATCGTGAGCCTGGCAGCTGGGCCACAAATATACATCTCTGGCCCCTGAATCAGATGGAGAGGCCTTTGACTTCTTTTTTGAAGAGGACCGTGGAGGAGTTTACCCTGACTCCGGCGGGAAGGGGTGCCATACATGAGAAGGCTCGATTGTAGGTCTTTTTTTTCTTGAATTTTTGTGGTTTGAGCAAAAGGGTGCTGGTGCTACTGGAGGCTCTAGAACCACATGAGAGATCCAATTTCTGTGCAAGGAACAGCGGGGTATTGAAGTGTATGGCTTTCTGTGCCATGCATGCAAATTTTAACTGTATCCAAGCTTCATATGGTAGCCAGTTCAGGGCTAGCAAGTCCGGAGAAACATGGTTGAGTATTTTAGTGCCAGTTATGAGCCTAGCACAGAATTGAGGGCAACCCTAAGAGGAGCTGTCTTTACTCTAGGCAATCTGCAAAGCATTGCGCTGCCATAGTCTATCTTCGAGATCAATAGTGCTTGCTCAGCCACCTTTAGGTCATGAGCAGGGAGATAGGGTTTGAGTTTCCTCAGGATACTGAGTTGGTAGTTAGCTCCTTTGGTGAGGGAGATGATGTGCTTCTGCATGTTCAGACTTTTGTCTAAAATGATAACCAGAGTGGAAGCCGAATCCACGAGGAGAGGTCTGCAGTTTAGAGCAGTAAGTTGAATTGTTCCATGTCCGGGGAATGCTTGTGGGGTGAGATTAGGAGGAATTCCTTTTTTAAAGCATTTAGTTTAAGGTGGTTATATGTCAGCCAGCTTTGTGTTTCCGGGCAAGGAGAAGGTTTGGGTCCTGTCACTGACCAACTTGGACCACTCAACTATACTGAACAAAAGGATGGCTGGTCAGGTTTTACTTATTTTTTTATTTTTGTTTTGGCACACCCAGCCTAGAAGTACCGAGTGGTCAATGCGTTATTTTATCTGTTTTCTAGTATTCAAAAAAACTTTGTACATTTCATTTTTATATGTCAAAGAAGGGAAAAACAGTCATCAAACAATAAAGAATGCATCCAAAAACGAAATGTGATGGCCTTCTGTTGTAAATTTTGAAGGACTGGTGCCTATTTTCTGAAATATTGTATGTAGGCATTGTATCTACATAATTTGTTTATCGCTTTCTTATCTGTGGTGTGTTTGTAAACCTTGTATTATTCATGTATATATTGACCACTTGTATATATTGTGCACATTTCGTTTTTGGATGCATTCTTTATTGTTTGATGACTGTTTTTCCCTTCTTTGACATATAAAAATGAAATGTACAAAGTTTTTTTGAATACTAGAAAACAGATAAAATAACGCATTGACCACTCGGTACTTCTAGGCTGGGTGTGCCAAAACAAAAATAAAAAAATAAGTAAAACCTGACCAGCCATCCTTTTGTTCAGTATAGCTTTGTGTTTCCAGCAGGATTGAATTGAGGGATTGAATGTCCTCAGGGGAGACAATCTTCAGGTATAGTTAGGTATCATCCACATACATGTGATAGTGAATGCTGGATGATTTCAGAATTTTAGAGGCTCCATGAACAGGTTAAAGGCAATGCCTTCCATTGGCACTACCAGATGGCCAGGCCACCCTTTGCTCCCCCAATCCTAGCCAGGGCTCAAGGAGTCTGGGTGCATTTGCAGCTTCGTTCCCTTCGCACACTCAGTGTGTATGGATGACAAGAAAGGGGGGTAGCCTTCCTCTGGATTACAAAGGACAGGGTACACCGGACCCCTTTGCGGTCTGGCAGCTCTTAGCCAGTGACCTGATGGGTCTTGACCAGCCCACCTTCATCCTGGGATCTGTCCTCGGGCCCCCTGCCTGCCATAGCACCCGGGATGGGGTTCTGCCATTCCATGGAGGCCTCCCCTGTGTGTCTGGGTCCCAAGGGCCCGCCGGTCCCCATGAGGGGTGGGAGCTCCCTCCCAGGGCTCCGCCTCCGGCCTGCCTAGGGGCAGGCCTCCCACACCCCGCCTGCATGACAAGTTGCCTGGGGGTCCTGCCGTGGACCCCCCTCACAGAACTGTGCCTGAGGCCCAGCTGGGGGTCTGAGCCCCCAGGATGCAGAGACCGCCAAAGGCAGGCACGAAACCATTTGTTAAGGCGCAAGGCGGTTAGATTGCCATCCTTCGGGCCCAGCCATTTGGTCGCGCACAACCTCTCGGCCATCTGGTCATGCAAAATGCTTTCCAATGGTGCTACCAGATGGCCAGGCTGTCCTGGAAGTACTGAGGTGGGCTCATTCGGTTCCGCCAGCCCAGCCAGTGCTCCAGGGAGGCCCAGCGCATGGGCGTCTTAGGTCCCCTCTGTCACTCATTGCACATGGATTACCAGAAAGGGGGGTAGGCTTTCTCTGGATTACTAGGGACACGGTACAATGGAACCCCTTGCGGCCTGGCGGTTTTCAGTCTGCAACCAGATGGACCAGGACTGGTCAACACCCACCAATCCGGAGCTCTGTTCTATGACCCGACACATGGCAGAGTGCCTGGGACAGGGTCTATCGGGCCTGGGCAGGCCTCTCCTGCGTGTCCAGGATCCCCGGCTTGGCCCAGGTGCCCTGGCGGGTCCAAGGGCGTACGCTCCCTCCCTGGTCTCAGTCCCAGGCCTGCCTCTCTGCCAAAGGCTTGGGATGGGGTTCCGTAAGGCCCGGTAGTCTTCCCCTGCTTGGCTGGGTTCAGGAGCCCTGAACAGAGCTCCTGAGGGCCCTGGGGTGGGCCCCATCCCAGTGCCCCTGAGGACCCTGGTGCAGGTCCCCTCCCCATCTTGGGCTCCATCCTCAGGCTTGCCGCATGGCAAGGTGCACTGGATAATGTTTTCACAGGCATAGGAGGCCTCCCCTGCCTTTCCAGGCCCGGGATCCCCGGCTAGGCCCAGGGGCATCGGTGGGCCCTGGGGCGGGGGGCTCCCTCCCTGGTCTCCGTCTCATGGCCTGCCACTCTGCCAAGGAGGGAAGGGGTTCCGTCAGGGCCGGTAATTCTTCTGCTGCTTTGCTGGGTTCAGGAGCCCTGACCGGGGCCTCTGAGGACCCTGTGGTGGGCCCCTTCTCATCCAGGGCTCCATCCTTGGGCCTGCCTCATGCCAAGGTGCCTGTGACAGGGTCCCGCGGGCCCGGGGAGGCCTTCTCAGTGTGTCTGGGAGTTCCACCAAGGGCTCAGGACAGGGTTCTGTGGGGCCCAGTGAGTCTTCCCCATCATGGTCGGGTTCAGAAGGCTCAAATGGGCCCCTCCCATCCTCGGGCCTGACGCATGGCAAGGTACCCCTGTCAGGGTCCTGTGGGCCTGGGGAGGCCTTCCCTAAGCATCTCCGGCTGGGCCCAAGGGCCCCCATGGGCCCTGGGAGGGCAGTCCGGGCTCTGTCCCTTGGCATGCCGCTCCCCCAAGGGCCCAGGATATTTTGGCGCATCCCCATGTTTACATGGTGTTGTAATTCTGAGGATGCGTCAAAAACCATGGGTGCTGTGTGGGAACACCCACCGCAATGCCCAAGGAATGTCTCCCTAACACAGAATCAGGCACAGCTTTGTGCTGCCTTGCCTCACTCCATATCTATGTGGCCATTTAAAGCCACACAAAGTGACTTTGCTTGGCCCTATAAATATGATACCAGCTGCACAAGAGGATTGTAAACAAGTCCCTAAGACTCTAAACTTTGGCAAACGGAGGTTTAAGTAAGGTGCATGGTTAATAAATGGCCAGAAAACTGAAAGAGTTTCCACAATCAAATACTTGTGATTGACAGCAAATTGATGCCCACTCTGACATATGTCTCCCTCTTCATCATCATCATCATTATACTTTATTGGGTAAATATCGCCATATAAGGTACCACAGAAAAAGCATGCAATTATATGGAGAAGTGTGGCTCAATGGTTAGAGCGGCAGACCTTGATGCAGAACGCTGGCCAGGGACCAGGGTTCGATTCCCGCCTCGGCGGGATCGGGCTTAAATTCCTCTGACCGGATATTCTCGCCTCAGTGCCGAATCTAAGCATGGGCCCCACGCTGCAACTCTGGGCAATAGCTTGCTTAATCTCCACAACGGCCCCCGATGCACAAGGGATGCCTGGTTTCACCATGGGATGCCCAGGAGTGGACACCTCACAAGGAAAAGCCAGGAGGGGTTCCCTTGTGGTAGGAGTACAAGCGCCGGGATGCCTCCGGGTTACTGTTCGCGCTATACAAATACAACACATTTACATTTACACATTATATATACGAATAATACGAAAAGTATGACTATAAAACCATACAAAACACTGTAAAAATCCTAATGAAGCTTACAATGGGAGTAGTGCCACTCTATAGCAAACAGATTCATAACTCATATGGGAAGAATGTGTCTCCCTCCTTTACAAAACATTCTTAACATTGTGGTTGGATCTTGCCCAATGCTGTTGTTATAGACATCTTTTCCAGCTTCCGTCATGCACAGCTTAGGCTCAAATCCGACTTGAGTTCAGTTTGACCCGCCAGGATTATTCCCTTTATACATAATTTCTTTCCCTACGTGTCAAACTGAAATCTGCTGAAGTGAGGTCTATTTGGCATCTCATCTGGAGCATCATAAAAGAAAATGATTCAGAATTGCATAATTTGTACCAATATGCGATTTATGGGCTGGCAGCAAACTCTATTTCTACCAAAAAAGCTAGCAAACATTTTTTTGAAGCAAGCATGACTGCTATCAACTCATGAAGATCTGCAAGCCATCCACTCAAGGGCTTATGCAACTATGGATTTTTATCAGGCAATAACCCTGCCATCATATCTATCTCATCCATCTAAGTTGTCTGTTAAAATTAAATTAGTTTGCTTATGCCTTGGCCTGATTCCATTGAAAGCATATAAGTAGGGATGCTTGACAGGTGATCAAGATGTTCTATGCAGGGGTTCAATGGAGACTCTCCAGCATATCATCTGTGTGTGCATTTATCTCACCGGCCTTAGGTACTTTTGGTTAGTGAGTATAGCTTTAATAGAGTTCATTTAACCGCAAACACAGTTATTGTCACGGTCACTGGCAGTGAGTCACTGTAGTTCCATGAAAGCACCGTCAAGACCAGCAGTTGCTGGGGATAAAGGGGTAGTATTGGATGGTGAAGGACTGCCAATGCAGTTACCCTTGCAGTCGCTGGAAGGAAGACTCTGCTGGAGAGTTTTGGAGGACCACGGTATCTGGGATGTTTCGAGGTCTTCTTCACTGGCTGGATGAAGGTCTTTGGAGGCGCAGGACTCGGGTACAGCAGGAGTCGAGAAGCACCTAGAGCAGGAGTACCAGAAGTCTTGGGTGCTGGATGCCTTAGTTCACCTGCAGCATTCGAGCAGCAGGTGGGTTGCCTGGCAGACCATCACGGGGGAGAGGTGGTCATGCCAATGTTTCTGCTTCTGCCATCTGTGCCATCAGCAGGAGGGTACAGGCTCTCAGTAGCGAGGCAGTTTCCAGCATCAGTCGCTGTGCTTAGAGGATCCTTTGAGGTGATGGAGGCATGCTGCAAAGTTTCTTTACGGTGGTAAGTCATATCAAAACATGTGCCAGTACTCAACCACCGTGGTTATTTAATGGTGGTCACTGGGGTCTAGATCCTCTAGCCCAAAGGGAGGTTTGTGGCAATTTGCAGAAGGCTGGAGGGTTCTGTGGTTTCTTGGAGGCCTCACAAGTGTTGAGAAGGACAGCAGATTGCAGGGGTTTGAGCCAGTTTCTTCTACGTCGAATCTCAGTTCTTCTTCTTCCGCCTTCTTCTTGTGTTTAATGAATCGGGAGTCAGGTTCTCGGGGAGCCACCTAAATACTGATTGTAGGGGCATTTAAAGGGGAGGTAGGTGAGAGCCAATGGCCTATCTACCTCTAGGGTGCCAACACCCTTTTTATGCTGACCCCACGTGGGGGGTGGGCATACCCTGACTCCTAATAGGCTACTAACTCCATCCACAAGATGGCGGATAGTGAAAAGTGGGGTCTACCTCTCGTGTTCCATCTTAGGGGTGGTCCAGTATTAAGAAAGACCCACCTCCCACTTTATGTAATTTTCGTGCCCATGCTCCAGCCGAAAGCGGAGCAGGACTGGGGGAGGGGGGGTGGTCGTCATCTGCTTTTAATAGCAGAGCCTGGGGTTCAAAGGTGACATGTCCTTTAAAGTTCCTGCTTCTACCAAGGCAGATCCTACAGGGGGAAAGGTATGACCACCTCCGCCCACAGCAGGCATTGCCTCTGTGTCTGGAAAGCTCTGGCTCTCTTCCCAGGGGTCCAGAAACATGTCTGGTGATGGCAGGCTGGCTAAATTTAGACAGGGACAACACCAGCCATTGGTAGGATTTAGGTGACCCTCTAGCAGGGACTCCTGTGTGAATTTATGAATACATCCAGTACTGGTATCAGCACGGATTTATTAAGACAAGATGTTTGCTACCAAACATCTTAGAAATCAGTGAAGCCATCATGATGCTAGGAAACTCGTGCTGACAAGTATAAAGCCTGTGTGCCCTTTATGGCTTGCCTGTTCACTTACAACACCCAGAATGAACTGGACATTGTAGGGGCATATCTGCTCATGCTGACATGCCCTCACATAGGATATAGTGTAACCTGCCTTTGGACGGATGGCCTGCCATAGGGGTGGCTTACCTATATCGTATGCAGTGTAAGGTTGGCATGGCACATAGGGCTGTGTAATATACATGTATGTGTATTGCGCACGCCTGATGATGTTTACATTTTAGGACAATTTGAGGTGTAATGTAACACTATGCCTGTTTAGAATGCTGGTCAGGAGTCTGTGACTGCCTAACACACATAATACTACTTGTTGCTTCAAGTGTCGCTGGTCACTTGTTACTTGGCCACACACGACTGTTTATTATTCACAGAGTTTGTTGAGAAGGCACGTAGATCTTGATACCTAGGAAGGAGGTGACATGGTTTGTATTCCATTCGCCTTGTGAGTATCTCAGGAGTTGACCAGGATATTCACCTACATTCACTTTGACTTTATCTTTGAACAACACTGTTATGTCACCATACATTTTCGGGTGATTACACATCATTTTCTCATTTGAGGCACAGGAAGCACTTACAGTATGCAGGGGACTTTTCAATCTCAGTATTCATACTTTCTGGAGTACTTTTTACTTATTTATCTTAAATATTTGAACTCAACTATACACTTGACTTGTGATATTTTCACCTCCTTTATCTTTTTTTTCAAAAGTGGCCCCTAAAGAGGAGACAGAGATCCCAAAATGCATTGGGCAACATATATATGTTTGGAATCTACACCTGCAATTGTGAAATAGGCCCCTTCACCTCCTTTAAGTTATGTTGTTCATAATTATTACATAGCACATTGTTGCAAACGCTAATATGTATGTATGTTCAGTAGTGATATTGATATATGTAAAGGAAGAATTGTCACATTAAAAAGAATACTGTAGATATTGTTAAATAAATTAATTGTGATATTGTATTGTTTTGTACAAAAGGAATTATTGATAGATTCACGCACTGTGCGGCCAGGTAACAAGTGGCCACGGACACTTGGAGCAACACACAGCGCTGTGTACCACGTCAACTCTTTGATTTGTCCTGTAGGTGGACACTCAGTCTGCAATAACAGCAATGCCTGGTCGGGTGTCAAAAGAGGCAAGTTCCTACATTCACATCAAAATATTTATTTTGCCAGATTGAAATGGCAGTTTAAAATTGGTACACGCAGCAGCCCCCCTGCATACAGGGTTGCTGCACATCTTCCCTGCAAGGCTTAGGCACCTACCACTTGGAAATATTTTCCATGGCATCCCCTCCTGGAAAAACAGGATTGGCACAATGGTGTCGTGCAGGGTTGGGCCATTATCTGCAAGGCAGCCTTTTCCATGGTGACCTTTCTGGCACACGGGGTCACTGCAATGGGGTCGCACAGGCTTCTGCCTTAACCGCATGGCAATATTGTTCTATGACTATCTTCATGGTAGCCCTTTCTTGGCATACTGGGGGTCACCAACTAGGTTCATCACACGGGCAACATCTCAATAGAAGTAACAGTCATTTCCTCACACCTTGCACCAGGAGTCCACTCGACAGGGTTCCCGACAGAACCTTGCTCCCTCCAGCAGTCTTTTTTTCTCACATGGCACACTGGTCTTGGCAAGCAGGCAGGCAGTGATGGTCTAGGATCCAGAGCAGCAGAATGTTGGTCCTTGGCCCCTAGTCATAGGCAGGAGTCTTGCAGAGCTTCCCGTCCTCACACATCCTGTCTGGCTGCTTGGCAGATGACAATTTTTGGGGTCTCACACTCCCCTTCTTATGGTCTATTCCCAAATGCGACTTAGGTTCTGGGTTTTTGAAGTTTTATTTTGGGTTTCTGCTTCTTTTGAAGTACACATATTGACCATGTGCATGCTGCACAATACTACATCCTTTATTGACTTTACTCCTCACAGGTACACATACACCCAGTACATGCACTCACCATGTACGCACTGCATGAAACTACATCTTTCATGTATTGTACTCCTCATAGGTACACATACAGCCAGTATAAGCACTCACCATGCAGGTCTTGCACAGCGCTGACCTATCCCTGTATTGTTCTCCCCAGGCACACAGACATCCAGTGCAGAGTCATCACTCTTGTGCTGTGCAGCACATCACATATTACTAATGTAGGCCAAGGGGCGAGTTAAGCACACAGCTGTAGAACTTTAAAAAGTGAATGAGCTTGTAGGCCTCACTCCTGTGACACAAGTTAAAAAGGACCTGTTCACTCCTAATGTTCACTACACGGTATGCTGCCAACACTATGCTCATGCTGCTTAACTCCTGGTGAAAGTGGTTGCCGTCCACCACTTACGAAAGTAGAGCGTTAAGTACCCATCCTGGTCCAACAATACCACAATCCGTGAGACAGGCCTATTTCAAAGTTCACATGCATGATCAGTGGTTGCCTATGATAACAAAAGTCACCATTAAGTATCCAGGCAGCAGTTCAGTTGGGCACTCAGGGCATGGGTACATGTCCATTACCATTAAGAGGACTTATTTGTCCAAACAGTGTGATTCACGCATCCCCTATTCATTCTGGACATGAAGTGAAAAAACACCATATGGAGACTTACTAAGAGGAAAGAGACTCTGCTCTGCAACCAAGAAGGTGATTACGAAAAGGTAGTAAATATAATTGAGCAAAAGTTTATACAAAGAAGATACCAACCTGATATCATTTTGAATGTTAGTAATAACACAAATTCTGTAACCAGAAAAGAAGTACGCCTATATAAGGAATACCAAAATGAGCTAATATTGCCAAAAATAGTAAGAAGTGGTGTATTACTCAATAGAATGTGAAAGCAAACAAATTTACAGCATATTGAATAGGCATTGGTATCTCTTAGTTATAGACGGTCACTTTAGACCCTATCAATCTGAAAAAAATACCATTTAAAAAGGGGGCCATGTTAAAAAACATTGTGATATGATGGTTCAAACAGCAATCAAAAGTATGCAGTTATAACCTACAGCATTGAGAGGTGTTTAGAAATGCAGGATTATACAGTTGTGTGGAAGTTAAATGTCTTGTATGGGCTGCAGTGCATATTTTCCCAACAAAATGTATTAGTAAAATGTATAGCTCCAGGGAAAACAATGTGTCTTGGCTGCCTGCAGTTTGAGACCTCTGCAGTAACACACAGAGGAAGTGCTCAAGCATGTGGTAAACCATACTTCTCTACATTCGGAAACTCTTCCATTAATGTGATTTTCAGCTCCCAGGTCTGGGTATTTGGCACATTAAATTGGGGTGTACAAAATTTTGAGTGAACATACATCCTCACAGTGAAACATTGTATATGCTGTTCTTGTGTATTCATAAATATTATTTCCCATTAGTAGACCAAATATCTGAAAGAAAGACATTTTTTAGAATTCAGTCTGGTAAAAACTTAGGAACGTGTATGAATTATATTTTTCAATATTAGCAAAAATCTAATTCAAATGTGGAAAAAGATTTTTGGTATTTGTTATGGAAAATTACCTTTTAAAAAAATTACTTTATTTTGCCTAAAAGCAGACAGAACTGAATCAACTCTGCTGACTGACTTTTCTTCAGTTAATGGAACCAGCATCCCAATTAGGTGTGAAGTGCTAGCCAGCTAAAGAACAATAATTCCACATCTAATGCCAGGAAGCATAGTGTGGTGCAAACATTGATCACTGAGATGGAATACGCCATTTGAGATGAGTAGGAACAGATGGTATTACCAAGGTTGTCAGAATCAACCTGCTCTTTCACTTGAAAATAATATTTGGGGACTCAAATGATAATAACTTATTGAGCCTGGGTTGCCTCTCAGACTGTCCCTCAAGCCACAGGAAGAGGGGAAGCTGTTTCCAGAAGATGGAGAGGGAGTACTCCCTTATTTCTTATCGGTGGCTCTGAGATGTGCCACAGAATGGTTGGGCTGAGAGCTTGGTTAGTGTCAGCTTGAATAAGGGACTTTGGAAATGCTCACATAAAGTGAATGAGGAAGTGTTTCAAAAGATTGAAAGTAGAAAGAAGAATTATGCCATACTGCTGAAAAAAGCCCGAAGGACTCCTGATCTCTATCATATATAATTGAAGATATTTTGATTCTGTGCTCAAATTTGCATAGAATTCAAGTCATACAACACAATAGTAGTTTGAACAACTGACCATAACCACACATCAGGGTCAGATGTACTAACACTAGAAATACGGATTTGCTAATCGTGATTATCTCCGAATAGCAATGAGGTAATTGGTATTCGTAATTACAAAACCATTTATTTCAAATGAGCGATTCTTATTAGGTCGCAAACTGACCTACCTCATTAATATTAATGAGGTAAGTCGCAATTTGAGAAACATTAGGAATTGGCACCATCACAGGAATGGTGGCCTACTTGGGCAGCAGACTGCTTTTTAATAAAGTGATTTTTTTGTTCAATGCAGATGCTTTTCCTTAACAGAAAACAGGATGAGTTTCAACAAAGAAAATGAAACATTTAAGTTTAATTTTGTAGGAGAAGGCACTGGTATCGTGACCCCCTTCCTATTTGCGAATGGGCTACTACCACTTTTAAACTGGTGGTAAAATATTTACTGTTTTGCAACCAGACTTCGGTCAGAATACATACCCTATAGATTCAAATTTTGGAAAGGATGCTGCTTCCAAATACCAACTCGGTATTTGTTTGCAAACACAAATTGCCATTCAGTAACAATTTACCATTGTACATTCGAAAGAAGATTTTTACAGTCGCACATGGGCCAATTCTGCTAAACGGGCCATTTAAGATGACAAAAACGCTTTGTACATCTGGCCTTTAGGTGGTTTAAGTGGTAAATGTTTGCCCTTAAAAATGATGTGCACATTTATCAACAAATTTCCCCCAAAAACTAATGAGGAACTTTTTTTTCACCAATATAACATTTTATCATTCGAGCTTTAGAGAGACAATATATTCTTGCAAATATATACTTATACAACAATTCAATTTTTCAAGCTAATACAAAACAATGCAGGAATAATGTATTCATAATGAGGTATTTATTTTCCAAATAATAATGCACTGATTCTTAATTGCAGGAACACAGTCAGTCAAGTAAGAGCATTACCCCAACACGTAAAATATAAAAAAAAGGTGGTTTACAGAAATCTATTAATAGCTTATTTTTAGTATATGTTCTGTAAAATGAACATTGGATTATGATAATTGTTCTTCAGTGTATCGTTACACTGCAGGTAATATTTTTGCTACTTAGCCTATTCCTTTGTGGGCAAGCTCACCCTATTGGATTCACATAAATGGAAACAATGGCAAAAACGTTAAAGTTCACTATTTCCAAAGACATTAAAGTTTTTGAGGCTCATTAGTGTAAATGTTGCAGTGGATTCTGTTAATACCGCATTTTCATGGTATGTTTATATAGTGTGGGCAACATAGTGAATTCCTTGTTTGGCTAAGGGGAATACATGAGTTAATCCAAGGCCAATAGTTGTATTGATATGCTTGTGGGGACTACTATGAAGCCACACAATGTTACCAGTTAGTATTTTGCTCTTAATTTTTAGTCAAACACTTATCTTCTAAAATACAGGGCTTGCTTTGAAGTATCATCAAAAGCATTTAAGTAGTAAGAAAAATGTCTAGTCTCTGATAGTATGTCACTATGATGCCCTCAAGATGCTTGAGCTCAATCTTTGAATTTACAGAAAATAAAGTACGTGAGAGGAACATTGAGATGCTAGAGATTCTGTGTATTTACTTACATTGGGCATAAATATTAATTGGACTGCACTTGATTCACACCTATATACTGACAAAAGGCTATTACAATTTAAACTAACAGGTAAAATATTAAACAACAGGTGGTCTATAGAAATCTATTCATAGCTGATATTTAGTATATGTTCTGTAAAATGAACACTGGATTACGATAATTGTTCTTCAGTGTATCGTTACACTGCAGGTAATATTTTTGCTACTTAGCTTATTCCTTTGTGGGCAAGCTCACCCCTTTAAATTCACATAAAAGGAAACAATGGCAAAAGCATTAAAGGTAACTATTTCCAAAGACATTACATTTTTGAGGCTCAATTTTGCTCATTTGTACAAATGTTGCAGTGGATTCTGTTAATACTTAATTTCATGGTATGTTTATATAGTGTGGGCAACATAGTGAATTCCTTTTTTGGCTGAGGGGAATACATGAGCTAAACCAAGGCCAATAGTTGTTTTGATATGCTTGTGGGGACTGCTATGCAGCCACACAATGTTACCAGCTAGTATTTTGCTCTTAATTTTTATACTACTCAGCCAAATGGTGTGTGTGTCCGCACTCTTGGTTTTTCCACTTTGTTAATCTGAATGTTTTCTTTATACTTTCCTTAGTATGTCGGTGGTGCATAGGTTGGCAATCCAACTGAGCATGAGGATTGACAGAATTAATGATAGATGTGTGTTTCCTGTGTCACTCCTGGGTATTTTTCATAAATTTAAACACGATTAATGAGTAAAGTTCATCTCAATTCATACATTTATTTTTCATTTATTTCTCAAAGTAACGAAGATGTTTTCATTGTTGTCTAATATCAATCATATTTTCATTCCATATATAGTTCTGTATTTCTGCCCAATGCATTTCGAGCATGAAGCCCTTCTTCAGGGGTCCTTCAGAATTCTGAAATAATACAATATACCTTAATTGGTACATGAAAAAAACAACACTTCTAAACAAATATGATGTTAGTCATGTCACTCTATTTGTGTCACTCTTTGTCGCATCACCAAGCTTGTAATCGATTCTTTATCAAGTATGTCGCATTTAGTCACCTTATACCCCTTGTGTGTTGGTAAACGGATTATTCTTAGTGCTCATATTTTAACCTAACGTTGTGTTCCCAAAGGTTTTTAACTTGTACGTGCGGCGTAAGAACTGACCTGTTACTTTAATCAGCTTTCTTCCTACTAGAATGTAAAAATTGAATACCATCAATATCCATATGATGAATGTAGACGAGTATTAACACACTAGTTTGTTTAAAAATCGTAAAGTAATTCTATACTTACCTATGGGTATGCAGTCTCCTGACCTCCTCTCTCCTCGTTACTGTCGGCGTGCGACGCTCTATCCCTGCTACTCTATTTACTTCATTCCGATCATGTGGGAACGAGCTTTAATAAACATAGAAGACGTCTTCTCTAAACTGTGTTGAACTACTCTTTTCAACAAACTTTATTGAGGGTCACTTAAACTTGGTGTCCTCTAAAATATTAGTCTTATTATGTGGACATGAAGAGTTACATTAAGTAATACTACAGAATAGATAGATATAGTTCAATCGGATTCTGAACACCTACTGTTTCTGCCGATCGAAAAAGATGATGACTCTAAACGATTACAATAATTGTGCCGCTGACACCAAATTGTCACTGGCATTATGCACTAAATTATCAGAGGGTATGTGATATGAAGGTGACAGTGATAGACTCCGGTCTCCCGGTCCTACGAGTACATGTTTTTATATATGCGAAACCTAATTATGTTCCAAACACTGTCCTTATGTCTATTATACATTGTATACATTATTAGCATTATTCTGAATAGTACATGACAACATTCTAAACTGTACATGCAATCCGTATGACTTAATATTTTACAAAAAGCAATTTAAGTCCATCCTTTCATTTAATCCTTTTGGGTGAAGGGTACATGAATAATTTATCCAAAATACTTCTCGTCTGAGTAACTGGCTGATATTGTATCTTCCTGGTAGTATCGCTACATTTTCAAGAATACAGAACTTTAATTGGCTTGCGTTGTGTTTTGCCTCATTAAAGTGCACTGCCACTGTGGATTTCAGATTGTTTAACCGAATATTACTTTTATGTTCAATTATTCTGGTTTTGATTTTCCTTTGTGTTTTCCCCACATATGACAAGCCACATGGGCATCGTAGCATGTATATTACATTACTGCTGTCGCAAGTTCCTGATACTTTCAACTTCACTGGCGTGCCTTTAGTGGGATGGTTTATTACGTTACTTTTGGTGAACAGCCTTTACAACAAAACTTTTACAACGCACTACCATTACGACGCAACTTTTACAACGCAAACTATTACAACGCATAGCGCTTGGGGGCGCTCTAGGTTAGGGAAAAGGTTTAATGTACTATCCAACACCTTCCCTACTATCCACGGGGACTGGAGTTGGAATAGTAAATTAAACTATTCACTATCCAGCGCCCAAAAGCATTATGCGTTGTAATGGTATGCGTTGTAAAAAATGCGATGTAAAGGTAGGCGTTGTAAAAGTATGCGTTGTAACGTCATACATCCGTCTGGTTGTTTAATGAGTTCTTTTAGATTTTTTGTTCTTTCATATGCAAATATCGGTTGTTTAGAAAAGATGCCTTTGAAGTCTTCTTCCAATGCTAAAAGGGGCCAATGGTTTCTGATTGATTTTTTAATTTTTAGTCACACACTTTTCTTCTAAAACACAGGGTTTGTTTTGAAGTATCATCAAAAGCATTTAAGAAGTAAGGAAAATGTCTAGTCTCTGACAGTATGTCACTATGATGCCCTCAAGATGCTTGAGCTCAATCTTTGAATTTACAGAAAATAAAGTGTGCGAGCGGAACATGAGAGGTGCTAGAGCTTCTGTGGATACATTGGGCATGAATACCAATTGCACTGCACTTGATTCACACCTATATACTGAAAAGGGCTATTACAATTTAAACTAATCTGCTTTGATGTATTAAACTGTGTTTTTCTGGCTTAGGCTGTTGCAGGACTTCTGCTCAGTCACAGAACTGTGCACAGAGACTCAGGACCTCAGTGAATTAAGGTGTACCAAAATGTCACCTTAGTACCCTACATCCCTTACCAGACTAGCATCAGTGTCTCATTAGCTCTTCGTCCTGTAGCAAAGTCACCAATGATTAGACAACCCAGAACATGCAACTAAGGATACCTCAGGTAAGGTGGGAAACATGAGCACTCTTTCGTTCTACATTCATACCAGTCCAGAACAGGGAGTAAAGGGAGACACAAGCAAGTTTAAAATTTTTATTTGAACGCCATGATCTCAGGTGCAGCATCTTAGCTAATACAAGCAGACATATTATAAGAAATAATATTGTCAGCATATTTACTTTTCCATAAAATACAAAGGGAGAAAGCATGTTATAATGCTAAATGGAAACAGGTTAAATATATACCTATATTTTTCCCTCTCTTGCTAGTAGGTTATTTTATAACTAAAGAAGGTCTCTTAGGCTTGCATAGGCGACCCCATCCCTCAGGTATTAGCAGGAGTGAATCACATTGAGTTCTGCACAAGCTCTCAGCATACGAATGTTCTCCAAATATGTTCAATCATGCCTACACAGTGTATTATTAAAGGCGCCAGTATCTGAACTGTCCACAGCTGCATATATGTTATGTCTAGAATGTGCGCTGATCAGTTCGAACAAAAGTAACAGTGTTGATATAACCTTGAAGGCCTCAGCACTCACTGTTCAGACTAAGCGTACAAAGCAAGTGTAGCAATGTGGAAAAACAAGTTATTCTCATGTGAAGCTAAACTATCAGCCTAACGCAAAACAATAACTAACGTGTGTGCCGTGTGCACAAGAAAGCAAAATGTAAAATGGTGTTTAAACTTCTAAAAAGCTCATGCTAACTTAACACTGTATAAATGTAAGGTTCAGTCCCACTACACCCTCCCTTGATCAGAGCACGGATAAGTAATGCGGGCAAAGCAAGAATGCAGAGTTCAAGTTCGAGAGATAGAATCAAGTTCAAATTTGCCATAACGGAAACACGGGATCAAACTCTGAATTTTGAAATAATAATCCCGCCGCCAGAACAAAGCAATTCATGAGCAACTAAGGGGCTCATCAGTTGATCATAATCTGCGTTGGAGACACCGTACTGCAGAGACACAAATCCAGACCCCATTCGAAATCGCAGCTCAGGCAATGAAAAAGAGGCTGGACGTATGTGAAAAAGGAAAATCGAAACGATAATCCATAAGCTGCACTCAATGTATCAAGAGGCAGCGCTCCATAGTAATCAAGCATTCGGGTGTGGAGCAGCAACAGCCGGGGAAAATCGTCTTGTGGCACAGGATGTACATCCATTCTGAAATAAACAAAGGAGCAGCAGCACTCCGGCAACCAGAGCAAGCATCAAAGGAAATCCACCAAAAAGGCTGGAGAAAATCGAATGAAAAAATGCCGGAAAGACACCGAATATAGTTTGTAAATGAGTCACAGGGCTACTACTAACAACTTTAAATAAATGAGCCAGCTCTGTGGTCGAGGAGGCATTAAAAATAGTGTGAATTAACTCCCCGAAATGCAGGGGCAGATCAGTATTTAAAAAGGCATGCACTTCTGTGCGGGTGTTTGCCACGTGAAGGACAAATGTTTCACGGGCAGAAGTAAGGACGACTTCTTTCTGGGACAAAAGAGCTCTTATTCGACACATCTTGTTGAACTCTGCCTTCAGGGTCGGAATCGACGGCCAGATGGAAACATACAGCTTCCCATGTGGAACAGGAAACAAACTACACGTTGGGAGACCGTAACGATGTAAGGAATTCCTGCCAGCATCCCACAACAATCTTCATTATTTAAAAGTAAATAACTACCGTTTGCTAGTAATGTGAATGTGGGTGTGATAGCAGGTGTAGATGTACCTTTTAAGTCACAGGCCAGATTAGGCGCATTCTGATTACACAAACCATGCAATTGGATATTCATACACACTAACGAGTGATCAGGTGTTGTTGTGCAATCTTCACCATTCAAATAAACCTCTTTTCCCTCCCTCAGGCACCTATAGGAAAATGGTAGTGACCATGCCTGATGGAGATAAGCGGTACCCAGAGGTTCATAACTGACTATAGCATAGTACTTCATGCAAGCTTCGAACTTGAACAGAGGGAAAGGTAATGTTATTAGCCAATGTACGGGCCACACAGAGAATTTGTCTCAGCCACAGAAAACAGTAAAGGTTCTAACTTTTCAATATGTAACATAGAAAAAGTTGCATCTTCATAGACATAAATTGCTGTTTGTCAGTCAAATTAAAAGGGGCAAATAATGAGGACGTGTTCATGTAGTCCCAAGGCACTTTCCCAGCCTTTAACGTTGGTAAGGTCCATGCCAACTGCATAATGGAACGCAATTGATTTTGACCATGGTACAAAACAGAGACATCTTATTGCACAATATCAACAACAGACGAAACAATATTATCTAATGTGTAAATGCAGGAAGAAAGGGTGTTAATGCTGTTATCTACAACTGCTAGCACTTTTTCTAAATTTGCTTGATCTATAGCTCATAAGCGGGAAGCAGCTTCAATCTGGGACAGTTTCCAAACTTCGTTGTAAATAGCATATATCCACCTTTTGGATCTGCCAGAAGCAGGGCCCTGTACAAAGTCATTCAGATCAACATCGTCAGACAATTTGGACAAATGAAGCTTAACTGACGCTAAAGTGGAGTGTTTGAGCCAATTCTGACACAGCTTGCCTATGGAATAGGTAGTTACAGAATGGTCACTCTCAAAACGGGGATCCACCCTAACCTGCGTGTAGCCAGGGGCTAAACCCAGAAAATGATGTTGGCAAGAATATGCACTTCTGTGCTGCAACAGCCAACCCTTAGGATCCAAACTGGATATGTTAAAAGTAGAATTCAGAAATAGGGTCTGTAATTCTCTGATAGAAATACTGGTATTATTATGCCAACCAGGCTACTCTTCCAATTCCGGAAAAGAAGGAGCATTTAATTTTTTAGTAGTAGCCAATCCAAAACAGGTGGTTTGTGAAATAGTCTAATTCAAAAACAACATATGGTTCGGGATGAGACATGCACGATGCAAAGCCTCAATGCCTTGCATTTGCCAACTTTTAGAACCCCAAACAGATTTAAGATCAATGGTATCTTTCCACAGTTCATAGCCCTCAACAGCCAATTGGTCAAAAAAGGACTTGGAATATAATAATTTTGTGTGGGTAAATCTAACTTTGGAAGAGGTCTTTTCGGTCATCTCAAAATAAAATGCATTAGGATTCGACTGATTGAAATCAGTAAAATAAGTGAATCTCTTTAAAAGAGAATTTGAGCAGCTTTCCACAGGATCTGGGCAATGTTCCCATTGTGTACAATTAATCATATTCCTCCTTGTGTTTGCCTTATGCAGGTAGTGATTGGCATAGTGTTGATAACAGAACAAATCACCATAATTTGCAGAATCTAAATATAAATCCTCAGCATCAAAAGCAGCACAATATTTCGAACCTGAAAACATCCCAATCATCAGAGCATATATTTTGTTTTATCACATCCCCCATAGAAACTCTTAGTACGTTCGGGACATTTATAACCACTGTGGAACCATGTATTTGAAATTTAACAGCATCCCATACAATCCAATCTAAGACGAGCCAATCAGTAATGTTTACAAAACTCAGGTCCCTCTTTAAACTGTGTGATGAGGAACGGGGTGCCAGTGTTCCAATAATATGTCGAATAGCAGTTCTCTCTTCAATGTAGTGTCCATTTCCAGGGCGGAAAAAATACACGACAAATCCAATTGACATAGTCAAAAAAATTGAAAAAAGCACCAACCAAATGTAAGTCCAAGGAGGAATCAAAAAATGTTTTTTAAACCATGTTGCAAAAACAGAAAGTTTTGAAGTGGACTTCGATGTTGTAGAGTTAGTGTCAAATGAAAATCTGGACTCAGTGGCCAAACATGTTTGTAAATGGGGCAACGATAAGTCTGAGGGGTAAATGTACTCAGTCTCATCAAGTTGAGCATCAGGTGGGGTATTCAATATAGGGCTAGAAACTGCAGGCATCTCGAAGGCAACATCAGGCCTGTTGTTAGGAGCCGGAGCCAAAACTGAATTTCTCAGTATCGTTGGACAGGAGACTGCAGGTGTCATACTAAGAAGAATCAGCCACTCTGTGTAATTTGACATTGTCAATGGAGATGTACCTTTTTTCCTTTCGACCTGGAAGTGGTGGTAAAATGACTGTTCTTGTGCCCTGCACGCCAAGTACAGGAACTGGAGCTCGATATGAGGGACCAAATTCTTTCTTCTTCTCTCGGACAAGTTCCCCAACTCAGGGAAGCCAGCCAACTTCCGGAATCTGCAACGCAGCATCAGATGTGGAGGGCAAGTGTTCCTTTGCAAGACTGTCTCTTGTCTCTTGTAGATTCTGTAAAACATTACACTGTTCATCTACGTCAAAGGGGGCAGCAGCCACCGCCTGGTCTAGACCTTTAAGGTCCGGGACAAACATTTTGATACCAAAGAGCATCTCGTATGGGGTCCGCTCACCCAGAGACCTTCTAGGGAGATTATTAAGTACATGCTGTACGCTATTGAGATGGGCCAGCCAGTTCCTGCTGGTACCTATAACCCTAGCTGTCAATGATTACTTTAAGTCACGGTTCATCCGCTCCACAACACTATTACCCTCAGGTCGCTATGGAGACGAAAATTTGACTTGGACCCCCAATGAACTCATGGCATCCTTGTATGCCTTAGAGGCGAACGCTGGACCCTAGTCCGAATGGAAGGTGCCACACGCAAAAATTTCCACAAAGACACGCAAATCTCTTATGACAGTTCGTGAATCAGCACTTCAGTGGGGCCACACCCATACAAAGCGTGTTCAAGAATCAACTGCAACTAAGATGTACTTATACGCAGTATCAGAGGAAAAGGGACTGAAGTGATCCAAATAAACACAACCAAGTGGTTTATTGGAAATGTACAACTGTGTTTGAGGCGGACGAAGGCTTGAGCTTCTGACAAATGTCACATTGAAGGACATAATCACGCGTCTGTTTATACAGTCCCAGCCACCAAACACGAAGTTGTAGCTGAGATACAGAAGCTGAAATGCCCGCATGTGCGGACACAACACCTTCGTGGGCAGCTGTAATCAGCGCTGATCTGCGGTCCGTGTTGGGAATCAATCTGTCACCAACGTCTGGTATTTTCACATAAGGAACTTTATCAGGACTTAAATGATAAGATTACTTTGAAGAAAATCCAGAAGGATATTTACTTCCCTTCTCAGTAGCGGCAATTGCTGACAAGATGTCATCATCAATCTTACTTTTGGAACGTGTAAATGCTGCAACCAAATATGTCGAAACTGCTATCTTCGCGGCCTCATCGGCCAAACTATTGCCAACAGTGTGAACTCCCTCACGCTGATGATCAAGAGTATGAATTACATACACGAGTGGCAGCTGCTCTTTAAGTTCAGCCACTCGAACCCAGATCATTTTGTGTTTTATTGTGCTACCTTTGGAGTCACGATAGTCATTTTGAGTCCAAAAGAACAGATTGTCATTGTAAGACTGGACACAGTAGTAAGAGTCACTCACAATAAGAGTAGTCACACCAGGGTTTGGGAACTCCAATGCAAGCATCAGAGCACGGAACTCCGCTAACTGGGCGGTACAGTCCCCTAATGTCTGTGTATGCACGACATTGGATTTGAATTCTCCATCCACAATGGTACCAACCACAATAGCGAAAGCTGAGAGATATGTGTGCTTAGACACATGCGCAACTTGCGCAGAACCATCAGTGTAAATGATACAATGGAAATCCTCCAAAGGGTGCCTAGTCAAAGGGGCAGGATGAACAAATTCATACTGCAAATACTCCTGCGACCGTAAGGAGGCATAAAAAATGAATGTGACATCCGGAGACGTCAGTGATGTTGCCCATTGTATACACCGTGGGTGTAAAGCTTTAGAATTTGGCACGCTGGCTTTCGTCACTGCCTCCAAGGCACGATACGGGGTAACAACCGACATGTGTTTTCCCTGCAACAGTGAAAGTTCCTTCAGAATCGCCATTTGCACTGCTGTCAAAACTTTTTCCACAGTCGAAAATCGCATTTCAGCCAAAGTGTACAAGTGTGACTTGTAAGCGATAGGTACTGTGTCACCTTCGTTAAAAGTAAGGACTGTGAAACCCACCTGCCCAGGGATGATTCTTATCACCAGGTTGGTGTGGTTATCATGAGTCAGCAAGAATTTAGATTCTAGAAGATCAGCATGCAAAGATTGCAAAATGGCAGAATGTTCAGGAAGCCAGCAGGATTTGGTAAAATTTGGTTGTATCAAAGCATATAATGGCTTGATACGCTGGGCAAATTTGGGAATATAAGTATGCCCGAAACTCAAAAATCCCAGCAAGGATTGTAATTTTTTTCAGTGTTGTAGGAGCGCGCAGTTGTGCGCATTTCTCCAAGAAGTGAAGAGCCAATCTTCGACCTTCATTGTTGAGCTCATAGCCCAGGAACAACACTGTGTACTCTGCAATGTGAGACTTTGCAAAGTTAAATTTGTAAACGAAGTCCCCAAAATTGCAAATTATGCGGTCAACGCGGCACAGATGCCCATATCTCGTCGTCTGTGAGATAAATATCATCCACATACGAACACGCATCTGGGTCGATTCTCTCTAAAAGAGGAACTATACAGGTGGCAAACACACCCGGACAATTCTTATAGCTCATAGCTAAACGTTTGAATTTTTCTGTGTGCCACCACTGGTGAAAGCAGTCCACTAACTACTTAAGTCGGAAAGATTGTGGGCAGAAAAACCATTGGATATGTCAAGTGTGGTTTTAAACCTTTTACGCACAAGACCATCCACCAAGGCAGAGCCGTGGGTATTCTGTACTGCACAGGTATGGCAATGCGAGTTTAGATGCCGGTAATCCAATACCAAATGGTAAGAACCGTCAGGCTTTTTCACAGTAAAAAGCGGGTTATTCATCAGATATACACAAGTTTCAATCACACCTTGATATTCCAATTGTTCAAGGATTTCTGCGACTGAAGCTTTTGCCTCATGCCTCATGGGATATTAGGGTTGAGGCTGGGCCATAGACCGCAAGGGAATCCCATGTTGGGGGGAAAATGTATCCCAACTACAGTGGGTACAGTACAAAGCAGGTGCAAGGGCCTTAGCCCACTCTTCTGCAAAATACAGCGCATGCTCCTTTGACACTGTGTGCGTGAAACTAGGGAGGATTACCTCCTCTCCTCTTGGAGCTGCGAGAACAAAAGGTGGGGGCCAGTCAGCCTCCGCTAACAAAATGTCATACATAGTTGGAAGATTTTCCCAAAATACCCCTTTGTTTGGTACGTTGTATGTCACCTTTAATTAAAAGGCTCATTTCTAATAACCTATCAGGGGGAGCTACTCTAGTACCAGCTGTCTCAACAACATCAATCAATCAATCAATCAGGTCATTTGTAGAGCGCACTACTCACCCGTAGGGTCTCAAGGCGCTGGGGGGGGGGGGGGGGGTGCCGCTACTGCTCGAACAGCCAGGTCTTGAGCTTCTTCCTGAAGGAGAGGTGGTCTTGGGTCAGGCGCAGGTTGGTCGGAAGTGAGTTCCAGGTCTTGGCGGCCAGGTGGGAGAAGGATCTTCCTCCTGCTGTCGCTCTTCGGATGCGGGGGACGGCGGCGAGGGCGTGGTTGGTTGATCTGAGGAGGCGCTTGGGAGTGTAGAAGTTGATCCGGTTGTTGAGGTAGCTCGGGCCTTGGTCGTGTAGGGCTTTGTGTGCGTGGGTGAGGAGTCGGAAGGTGATTCTCTTGTTGACCGGGAGCCAGTGCAGGTCTCTCAGGTGTCCGGAGATGTGGCTGCGTCGGGGGATGTCGAGGATGAGTCTCGCCGAGGCGTTCTGGATCCGCTGGAGTCTCTTCTGGAGTTTTGCAGTGGTTCCGGCGTAGAGGGCGTTGCCGTAGTCCAGACGGCTGGTGACGAGGGCTTGGGTGACCGTCTTCCTCGTCTCGGTGGGGATCCACTGGAAGATCTTACGTAGCATGCGCAGGATGTTGAAGCATGACGAGGAGACGGCGTTGACTTGTCGGGTCATGGAGAGGGAGGAGTCCAGGATGAAGCCCAGGTTGCGTGCGTGGTCTGTCGGTTTGGGTGCGGTGCCCAGGGCGGGGGGCCACCAGGAGTCGTCCCAGGCGGAGGGCGTGGAGCCCAGGATGAGGACCTCCGTCTTGTCTGAGTTCAGTTTCAGGCGGCTGGTCGTCATCCATTCGGCCACGTCTCTCATCCCTTCGTGCAGGTTGGCTCTGGCGGTGGCGGGGTCGTTGGTCAGGGAGAGGATCAGCTGGGTGTCGTCGGCGTAGGAGATTATGTTGAGGTTGTGTTGGCGTGCGATGGCCGCGAGGGGGCTCATGTAGACGTTGAAGAGGGTGGGGCTCAGTGAGGATCCTTGAGGGACGCCGCAGATGACTTCGGTGGCCTCTGATTTGTACGGTGGTAGGTGGACTCTTTGTGTTCTTCCGTCGAGGAAGGAGGTGATCCATTCCAGTGCCTTCTCCTGGATTCCGATGTTGCTGAGGCGCTGTATTAGGGTGCGGTGGCAGACAGTGTCGAAAGCCGCGGAGAGGTCCAGGAGGATGAGGGCCGCTGTTTCTCCGTTGTCCATCAGGGTTCGAAGGTCGTCGGTGGCGGCGATGAGGGCGGTCTCGGTGCTGTGGTTTGCTCGGAAGCCGGACTGTGAGGGGTCGAGGGATCCATTCGTCTCGAGGAAGGCGGCCAGCTGTTTGTTGACGGTCTTCTCGATGACTTTGGCCGGGAACGGGAGGAGCGAGATGGGACGGTAGTTCTTGAGGTCGGTGGGGTCTGCTGTGGGTTTCTTGAGGAGAGCGCTGAGTTCGGCGTGCTTCCAGCTCTCAGGGAAGGTGGCGGAGTCGAAGGAGGTGTTGATGATGTCCCGCAGGTGGGGTGCGAGGACAGCGTCGGCTTTGTTGAAGACGTGGTGAGGGCAGGGGTCAGTCGGAGATCCGGAATGGATGGAGTTCATGGTGCGGATGGTGTCTTCGGTGCTGATCGGGGTCCAGGTGCGGAGGGTGGTGGTGGGTGGCGTCGTTGCGGTTGTGGCTTGCGTTGGTTGGTTGTTGAAGCTGTTGTGTATGTCCGTGATCTTGTTGTGGAAGTAGGACGCGAGGGAGTTGCAGAGTTCTTGCGACGGGGTGATGTCGTTGTTTCCGGCGTTGGGGTTGGATAGCTCTTTCACGATGTTGAAGAGTTCCTTGCAGTTGTGTGCGTTGTTGTCCAGCCGGTCCTTGTATGCATTTTTCTTGGTGGCGCGGATCAGTTGGTGGTGTTTCCGGGTGGCGAGCTTGAGGGTGTTCATGTTGTCCGTCGTTGGTTCCCTTCTCCAGGCTTTCTCGAGGGCTCGACAGTTCTTCTTGGAGCTCTTGAGTTCGTCGGTGAACCATGGTGTTTTTCTGCTGCAGGATCGGCTGGGTGGGGTTCTCAGAGGGGCGAGTTCGTCCGCGCAGTCGTTGATCCATTTCGTGAGGTTGTCGGCGGCTTGGCTGGGGTTCGCTGAGTTGGCGGGAGGGTGCTGGCTCAGGGAAGCAGTGAGCTGGTCGGCTGTGATCTTGTTCCAGCTTCTTCGAGCAACCTGTTGCTGGTGGTGGTGGATCGTCGTTCTTCTGAAGGTGAAGTGGACGCAGCTGTGGTCCGTCCAGTGGAGTCCTGTTGCGTGGCTGAAGGTGACGTCTTTGCTGGATGAGAAGACGGCGTCGAGTGTGTGTCCGGCGAGGTGGGTGGGGGTGGTCACCAGTTGCTTGAGTCCGAGGTTGTCGAGGTTGTCGAGCAGGCTGATGGTGTTGCGGTCGTTGTTGTTCTCCAGGTGGAAGTTGAGGTCCCCCAGGAGGATGTAGTCGGCGGAGGGGAGAGCGTGCGGGCTGATGAAGTCGGCGATGTCCTCGCTGAATCGTGTGCGTGGTCCCGGGGGTCGGTAGATCAGGGTGCCTCTGAGGGTGGTCTTCGGGTTGGTGTGGATCTGGAAGTGCAGGTGTTCAGCGGTGGTGAGGGTGTCATCGGTGTTGGTAGTGATGCGGATGGTGTCTCTGTGGATGATGGCGATGCCTCCTCCCGTCTGGTTGGCGTTTCGGTCCCTCCGGGTGATCTTGTAGCCCTCTGGGATGGCGATGGCGATGTCTGGGGCTGAGGAGGCGTTCATCCAGGTCTCGGTGATGAAGGCAACGTCGGGGGTGGTGGTGTCGAGCAGGTTCCAGAGTTCTACGGCGTGTCTGTGGACGGAGCGGGTGTTGAGCAGGATACACTTGAGGTGGGTGCTGCTGGAGTTCGGCTTGGCGGGTTCAGGGAAGGTCCGGATGCAGGTGAACTTGCAGGCGTGGCAGCTGAAGGGTCCGTGGGTGTGCTTTGGGGCGGCTCGGTGACATCCTGGGATTCGGCCGGTGTTGAGTGCGATGAGGTCGGCGGCGCTGTAGGTTCGTCGGGTCGGCTTTCGTCGGTGGGGGCCAGGGGTCCTGGCGCTGGTCGCGATCCGGTCGCGGACGGGCGCAGACGGGCTTACCTTTGGCGCGCCTTCGGCGCACAATCGGCGCGCCCGCTGCGCGTGACCGCTGCGCGTGACCGCTGCGCGTTCGCACGGTCGCCATTTAAGGCGAAGTGCGCGGGTGGGCGGGTCAGCTGGGAGGCGGGAGCGGGGAGGGAACACAAGGAAAAAAGGGGCGGGGTCGCAAGTGGTGGCGGGAAGCGGGGGCGGCGAGGGAGGCGGGAAACAGGACAGGGGACGGCGAAACAGGCACAAATTCTTCACAAAACACGCTAAACACGGGCCAAAAAAGACTGGGGGATAAAGAAACAAGCACAAATTACAGGTGGCGCAAAACAAGGGGAGAGACAAGAGAAATCAAGCACAAATTCTTCACAAAACACGCTAAACACGGGCCAAAAAAGACTGGGGGATAAAGAAACAAGCACAAATTACAGGTGGCGCAAAACAAGGGGAGAGACAAGAGAAATCAAGCACAATGCAGGCAAAACAGGCAGCGAGGCAGCGCACAGCGGAGGGGCACACGCATCAGCTGGTGGCCGTGCGGCGCGGGGGTGTCCCACAAGTGGGTCACACTTACCTGTGCCGCACGGTCGCCTTTTAAGGCCAAGTGCGCGGGTGGGCGGGTCAGCTGGGAGGCGGGAGCGGGGAGGGAACACAAGGAAAAAAGGGGCGGGGTCGCAAGTGGTGGCGGGAAGCGGGGGCGGCGAGGGAGGCGGGAAACAGGACAGGGGACGGCGAAACAGGCACAAATTCTTCACAAAACACGCTAAACACGGGCCAAAAAAGACTGGGGGATAAAGAAACAAGCACAAATTACAGGTGGCGCAAAACAAGGGGAGAGACAAGAGAAATCAAGCACAAATTCTTCACAAAACACGCTAAACACGGGCCAAAAAAGACTGGGGGATAAAGAAACAAGCACAAATTACAGGTGGCGCAAAACAAGGGGAGAGACAAGAGAAATCAAGCACAAATTCTTCACAAAACACGCTAAACACGGGCCAAAAAAGACTGGGGGATAAAGAAACAAGCACAAATTACAGGTGGCGCAAAACAAGGGGAGAGACAAGAGAAATCAAGCACAATGCAGGCAAAACAGGCAGCGAGGCAGCGCACAGCGGAGGGGCACACGCATCAGCTGGTGGCCGTGCGGCGCGGGGGTGTCCCACAAGTGGGTCACACTTACCTGTGCCGCACGGTCGCCTTTTAAGGCCAAGTGCGCGGGTGGGCGGGTCAGCTGGGAGGCGGGAGCGGGGAGGGAACACAAGGAAAAAAGGGGCGGGGTCGCAAGTGGTGGCGGGAAGCGGGGGCGGCGAGGGAGGCGGGAAACAGGACAGGGGACGGCGAAACAGGCACAAATTCTTCACAAAACACGCTAAACACGGGCCAAAAAAGACTGGGGGATAAAGAAACAAGCACAAATTACAGGTGGCGCAAAACAAGGGGAGAGACAAGGGAAATCAAGCACAAATTCTTCACAAAACACGCTAAACACGGGCCAAAAAAGACTGGGGGATAAAGAAACAAGCACAAATTACAGGTGGCGCAAAACAAGGGGAGAGACAAGAGAAATCAAGCACAATGCAGGCAAAACAGGCAGCGAGGCAGCGCACAGCGGAGGGGCACACGCATCAGCTGGTGGCCGTGCGGCGCGGGGGTGTCCCACAAGTGGGTCACACTTACCTGTGCCGCACGGTCGCCTTTTAAGGCCAAGTGCGCGGGTGGGCGGGTCAGCTGGGAGGCGGGAGCGGGGAGGGAACACCAGGAAAAAAGGGGCGGGGTCGCAAGTGGTGGCGGGAAGCGGGGGCGGCGAGGGAGGCGGGAAACAGGACAGGGGACGGCGAAACAGGCACAAATTCTTCACAAAACACGCTAAACACGGGCCAAAAAAGACTGGGGGATAAAGAAACAAGCACAAATTACAGGTGGCGCAAAACAAGGGGAGAGACAAGAGAAATCAAGCACAAATTCTTCACAAAACACGCTAAACACGGGCCAAAAAAGACTGGGGGATAAAGAAACAAGCACAAATTACAGGTGGCGCAAAACAAGGGGAGAGACAAGAGAAATCAAGCACAATGCAGGCAAAACAGGCAGCGAGGCAGCGCACAGCGGAGGGGCACACGCATCAGCTGGTGGCCGTGCGGCGCGGGGGTGTCCCAACAACAACTAATTTGTCTGTCGCTGTCACCTTCAGTAGTGGACGCAGGGCCTCTCACACTACGGTAATCTCCGCCACGCTGTCCAACAGCGTCAGTACCCTTGTCTGATTCCGAAGCTGCGTTCTTACTATCTGTGGCATATCTCGCTGTTAAAGTGGCAACTTTCTTTTTCTGAAACTGGGGTCTTTTCTGTGAAGAATCGTCCTGCTTGCCTTTCCAGCTTTTGGGCAGGTTTGGTCGCGACTCTGCTGGCCACCCCTTCCTCTGCCGCCGCCTCCACCAACGGACGATGAGGCCGATGTGTCCTGTAAAGAACGAGGAGAACGTTGATCAGGAACCTGAAATCGATCAGGTGACTTAATCATAGCGCGGCGCGCAAATCATAAGAGCCCCCAGTAGACGCAGGTACTGGTGATGCGGGACGAGACACCTGCTTCTGTTGTTGTTTACCCTGTTTTTTGTTTTTGTTCCAATTTCGTTTTGGAGCTTTGGGCTGATCGTCCTTTTCAGACTTCTCTCCCTGAGTATGTTTTTTATCTTTAGCAGAAAAGGGCTTGACACCTAAACTATTACGGCCTAGGGTCTTATAAGCCGCAGTAATAATTCTCGGTAACTGATGACGTTTATCGGCATCCGGGACCTCGCCTAAGGCATTAGACACTAGGAAGTTCACCGCATCTCCCTTTATATTAGAAAGGACAAGATCGGAAACTACATCAAATGAGCCAACGAGTCTCATTCCCAATTCAACCGCAGCCTCAGGTCCGTGTTTATCTTGAACACGTTTAATGATCGTCGGCAGGACAGCCATTGACGGAGTGCCGAAGCACCTCGTGTACACCGTCGCAAAGATTCTACCCCATGACTCGCATGTCACCGGCTTCCGGTGCCAAGTCCTTGGGCAAACTAATTGTAAGAATTCTGTGTTTTTCTAAAGGACTCGAATTAGGGAAAACCGCTTTCAGCTGGTCAAATTTCTCGGCAAGCCAGAAAGGCATATCATCCTTATCCTGGGGATGCTTGCCCATAACCGCATTAACCATGACGGGACTAAGCTTCATTCCACTCGGTCCAGCTGGGAGCGCTGCAACACCAGGGGCCTCACCCTGGAAATTGCGGGTAATATATTGAACCAAGGCCCGAATAACTCCAATTGCCGAGGTATATAGGGGCCTCAATTCAACAATGGGGACTACCCCTGCATGAGGATGCGGGGTAAATCCAGCCAAAACAGGCCAAGAAGCGCCTGGAATGGACAAAGGACCTAATCTAATCGCCGTTAAGCTGTGGGGAAGGGCGCCATTAAACCAAACACGGCGCTGCCATGCAAAAATTGTATTTTCCTGTGTCCTATAAGGAACATATTCCCCGGGCACGACTGTGTGAGTGTAAGTGTGAAACACCTGAGTAGCTGCATCAACAGCTGGAAATGTCACCCATGGGTAGAAAATCTCATTCGGGTAAGCTACCTCAGCACACACCACTAAAATAACCGCCATGCCCTCCAAGCCAACGTTATAAGCCTGCAAATGATTGTGGACCGCAATGCGACTATGCTGCGGTATGTCAACATCAGCCAAAACTACACAGTTAAGAAAAGTACAATGCAAAACAATGTAGCACAACTGGGTTGTAATTTAATAGGAAACTGTTTTGAAAGATTCAAGCTTGAAAATACCTATTTAACTATAGGTAGATTTATCCGTCACCACTGTTAACCGGAAACAATAGTGAAGGGGTTAAGGACTGATATAAGCACTACTCAAGCGTCATAAAATAAGATGACCAACGTATTGCAGTGATTCTGCTCAGTCACAGAACTGTGTATAGAAACTCAGGACCTCAGTGAATTAGGGTGTACCAAAAACTTACCTTAGTACCCAACATCCCCTACCAGACTAGCATCAGTGTCTCAGCAGCTCTTCGTCCTATAGCAATGTCATCAATGATTAGACAACCCAGAACATGCGACTTAGGATACCTCAGGTAAGGTGGGAAACATGAGCACTCTTTCGTTCTACTCTCATACCAGTCCAGAACAGGGAGTAAAGGGAGACATGAGCAAGTTTAAAATGTTTATTTTAATGTTGTGATCTCAGGTGCAGCATCTTAGCTAATGCAAGCAGACATATTATAAGAAATAAGATTGTCAGCATAGTTACTATTCCATAAAATACAAAGGGAGAAAGCATGTTATAATGCTAAATTGAAACAGGTTAAATATATAGCTATATTTTACCCTCCCTTGCTAGTAGGTTATTTTATAACTAAAGAAGGTCTCTTAGGCTTGCCTAGGCGACCTCATACCTCAGGTATTAGCAGGAGTGAATCACATTGAGTTCTGCACAAGCTCTCAGCATACTAATGTTCTCCAAGTGTGTTCAATCATGCCTACACAGTGTATTATTAAAGGCACTAGTATCTGAGCTGTCCACGGCTGCATAAATGTTATGTCTAGAATGTGCACTGGTCAGTTCGAACAAAAGCAACAGTGTTAATATAACCTTGAAGGCCTCGGCACTCACTATTCAGACTAAGTTTACAAAGCAAGTCTAGCAATGTGGAAAAACAAGTTATTCTCATGTGAAGCAAAACTATCAGCCTAACGCGAAACAATAACTAACGTGTGTGCCTTGTGCACAAGAAAGCAAAAGGTAAAATAGCGTTTAAACTTCTCAAAAGCTCATACTAACTTCACACTGTATAAATGTAAGGCTCAGCCCCACTGCAAGGCTATCTAAGCCAAGTTAGGCCTTGACACCATCTTATTTCAAATGGATGCCGTAACAAGATGTTTATTCTGTGTTTATGTTTCTCTCTGACACTATGTGCACCAAGATGTGGTTTGTTTATTTCTGTATGGCACTGTTTTCGAAAAGCTTTCTAAAGTAGGCCCATTTGTAACAAATAATCAAGGCCTTTCTGCTTGCACTCTTTACTGCATTCATTCACAATGATTTTCAGTTGTTTATGTAACTAGCTTGTTCTAGCACCTTCAAACGATGTATTAGGTCAGAAGGGGCAATACAGTGTTCATAAAGTGGGATAGTGCTTAGGTGATAGGGATTTGTGACGTTTCAGAATGTAATAATGCAATTTATTGGTGCAATGATCATATTAGCTGGCTGCATTATTTGTACTTTCATATGTAAGAAAACTGTATATGAACCCTTGAATTTGAGGGTGAGTGGGAACTCATGTGAGACCTTTCCTATGCATAGAAATGTTGTCTGATTTCCTATTGATTTTGCTGCACACTTGAGATTTTACATTTCTATGACTATTGCCTACTGTTATATTGCTCTGCAACTGCTAGCTTTCACGGCAATTAACTTTTTAAATTTCAATGAGATTATTGCTGCATCTGCATTGTAGTATTCCTGTATTGTACTTTGAATACTGAAATTAACCTTCATGTTTTTTTCCTGAATTTCTAACTTAGAATTTCCTTTTGAGTCAGTCTTTTCTTACGGACTGTTTTTAAAATGCTTTTTCTCTAGGGACACATTGCCCCATGACCTTCAGGTTAACATTGTGCCTGATCCACCCAATGTTCAGTTTCACCACTGACATATAGATGTTCCAGGGTCCTGCACACCCACAAAGGTATGAAGTAGTAAGGTAGAAGAGTTAGATGCTGCAGATATTTGTGACTGCAAGTCAACAGTAAATATTTTAGGGTTTCTGCATAAGTAGATGAAATTCTACTTCCTCAGAGGTGTCATTCAAAACGAGGTTTCTCACGATGTAGTTTGGGACAACGCGGGAAGAAGGCTGTTTCAATCATAATTTTGCTTTCACTTCTTTGATATCACTGGATGGCGGATAGCACATCATTTGACTTGGATGATTTAGTCCTGGATAAGAATGAATTAATTTTGGACCAAATATAACTTTTATAGTTGCATCTTTAGAAGATACAAAATTGTGTGTTTCAGTGCTCATTACTTTTTAAGGCAATTGTACTTGCTATGAGGAAAGGAAGATAATTAAAGTATTTCTAATTCTAATTTCTAAAGGAGTCTCTAATGGTAAAACCGGCCTGTGACTATCACAGTGATTTATTTAAGTGCTTTGAAATCCAGGATTAATCTTTTTTTTTTTTTTAAATCTTCATAACATATTTAGCATGATGCCATTGTTATGGCATACCAGTGGTGTTGAATCACTCCAGGGTTTTTCCTTTAGACAGTAATCAGTGGAATGTCACACCCTTTTATACAGGAAATAGCAGTTGAGAAATTGCTCAGTAGTTCTGTGAGGTACAATGATAGCTTGAGGATTTATTTTTTAGATGCTGCTTAATCAGGGTTTCATGGTAGACAAGTTCCACTTGGGTTAGCTATTACAGAATATTATTTAAAAACGTCTTTGTAGGACGTAGCTGGACTCAAAGAAAATCCAGCCATTGCAATTTGAGTGCTGTCATTGCAATTGAAGTTCATTAACTCACTGTAAATGAATAATTTTCGACATCTTGCAATTGAAGCAGGAGCTTTTGCTAGTGTAGGAAATGCAAGAACTGCTCTGGTAGGAAGTGATGCCTTAAGTTATGTCAGCATCTAACATATGCTGACAGACAGGGCAGGTATGGCAGGTGCTTGCAACCACTCTTTTCCTTCTCTTCAAACCCTGCTTGTATGCTGCTCTCCGATTCTGTAACTTCGTCTCCCTCTACTGTCTCAACCTTGCTTGGCACCTTCCTCCTTCCATATTGCCATCAGCTTGCTGGCGTCTCAGTTGAACAAAAACCGTTAACTGCTACCCAGACAAACCAGTCTGCTGCTTGTCTATTTTGTTGTGGCCGTCAATTCTATGCAGCATTATGCTTACAATAGAGCTGTGGATGTGGTATTGCTGGTGCTGATGATATAAAAAGAGAGAGGCCCCATAAGCAACGGGAAAGGGCACCATTATCAAACAGTTGGATCAAATCTCTCTCGATAAATCTGTTTTATCGTGGGGGCATGGCCTTGCACTGATCAAGATGGCCGCGGAGTAGAGGAGCTCCGGTGAGCCCATCACGGAGACCCATCATCCGTAATGATTCCTTAATCCCATCAACCACAGAACCAGTGTTGAACAAGAGGGCTGAGGTGCGACCCCAATTGGGCTGAATAGGTGCTTCATTATCTGAATAACAACCTCTAAAGGGCGTCAGAGCAAGAGCGGGCCTTCCTACTCTACACGGCTGGAGTCTGCATGCCGCGTTCGGTGCCCGAGAGCCGACAAACAGGATCCAGCGTGAGGCAAAAAACCCCTGGAAAGGTGTCTGTGGCTCCATCAGTGAGATCCAGGGACACAACATGCTGGAGCATGAGTAATAAGGGAAGGCCAGGAGCTGGAGAGTGGCCCCTCCTCCTGGCTATGCCTAAACAGCGAAGGAGCGAGAGCAGGCCTACAAGTGCTACATGGCTGGACTCAGTTCACTGTGCACACCGCGCTTGGTGCCCTAGAACTGGCATACAGAAACCAGCGTGCAGGGGAGGCAAAACCCTCAAGGAGATGCCCGCAGCTTTGCCGGTGGGACACGGAAACACTCTAGGCTGGAGGCCTCCCTGGCTGCATAAAGCCCCTGTCTGTGATCCCTGACGTGTGGCGAATCAGGTACAGAGGAGAGTGGCAACAGGAGAGACAGATCACTTGAACCCCCCTGGCTGCAGGAGGGCATGCAGCCAGGGGGAACACAGTCGACATATCCTGGCCTCCCAGTCAGAGCTAACTGAGGGGTCCTCCCGGAGTCTTACACGGGAAGACTGCATCGGGAGACCCACAATAGATGGGAACACGTGGACGATAGAGGAGTTGCCCCAGAGCAAACATAAGAGGTATCAAGCCACCGGGAGTAGGGCGTGGGGAGCCGGACTCAGTGAGAGGACATCGCAGGTGGCAAGGGCCCAGAGAGAGAGAAGACCCTGGAACACAGGTGGACCAGTGACACCAGGAAGGTTAAAGAAAGCCCCCTGGGAGCTGATGGACACATACAGGCCAAAATTCCAGGGAGGAGATCGGGGAACAGATTCCTCAAACAAGATGGTAAAACCTATGGGGCAAGGTCCCCAGCCAACCAATAAAATGGACAAATACACTGTTCCCAGGCAACTCCCGGAGGTGGTGAGCCTACTTGCGGACCCGATGAACAAACTCAGAGCTTTCTCTTGGGGCAATCATGGTTGGTATACAAGACCTAAAGGCCTCCCTGGAGGCCAAACTAGATACAGTTACAATCAACGTGGGGTTGTTATGTGCAGACCTACAGAAGATATTGGACAAGGTAAAAACGGCAGAGACCAAAATCCAAGACCTCCAAACTAATTCCAAGACACTAGAAGATTAGGTGTGTGGGCTGTCTAAGCGGAAAGACCTATTAGAAGCGCGCACAGAAGACCAGGAAGGGAGGTTGAGGCGTAATAATATACGGATCGTGGGGGTGCCCGAAGGAGCAGAGGTCCAGACGCCTATCGAAATTCTTTTTGGTCGAGAGGGCTCACCGAACCACGGTCCTGCGGCCATGACGGGGGGGCCAGCAATGCACCATAATAGCCAGGATCATCAACCACAGAGAACGTGATGCAATCCTGCAGGTGGCCCAAGCCAGGGAAACCTAAAATATGAAGATACGACAATCCTTTTCATTCCAGACTTCACCCTGCAAGTCCAGAAGCAGAGGAAAAGATTTGATGAGGTCAAGAGAGCACTTCAAGATAAGGATCTAAAAACCACAATCCTATTTCCAGTCAAACTACGAGTCCAGGCAGAGGGAAAGTCCTGGTTTTTCCATTCACCGGCAGAGGTGTGAGACTGGCTGGACGGTTGGCGCACACAGGGTTGCTGAAATCGAACGGGCCTAAACAAAGCACACCATCGTAACGATTAAGATGGTGACTCCCGAGGGGTGAAGAGGCTACAAGAAATAACAACCTGACCAGTGCCCACTCCTAGCTTTCCTCAGAGTGGACTCATGGTTGCAGACGTGCCACCGAGGTAGGGGTATGATAAGCAGTGGTAATGACGTGACATTTAAGGAGAGACACTGCTCCTCCTGTACAAACTTGGCCTGTGGGGTTAAATGCACAACTTAAAGAGGCTGTGCCTCAAGGGTCATGTGTTGATGGGGAAGAACAACTCAACCATTAGTGGGTCGTTGGCAGTAGGGCTGGTGGGGCAGGTTTGGTGGCTTGACCACCACCCCTATGATGATTATGTTTCAACTGAGGGCAATAGGCACCCTGCAAGTTGGGGTGGTGTACAGGTCTAGTCCCACGATGCAGGGTAGCAGGGAGAGGGGAGTTGAGGGAAAAGTTGACTTTCACACAGTTACAGCAGTAGACAAAGGGAACACAGTAAGTTGGGAGCAACCGTGGGCACGGGTAGGGGGCATGAGCCTATGTTTGGCGGGGAATCCCAGACCATCAAAACAATGGGACCTATTGTTGAGGGAAAGGTTCAACTCCACACAGTAAGAGCAGAAGATGCAAGACACACAATGAGTCAAAAACAGATGTACCCGTGGAATGGGGGACACCCGCCTACAATCATTGGGAGACCTAGTCCCTCCTAAAGACAAGACATCAATCAGGCTGAGTGTCTGTGTTTACAAAATCTTAAAATTTGAAATAAAGAAATATATTTTAACACTACAACTGGATTATTAGACTTTATGAGCTGTGCACCCCCTTTTTCACAAACTAAGACATCAATCACTCCAAGATGGGGTCGCATTCTACACTGAAGATTATGTCCTGGAATGTCAATGGGTTGGGATCCAACATCAAACACACATTGGTGCTGCAAAACATAAAAAGGCAAAAACCCAACTTAGTTTTCCTTCAGGAAACCCATCTGAAAGGGAGGGCAAACCCACTAAGTCTTTATATAGGTGGGGTTACACCTTAGTGACACATGCGGGCTATACTTCGGGATCTCAGGGGATCTCGGGGATGGGTATCCTTTCCAGGACCGCACAGTGTACATCCCAGTCGCGACCTGGAGGGACTCCCTGGGCAGAATAATGCTCCAGACGGGTAAATGGGAGGGACAGACTTTGAACCTGGGCTCAATTTACATCCCACCTGGGTTGCAGGGAGATACTCTCTCCTCCCTGGCTGTGAGACTCCCTTCACTACCAGCAGGTTTCCTGATTCTGGGTGGGGAAATGAACAATGTGATGTCCACAATAGACAGATGGCCAGTAAAAAAAAGAAACTAGAAAGGAAACCCCCCTTAGGTCCTTCACAGAGGCGGTGGATTGGGCAGACCTCTGGCAATCCCATAACATGGCGCAACATCATTATACACACCTGTTGGTGCGACATGGCAGCCTCTCAAGACTGGACTATGTGTTCACCCTTAGGGACGGAGTGGGGTGCTTTTGTGACACTCAACACCTGGGTCAGAAGGTGGAAAATGTCCTACCTCCTCGACTGACAGCATGGCACCTTAAAGGCAGGAAGCTGATGGAACAGTTAATGGAGAAACGACAAGCTATTTCCAACAAAACGAGGGGATCAATGACATCAAGCTGTACCCTCTGGAAGGCATACAAAGCGATGCTACAGGGGGAATTCCAGGCATTAACTGGGATAAAGACAAAGGAAAGCAGGCTCCGCTAGCAAACTCTAGAGGGGAATATTAAGGACCTAGAGGCAAAAATACCAGTGGGAGGAGATCAGGCAAGACATTTAACACACCAGCTGTGTCTTTGACAGCAACAGCTGCGACACATAGCAGAAAACACAGCCAGAGCTCATGCCCTGGCGATTCAGAGAAGGCTCTACGAGATGGGAGACAAAGCCACCAAGCTAATAGCCTGGCTGGATAAGAGAGAGAGAGGTAGAAGCTGAGTGTCGGAAATTCATGATGCGGATGAGGGAGTGCACACGGGCAATAGGGCTATAGCAGAGACATTTGCAAGTTACTATGAACATGTACACATACCTAAATCAAATAGAACTGGGGCAGACTGTGCAGAGCTCCTAGAGAAAATTACACTCAGCATACTATCAAAGGAAGACAGAGACCCTGGATGGGGAATTGACAGTGTAAGAAATGGAGAGAGCGATACAAGCTCTGCAGCCCGGAAAAGCCCCCGGCCAAATGGCCTCCCATTGGAGCTTTCTCAAAAACGTAGCACTTAAGATAGCTCCCCACCTTCTGAACATATTCCTGCCAGCAAGAGAGTCTGGGTCCTCCATTAGGACCAGAGAACATCTACAATAGTGGTAATCCCTAAAAAAGGTAGACTGATGATGAATTGCGGCCCGTATCGCCCTATTTCAGTACTCAACCTGGAACTCAAGGTATTAACTAAGATCCTGACGAACTATCTAGCGGGAGTCATATCGTCAGTAATCCACCCTAATCAGTCCAGCTTCATGCCAAGGTGGAGCATTGATTTGAACCTGCGGTGCTTGCATGGGGTCTAACACTTCACAGTGCGGCAGAGCATGGAGGATGCAGCCGTCCAGATGGCATTCAACAGTATTGAATGGAATTATATATTCGCGGTCCTGCCCCGACTGGGTTTTGGATCTAACTTCTGTACGTAGGTACCCCTGCTGTGCACCGAACCATTGGGCAGAGTATAAGTGAATGGTTCCACCTCCCGAGCTTTAATGTTGGGGAAGGGCAAAAGACAGGGCTGTCCCTTATTGCCTGTGATCTTTGCTTTAGCGCTGGACCCTCTGACAGCTTGGGTTTGTGGAGACACTCTAATCTGGGGAACAGGGTAGGTAAGGGAAAAATATCTTTGTACGCAGATGATATCTTGCTCTATGCGACAAAGACACGCTTCTCGATACCCAGAATCCTTCATATTTTTGGTCTCTTCAGGAGCTACGTGGGATACCAAATTAACTGGGAAAAGTCCCTGATCTTCCCGCTCTCGACAGGGAAATCGCCCCTGCCTCACAGCTTTCCAGCTCTGGTGGTGAGGGAGGGTTTTAAATATCTAGGGGATCAAGTAAGCAGTAAAGAGGAAGACTTTCTGTAATGCAACTTGCTCCCCAAAATAGATCGCTTCCAAGCAGATGTGAGACACAGGCACAAATTACCTCTATTATTAATGGGAAGGCCACACTCTTCAAAATGATGACCTTCCGGCGCATATTATACATACTCTAAAACACCCAATCCAAAGTTACTGACGTCTACTTTCCCAAAATTAAGAGCACATTGTGGTCACTCCTATGGGATGGAGGTGCGGCTCGAATCCGTCTGGCGAGATTGCTGCATGATGTCTATGAGGGAGGCATAGCGATCCCGGATTGGAGAGACTACTTTTGGGCCTCACAGTTGGTAGTGGTGAATGACTGGGTGTTCGGGGGGAGGGACGACCCAGAGTACTGAGTCGACCACTGGGCCATGGGAAGAGGGAGTTATGCCACACTTTTCTATGGGGGAATAACAAAAGGATCAGTCCCGGTACATACCCAGACAGTAGTGCAGGCCTGGGAGGCAAATAACTGACACCTGGGTGGAATGATAAATTAGCGGCAGAAACTCCACTGTGGGATAGTTACAGTGTGGGGGAAGTGAAGAAACTGCGCAACCACACTAGATGGCACACAATAGGCATAGATAAGTTGGGGGATGTATGCAGAAGGGGAACACTACCTGAACCCCAGGGAGGTCTTCGATACATGCAATTGAAGCATGCGCTAAAATACCAATTGCCCGAGGGGGAACAACTTCCGGACTACTCCCCTATGGAGGACAAACTACTCTAAGACCCCATGCCCACCAATGCGGTTTTGTTAAAATTCAGGAAAATCATAAACAACAACCCGATCCCCTTACTAGGCTGCGGGAGTCATGGACAATAGAATTGGCCCGCTGGAGGATGACAAATGGTTTGAGGCACTGCATTGCCCCAGAGAGATAGCCTGATGGGCACAATTTTGCCTGGTACAGCTCCAAGTCCTACATAGGTCCTTCCTCTCCGGGCCCAGGCTACACAAAATGGGATGCAGCAAGTCCGCTTAGTGCACTAGGAGTTGCGGCAGTGTGGGCACCTTTTACCATGCATACCTGGTTTCGCGCACTACTAGTTACTCAGGGACACTTCTCCCTTGTTGTGTGCGGACTCTATCAGCCTCCACCCTCAGCTTTTTGTTTTTTACCTTTTACCATGCACCCTGGGCCTGCCCAGTAATTCAGGGATTTAGGAAAGGAGTGAGGGAGGTAAGGAAGGAAGTTACGAGGCTGACTGTCCCTCTAGAGGCAAAGTGGCTATTGCTGGGCATAAAGGGGAGGAAACATGGCCCAAAAGTATACATACATGGTTAAATACTTCATTAGGTGTGGCAAAGCGCAACGCGGTAAGACTCTGGAGGGATGAGCAGGCCTCCCACAGTGAGGGACTGGGAAGAAGATCTAGACTGGTGTCAGCTAGAAGAATGAGAAACCTATCGGGCCCGGGCCTGTCCCCATAAATTGCAAAAGATCTGGGGACCATGGATGCAGTACAGGGGCATCAGTGTAGAGAGTGGAGAAGAGAGTTTGGGGTACTGGTCAGGCTCTCTCGGCTCATCGTAAAGTCAAAGACTAGTAGCCACGTGGTCTAACTGGTAGGGCTTGGGACCAGGGTCCCTTTAGTTGAAGATACTTAATAATGAGCAGGCCTCCTGAGTGTAGCCTATAATGTACTTGTTGTTTTACTGCTCAATAAGTATGGGCGAATTTTGCAGATCTTCGATCCCCAAATTCACGCGAAATTGGCAAAAAATTCCGCGAGTTTGCGAAAAAATTCGCGAACTCGCGGATTTGCCCAAAAAGCTGCGTAAAGTGCCAGAAAAGTTGTCTCCAGTGACCATCTGTGTGTTACTATGCCATCGCGCCGAAGGGCGCAGGGGTCCCTTGAATGAGCTGTCCATCATAGTGGGTAAATGGTGGGAAGACGGTGCACACAGCTAGTGTGTGGGCGGGGCCAAACGGGTGGGCTTCTATTCGAGTTCACATGCCTCTTGTGTGTAAAAAAGGTCAGAGACCGATCAGAGCAGCAGATGAGGAGAAAGAAGCTCCTGGACACAGGAACTGCACGTGGATTGCGCTTGTGAAAGTGAAGGATGCAGAGGCCTCTATCCAGCATCACAGCTAATTTTTGACGGTAGATATGGCGAGAAAGCACACCTGCCCAGCACCAGGATCCCTTGAGTGAGCTGTTCAACATAGTGGGTAAATGGGGGGAAGACGGTGCACACAGCTAGTGTGTGGGCGGGGCCAAACGGGCGGGCTTCTATGCGAGTTCACATGCCTCTTGTGTGTAAAAAAGGTCAGAGACCGATCAGAGCAGCAGATGAGGGGAAAGAAGCTCCTGGACACAGGAACTGCACGGGGATTGCGCTTGTGAAAGTGAAGGATGCCGAGGCCTCTATCCAGCATCACAGCTAATTTTCGATGGTAGATATGGGGAGACAAAGCTCACAATTGTTTTTGGGCTGATGAATTCATTACTGAACTTGAGCTTCAACTCGGTCACCTGCTTTATTTATATCTATAAGTGCTTCCTGTTGAGGTTTAATTTTTGTGACAGGAGCATCATGCCAGAATGAACCCTGCCCTTCATATTTATCCAAGAAGACGCCATCGTTTTGTGTGATACCTCTACTCAACTGGAGTACTTTCTACTGGCTAATCAGTAAGTGCTACCTTGTTGGGTAAAGGTGTAGTGCTTTTCCTATACTACAGCTGCGTAAAGTGCCAGAAGAGTTGTCTCCAGTGACCATGTGTGTGTTACTATGCCATCACGCCGAAGGGCGCAGGGGTCCCTTCAGTGAGCTGGGCATAAAAAAAAAAAAATTCGCCCGCTCGTGAATTCGCAAATTTTTGGTTATTTCGCGAGATTCACGGATTGCGACATTGCCGAAAATTCGCAAATTTCGCGAGCGTAACAGATTTTTGGCCCATGCTTACTGCTCACTGCTTTTATCTGTTCTTTCATTACTGCTTAGCAAAAATATATATTTTTTAAAACTGTTTTATCGTATTGTCAACAATCATTTCATCACTACCTGCAAAGACCTCCATAGAAATCACTTGAAGCTTCAATCAAACTGGTACCACAACAATATGGAAAAACTCCTAGGGGCTCATTATGATGTCGTTCAGAACCATTTCCGGCCAACACCACATCAGTCATGGGACCGACCGACCCCCGGTCGGTGGTCCCGACCACCAAATTAGGATGCGACCAAACACTGTTCGGTTGCATTCCTATATTTTACTATGGCAGCATGCATTTCGACCGTAATGCATGCTCCCATAGTAAAATGGGGGGGTGAAGCTCATCCCTGCACCCAGTGGAAAGCACCTCAAGTTCCCTTGTTTCCATGTTGGAGATGCCAACATGGAACCCTCTGAGTTGCATCATAATCCGGCCCTTAATTTTTGTTAAAGTATTTCATGAATACCAAATATGATTTTTTTTAACAAATACATTCAAATCATCTGGGAAGCAAATCACCATCATATAAGTTAAAACATTGTTATGCAATAGTATAAATTAAATATGGTGCAAAACAACTAAATCATATAATAAAAACAGAATATAAAACAGGGAGAAACATATAAGACAACAAACACTTGTCTATTTAACAAATGCAATCTATACTTGATATATGATCTACTAAAGAAATGCACATCTATTGTATCGAGAAATTGAAGCAGATCTGGTAAATTAAGAGCTTTGATTCAACTCATTGCTGGTGCCATGCCAACTCCTCCAGCTACTTCTGTTTGCATACTCTATGGCCTTTCGGCATACAATACAACAGTAATGGTTTCTCTGATGCCCCTCTTTTCACACATGAATCAACACAAGAGCCCAATGCTGTGGGATAAATTGATTTAACATTTCCCAGAGACACCACCTGAGGCGTCAAGTTGGCAGCTGACCACAAGAGCCTCCAAGAGGCTAGAGGACAGCCCTTGTAGTGTAACGCAGAAGCCCTTCACTAAGCTTCCATCACAGAAGAAGGAGGAATGAGTAAGGAAGCAGGGTATGGTGTGACTAGTATGGCATGCCCATGTATAGAATATTACTTGTGGCCTTCATTCCATCTCCCATATCCCTGCAGCTAAACGCATGTGAGAAGCATTAGTGCAGAAATGCAGAGGTAGTACCAAATGAGGAACATGTTAAGATTGTGTAATTCAGAATTGTTGCACCAGTGCAGTTTTATAGAATGAAAATTGGGCGGAGCTTGTCCACTGACGAAGATGGACCGCTAATAGCGGAGCTCCTTGCTGCAATGGTGCATTTTTCATCGGAGGAGCTGTCCTCTCGTCATAAGAGACCTGAATCATAAATCATGTGTACCTCTATAATCTAAAGATGGGCAGGAAAACTTTTTATTATCTTATGTTCTCTTTTCAGTTACAAGCATAGAATTATCCTCGCTCCCCTCGGATTCATTCACTACAGTCGCTATTATGCAGCTCCTCCGGACTCCAGTGTCGTAGCATAAATCTTGCGCATATAATGCTGCTGCAGCCTTGTACAGAAAGTCTACAAGTCTTTCAGTCTTTTCTTCATATTTCTTCTACTATTAGATTGGATTTCTTTATTTCTTCATTTCTACGCTACGAACATGCAGGAGTCCTTGCTGCCATAGGTACACATGGCTATGAAACCCCCTTCACATCTCCTCAAGTCACTTTAATAAATGCAGAATTCTGACCCTTATTGTTCATCCTTACACATTTCCTTCTACTTCATCAGTGCTCAGTATTTCATCACAGAGTGATATGCTGATATCCTTTTGAGGAACATAATGTCATTTTGACATTCTTACAGGGCCAGATTCAATTTGTGTTTTTTCCCAATCTTATCTGTAAACTCCAAATTACTTGACCTACTACTAAAGTTGTTTGTTTTCACAGTCTGTATGATTTCTATGGGCAAAACAAGGACATTTACATTGTTTTCTCATCAAGCTGTTCCCTCAAATTCACCACACTTTGACTCTCCAATGACAACTGATTTTATCCTCTGTCTGACCTAATGCCTTCCAGCATACCTAAGCTGATGTCCATGCCAACACCGTCTTTGAAACCTCCATCCCCCACATCTGCTAACAAGTGAATTAAAAAAGTTCCTCCTTCTCTTGCGAAAGCCCAATTTCCTATTTTACTGGAACTCTTGCTTGAGGAAATTGGGGCCCTTCGACCATTTGTTAAGGAAATTAATACTCACCTTCAACACTTGGATAACAGGTGGTCTAACCTTGTAGCCAGAGCAAAGAATCCGCAGTGTACAGGATCAAATAAATAAAATGTTGACTTTGGAGAGGGAAGTGGCACAGTCATATTTGCAGATGGAGGATGAGGAGAATTGGAACAGGTGGAATAATCTTTGCATTTATGGCCTGCCTGAAGGTATGGAATGCAAAGACTCTCTTTCTTTTTACACATTTTCTTGCCAAATAAGTAGATCTGCCGGGTTCCCCAATCCTCAAAATTCAGAAAGCACATAGATTATGCCATTGTCCTAAATCGAATGACTCCTTAATCAAACCTAGAGGTGTTATCATTTTATTTCTGGATTTTACTGATCTATTGTAGAAAAATAAAAAATAAACTAATATATTTACCTGGCATGAACATTTTCTCTTCTCAAGATTTTTTCAAAACAATGGCAAATAGGAGAAAGGAGTTCCAAGTTCTTTGAGATAAGACTCTTACGTATAAAAACCCACAGATATAAAGCTTTCCTCAGGAAACATTCAGCAGACATTAGGAATACCTCTGCTCCTTCTAAAAGATAACATATTGAACTGTGTCCTGTAGTGATTGTTACTGTATTAATTTTGTTAAGGGCTATTTATATGTAGTCTAACTGTGTTCCATTCTACGTCTTTAATTATTAATGAAGATGCTTTATTGTTCATTTATTCCTCCACTTTTGACTTACAGGTGTTCGTTGTTTTTTGTCTTTGTCTCTTCAAATATATACTGTTGTGGTCTGTCGTTGATACGTTATTATGGGCCTTTTTCCCCTCTGCTGCCACCTACTCCACACATTTGTCCATTATCACAAGGTACACTGTCTCAGTCAACATTCCATGCTCAGATCCTTTACCTCCTTTTCTCCTCCTTCTTTTTTACTTGTTTATTCCCATCTCTCTTCTCTTTGTTTCAATCCTTTTTTCTCTCTTAATTGTATACTACTTTGTCTTTTTATGAGGATATGTATAATGTGATTAGATTGTTGTTGAAGAGCCTTCAATTAAGCAGAATTGAATTCCGTAAAAATCAGAATAAAATGTCAAAGGTTTTTTTAACCCTGTAAAAAAGCAATGACTTTTAGCTCATCTTGCCAAATACAATACTGATTTACTTTTATTTCAAGAAACTCAGCTCATGGAACTTGAAGCTTTAAAACTTAGGCAGAGTTGGGTGGGTTCAGTTTTAGTATCCCCAACTTCTAATAATAAAAATAGTGTAGTTATTTTATGTCTCAAAAAATCTAAATGTTCAATTGTGTCTGAAGCAATTGATACAGAAGGCAGATGGATTATAGTTAAGCTTCTTATTGATAGCATCTTGTTAACAGTTTTTAATTGTTATGGCCTTACACACGCTGATTATGGTTTTTGGTTTCAAAAAAATATCTACAATATGAAGATGACTATTTTAGTTTAACAGCAGACTGTAATAAGAATATGGACCCATTTCCCAATAGTCAATCCCGAGTTAAAGTTATTCCACCTAAAATGCATAAATCGTTTCGCTCCAACATTTCCCTTAGAGCCTTACTAGATTCATGGAGGCTTCGTCATCCCAACGCACAAGAATATTCTTTGTTTATGCCCAGCACATGGTTCACTCTCTAAATTGTATTCTATCTTTATTGGCAACAATTATCTCAGCATAATATTAACTCTACTATGGGCCCCATTTTAATCTTGGATAATGCTCTGGCTTAAGCTGACATTCTTATCAGTTCTACCTAAGTCTAGTAAATAGCAATTTAATATTTTTTTATTTGACAATGCCGTTTTTGCTTCTTTTTTTATTTAGTTTTTTACAGAGTTTTTGAAATTCAAAATGATGCTCATATCTCACCTCCACTCCTCTGCGACACTTTTAAACTACTGCATGAGGATTCATTATCGATTATGTAGCTAAAAAGAAAAAAATAGTTTGCTAGAGAACACAAATCCTTACTCTCCACTATATCATTTCTAGAATATCAGAACTATAGCTCTACATCTGGCATAGATTTAAAGAACTTGTTAATGCTTAAGTTTTCTTTAAAAAGGTTTCCACAAATAATACTTCCTGTAGTGCCAGATATTATGGGGATAGTAATAAATTAGCAAAACTATAAGCAAATTATCTAAAGTTCAGGAAACAATGAACTAATGTCACAACTTTTTTAATACTTCTCAAGGTTTGAAATTATTTAAAGATGATGATATCTTAGCTGAGTTTGTCAAATTTGATCAGCATCTCTATACTCTAGAGAAGAGCCTACATCCCTTCAACATTGGTTCTTCTTTACAGACTATACATAATCCAGTCAGTGGCACACTTGACCCCCCCACCTTGAGAATGACATTTCTCTGGACGAGTTAATGGGTTTGCTCAACTACTTGAGAAGCCTAAAACACCTGGCCCGGATGGTTTTACAGTGAAATTCTTCTCACACTTTTCCAAATATTGATGCCTCAATTATTACATGTATTCAATTTCTTCCCCAATCCCCATTCCAAGGGGAGAGGTGTTGGCCTAACAGCTAAGGCAGTCAACCTCGAAGCTGGGAAACTGGGTTCAAGTCTCAGCAAGGTGGCTGAACATCCTGTGATTCTAGGCAAATCACTTAATCTCATTGTGCCTAACAAAAATGAATGTGTCCTCATGTAACGCAACTGGTGCTCATGTAAAGAGCTCTGATACCCGATACCCTTGGTTCGCACTATCTAAAACTCTGTAAAAAAATAAAAATCCTGTCAGAGTGAAAAGGACATACAAAGAAACCACAATTTGTATCATTCAAAAAAAGGGAAAGGATCCCACCTAATGTTCAAACTACAGGCCAATTTCTCTTGTGAAGATGGACTATAACATTTTTGCCAATGTCATAGCTTTACGATTAGACCACTTTTGCCGGAGCTAACTGGCAAGGAGCAGTCCAGATTAATAAAGGGCAGATTGTCTTCAGATAATAGCAGATTCTTTTTAATGTATTGAATAAGGTTTCTTTTGTTCACTCCTCGTTAGCAGCAATCACTGTAGATGTGGAAAAAAGATTTTGATAGTATTGAATGGAGGTTCATGCTTAGAACTTCAGAATAGCATGGACTTGGTACTAAAATAATTTCCCTCATCTCTTTGTTATATAACTCTCCAAAGGTCTCAGTGTTAGTCAATAGGAAGACGTCCCCTCACTGTACCCTTCATCGGGGTTCCATCAATGATGTCACTTATCCCAATAATTATTTGTACTAGCTGTTGAATCTTTTCTTTCTCAAATTCACAATAACTCTATGATAACAGGATTTCAATACGGATATAGACAAATAAAATTATCCACTTAAGCTAATGACATTATTTTTTGTTGTTTCGGATCCAGGCAGATCTTTGCTAGCTCTTTTCACTGAAATCTTTACGTTTCCCTCTGTCTCGTGGTATAAAGTCAATGCAGATAAACTAAAATGATCCCTCTTAACAACTACAGCTTTAAACATTACTTTAATCCCTCCGGGTTTCAAAGACATTCCACTGAAATTCAATATTTTGGCATAAGGTTCACAAATTCTATCAAAGAATCAGTTGATATCAATCTAAAGGTACAATTGGCTAAATAGAGACATCTTCTTGGAATTCTCTGTTCCTTACCTGGTGGGGATGCCTCGATTCGATAAAAATGATGCATACCCCAATTATACTTTATTGATGATTCCAGTCAAAATTCTGCTTTCTTTCTCTAAAAAGATTGAGTCCCTACTCTCCAAATTCCTATGGGAAAAGAAAAAATCTAGAAATTCATTAATGAGACTTAAGAAGACAAAACAACTTAACAAGAAGGCTGTGCAAACTATCCAGACTGTAGTCTTTATCATAGGGCTTTTAGTCTGTGACAAGCCTCTTCCTGGAAAAACAAAAACTTTTTTCTCTTCGCCTTTCTGGCTTAATGTCAAGAAATTGTTGCTGGAACCCTTTGTTTCCTGGGAGGTTTTTTCTTTTTTTCTCATTCCTTTGTTATATCTTTATCTCTTTTAAAGCACACATCATCTCCTTAAATCTTGTTATGCACTGAACATTATATAACAAAATACCTTTTTTGCGGAAACACTTATGGTAAAACAAATGTATTAAACTCAATAATAAACCATTATATTGGAAGTCCTGAAGACAGAAGGGGATTTTTCAGGTGACAGACTTATTTCATAATGATGTTCCAATATCATTCTCCTAATTTCAAATATCTTTTAACTGTCCTGAGTCCATTCAAGGAAACTTCATAATTCCTATTAATGCTGTCTGTCTTGGATGCTCTTTAAACACTGGACAATACTTCAAATAGTTCCTTATCCAGTTTAGGTTTACATGCATATTGACTTCTAGTTCTAAATCCCCCATTATATAGATATATTTCTCTCTGTGAATCCCTCAAGGCCTAAATCCAAACTAGAACATATGTGGGAATCTGATGTAATTGGTCTATGGAATTGTGGAATAATATATGGTCTAGATTACATAAGAGTTTTAGAACGGCTAATACGAGCCACACATTGGGGTCGATTAGGATGGCGGACGGAAATGGCTACTGTCCGCCATGGTGGGGGAAATTTTACTCCCGGCCGCGCCGCGGAGATTCCGCGTTTGGGATTAGGATAATCATGTCACGAAACTCCGACCGCGGCGGACGGATCATAACCAACACCGTCCGCGGTGGACGGAACACATCCAACTCCGTCCGCGGCGGACGGAGTCCAATGAACAACCACTGCCGCGGACGGAAATGACCGCGGAAAATAACACATGTACCGCCATACCTGTGAATACTCCGTGGCCGCAATTAGGATTAATCCGCCCGGACCACGGAACTCACAGCCATCCACGTCCGCGGCGGAAAGAATGCTACGATAACCACAGCATCACTGCGGAAGGCCAACACGCACAACATCCCTAGCGGCAAACAAATGTCAGGAAGTCTACCGCCAGTCCAAAGCAAACATACCAACATTGACAACGCCCCCCCCCAACATCAAGCACAAGCCGCCATGACACGTCCCAATTATCCAATAATGCACACTAGTCAACACGCCCACCTACCACCTGACTGCCAACAACCATTGAGACACGACTATAAAATGACACACACACGCTACCACAATCCTTTGCATCACAGCATTGCTGCTAGCAAGAGGCCAAAATCGAGATACTGCAAACTCACATAGAAGACACACAACCACCACCCTACCACACCCACCACACAAACACCCACCACACAAATCCTACACATCACACACCACACACCTGCACCCCCCAACTCACTCAACTCACACACTGAGCACCACACACCATGGCACCCAAAAAAAAAACCAAATTCACGGAGACAGAGTTGAGGGTAATGGTAGATGAAATACTCCGTGTTGAGCCCCACATCTTCGGGGCCCAAGTCCAGCAGACGTCCGTGGCGCAAAAGAACCACATGTGGGACAGGATCGTCACTCGGGTGAATGCCTCGGGGACTGTGCCGAGGACGAAGCATGACATCCAGAGGCGGTGGCATGACCTGAAGACCAGGGTCAAGGGCATCCGAGCTAAAAACTTTGCCAGAGCCAATCATACTGGCGGTGGCACACCCCCGGAGCCCATACCCTACACCGATTGGGAGGAGAAGGTGCTGGTGATACTACACCCAGAGAGCCTAGACGGACTTGACGAAGGAGAAGAGACTGGTGAGTACAAACCAAGCACCACGATCAGCACGACATGGTCAGGCTCACACAACTGAGAAGAAACATCTCCTACGCCCCAACCCATGCACGTTGGACACCAACTCACTTACATGTCCATGGCTCCCAACAGGCCCCCATGCTCACGGGGAGGGTGGTGGTGGTGGTGGTGGTGGAGGGCGGGGTGTGTGAGAGGCCCAAACTACAACTCCCAACAGGCCCCCATGCACACGGGGAGGGTGCTGGTGGTGGTGGTGGTGGAGGGCGGGATGTGTGAGAGGCCCAAACTACAACTCCCAACAGGCCCCCATGCTCACGGGGAGGGTGCTGGTGGTGGTGGTGGTGGAGGGCGGGGTGTGTGAGAGGCCTAAACTACAACTCCCAACAGGCCCCCATGCTCACGGGGAGGGTGGTGGTGGTGGTGGTGGTGGAGGGCGGGGTGTGTGAGAGGCCCAAACTACAACTCCCAACAGGCCCCCATGCACACGGGGAGGGTGCTGGTGGTGGTGGTGGTGGAGGGCGGGATGTGTGAGAGGCCCAAACTACAACTCCCAACAGGCCCCCATGCTCACGGGGAGGGTGCTGGTGGTGGTGGTGTCGGTGGAGGGTGGGGTGTGTGCGACAGGAAACAGAAATGTCTACAAATCAACATAACCATGTAATGTCCACATCACTGACCAGCTCTATCTTGTCCCTCAGGTGATCGTCAACTGACTGGGGAAACCAGTACCCGGCCGCCAGCCTCGCCTCCCACACCTACAGGACTCTCTGGTGACGAGGACACAGGCAGCTCCGGTGCGGAGGATGGAGCGGGACCAAGCACGCAGCCAGGGCCATCTGGCTCACAGGGACTCCCGGGACCGACCAACGTCGCAACTGTGACTCCAGCGACACCTGTCTCTGTGATCTGCACAGTCCCCACCACCACCAGTACCACCAGTACCACCAGTACCACCAGTACCACCAGCACCACCAGCACCACGACTCCTGCCGGTGCCACCCAGCATAACCCAGCGCACAACGCTGGTCCATCGGCCCCACACACAAGCAGGGTGAGTGGGCCACAAACACAGGCAACGGGACAGCAGCCAATCAGGCGAGCCACACACCGCCGTGCAGAGGAAGGACAGCTACCCCAGCCAGTGGCACAGTCCCTACAAGCCCTTGCCAGGTGCCAGGCGTCATACGACCGGTCCCAGGCAAACGCAGATCGTGCACACCAGGACTCAGTGGACAACACCAACATCCAGCGCGAAATCTGTGGCATCCTTGGCCAGATGTTGCAGATCATGGGCCAGCAGGCAACGATGTGGAGGGAATGGGTTGCCCGGAACAACTCCCCCCCCCTCCACCAAGTGTCGTAGCGCCACCGCCACCGTCACCTCCGCCTCCACCGCCACCTCCGCCTCCACCGCCACCGTCACCTCCGCCTCCACCGCCGCCACCACCACCTGTGCCCCTGGCGACGGATGTGGCCCTTCAACAACCTGCCCTCCCAGCTGACTCTGTTCCACCTCAGAGACGGAGGGGCCGGCCGAGGCAGGAAGTGGCTGAGAGCAGTGTTGAAGCGCCATCCACACGCTCCAAGAGGGGACGACCATGACAATGTCACAGCCTGTGCCAGACATTCACCCAGCTAAGTATCCTGTCCCACAGACAATCATTCCCACTGGTCTGCTGGACTACCCTGACACCCCCCAATGTGGTGTCAGCACGGACATTTCATCTGCCATTACCTTCAACTTCAACTCCCTCCACCCCACTTACTTGTAAATATTCACCAGCACAGAAGCACAACCTGTAAATAAATAGCACCTACTCACACAATGATGTTTTGCCTCCATGTTTATTCACATGATTGCCTTCAGAAACAGACGTAAACAGGTTCAGGGATGACAGTCGTACATGATCATGGCGCTGCGGGAGTGACCTAGAGAAAATCAGAGACAGCAAACACACGTCAGGAAACAGATTCACACACATCACAACACAATGCACAACAACATTACACAAACGACAACCATCACAAAAGCATGGGATGAGAGCACACACATCATGGAGACTTGTATGTCCAAAGAAATGAAGACACACATAAGCAACCATCACAAACAAGAACACCCAGCTGATTAACCCCACATCCACACAACACCAGCAAACATACATGAGGCATTGTCAACCGCCACTAGAGGTAGTTACTCACATTCAAGGGAAGTAGCGATCTATGAGCTGGCGCCTCTGGTCCACACCTTCCTCCTCACCACTATCCTCATCAGTCGACATGGGTGGGATGGGAGGCCGAGGAACTCCTTCGTCTTCAGGGTCCAACAGCAGTTCTATGTCATTGCGTACTGCCAGGTTGTGGAGCATGCAGCAAGCAATCACGATCCTGCATACTTTTCCTGGTGAGTAAGGCAGGGCCCCTCCGGTCTTATCGAGGCACCGAAACCGAGACTTTAGCAGTCCAAAGGTACGTTCGATGACTCTCCGTGTCCTTCCATGTGCATCATTGTACCACATTTCACCCGCTGTTCTCGGATTACGTAGGGGACTGAGGAGCCAGGGCCGGTTTGGGTAAGCCGAGTCGCCTATGTAGGGGGATGACAGAGACAAGCATCACAACAAGATATGGTGGGTACCCCATGCAACACAGAGATCACAAGAGTCCCCACTGCACACTCACCAACAAGCCACGCTTGACCGGGTCGCAGATTAGCCATGAGTCGTGGGACATTGCTGCTCCGCATGATGTGGGCGTCATGTGCAGATCCTGGAAATCTTGCACACACATGTGAGATGATGTTGTTTGCCAGGCACACCACCTGCACGTTCAGCGAATGGAAGTGTTTGCGATTCCTGAACACTTGTTCCCGTACCCGTGGTGGAATGATTGCGATGTGTGTGCCATCAATTGAGCCCACAACGTGAGGTATGTGGCCCAGTGCATAGAAATCAGCTTTGACAGCTGCCAACTCTTCCGGACGTGGGAAATGTATGTAGTCATCCTTGTACAGCATCATAGCTGTTAAGACATCCCGAAGAACCGTGCTGAACATGGCCTGTGACATCCCCCCGGCATGTCCAACTGTGTACTGAAATGTGCCAGTAGCAAAGAAATGGAGTACCGCCATGACCTTTGCAGTGGGTGTAATCGACCCAGGATACGTCCTACGTGGCTGCAGATGAGGAGACAATTGAGCCACAAGCTCCAGCAACCGACGTCGATCCAGCCGGAATTTCCGAATCACCTCCTCGTCAACCATATCCTCCAGCACAGTGTATGGCCGATGCACATTTGTAGCCCTCCTGTGTGGGAGAGAGATGTAACTTAGGTCAACTTGCAAACGACGCATACGTGTACAACTCCATCACATGTGAACCTTACTGACAATACTTCAGTCTGCACCCTAATGTTTAGTAGCCACATCACAGACGCACATGCAACTGCATGCACACTAACGATAATTATACACACGCCATGTCATCAAGCACAAATGCCAACACCAATAATGATGTACATACGGTAATTACATGCATGGTGACACAACGTACAAAACACATACACGGAATGCATGTGTACCACCACCACTGTAGTCACCTCGCCAGAACAAGACACAGACAACAGATGCATAATTTGGGCACACAGCCGTGATGTACTGTGTAGTTGTGAAGATGTAAGAACGTATGTAGGGTCACACCCGACGTCAACACGTACAAATGCACATCTGTTGCCCATTGTGTGCCGACCGATGGGCATTGCATGGACACACATGCTACATTGTATGACATATGACCTTTCCCTATCACGCTCACATCCCTCATGACGCAACTGCACACAACACATCACGGTGCAGCGTCTGACAAGATAACATAATTGGCGCCGCCATGGCGGTGCTCAACTTCCGCTACTTCCCAAAGGCCATACGCGGCCAGCGTCCCTCTTCCCATTGGCTGCATGTGCGGGGACCGTCACGGGCACACATCGGCAACCGCACGTGCAAGCCTCAGGCACGGATGCTTCAGTTGCAACAATGTACTATCACTGGCGCCTCCATGGCGGTGCACGTACTCAGCGGGGGAGGTGCAGGCCTATACACCCTGTAGATGTACGCAATGGACATGCCAGTTCATGACCCCCCTTACAGTCACCTTGCATCATCCACCGTACACCGGCCGGAGCGGCCGGGCCTAGGACGGCCGTGCCCGGCCATGAACACAACCGCCGTGCCCGGCCATGAACACAACCGCCGTGCCCGGCCATGAACACAACCGCCGTGCCCGGCCATGAACACAACCGCCGTGCCCGGCCATGAACACAACCGCCGTGCCCGGCCATGAACACAACCGCCGTGCCCGGCCATGCGGTTGTGTTCATGGCCGGGCACGGCGGTTGTGTTCATGGCCGGGCACGGCCGTCCTAGGCCCGGCCGCTCCGGCCGGTGTACGGTGGATGATGCAAGGTGACTGTAAGGGGGGTCATGAACTGGCATGTCCATTGCGTACATCTACAGGGTGTATAGGCCTGCACCTCCCCCGCTGAGTACGTGCACCGCCATGGAGGCGCCAGTGATAGTACATTGTTGCAACTGAAGCATCCGTGCCTGAGGCTTGCACGTGCGGTTGCCGATGTGTGCCCGTGACGGTCCCCGCACATGCAGCCAATGGGAAGAGGGACGCTGGCCGCATATGGCCAATCGCAAGTAGCGGAAGCTGGGCACCGCAACAACAGGGCCAGTAATTGGCCCATTTCACGATCACGCTTCCAGGGCTGACCAATTGCTGGCGACGTATGCCACTGACACGTGCTGAGGGCCCTATATATGTGTGTTGGCCAAAATGACACTTCCTACCCTGGGGACCAGTGCTGCCTGTTCACCTCGACCTGCTGCTGCTGCTGAGCTGACCACCGACTGCTGCCTGTGACCATCACCTCGACCTGCTGCTGCTGCTGAGCTGACCACCGACTGCTGCCTGTGACCATCACCTCGACCTGCTGCTGCTGCTGAGCTGACCACCGACTGCTGCCTGGGACCATCACCTCGACCTGCTGCTGCTGCTGAGCTGACCACCGACTGCTGCACTAGTGCCATACTCCGTGATCTTGCCATGTCGAGAGGCAAAGAGATCCGGTCTCGACCCTTCACCGCCGCGGAGCTTGATGTCCTCGTGGACGGTGTACTCCGCAACTATGGACGCCTCTACGGCGCACCAGGACGGGTGGTAAGTGCAGTGTGGGACATGTTGGTGTGCGTGAGGGGGCCAAATAATGTGGCCTATTCCTATCTTAGCTGTGTAGTGTGGGCTAGACATATGTTCCTGATTGTGCATGGCTGCTGACAGTTACGTCTTGCCCCTATGTGTGTGACAGGCCACCTGTCCACTGACTTAAACCCTTTTGTCTCCCATCATGGTAGGTCAAGCTGCACCTTCGCAAGGACCTGTGGAGGAGCATAGCACGGGAAGTACGGGCATTGGGGGTGTGCAACAGACGACATACACACTGCCACAAACGCTGGGACGACATTTCCAGGCTAAGCAAGAATGTAGCGGAAGTAACACTGGGCCTGATTCCAAGGACGCCCCGTCTGGCCCGACGCTCCATGACCCCTCTCATGCACCGTATCATTGCAGTGACGCATCCTGAACTGGCCGAACGTCTGAGTGCCGATCAACAGCAAACTAGCGGTGAGCAAACTGTCTGTGTAGGAAACCTGTGAGTGCTATGCATGTATTGGTGCACAGACACACTATTGAGTTCCGTGTTGCGTATGTATGTCTGTGATGCCATTTTGGTCCCATTGGGTGGTTCTCATTTGACATCCAGGTCCGCCATGTTGACACGCCACTTGCTTAGTAGTTGAGTGTTGAAGCACATCCCCTAGTGGTCCATGGCCCCATGGCAGGTAATGTGAGGATGACTGGTAGAGGTGGGCCATGTGCAGGATGAGGGCTACAAAATCTTTGTCAGCTATGTAATTTGGCAATCCTGTTCCTTCTGTACGTCAGTCTGCCCATGACTCACACATCTTTTATGTGCATTTCAGGTATGACAGAGGACACTCAGCCACAGACGGTGGAGAGTAGTCGAGGAAATGAGTCCGGCTCAGACTTCGCACACACGCAGACTGACACAGAGGAGGCCAGCGCCGGAGAGGGGGACAGGACCGTCCCTGAGGACTCGCATGTGGAGACACCATCGTCCTCCTCGTCGGACACTCTTGGTGAGCCTGCACTGTTGTCACAGACTGGGAGTGGGCACTCATCACCTTCTGTCGGAAGACAGCACACAGGGCCCACACTTCCACAAACTGCACCATGTACTGTTCGTGGCCGGAGGAGTAGGGGGAACAGAGTGGCGTTCGGTGCAGGCACCGCTGCCCCTGCCACGGTGAGCCGAAATGCACTGTGTGCTGAGGCCGTTGATCTGCTGCGACAGCTGTGTGTGGGGCAGACCAATATGACAAATGCTTTCCAGGACCATGATAGGAAGTTGGGGCAGGTGGTGGCTTTCATGGAAGGGATGCATGGCGATCTTGCAGGTCTACACAGGACAGTGCAGTCATTGGCAAGCAGTGTGTCGTCTGCAATAGTACAGTCGCATGAACAGGGTGCTACTTCGGTTTCCCCATCTACACCACTGGATGTCTCAGGAGGTAGTGAATATTCTGAGCAGGACTCAAATACAGGTTATTGCACTAGAAGCAGCGTCAGACAGCACGTCAGGGCACGCAGGGCACAGACCCCATCCCCTAGATCAGCTAAATCTGTTCAATTAGACGACGTCAGATACACTGGAGTACACACACAGGATCCGCAAGTGTTGTTGGGGGACATGCCTTCAGGAGCTACACAGGCATTCAACACAAAAGGTACTCCCAAGGCAAGGGATACTCACATGTCCATGGACTGTACCTTGGACAAGGCCAGTCAGAAGACAAAGGCACCTAGTAGGAGCAGGGAGACTCCCAAGGGCAGGCCCACAGCAGAGGAAAGGGACACTCCCAGGGACAGTGACAAGACAAAGGCACCTACTAAGAGCAGGGAGACTCCCAAGGGCAGGCCCACAGCAGAGGAAAGGGACACTCCCAGGGACAGTGACAAGACAAAGGCACCTACTAAGAGCAGGGAGACTCCCAAGGGCAGGCCCACAGCAGAGGAAAGGGACACTCCCAGGGACAGTGACAAGACAAAGGCACCTACTAAGAGCAGGGAGACTCCCAAGGGCAGGCCCACAGCAGAGGAAAGGGACACTCCCAGGGACAGTGACAAGACAAAGGCACCTACTAGAAGCAGGGAGACTCCCAAGGGCAGGCCCACAGCAGAGGAAAGGGACACTCCCAGGGACAGTGACAAGACAAAGGCACCTACTAGAAGCAGGGAGACTCCCAAGGGCAGGCCCACAGCAAAGCAAGGTCCATCTCCCAAGGGCAGGGACACACACAGAGAGCAGGTGTCTACTGGAGACAGGTGCACCACAGACGACAAGTCTGCTGGCAGGAACAGGGCGGCGACCAGGGCACAGGCTACATCCAGAGACAACACTCCACCTAAGGATAAGGCACATCCTACGGACAAGGCATCTAGCATGGACAATGGCGCAATCAAGGACAGGCATACTTCACCCCTGGCTGCACTGAGGCTGATGTTTTCTACTAAACGCCAAACTGATGTCTCTGCCGCGGAGTCCCCCCATACCTCCACTCCCATCCAGGCCAGTCAGAAGCAGAGGAGGGTGTCCCCTGTTGTTGCATCCCCCATTACACATGATTCCGAGTCCAGGCGGCAGGCACAGAGCAAACGACAAGCAGGCTCCAGCACGTCCCCAGATACCAGATCCCCGGCAGCAGATGCTCCACCTATGGTGGGTGGTGATTGTTTGGCGTCCCCACCACTTGGCAGTCCTGTCCTGTCCAGGGTGCACTCACACATCCCTAAGAAACGCAGACACACACCATTGACACCTGCCAACCCCGATTTGGCTCTAGGTCAGCTATCCCCAGCTCCCAGGCCCACCCTGCATCCAGGCCCATACAGCCCTGTGGCTCATCATTTCAGTTGTCACAGTGGCGCTGGTGCAGTTGACTCTCATGTATCAGATGGTGGCACAGTGTCAGTTGTGCCCTCTCCTGTTGCAGGTCCTGGCAGTGTATCTGGGTCTATGGCTCACGTGTCAGTTAGGAGATCTGTGGCTGTGTTGCACACTCCTGTTTCTGGTGCTGGCAGTCTGTCTGGGTCAGTGGCTCACGTGTCAGTGACTACATCTGTGGCTGTGTCTCATACTCCTGTTGCTGGTGCTGCCAGTGTGTCTGGGTCCGTGGCCCATGTGTGTGTCACTCGGGCTGTGGCTGTGTCTCACACTCCTGTTGCTGGTGCTGCCAGTGTGTCTGGGTCCGTGGCCCATGTGTGTGTCACTCGGGCTGTGGCTGTGTCTCACACTCCTGTTGCTGGTGCTGCCAGTGTGTCTGGGTCCGTGGCCCATGTGTGTGTCACTCGGGCTGTGGCTGTGTCTCACACTCCTGTTGCTGGTGCTGCCAGTGTGTCTGGGTCCGTGGCCCATGTGTGTGTCACTCGGGCTGTGGCTGTGTCTCACACTCCTGTTGCTGGTGCTGCCAGTGTGTCCGAGGCAGGTAGTTCACGCAGTCCCCCTGATTCTGTGATGTGAGGTGCTGAACACTTCACTCAAATGTTATTTCACATGGTGTGTCCATTGAGAACTGCGTGGCACTCTTGTGGTTCCTGTGACGGGTTGGTAGGGACACGTACTTGTGCAGCCTATGATGTACCTGCTCTGTACTCTACATTGCCCTGTTGATGGTCTGATACTGCATACTGCCCTCTCGTTACCTGCCTATGATGTACCTGCTCTGTACTCTACATTGCCCTGTTGATGGTCTGATACTGCATACTGCCCTCTCGTTACCTGCCTATGATGTACCTGCTCTGTACTCTACATTGCCCTGTTGATGCTCTGATACTGCATTCTGCACTCTCACGTGCTGCCTCTGATGGAGCTGTTCTGTGCAATGGACTGTTGATGCACTTGGCCCCTCTCACGTGCTGCCTCTGATGGAGCTGTTCTGTGCAATGGACTGTTGATGCACTTGGCCCCTCTCACGTGCTGCCTCTGATGGACCTGCTCTGTGCAATGGACTGTTGATGCACTTGGCCCCTCTCACGTGCTGCCTCTGATGGAGCTGTTCTGTGCAATGGACTGTTGATGCACTTAGCCCCTCTCACGTGCTGCCTCTGATGGACCTGCTCTGTGCAATGGACTGTTGATGCACTTGGCCCCTCTCACGTGCTGCCTCTGATGGACCTGCTCTGTGCAATGGACTGTTGATGCACTTGGCCCCTCTCACGTGCTGCCTCTGATGGAGCTGTTCTGTGCAATGGACTGTTGATGCACTTAGCCCCTCTCACGTGCTGCCTCTGATGGACCTGCTCTGTGCAATGGACTGTTGATGCACTTGGCCCCCTCACGTGCTGCCTCTGATGGACCTGCTCTGTGCAATGGACTGTTGATGCACTTGGCCCCTCTCACGTGCTGCCTCTGATGGACCTGCTCTGTGCAATGGACTGTTGATGCACTTAGCCCCTCTCACGTGCTGCCTCTGATGGACCTGCTCTGTACTCTACAATGCCCTGTTGATGGTCTGATACTGCATACTGCCCTCTCGTTACCTGCCTATGATGTACCTGCTCTGTACTGCGCATTGCCCTGTTGATGCTCTGATACTGCATACTGCCCTCTCGTTACCTGCCTATGATGTACCTGCTCTGTACTGCGCATTGCCCTGTTGATGGTCTGATACTGCATACTGCCCTCTCGTTACCTGCCTATGATGTACCTGCTCTGTACTCTACAATGCCCTGTTGATGGTCTGATACTGCATACTGCCCTCTCGTTACCTGCCTATGATGTACCTGCTCTGTACTGCGCATTGCCCTGTTGATGCTCTGATACTGCATACTGCCCTCTCGTTACCTGCCTATGATGTACCTGCTCTGTACTCTACAATGCCCTGTTGATGCTCTGATACTGCATTCTGCCCTCTCGTTACCTGCCTATGATGTACCTGCTCTGTACTGCGCATTGCCCTGTTGATGGTCTGATACTGCATACTGCCCTCTCGTTACCTGCCTATGATGTACCTGCTCTGTACTCTACAATGCCCTGTTGATGGTCTGATACTGCATACTGCCCTCTCGTTACCTGCCTATGATGTACCTGCTCTGTACTGCGCATTGCCCTGTTGATGCTCTGATACTGCATACTGCCCTCTCGTTACCTGCCTATGATGTACCTGCTCTGTACTGCGCATTGCCCTGTTGATGGTCTGATACTGCATACTGCCCTCTCGTTACCTGCCTATGATGTACCTGCTCTGTACTCTACAATGCCCTGTTGATGGTCTGATACTGCATACTGCCCTCTCGTTATATGCCTATGATGTACCTGCTCTGTACTGCGCATTGCCCTGTTGATGCTCTGATACTGCATACTGCCCTCTCGTTACCTGCCTATGATGTACCTGCTCTGTACTCTACAATGCCCTGTTGATGCTCTGATACTGCATTCTGCCCTCTCGTTACCTGCCTATGATGTCGCTGCTCTGGTGCCCACTTTGCCCATGCTCACGCATACACTGTGATTATACCCCTATTTTGTACAATAAAGGTAGTCTATCAAGTCTCGTGGTCTGTCGTTGTCATTCCTGCTTGCGTACTACAAATGTGTATTCGTATATGCTTCTCATCAGTGGTTTCGGTAACATGACACTCCCCCTCCCTACGTCACGTCCCTTGCTGGTATTCCCCTCCAGACAGCCAATGGTTTGTGCCTAACCTGCGTCGTCGTCCATAGTGGGCCATGACTAGGACGTGGTGGATCGCGAAGAGCATCGGGAAAGCGTGTAGCGCTGGGTCCATGGTGGTGGTCAGCTTGCGGTGGGTATCTCTGCTATGTCACCTGTGTTCGCTGTGTGGATTCCGCCGTGTTCAGACAGGTTGTTTTTCCGCTGCGGTTTTATGTGGAGTTTCCGCCATCTTGATTTGGGGGACGGTCTTAGACGTCAGTACGTACGGCGGGGCCTCCGGAAGTGTTCCGTCCGCCACGTGGTCGTGTGTAGTTCGGCGGCGGTGCGTCCTTTTCCGTCGCGGACGGAAACTTGACACGTTTTCCTATCCTGATATGGCGGACGGAGTATCCGCGGCTGGCGGACACGGAAAAGGCTTTTTCCGCCTACTCCAGGGCCGCGGTGGCTCTTCCGTCCGCCATCCTAATGAGCCCCATTATCTTTTCATTATCCTAGGCTCTTTGTGACTCCTTCCCTCACTGGCATATTTCCTACAGATAATAAGGAAGACTGCTGGTCATGTACTTATCCCAATAGAGATCTTGTGAATGTGTTATTTAAATTCCTGCACTCTTTATCTTTTTGTCAGAAGGTTTGGTCTTAAATCCAAGCAATTTTTCATATCCAAAACCCTGTTTCATTTACCGCTCTTTATTAGGTAGTCTCTTTGATAATAATGATAATAATGAACCTTTAATTTATACAAATAGACTGTTGTATTTTTTGTTGGCTTTAGCTTTTTAACAATTTACTGTTAGGTGGAAACATTCCTTTAAGCCTTGTGGTACAACATTTGTCATCATCCTAGGTTAGACAGAGCATTTCATTCTTCTCCTATTCTTCACAATAATAGGGATTCCTTTTTGCTACTATTGATACATTTTCTAGATGACAGTGGCCTAAGTTTGTCTACCACAAATGGTATATAAATTGAGAATTTTAAGCCTCCATAGTTGTTTCATTCATTGCTGCCTACATTGTTACACTGTTAATTTTACTATGCGACTTCTCTGTTAACACTTGCATTTTTTCACTGTATAAGATTGACTTAAAAGTCTTCATTTCAGCTATTTCACTTGATATTTGTTCATTTTCTAATCTCTGCTTCCCTTTTCCCCTCCCCACTATATAAATTAAAAATGGTAAACGTTTACTATCTAGTTATTCAGGTTTTGTTTTCCAAAAGTCTGTCTTGTTGTAGTATGTTCCCTAATGCATTCTGAAATGATGTTCTACTTCCTTCACTGGGAAAGAATGTATATGTCAGTCAGTCAGTCAGTTATTACGTCTTTATTGCGATTCTTCATCATAAAAGACAGTGTATAACCAAATTATTATAAATTCCATCCAGATTAAAATACACCATTTTCGAAACTCTAAAACATATTTCTAAATTCCATCAATGTCAGTTAATAAATAAATGCATATAAATTTACATTTTAAAACCGTTTCTAAAAAGGATTAAATATGTAAACAAGCAAAGAGACTTAATACATGTGCTACATTTAAAAAAGAAAAGGGAGGGAACTCTCCAATCATGGGATAATTACCAACTCCAACCCCTACTTTCGGTAGCCGCAGCTTGGATATTTTCATGGCTACTATGCCCCCCTTTTTTATTACGAAGAACCAATGCCCAGCTCAAAAACTTTGCTACTCCAATTACAACAGAGTTGGAAGTATCGGTTTTCAGTATTCTACTTGCGACCATCGCTGATCTCGTTCCCATTAGCAAGCACACTGGTTTCAGCCAGATACGCCTCGGTTGGTGGTACACAGGGCAAACAAATAAAAAATTATCAATATTTTCAGTGAGATCTAAGCAGAATGCACACTTGTCGCTACCAGCAGAGTTCCATTTACTAGTTAACCATCGTAGGGGTAATGTGTCTACTCTAAACTGGTGGTAAAGTTTACGGTCAAGTTGCTTCGTAATAAGGTCCCAGTAGACTTCCAGAAGGGGTTCATCCTTGGTGTCAAGAAAGACCCTTGTGAATGGCCTGCTGATATGGGAGGAGAATCTCTTAACTTTAATCATCTCCCAGTACGCAGCTCTATAGAATCTTTTTGGAGGAAACCCCGCTGTGTCTGGATGATCCCAGAGATTTCTCACCCCAATATTGGTCAGCAGGGACTTAATTTCAGACAACCATAGGAACTTATATGAACGACTTAACCCCCTCACTTCCAACAAGGCTTTGGCATACAGGGAGAGCTCTGGAGTAATCCAGAGACGCCTCCAGAATGCCAGCGGTCTAAAGCGTGCAACGTCTTCAAAAGCCTGGAAACCGAGATCTAGAAGCAGGGGAATTCATGAAGATGATTGTGGCAAGCCTACTGTCAATCTCATAAATTTATTCTGGGCTACAGATAGGGGAGATAGGTTACTAAAGCCCCATATTTCGGCACCATACATAATAGCAGGCAAGATTTTGGTTGTATATATTTTAATAATGGGGGCAATGGACTTGGTTAAGGACAAACTGTGCTCTTACATCAGGGCACCAGATAACTGGGTGTGTTTCCATGCTAGCATTTCAACGTGGGGCTTCCAACACAATTGATCACTGTATTTGACACCCAAGTAGGTAAAAACATCGGTTTGCTCCAACGGATCACCATCCATATGAACACGTGCTTTAACAGGCTTCGACCCATGGAGCACCATAAACTTAGTTTTCCCTACGTTAACCACCAGCTCATGTTCGCGACAAAACACCTCAAAACGAGACATTGCCAGCTGTAGTACCTGTCTCGTTTTGGATGTAAGCAGGGTGTCGTCCGCGAACATGAGCAGGGGCACTTTCATGCCTGCTAATATTGGCGCGTCAGTTGGGTAATTTACAAAGTACTGGACCACCCCATTTATAAATAAAGAAAACAGGGTGGGGGACAGCACACACTCCTGTCTAACGCCCTTACACACCTCAAATCTGTCTGTGACCTCACCTGGTTTGCCCCAACGAACCTGTGCATAAGTATATTCATGAAGTTTAACCAACATAGCAACCAACTCATTGGGCATCCCCAATTCCAATAATACCTTCCACAATTTTACCCTTGGCACAAAATCAAAGCGGATTTTAAATCCACAAAGGCCGCAAAACGCATGCCTCCACCTAGGGTCACCTCCTTCCAGTACATTAGTACAAATCTAAAGGCCTGGTCCAGAGTCCCTATATGAGACCGAAACCCTGCCTGTAAAGGTGTTAAAATATCAGCTTCGGTCATCCATTCTTGAATCCTCCCTAGCACTAATCTTGCAATGATGTTCTGAACAGCATCGATTAGACTAATGGGTCTATAGTTGGCTGGAGCAGAGCGATCTCCTTTCTTGTAAATCGGTAAAATCTCAGCTCCAGACCAGGATGCTGGGACTGGGGCTCCACTAGTTATGGCATTTGATAGTAGCTTTATGTATGGGACCCATAGATCTTGGTCATGCTTACACAGATCTGCAGGGATGCAGTCCGGCCCCGGTGCTCTGCCCCTTGAGATTACTTTCAACACGGCCTCCACCTCTTCGTGTGTGAACTTCAGTGGGTCGTCAAAAGGGATGGACGGGACAGCTTCGATATTACTATGTGCAGCCTTAAACTGTGCTTCAAAGTATGACACCCATTGCTGAGGCTCAACATGATTGCTCGGGGTCTGTGATTGCGGGCAGTTCCCCCATTTTAATAGGTGCCAGATTTGGGTCATATTTCTCCCGTTGCAGGCCTGTAGCAACGCCTTCCATCGATCTTCATCCCAATCTTTCTTGGCTTGTCTCTGTGAGGCTTTGTAATTAACCCTACACTGCTTAATGTTATTCTGGGACCTTAATTTAATAGCTTCCACCAAGACTTTATGGGCCTGTCTACAGGTATTATTATACCACGAGCTTGGCTTCAGCAGTATGGTCTTTTTGCGAGGGATTTCTTTGATAAAATACTTTTTAGACCCTTAAAAATTTCGCTGTGAATACCTAATAGGTTAGCATAAAGCACCTCCTTTGACTCACAACCACAAAGCGTCGACAAGGAACTTCAAACCATATCCCTAATATCTGCACGGTTCCTCTCATTATTAACTACCCTAAGCCACCCTACCCTTCTTTGGTCGTTGGTAGTAGTTACCATATCCGGGTCGATAACACCTTCCCTCTGAATGTTTCTACAAAAGCTACTATCATTCATTGTTAAAACCAGAGGGTTGTGATCCCTTTCTCATCTACTCTGACCCTCCATGTCTAAAACTGTAGGCCACAGCTCCACATTAACAAGTATATAGTCTATACGACTACCAGATCTACCATTATCAAACGTCATTGCACCCTGCCTGTCTGACTGTGTCCTGCCGTTGACCGCCCTCAAGCCCATTTCCAGGCACAAACCCTTCAATTGGAGCGCAGCCTCAGACCATTTCCTTATGGGTTGCAGGTCCAGGTAAGGGACACCCCACAATGCATCCACATCTTCACTGAGCCTACCATCATCAAAGTCTAGGGGTTCAAAACAAGTATTGAAATCACCAGCAATGATCTGATTGCTAGATTTTACCTCTTGGTTCAGATGACTTTCCAGGATTGTTATAACTTTAGAACTCCTACCATCCGGTTGGCCCCTCAAGTATGCATTGTATATGATCACATCAAGGCCCTTTGGTGAACTAACCCGGATGGCCATAATGTCTGGGCTATCAATAAAAACCTTGTCCACCTTTATCCCCTCTAGTTGCCGTACCCAACAGGTCAGCCCACCAACTGGTCTGCCCCTCGGTCCCTTGGACGCTGCTTTAAAGAAGTTTAAATAACCCACATGAAAAACTGCTTTTACAGACCAGGTCTCTTGGAAAGCCCATACATCCATACTCTCTATGTATATTGACCAATCTGTAGAAAGTAGTTTTGATTTCAATCCCGCTATGTTCCAAGATGATTAAGTTATAGATGGTCTCGAGGAACTAGGGCCTATATTCACAGTACTGGTCAAACACACCGTTGCATTCACAATAGATGTTAAGGACTGACCTAAACTAATGGTTCTCAAGGGTGAGTGGACCTCTAAATCAGCGGGAATATCCCGCTGTTCAGAACCCCTACGGGATTTACCTGTACTGACAGTCAGTGTGGCCCATGGCGAGAATGTATATGTATTTTTACAGTTGTTTTAAAATCAACAAATCTTTTCAAATATACACATTAAAGGATGAAGCTTGATCAACTTTTCTGTTATATTATCTGATCCATGGTAGAGTTCACCTTTAATTACTATTCTTGCAGTTCAGCTTATTTTCATCACTTTCCACCCACAGATAACCAAGTTCATCACCTCAATTTTAATATAGGCCACATTCCTCCCTATGGGCCATGAACTCCCCAACCTCCTTCGTCCTGTAGGTGTGTGTGAAACATATAGTGCTGCTGACTACACTGTACCTGTTGTGAATATGAGTACATTTGTTTTGGGAAAATTACATGACTTGCATATTGCTGTCATTGTTCTCTGTGTTACTAAAGATACATCCTGTTCTTCCAGTGTTGTATGACACCTAAATCTGCACTGCTGCCCTTTGTGATGTCTATATTCTATATGTGTGACTGAAGCTTGCTCTGCTACTGTGGATGCTAACCTGCCATGCGCTGTTTCTTCAGACCCCAGACCCCAGACTCCACACTGCTATTACCCACTGAGGAACCTGTGCTTTCTCTCCCAACCCTGCACTGTGCACTCCTCATACTTTTCCATGAGCCACTCCTCCCCATCATGGAACTTGCTCTGCTTCTTGTTCCAGACTCTGCACTTCTTCCGGTCCCGGGAATCTGAGCTTCCTCCTTCCCCTGGACGCCTCACTGCTCTAACCCTTAGACATGCTTGTGCTTCTGGCATGCTCCTTTTTCCCCAGTAAATCTATACTGCTATTCCTATAGCTTGAAGTTCTCTTTGCATTGTCCTCTGCCTCCTATGGACCCTATACATGTTCCCTCTGTTCTATCTTCATGTCCCATTTGGGAAATCTTCTGTTCCTTCCCCACTTGGTCCCTCTGTCTCTCCCAATGTGCTCTCATCTGCTCTCTCTTACATCATGAGCTGCCCCCTCCAGATAGTGTGATGCAATCTGAACTGTCCCCTTTCACTCTGGCCATTTGTTCCCCCATATTCCTTTGGACCCTTCACTACTTCCCCAACACTTTGGACCTCGCGCCATATGATCCTCATATTTGTTCCATACACTACAATTTGACGCACAGCTCTGCACTGCCCGCCTGCCCCCCACCCCCCACTTGAAACCTGCACAGATTCCACATTAAGCCGTGTGCAGCTCTCCTAGACCCTTTACTGTTCCCTTCAACATAATCCTGCACTGGCCTATAGTTCCGTAGATCCTGTGCTGAACTTGACTCAGCTCTTCTATGGCTTCCCATCCCCGGGATTGTGGAACTACTTTCTACCAATATCATATTAAAGTCAATTGATTTGTTTTTGTTTGGTAAAATGATATTTCTTAAGTTGCCTTTTCATACAATACAGGTAAAAAAATACCCGTTATCAATGCAAGCTTCAATACCTGGGAGAAATAGACACCTGGGAGAAATAGACACACAATACTGATACCTATGTGATAATTGTTGTGTATTATTCAAGATTAGAAACATCTTTTAAATATTCAAATACCAAAATGCATGGCCTTGCTGATGCTTATTTTATAGTTTTTATAACCTGGTCATGTCAAGGGAAGTTATTATGTTACATATTAATTTCCTATTTAACCCTCTCTGATCGTAAACACTTACTAAATACAAACTTTGAACAAACGTGAATTGAATTGATTTTGAGAGTAAAAACTGTATTTTCCCGAAAAGCGCTCAGAATGGACAATTCCCTGCACACATTCTTAGTACCTTCTAACGGTGTCAGTTGTTAACTTTCATCTTTCTTTGCTGGCCACAGCAAATCAGAAATGAAAAAGATTTTCCTTCTTTTCCTGTGAAATGTTGCAATGCATCCAGTTTTCATGCTCGGTCAGTGATTTTGTTCTTTCAAAGCAGATTTTCACTGAAGCATTTTCAGACATGCTTGTTATTGTTGGATCAGATGGTTACACCAGCAGGCCAATGCAGAAATGTTATGAGTATTCACATAATAGTGTTAAGTTTCAGGCGAGGCCCATTGGAACTCATGCTTTCTAATTCTAAAGAGGCATTTTGAAATGGAAGGGGGCACAATGGGTACCTCTGAACCTCATTTTGCTGGAATCCCTTGCTATTTTGAGCTGTGCTCTAGTTTTTCCCCCTTCGGAAATTAAGCTAATCTGTTTGATATTTAGCAGTATTCATTTTGGAAAATAAAGTTTTCCTAACAGCTTCTGAGTGCCGTGGTTGGTAAGTCCTAAGGCTGTCATGTCTTCCTATCATCTGATGCTGCTTTCTTCCACCAACCTACACTTCCTGGCTTAATATCTCACTCTTAAAGGTTCTCATTCCTTTGTCACTGTTTTCACATTTTTCCTCTTCGTCTTTCTCTTCCCCACTTGTGCCTTTTTCACTCTTGGTTTCGGTCAAACTGAAAATGAAGCAAAACAAGTCCCCCCCCCCCCCCCCCCCCCCGCCGCCCCCCTCCCCCCCAGCAGCTGCCATCACACATTAAGTACTGGCTTGTATTGTTGCTTCAGAATAACATGCGTGACACAAAGTTGCAGCGAATCCTAAATTAAGCCATATCAGCCATATTCTTGGGGTTTTTACCTCTGTTAGTTGAAGGCATTCAGACCGAGAAACATTTCGAAATGAGCATCAAAAATCATGATTGCTTTATCTTCTGGATTTGTGTATCACTTGTGCTTCAGATCCGAGTTTGGAGGAATGACCCTTTAGTAACCATTCAGAACACCTTCTCACTGTTTTTTGCCTGATGGCCCTTTGGCTGCTATATGTGAATTTCACCGTGCACTTTACCTACCTTCATGAGCGCCGTTTGTGCTATTGTGGGACCCATCCCGGTAGGCTATTTTCACTCCTGCCCTCCCACTTTCGCTTCGTTAGTGGCCATATAATCCCATGGCATGTCACTGAGCGTCAGTAACAAAACAGCACTCAAAAAAGGCAAAGCACTGCTCTGATTAGCTGACAGCTCAAATGGACGACGAGAAGAGGCACGGTACACTGTAATATTCCATTCCTTTACCGTGGAACAGTAATCATTCAGCATAGATTTTTTTCAAAACATTTATCTTAGAACATGTATTTTTTTATGGTTCTTTATTGCGTTATTGGTATTGATCTACCTTGTTATGTCTAATGTGCATGCAATTTATTATCAAGCAAAATCTTATAATAACAAAGTTCCATCACCAAGTAATCCAATACAATTAAGTCCACTAAAGTAAAACATCTGTGTTGATTGTTTGACTCCATGTGCCATCCTAACAAGAATGATTCCCTTGTGTCTACTCCATGCACAGAGGGAGCCGCTTCCATTCATAATCTATATATTATTGAACATATACTGCAGTCTAGTTCACCAACATATCAGCTGATTATAGAAGACACCTTGGTGGTATCTCTGGGCCTTACCTTAGAACATTGCTCCTAAATAATATCCCCTACCTGGTATTTCTAGTTCCTAGCTCCCACATATTTTATTATTAAAACATCTTGGTAGACAATTTAATCCTCTCTGATTCCATGTGTGCTACCCCAGATGTAATGTCCCCATTTGAACTCAACTCCAATATTAACAGGTAATGAAAGACAATTGATCTGCCAATATCAGCCTTGATGTTATGAATACAAACACAATTGAGATCAGTGATGTAGCTTCATACAAGATAAATGAAAATCCAAGATCACTCGCCCAGTACTACTCCAGTACTACTTGAGGTTATCTCCTCCAGCTCTACTGGAGGAGATAACCTCAAAGAATAAGATGCCCACAGATCTTCTTCTAACCCAATTGTGTTGGTCTGAGAGGAACCACAAAAAGGGAATGTTCCATTGTTGATTCTGCAGCAGAACCTGCCCATTGCCTTGTTGTGGTGGCCATCTTGGGAGGGGGGACACGGTCGGCGGCGCGGTTAGCGCGATAGCTTCCTGGCGCTCGGCGTACATAAAGGCAGCCATGCTGACGCGCAGCGTCACCACGCAGCGTCATCACCGGAATGCCGCCGGAGTTTCGCCAGAGTTAAGCCCGCCTGTGCCCGTCCGGGCCCAGACAGGCTTAGGGCATGCCACTCTGCAGAAAACCACAGCCCATATAGAAACCACACACAGGTACTCTAGGGATACCTTGTTGTCGCTGCGCGCTCCGAGAAATCTTGGTTGTAGCTTCCAGTGGGTAGAGGGTTCCCCGTTTACCCAATGCTCCGTATGTACTGCTGGTTTTTTGCCTATGGATCGGTATTCGCTTTCCATGGCATTGCTTAATTGCAGATCCTTACTCTGCCATGCCACGGAAATTAACTCCCTGATTTTAGATCATAATCTGGATGCCGTGTTCCTTACGGAAACTTGGCTGGACTTCAGTTCAGATCCAGATATTATTAAAGCCCTTCCTTCGCGATATATTATGTATCACCTGGACAGGCCGGATGGAAGAGGCGGAGGAGTGGCTATAATATACAGAGATGATTATGTATGTAAAGCAAAAGACTGCTGCATTATTAACTCGGAAAGCTGTCAGTTTTCCATACGCATATCCTCTACCATCTCTTTATCTGCCCTACTTGTGTACCGGCCTCCCGCAACGTTAGGTAATTTTGTAGACTCCTTTATGGAGGCAGTGATACCTTTGGCTGCCGCATCCTCTAATTTTGTTGTCCTTGGGGACCTCAATTTACATTTTGACGATCCCTCTGATAATGTAGCAAGAGACCTTCAAAGTACGCTGGCTGCACTCGATCTTCAGATTGTAAATGTCGGTAGCACCCATCAGAGGGGTCATCAGTTGGATGTGGTTTTTGCAAATTTTGAGAACTTGCTAGCCCTCCAGCCGCTAGTGCTTCCCTGGACTGATCATTACTTAGTCTCTTTTAGATGGCAGCTGGGGAAGTGGAGAAACCCTGTCCCTAGGCAGCACATAGTGGAACGACTCTGGTCGAGGCTGCCAGTGGATACTTGGGTGGCAGAATTATCTAGAACTTGTCCTCCTCCTGCCACAGATCCCATTACCGCTGATCAACATATAGGGAATTGGTTGACAAATTCTTTGGATTCACTAATTCCCAAAAAGAGAAGGCCTATTAGAGAAAGAAGAGTGGGCTCTGCCCCCTGGTACTCCCCCGAACTCAGGATTCTTAGAACTCTTTGCAAGAGATTAGAACGTGCATGGAGAAGGAAGCAGACGGAAGACTTTAGATCAGATTACAAGAGAGCGATGAGGAAATACAAAAATGCGCTGAAGAATGCCAAAAGGAGCTTCTTCAGTGATAGGATCGAGAAAGCAAGCAACTGTCCAGGGGAATCTTTTAAAATTTTTAAGGAACTCTTGAAGGCCCCTGTCCCCCCAGTTGTTCACAATAACCCCCAGGAAAAATGTGAAGAACTTGCGGGTTTTTTTCACTCGAAAATAGAGAAGATCCTACTCTCTCTGCCGACTACCTCCCAACATCCGGAGCTGGACCTTAGACCGGCAATATGCCCTGTTGAGTTAACCTCCTTTGGCCCCTTCTCAGAGGAAGAGGTCACAAACGTCTTGAAGGGGATGAAGAGTGGGTCCCCTAGCGACCCAGTGCCCATGAAATATCTTAAATTAGTGGCAGACTCTTTGTCGTCCCCGCTGTCGGATCTCATTAATCTCTCACTTTCTCAGGGCACAGTACCTCAGAGATGGAAAGAGGCGGTGGTAAAGGCATTACTGAAGAAACCAGGTTTAGACTCTACTAACTTGGCCAACTATAGGCCGATTTCACTTCTGCCCGGCTTTTCTAAAATTGCCGAAAAGTTGGTCAATTGTCAGCTTTCCCACCATCTTGAGTCCCAGCATCTCCTGGGAGACTCCCAGACGGGCTTCCGCCCTGGTCAGGGAACAGATACAGCTTTACTGGCTGTAGTGGAGGAAGCTAGGAGCATTCTTGATTCAGGAGGATCAGTGGCAGTGATTCTCCTGGACTTGAGTGCTGCCTTTGACACCGTAAGTCATCAGGTGCTCCTCCAACGACTGTCAGAGGTTGGCGTGACAGGGCTGGCGTTGAAATGGCTCGAATCCTTCCTCTCTAATCGTTGTTACCAAGTATGGGAAGGGGGAGAGCAGTCAGCCAGGTTCCCTCTTCAATGTGGAGTTCCGCAGGGCTCATCTTTGAGCCCTACCTTATTTAATACCTATATGACTCCGCTTGAAAGAGTGGTCGCCCCTTCAGGAGTCAAGATCATCAGCTATGCTGATGATACACAGCTGGTGGTGGGGCTTACCCAGTTGGCGGAACAACCTGAAGTCCTTCATGACTGCCTTGCCAATGTTCATCGTTGGATGTCCCACTCCGCCCTCAAGCTGAACGGGGAGAAAACTGAGCTGATGCTCCTGGGAAAGTCCAGTCCCTCTATTATTGCTAGCTGCTGGCCCCGGTCTCTGGGTGATCCTCCATCTCCCAAGAAGGAGATCAAAACCTTAGGAATATGGCTGGAGGAAGACTTGTCCCTGAGGACTCAGGCCAGGAAGACCGCAGGGGTGTGCTTCGGCCTGCTTCGGTCAGCTCGCAAGGTTTTGCCACTGCTCCCTGATTTAGCGAGGAAGCTCCTGATTCGTGGCTTAATCTTGTCGAGGCTTGATTATGGGAACGTGGTGTTTCTTGGCGCCCCCGAAGCAACTCTGAAGACCCTCCAACAGGTACAAAATGCAGCTGCTAGAGTGTTGATGGATGTCCCCAGAAGACATTCAGCTGCCCCGGCCTTGAAAATGCTTCATTGGCTTCCCGTTAGGGAACGGGTGAAATTTAAGGCGCTGTGTACGGCCCATAAAATTCTTCATGGTAAGGGCCCTCCGCTTCTTGCCCCCATGGTTCGTCCCTATAAGCCCACACGTCTACTGCGGTCGGACCAAAGACATCTCTTGCAGTCAACCAGAGTAAAGAGAGCTCGCTCTGGGGGGAGGCGGTTCTCAGTGCAAGTGGCGGCACTGTGGAACTCCCTTCCTTTTAAGATCCGTTCAGAGCCTAAGATCCTGCCTTTTAGGAAACTTCTGAAGACCTATTTGTTTCCAGTGTAGTGATAAAGTGCGCTTCTTCTTGTTCTGTACTGCGCCGGGATGCCCCTGGGTAACTGAGCGCATTATAAATTTTATATGATAATAATAATAATAATAACCTGGGACCAGGATGGGCCAATTATTATCTAATTTAAATGTGGTATCTGACTTCATTTTAATAAAAAAGAATAGTTTGATACCTTAAAATTTGCATCAACTAAAATAATTATCAAATACCTTTTAGGGTCCACAAACTAATGTGAAACAACCCGGATGTTATGTACAAAACAAGCAAACAATTGAATAATGACATCTCAGAATGACCAAAGTCAAGCATTTATGGTATAATGCATTAGTCAAACTCATATTATCCGCAACTCCAGAAACAGAAAAAATCAAGTAATTTTTGAATCTATCATGAGATGTATTCAAAATATTTTAGTAATCTATTCATCTTCTAATTGCTGTACATGGAGATTTTTAATGACTGCAGTTCTTTAATGACAAACAATGATTGAGGATCGATCTTGTTACCTGCATAAAAGTTATGGGATGGACCTTCCACAACTGTCTTATTTGAGAGGGAATGTTACAGGACTTCTATTGGTCACATGGGCAGCATCATTTAATGTACCACTTTTGAGTGTCTAGTATGCAGTGAATTTCTCGGGGAAATTAATAAGGTAAATTCAAGGTAGCATATCAACACCAGACTGCTTCCTATCCTACATGCAAATGTACATGGTAGGCCATTTAACTGTCTTAGAATCTATTCTGAGTTAGAAGAATCCAATCCATCTGACTCTAGATGCATATAATCTGCCTCCATCCTTGACTGTACAACCTCAAGGAGAACTTACAACACATAGGCAATCTTATAAACGATGGAATCCACAAGTAGAAGTATATTTGACGGTTCAGTGACTAAATATCGAGGGACATAATATAGAATGCCCAAAATATCGACTCCAAAATATCGAAGTACAGAATATAGAATTCCTATTGACAAACCGGTAAGTACTAAAATATCGATTTCAAAATATAGAATGCTAAAATATATTTAACTAAAATATCAATTTTTTTAAATGTATTAAAAATAATATAAAAGAAATTAAATACTAAAAACAATTAAATAAAACATACTTAAAATAATGTAAAGAAGCTTAAAATGTAAAAATAATAAATGTAATATAAAAAAAAGTAGAGATTTTGTTGGATAGTGAGAGTGTAAAAATCACTATTCCCACTCCAATGAGTGCAACAGTAGGGAAAGCGTTGGATAGCGTAGGGGTAACAATTACTATTCCCACTCCAGTGAGCGCAACAGTAGGGAAAACGTTGGATAGCGTAGGGGTAAAAATTACTATTCCCACTCCAAAGAGTGCAACAGTAGGGAAAGCGTTAGATAGCAGGAGGGTAAAAATAACTATTCCCATTCCAGTGAGTGCAACAGTAGGAAAAGCGTTGGATAGCTTAGGGGGGAAAATTACTATTTCCGCTCCAATGAGTGCAACAGTAGGAAAAACATTGGATAGCGTAGGAGTAAAATTTACTATTCCCACTCCAAAGAGTGCAACAGTAGGGAAAGGGTTGGATAGCGGGAGGGTAGACATTACTATTCCCACTCCAGAGAGTGCAACAGTAGGAAAAGCGTTGGATAGCGGGAGGGTAAAAATTACTATTCCCACTCCATTGAGTGCAACAGTAGGGAAAGCGTTAGATAGCGGGAGGGTAAAAATTACTATTCCCACTCAAGTGAATGCAACAGTAGGGAAAGTGTTAGAAAGCGTAGGGGTAAAAATTATTATTCCCCCTCCTGAGAGTGCAACAGTAGGGAAAGTAATGGTTTAGTATTGAAAGAAGATTAAATTAATTATCAATACCAATAAAAAATTCATTACAAATAATTACCAATTAATAAAATGTAATTACCAATAAAAAAATTTATTACCAATTAATAACAATTAGTTACGAATTAATATTTATCGATCAAGCAATTAATTATCAATACATATAAATAAAAATAAATATTAACTTTATTACATCTAAATTACTTCCCACAATATTCCCCTATAAACCCACAACCTGCTCCAAATAAATAATACAACTATCATAATTATCAATTAATCAACTAATAACAATTATTTACCAATTTATAAAAATTAATTACCAATTATTAATTATCAATCAATTAATTATCAATACATATAAATGCAAATTAATATTGAATTAACCTTAATTAAATTACTTCCCACCCTATTCCCCTGTAAACCCACAACCCGCTACAGAATTAAATTACGCAAAAATTAAATTACATAACATTGATTATTTAAAAAAAATTAAACATACATTTCAAAATGAATACACAATTTTCACACATATACTATCATACATAACACTAAAAAAAATGTGATATTATGGAAATCGATATTTTAAATTCGATATTATGGAAATCGATATTTTCTACCCCAAATTCGATATTCTGACCTATCTATATTTTGGTAATTCGATATTCTGTCCTATTTATATTTTGGAGTCGATATTCTGTCCAGTTTATATATTGGATTCTATATTTTGGTCGTTCACCATATTGGACTACATGGTTAACATCACTTAGTACTGGTGAGGGACAAATATGTGGTAATTTACACTATTTTGCTACGTTGATAGAGGCTTTACTTTTTAAAAACAAGTCACCTATGGATCCGGTTGAGGTATCTTTGGTAATAGATTAATTGGAAAAATGAATCTCATTGAGTTAACCCAAAATGAGGAAAATCGTTTTAGAGAAAACACTGAAGCAAGATGCTGCTAGTTTTGGACAATTTGCAAATTCATTGGGAAAGATAGTAGAAAAATCTATTATTTTAAATGACAGTAAATGGAATCTCTTCTATTTATAGTCAATATTCCCTATCTATTTTTTTTTTAAACTGTTATGTTGGTTTAAATAAACAATTAGTACTGGAAAGATTTCTAATGTGGAATTTGCTGTTCATTTAATGCAAATTACTAGTGCTATTAATCAGGCGATGGGTGCTATCCACCAGCCTCATGTTAAAATTATCTCCTGGAATATTTCAGGCATAACTATAAAATGCTCTGATCCATATTGGCCATCCTATAATAAACAATATTAAATAGTTATGTTATAAGAAACCTAGGCCAATGATACCTTAAGGGTATGTTATTCATACTATACTTTGTCTTGTTTCTCCCCCTCAGGCAGAGCAAGCCATTGTCTTGCAATAGTCTATAGGGTCTCTCTCGAATTTAGGGTTAATCCAATACTTGTTTCCAATTTAGGCACTCAAAAGCTTTTGGTTATTTGCTCCAGACATTTTTATTTTTTTCTTAACAATTTCTATAATGCTATATGTTATTTCAGGGGCAGATGTAATGCTAAAATAGGCCCAGTCCACCTGTTCAAACTTCCTTTCAGACAGAGATTAGTCACCATGAGGGGGGGGCTCATCATATAGACAAATGTTGGATTTTGATTTGTATGATATAGTTAAAATGCTTGGAGAGACAATGAGCCAATTTGTGACTTGTATTGGATGGGGCAGTGGGACAATTATATTTTTTATATTATAATTTTATTTTATTATATATTTTTGGCTCATGGCTCCTGCACATTTTTGTCAAGTCTTAGGGAACTAGGGAAACCGGATATAGTATTCATAGCTCCAATGAAGTGGCCCTTGGTATACCAGGAGTTGTCACGGGACTCCCACGAAGAGTAGTAGAAGAGAAGGATAAGGGCTTGAGGCTCAGGGAGAAAACCACAGACATTTCTACACAATTTATTAACATGATCAAAACTAATCTATCCCAGGTAAATGTGTGTTTGCTTGATGACAACAGTTCTACTGCATCGATTATTGATGCCTTTGCCAGTATGAGTAACTATATCAGGAATTCTCACCTGACATCTATTAGGAACTTTAAAACTGAGGACCCAAGCTGGTTTGACTGCAGGGTAGCCAACAGATGTCAACAGAGGCACTAAACATGAATCATCAAAATCCAAATTATATTGTTACATTTAGGATTGAGTATACTCTTGCCCTAAAAGAGAGGAAATTAGCCATAAGGGAAGAGTCCAGGGACATTTTAGTGGCAGCTTGCACCCTTAAAGGCCTAGCACTTATTTGAGGATAGTTAATTCAGAAAAGTCCAGTGGCGGTATTTGGCCAACTTGAAAAGCTGACAAGTGGATGGGACACTATAAGTCCATTTACCGTTGAGGGCCCTGAAATGAGCCGCAATCAGATGGCATCCTTCACATCAGTCTTCTTGCTATTAGGCTTGAGTTACAGGAGGTGATTACTGCCATCTCCCATTGTTCCTCTGGTAGGGCCCTGGGACTGGATGGGGTCCTTATGGACCTCCATAAAATAACCCAAAGTTTGGGTCCCTGTTATTACTAACACCCTAAACTCAACATGAGTGTCGGCCTTCTGTCTTTCAGGCATACTGCAATTATAGTCCCTGTATTTAAAAAAAGGCAACAGACAAGACTCATGCTGCTAGAAAACCATGTTCCTGCTTGGCTTAAATCTTAAAGTGCGTGGTTGAGTAATATTACATAGAATAGTGGCCTAGGAGGCAGAAGAACACTGGGCCATTTTCTGACCCAGTTTGCTTTGCTCTTGCACCATGAAACATGGGGCAAGAGAGATGCAAACCTTAAGTCAGATTTTTGAGGCCACACAAAGCCACTTTGCATGGCTTTCAGTGGCTCAAAAATCTGAAGTAATGCAATTGCTGCATTGCTTTACTCTGCCCTGGGAAGACATCTATTAAGCGTTGTGTCTGTGTTCCCATGCAACTTCCATTGTTTGTGGCATATTCCCAGATTTAAAAGACCTTGTAAACCTGGGAATGCACCAAAAAGATACACCACCCCAGGAGAGACGCAACAAGAAGAAATATCTTTAGGCAGCACACATAGAGGAATATGCTGCTCAGGATTGCTTTTATAAAGGGAGGGGTCCCTTCCTGCACAAAGACAGCCTTACATGCAGCACAGGTGCATGCAGGCCACTGTGCACCAGCGCAGGAGGGGAAAGCCGGGAATGCACTGTGTGCCTTAAATACAGTGCCTTCTTGGCCTTTCTCAGTGATGCAGTGCAGCACAGCAAGGTGACTTGCTGTGCTGCACTGTGCCAATATTTCATAAATATGCCCCATAATATCTTATCTGGGTTCCAATATTGCTTTACAGAAGGATTAGGCACTTTAGACATTGCCTAAACCTCCAGTTTTTAGTAATAAAATACATTGTTGCAAAAAACGACTTCCTATACCTATCCTTCTTCAACCCCAACACACCTGTTGCATTGCGTACAACACATATGGGTGACTCAGCAGCCTCAGCTACCATTAGCCAGGTAAAGAGCCTTCCTGACTTGTTTAGCTAATTGTTTTTCCATGCAGTACTTTCTTTTTCATAGCTCTGTATGCCCTCTTCATATGTTTTTCATCTAGTTCCAGCAATCTAATGTTTTGTTCTTCTGCAAATATGTTCCTGTCAAGTTTTTGCTAAATGCAATAAGTTGGCTTGCTGCAGATACCTCTGATGTCTACTTTAAATGCATCCAATTTGGGCACAGCACTCCAATCCATGGGCTCTTTCGCCTTAAAGATTAACTACAACTTCAACAATTGGCGCTCGGAAAGGGGTATATTTTAGGGCTTCCATCTGCAGATGCCAGGTAGGTATGCCTTGATTTGTTCTAACCCATGTAATTATCATGGGAAGTGGGTTGTGGTTGGATTTCATCCAAACCTGATATTCCCTGTTTGTCAGTTTATAGTTTAGGCCAATTCTCCAGTGGAACATATCTAGTCTGGAATGAATGACACGCATTGGAGAGCCTAAGGAATACTCTTGATCATTTAGATGCGTTTCTCTCCAAACATCCAAAAGTTGCCCTTGATGAAGCTATCTACGAAATGTTAATGTTGCAGTTTTGCATTGCATCCCTTCCAGAGAGTGGGGTTAATGTATCTACCATTGCATTGTTACAGGGATTACATCTAGGGGTCGATTCCGATCCGGTAAAATTCTCGTCCGTACCATTCGCATCTGGAGCCGTCTCCGTACGACTCGTACACACACCGTACGACTCGACAAGTACGATCCGGACCGGGGTATCAGGACGCAATTCGTACGGTCCACATCAGGTAAGGGCGATTCGTACGGAAAATCGCACATTCATTTACACACCGTACGGTGCGTACTCCCCCATGATCGCAGGTGTCAAGCTCCACCGTTCGATCCTCAGGATGGTGCAGATGTAGTTTAAGAAGCCCACCTCTAGATTGCCCCAAATCTGACTCGTGTACCAACACAGACTTAGAGGGAATCAAGCGAGGGGCACGGGGAGGGAAGGGGACAGCGGGGAGGGAGATCTTGTGGGAGACAAAAGAATGAAACAAACGTAAGTACCACTCTACTAATTACATTACATACAATTATAGGGTTACCATGATGTGTTCCTTCCCCTCACCTGAAAAGCAAAATACGTTGTGCTTTAATCATAGAAGAGAGAAGAGGGCTGTTATAAGGCTGCTACACACACTATGGAGGCAACACAAAAGACAAAGAACACAATGTTACCCTCCGCTAAATATACATGCATCACGCTTCAAGATTAACATAAGGGGTATGTGCATAGTAACAGTGGTGCGGAGCTTAACCTTAACACTCCATGAGTACTGGCCCCCCCTACTCTCTCCTGTAAAAAATAAACAAAGAAAAAGTTGAAGTCTTGTATCCCAAGAACACAAAGGTCAACACGAAGAAAGGAGTTCCAAAGCAATTGCACATCCAGTTGTAATCACATAGGCACGTATTACATTTTCGTGTGTTGACACAGTTCGTAATCAAATGACAACCAATAGTTATGGCCTTATCCCAGTGTGAAAGTTTTCACTGGAAAGCCTTTGAAGCAAATACCTCTTTGCTTAGTAACCTTTCAATCAGCTTCTCTGCACGAGACCGAGTTTCTGGTCTCATCCAACAGAGGAGCCTGATTCATGAACAGAGTCCCAGACCCGGTTCAACTCTGCATGAGACCGTTGGAAACCACGGTCTCCTCCAACAGAGGAAAGGGGTTTGGACTCGAAGATAGCAACAGTCGGAAAACACCGCTCTCTGAATACTCAGAGCGGACAAGGAAACACTGAGTGATATCACCCGGCAGGAAGCGATCTTGAGGATTGGTGCAGGTGCACCCTTACCGCCTCTCCGTGGTTCTAAAATAGAGCCGCTCGCCGGAATCCGCCAGCAACGCAGGTCTCCAGTGAATTATCGGCACTCTCCTCTCCGGTCGCCGCCATGATATTGCGACCGCGGAAATGACACCACCCACGTGCTGCGTTCCCCGCAAGGAGCCCGGGAAATGTAGTTCTGCCTGTTCCTGTAATCCGACGGCAGACAGTGATTGGCGGTGACCGATGCATGACAGAACATCCCTCTTCCGATATTCACTGTCTGCCAGAAGGCTTGTCAGGGTGCAAGCGATGGAACCTAGCCAGAAAACGAGGAGCATGAATAGCAGCCCGGGGCTCCCATGAGTCCTCCTCCGGGCCGTAGCCTTTCCAAGACACAAAGTACCAAACCTTCCCCCTCACCATTTTGGAATCCAGGATCCCTTTCACCTCGTATTCCCTTTCATGCTGCACCCAGATAGGAACAGGGGCTTTTTTCACAGGACGAGCAGAGAGTTTCAGCAGTGACACATGAAACACAGGATGTATTCGAAAATTGGCAGGCAATCGCAGTTTGACTGAGACAGGGTTGACTTGTTTTACCACTCTGTAGGGGCCAATGTACTTGGGGTTGAACACACTGTGTTTCTTAAACTTAATGTTTCTCGTGGACAACCACACCCAATCGCCCTGTTGGTATCCTTCCCCAGGCCTACGATGCTTGTCAGCCTGTGCCTTGTAACCTGCCTTAGCCTTATCCAGATTCCTACGAGCCTCAGTAAAGGTTTTGCGCATCAACAGCAACCTGTTGCGCAATTCCGGAAGCCTGGTCACAGAGGAAGGTAGAAGAAAAGGAAGGAAACTTGGGTGGAAACCATAAGTGCAATAAAATGGCGTGAGTTTAGTAGAGGTGTGGATCGCGTTGTTATAGGCTATCTCAGCTGTCCATAACCAATCAACCCAAGCATCAGTGGTGGTGTCCACAAAACATCTCAAGTATTGTTTGAGGGTTTGGTTCAACCTCTCGGTCTGACCATCAGTTTGAGGATGGAAGCTTGTAGAGAGGGAAGAAGTGATCTGCAGTTTAGCGCACCAAGCCCTCCAAAACCCCGCAGTAAACTGAGCGCCCCAATCCGATACGATGACTCTAGGGAGGCCATGGAGCCTAACAACATGGGTTAGTAGTACGTGTGCCAACTGGACGGAGGAAGGGGCCTGTTTACATGCAACAAAATGACCCATCTTAGTCAGATAGTCTATAACCACTACAATTGCGGTCTTTCCTTGATCCTTAGGAAGCCCTACAACAAAACCCACAGAAAACCTTTCCCACGGCAATTCAGGAGTAGGCATGGTTTGTAACAGTCCCTGTGGCAGTCTATGGTCTGTTTTCATCTGCATGCAGGTGGTACAGTCTTTTATCCAAGTGAATACGTCCAAACGTATGGATGGCCACCAAAATTGTCTCAGCATGGTTTCCAGTGTCTTTGCGGTTCCCATATGGCCTGCACATGGAAGTGCATGACACCAGGTGAAAGCTTGTTTCCTTAGGGCGTTATTGGCTAGAAGCACCTGTTTGCCTCTTGTGGGAATGCCCCGATGTATGCGCCACTTCGGATGTCTCTTGAACCATTGTTTCCATTGGAAGGTTTGTATCCCTTTCTGTATCTTCCGAAGAAAGTCTTCGGTTTGGATCACTACTAGCACCTTGCTGGGTTCAATGATGGCCCTCTCTGTAGGTATTCCGCAAGAAGCCCCCTGCTCCTGGCGCGTGAGTGCGTCTGCTTTTTTATTGTCCGTTCCCGGACGAAAGGTGATAATAAAGCGGTATTCCGCGAAGAACAACATCCATCTTAGCTGCCTCGGGATTAGGTGTCGGGCTGCTCTCATATACTGAAGATTACGGTGGTCCGTAAATACTGTGACTGGGTGCGATGCCCCCATAAGCCAATGTCTCCATTCCAGGAAGGAATCCCTGATCGCCAATAGCTCCTTTTCAGCTATGGTATAATGTTGTTCTGCTGTGTTCAACTTCCGGGACATCAAAGCGATAGGATGGAGATATCCTGTGGTAGCATGACGTTGGGAAAGTACAGCCCCTATTGCGATGTCGGACGCACCCGCTTCCACGACGAATGGCAACATAGGATTGGCATGTACCAGGACAGGTGCCGTGGTGAAGGCTTCTTTTAGCTGTTCGAAAGCTTCCTGTACTTCCGTTGTCCATACAAAAGGAGTGTTCCCTCCTGGTTAACCGGGTGAGAGGAGCTACTAGGTTGGAGAAATGTCCTATAAACCTCCGATAGAAATTGGCAAAGTCCAACAGGCTTTGGATGTCCTTGACAATTTTGGGGCGAGGCCAGTCCAAGATTGCTTGCACCTTCCGCTCGGCCTTGACTTGACCTGTGGGGGTGACCATCACTCCTAGGAACTCTACCGTTTAGACATGGAACTCGCACTTTATGAGTTTGCAGAGTAGATGGTGTTCTTGTTAGGTCTGCAGGACTCTTCTCACATGCGGAATATGTCCTTCTAAAGAGTCCGAGTAGATAACAATGTCGTCTATGTATACGACTACGAAGATGTCCAGAAAGTCACGCAGCACTTCGTTTAGAAAAAATTGAAAAGCTGCAGGGGCATTACACAGCCCAAATGGCATCACTAGATATTCGAACAGCCCGTACCGCGTCTTGAAGGCCGTCTTCCATTCATCCCCCTCACGCATGCGGACGAGGTGGTAGGCCCCTCTGAGGTCAAGTGTGGTGTAAATGCATGCGTGCCGTACTTGTTCCAGTAACACAGGAATTAAGGGGAGCGGGTATTGGTTCTTGATAGTAATCGTATTCAATGCCCTAAAGTCGATGCAGCACCTCAATTCACCATTAGCCTTTGGAATGAAAAAGAAGGGCGATGCTGCGGGAGATCTTGACGGGCATATGAACCCCAAATCCAGGAGCTTGTCTAAGTAGATTTGTAGATGTTGGTTCTCTGGTTGTGTCAAATCGTATATCCTTCCGCAGGGTACCACAGCTCCCGGGACCAGGTCAATGCGGCAGTCATATTCTCTATGAGGCGGAAGCACCTCTGCCTGTGTTTCGCTGAACACATTGTTATAGCTGTGGTAGTGGGCTGGAAGTTCTACCTCCTTTTCTGCGGCCGTGGCTATGTGCAATCTTGTAGCTAACACTACCTATGGCTGTATTGTTTCCATATTACAGTGTGACTGGCAATAGCTCGACTGTAACTGCAGAGAGTGATCAGTCCAGTTGATCACGGTTCATGTTTCTTCAGCCAAGGCAGTCCTAAAATAACTCCATATAGAGGGCTTGGATGATGTTAAACGAGAGCATTTCTCTGTGGTATCCTTCATAAATCAGCTCGTACTCCTGGGTATGTTGACTGATGGGACCTGATTCCAACTCATGCCCATCGACAGCAAACACCTGTTCAGGTGTTGATTTACACAGCAAACGTACCCCTAAACGTAAAGCTTCTTTATTGTCCATGAAACAGCCCGTAGCCCGTGAATCCACCATGGCTCGGAGACTCTTAGTTTCTTGGTTGATGCAGATCTCCATAGAGATGAAGAAATGATCAGGGTCCTGGAATTCTTTGGTGTCTACAGAAGGGATGATGCTAGTGTTTGAGCTGTTCCCTTCAGCCATACTCAAGCGTTGCAGTTTTCCGCCCCCTTATCTACTACAGCCATCTGGCCAGGACGGAATCGTCCAGCTTTGGGTTTCACAGGGCATTCCCTGAGAAAATGGCCTTTTTTGCCACAGTATAAACACAGTCCCTGTTTTCTCCGGTGGTCTCTTTCGCTTACCGTAAGAGAAGGCCGAACCGTTCCTACCTCCATGGGTTCGGGTCTTCCATCCGATTTCTCTGCTACATGTCCCTTATCGATAAAGGAGGGCTCGTTTCTTTTATGATTTATTTATTTATTTAAAACTTGTAATGCGCAACAGCTACCCACAGTGGGTTTCCCGGCGCAAGGGATAGACTAGAGTAGAAAAAAGGACAACACTACAGCGTTTTTAACAGCTGGAACTGCAGGGGACTATTAAAAAAGTTGAGTTTTCAGTTTTTTGCGGAAGCAGAGCATGTTGGTCTCAATCTTCAGAGCAACAGGCAGAGCATTCCAAGATTTGGGGCCTAAAAGGGAGAAAGATCTTCCCCCCATCTTCACCAATTTGAATCTAGGAATGACAAAGTCACAGTTAGCCGAGGATCTTAAAGTACGGCTAGGCCTGTAAGATTGAACAAGACTCTGAAGATACAATGGGGCTGAGCCCTGTTTAATTTTAAAAAGGTAGCATAAGGCTTTAAATTTGATATGGCTCGAAACCCTAAGCCAATGTAGATCTCGAAGCGCCTGGGTGGCCGAGGATCTCCTCGGGATGTTGCATAGGAGTTGGGCCGATGAGTTTTGCACGACCTGTAGTTTATTAATGGTTGCAACATCGGCACCAAGGTAGAGGACGTTACCATAGTCCAGGCGAGATGTTACTAACGCCTGGACCACGGTTCTCCTGGTAGCATGAGGTAACATCCAAAGAATTTTCTGGAGCCATGAATGATCCCCTTTCCTTTCCCTGATTCGATGATCCAGACGGAGAGCTAGGTCAATGAGGGCCGCACACGTCTGAGGCAGAGGGTCTACTTGCGCCAGGACATCTTTCATGTCTTCCGTAAGACCCTGGTAAAACATCACGGATTGCTTAGCTTCGGGCCAATCCGTTTCGGCAACCAACCTCTGGAAATGGTTCAGGTAGGTAACCAAGTCGTTAGAACCTTGTCTGAGTTTTAACAGATCCTTGTTCGCAGAGAAGGTTTCTGCCCGACGATCAAAAGTCTTTTCAAAGGCAGCACGAAAGGTATCCCAGTCAAAGAGCATGGCGTCCTCTCCCCTAACGATAGGAACCACCCATTGCGCTGCCTCACCACCCAGATATGAAATAAGGAAGGCCACTCGGGCCTGGTTAGTTAGAAAGAGTTTGGGTTTACACGTAAAGTGGAGCATGATTTGTGTCATGAATACTTGTACTTTCTTCTTATCCCCGTAAAACCGTTCTGGAGGGGCTGAAGGTACTTGGACAGGCATTTCCACAACCACTGATGCTGGGGGAGGGAGAGCGCCTGCATCAAAAGGGTTACGTTGCATCAAATCTACCCTTGTCTGCAGAACTGCGGTTTCCTGGCGGGAGGCTGCTAACTCAGTCTGTACCAATACCAAAGCTGCTAACACGTCATCTAGGGTAGCCATTCTTAATATCACCACCACCGGGAGGAAATACGTTTCGTGGGCCGATAATTCTGTCAGGCTCCACCGTTCGATCCTCAGGATGGTGCAGATGTAGTTTAAGAAGCCCACCTCTAGATTGCCCCAAATCTGGCTCGTGTACCAACACAGACTTAGAGGGAATCAAGCGAGGGGCGCGGGGAGGGAAGGGGACAGCGCGGAGGGATATCTTGTGGGAGACAAAAGAATGAAACAAACGTAAGTACCACTCTACTAATTACATTACATACAATTATAGGGTTACCATGATTTATTCCTTCCCCTCACCTGAAAAGCAAAATATGTTGTGCTTTTATCATAGAAGAGAGAAGAGGGCAGTTATAAGGCTGCTACACACATTATGGAGGCAACACAAAAGACAAGGAACACAATGTTACCCTCAGCTAAATATACATGCATCACGCTTCAAGATTAACATAAGGGGTATAGTAACAGTGGTGCGGAGCTTAACCTTAACACTCCATGAGTACTGGCCATCCCTACTCTCTCCTGTAAAATATAAACAAAGAAAAAGTTGAAGTCTTGTATCCCAAGAACACAAAGGTCAACATGAAGAAAGGAGTTCCAAAGCAATTGCACATCCAGTTGTAATCACATAGGCACGTATTACATTTTCGTGTGTTGACACAGTTCGTAATCAAATGACAACCAATAGTTATGGCCTTATCCCAGTGTGAAAGTTTTCACTGGAAAGCCTTTGAATCAAATACCTCTTTGCTTAGTAACCTTTCAATCAGCTTCTCTGCACGAGACCGAGTTTCTGGTCTCATCCAACAAAGGAGCCTGATTCATGAACAGAGTCCCAGACCCGGTTCAACTCTGCATGAGACCGTTGGAAATCACGGTCTCCTCCAACAGAGGAAAGGGGTTTGGACTCGAAGATAGCAACAGTCGGAAAACACCGCTCTCTGAATACTCAGAGCGGACAAGGAAACACCGAGTGATATCACCCGACAGGAAGCGATCTTGAGGATTGGTCCAGGTGCACCCTTACTGCCTCTCCGTGGTTCTACAATAGAGCCGTTGGCCGGAATCCGCCAGCAACGCAGGTCTCCAGTGAATTATCGGCACTCTCCTCTCCGGTTGCCGCCATGATATTGCGGCCGCGAAGATGACGCAGCCCACGTGCTGCGTGCCCCGCAAGGAGCCTGGGAAATGTAGTTCTGCCTGTTCCCGTAATCCGACAGCAGACAGTGATTGCCGGTGACCGATGCATGACAGCAGGGGTACGCACCGTACCCCTGCGATCATGCGGGGTATGCACCGTACACCCAGCGGACATGGGGTACGGTGCGTACACCCCAAGATCCCGGGGTACGGTACATACCCCCCATGATCGCAGGGGTACGGTGCGTACCCCTGTGATCATGGGGGGTACGCACCGTACCCGGGGGGGCCATTCTATACCTGTTTTGGGGCGAACTCTGCTTTTACGGCTGTTTTCATCTCCCGTAGAAAAAGGGTCGTACGGTGCGTACCCAACACAAATCCTACTTGCCGGTTCGGAAAAAGCAGCCGCGAACCGTACAGATGTCGCGTACAGCGGGTTCCGAGGGAGATTCGTTCTGGGTTTTTATTCGTACGGTCCCTGTACGATTCGTACGGAGTCCAGCTCCTGGTACAAATCGTACTTCGTCGTACGTACGGGGGACGTTGCAGGGTACGATTCGTACGGGAAAAACGCTACGAACGGCAATTCGGAGCGCTTTTTACCGGATCCGAATCGACCCCATTGTCTCCATTTTAGTTTTCCTTTTGAACTTAGCATCATTTTAAGGTGATGGTTCGCACATGTTTCTTACTAACAGGAGTAAAGGTCACACACTCATTTATTTTTGGTAGAGCTTGTTCTGTAGTCTGCACTGATAGTTTCAGGGGCACACATACTAGAAAACAATGTCTTTGTTTTAATATGTGCTTGTAGGAGACAACTCTTTTCCCCAGACTAAGTAAATATGTTATTCTGCGTCTCTAGCAGAATGCAATAATGCTTGAGTTTAATTTTTTAAACAGGGTCCATTTTGAATTCAGTGAGAGGCACTTCACACCAGAGTTATCATGAATGCTACAGAGCGGACAAGGAAACACCGAGTGATATCACCCGGCAGGAAGCGATCTTGAGGATTGGTGCAGGTACACCCTTACCGCCTCTCCGTGGTTCTACGATGGAGCCGTTGGCCGGAATCCGCCAGCAACGCAGGTCTCCAGTGAATTATCGGCACTCTCCTCTCCGGTCGCCGCCATGATATTGCAGCCGCGGAGATGACGCTGCCCACGTGCTGCGTGCCCCGCAAGGAGCCTGGGAAATGTAGTTCTGCCTGTTCCCGTAATCCGACGGCAGACAGTGATTGCCGGTGACCGATGCATGACAGCAGGGGTACGCACCGTACCCCTGCGATCATGGGGGGTACGCACCGTACACCCAGCGGACAAGTTGTACGCACCGTATACCCAGCGTACATGGGGTACAGTGCGTACACCCCAAGATCCCGGGGTACGGTACGTACCCCCCATGATCGCAGGGGTACGGTGCGTACCCCTGCAATCATGGGGGGTACGCACCGTACCCGGGAGGGCCGTTCCATACCTGTTTTGGGGCGAACTCTGCTTTTACCGCTGTTTTCATCTCCCGTAGAAAAAGGGTCGTACGGTGCGTACCCAACACAAATCGTACTTGCCGGTTCAGAAAAAGCAGCCGCGAACCATACAGATGTCGCGTACAGCGGGTTCCGAGGGAGATTCGTTCGGGGATTTCATTCGTACGGTCCCTGTACGACTCGTACGGAGTCCAGCTCCTGGTACGAATCGTACTTCGTCGTACGTACGGGGGACGTTGCAGGGTACGATTCGTACGGGAAAAACGCTCCGAACGGCAATTCAGAGCGCTTTTTACCGGATCGGAATCGACCCCCTAGTCTCCATTTTAGTTTTCCTTTTGAACTCAGCATCATTTTAAGGTGATGGTTCACACATGTTTCTTACTAACATGAGTAAAGGTCACACACTCATTTATTTTTGGTAGAGCTTGTTGTTCTGTAGTCTGCACTGATAGTTCCAGGGGCACACATACTAGAAAACAATGTCTTTGCTTTAATATGTGCTTGTAGGAGACAACTCTTTTCCCCAGACTAAGTAAATATGTTATTCTGCGTCTCTAGCAGAATGCAATAATGCTTGAGTTAAATTTTTTAGACAGGGTCCATTTTGAATTCAGTGAGAGGCACTTCACACCAGAGTTATCATGAATGCTACAGAGAGCTTTGAATGAGAGATAGCTTTGCAGACCCTGAAACTCATCCTAAGAAGGAAGATAGCTGTGCAAGAAGAGATGTGTCCAGGCTTGCACACTGATTGTTAATGCACTGAGGCCAGCTTCCTGAGGCATTACACCAAGGTATAGAGTTAGATCTTTCCAATTGGATCTGGCAGATGAGTACTCACAACATGCTCTCGCTAGAGTAGGGGTATTAGTGACAGATAGGAGTAACATTAGGAACATTTAACATGATTGCATTGATTGTGTTTTTCACCATTCTAGTAATGCTTATAATAATGATGTGTCTCATCTGTCTAATTATCACAGTACATGTTTAATTAGAAGGATTATTTATTTTAAATAAATATTTGAAAAGGTATTGTTGTCTTCTTTCTTTGTGAAACCTTGGGCACAAAAAAGTGTCCAACAAAAAGGTTAGATCTTTTTCCATGAATTCCTTGGGAATAAGAGTGATCATGTACGAGGTTGCCACCATCATCTATAACTCTAGAAGTTTAGGAGCTTGGATGTATCACTGAGAGCTAGATGAACCAACATTTACTGATGATATGAAGTTTTGTTAATCTATATACAATAATACCAAATTTGAAGGAACCATATAACATGGGTCCACCGATGTTCTAGGTTTAATGGGTCTTCTGAGTAGTTTCTTGAGTGTGCCCAAGGCTCCTTTCTTGCCTTTACATGGAGACATCCCTGGTAATAAGGAGTTATCCTCCTTAGGTTTAATAGGAAGCTCCTATTTATTTCTGTAGGTTTATCATTGAGGAGCCCAAGGGACACCTTTGATAATTTGGATGTGTTTCTCTCCAAACAACCAATAGTTTCCCATGTTTAAGCCTTGTACTAAATACAAGTTTTGCAGCTCTGCATTCCATCCCTTGCGAAGGGTAGGGGTGCAATGTATCTATTGCTGCATCATGTACAAAGTTAAAATCACCTAACCAGTTGCTCATTGTTTAGTGATTACTGATTAACTTGGAGGTGAACGTGTCAAAGAATATTGTATGATAAATTTCAGGGACATACATGCTTGCCAGTGCCACTGGTTCTTCCTCCGATATGCCTTCCAGTGTGGTGCACCTACTATCTGGGTCTATGTTTCCCTTCTTGATTTTGTATGAGACTCCCAGAGTAATCCATATCAAGGTGCCTCTCGAGAAGGTAGAGTAAGCAGTACCCACAATTTGTTCGCACCATCTCTACTGCACATCAGCTCATTTGACATTTTAAGGTGCATTTCTTAAGATACACCACTTATATCTTTCTTTTTTCAAGAAATGTGTCAATCTGTATCTCTTATGTGGTGTTTCTGAACCCTGCACACTTCATATTATACACTCAGATTTACTATCTAAGGGCTTTATTGATCTGGTACTGGTTTGTGTCTGCTTCTTCCACCTATGCCACAATCAGAGCCTCCATCTTTGGCACTGTGCGTTTTGAGTGTACTGCCATGGTTTTAGCAAGAGCAATGTAGATTGTCAACTGTGTCGAACCTGTATGACCCACTTCATGATATAGATATGGACCTTGTATTTCCCCAATTAACTGTCCCTAAGCAGTGTTATCAAGTTACCTGACAAATAACTAATGTAAACAAAAGGCAGTCAACATATATTTGTCTATAACAATCACTGAGAGTGAACCACAAAGATAGTAAGGATACCTAAAATTAAAAAAGCAAGAGGAAAAGGAAATTCCAGTTCAGGGGGACAGGTCTGCCTCAGACGTTCTTTGTTAATTTTCCTGCATCTGGCCCACCACTTTGTAAGTGGATCTTATCCACTGCACGCTTTCCTATTAGCACCCATTAGACTTACCTAATGAGATGCATGTGTCTGACCATCACAGACCAGTTCAAATAATATCACCTGCTTCCATCTGGGTAACCTTGAGGCTTGGTCATTCCTCTGCTGTTCTGTCTTGAAGATGTATCAGAATTTCTCCCAGACAATGCATGATTACTGCTGGATAGTGTCCTGTGTTGTTGTCGTCCCTGTATTACATCTGCCAGTAGTCCGGCTGTCATGTTCGCTTCTGCTGTTATGCTTTCTGCTCCCCGTCATGTTTTGATGTTTCTTCTAATTTCATGCATTTCTAACAATATTTCCTCTGCTCTCTGGCCTATTCCAGGCTACCATTGGATCTGGTAAGAAATGGGTTCTATCTTCAGCCACTACTCTGAGTTTAGCCAGGAGACCAGACCATACCTCATTCCTTTAGCCTAAGTTGTTTCTTGATTTTCAGAGAACCCTCAGGCTTATATTGTACTAATTTTGTGTAGTAAAGGAAAATCAAGATTTTTTTTCTCCCCACATCCCATGTCGTCTGATAAGTTGTAGGACATTATCTCTGTCATAGAAATGTACGAGCCTTGCAACCAGTGGCCTATACGGGGCAGCTGCACTTGAATCTAGTCTACTTTTTTGATTGTGAAGTTTTTCATGGCTGCCTGAAGCCACATTTTTGGTCAGCCATTTCTTATAATATTTCCATGCTCTGGCTTTCTGCTATCTCTAGGAGCCCTACATGCCTTATATTATTGTGCTGTATGTACCTATCTGTATCTTCTACTTTATTTTGCAGTCTTGGTACTTGGCTTCTGAGCTCCAAGATCTGCTTTTGCATGCATGTAATGAATCGGTGCATCATAGCCAGTATTTATTCTGTCTCAGCCACCTTTATTGTGGTCAACACTCAGCATGACCATTTTGTGTGCCTAGGAGTCTATTTTTACTTCAAATACATTTCATGTATTTAGGGTTGCCTTCAATATATTGTCTGATTTGTCAATTTGTACATTTAATGTGCCATTTTGTTTTCTTGCCAGATGTTCAGCAGGCATACCATCCCTCCTGCTCGTCTGTTGTGTCATTATTTGTTGGACCCTTCATGTTTTTTGTCTCTTCTAATGGCTAACACTGAATTCAGCTTAATAAACTTTGAGAGACTAAACTTTAAATACAGCTGAAATATAGGTCTCTTTCAAGAACTCTCTCTTTTATTAAGCAGATTACACATTATCTTCTTGATTTAGGATGCCTCACTCTCCATTGTTATTTCCTTTTACTCTCATAAGTTTTGACCACAATTTTCCTTTCATTGTGGGGAGAGGGTCTTACTGTGCTCACCTCAGCCTTTACCTCTCCTCTTCAACCAACATCAGAACCTAGATCTGAGGGGTTACGCTGATCCAACAAGAGGAGGGAGCCCATCCCTTAGTGCCTATTAGAGGCAATCACATCAACTGTCTGCTTGTGTACCCCTATCGTTGGACCTCCAAAGACAATCAATTCAATATTACGACTGACTGAGAATCGAGTGGGAAAACTGATGCAAGCTTACTTTCATGTTTGGGCCTATGGAGGAAGAGTCACGTACCAAGATCTCACTCTATTGCTCTGAAGACCAGCTGTATATGTCAGAAATTACTAGGCCTCCACATGCCGCAGGTGATGAGCGGCTGGGTGTCAGAGGCAAAATAGGTTTTTCGCTGATATATCGTCTGATGAAGTAAGTCCTACTCTTTTTTACATTCGGGGCTTGTTGTCCTATATGGATGGATGCAAGTAAGTGCAAATTGGCGCCCTCACTGTCACCAATGATTGTAGGATCTACAGGCATGCAGCAAAGGGTGACCCCACTACCAACAATTACTCTGGTGTCTGTTCAGTATTGAATGAATGGATACTTGTTTACAGATGTTCCCACTGTCCTGAACTGTCTGGGACATTGTTTCAGAAGGAATTAATTAGTACTAAATTCTCATTTTTATTTATAGTGTTTTTACATAGTGTTGGGTGATGTTTGTCTCCGGATAAATCTATCACTTTGAGTTGTGTATTCAATATTATTGCTTCTTGATGCCCCTTTTAGAATATTATGTGTTAGACATTTGAGGATGATCTAATCACTAAAACAGTACTCCATGAGACATACGAAAGGACCACTTAGGTATTGGTGACATTTATTTGAGCAATTTATTTCCCTTCCCTACGTTTGTTTTTTCCACTTCATTTTGCCCATTTTCTTTTTATTATACCTCATTATCACAGACAAGAAAAGCAAAAGGAAAGTTGCTGGAATGAATATACAGGCATCTCAAGAAATAGAAACGCATAAAGTAGAAAATCTGACGTGTTTGTATGCTCACAGAAGGCAAATAGCTTAATTAAAAAAATAACGTTATAAGGAGAGAAAAATGTGAATCTCCAATTGATTGGTTGCAAAGGAGGGGAACCTCAGAAAAATGCATAGGGTTTCGTGATTCTAGATAGATGAAAGACTGTTGAGTATCTCGCTAAGGGCGGTCAACAAAAAAATAAAGTATAACGCTGAGGATAAGTAGATGATATGGAAGGGGTGAATCTCAAGAGATAGTGTAAAGGGGGGAAAGTTTGTTTGGTGGAATAAGACACCAGACGCGGCAGGGGTATTGACTAGTCTTTTAATTCCTTTATTTTTCTGTAATCCTTTGGTGGGGACTGGGAAGAAAACAAAACATTAATTAGTCCGGAAAGTCTTTTCCTTGGATTCCCTTCTTGTCCCTCAACGCTATACTCCGATGTCTTTACATCTTGGGGTCCAGGAAAACACGGCTTGTCTCTTGAGCCACAATGCAGGGATGTAGGGAAAAGAAACAAAACAAAGTCTTGTTTTAATGAGAGATTTTCTACTTTAGAACCGTAGTGCTACCTCCACCGGTTTCGGGATGTGAGGGAGGGGAAACGTGAGGATAATGTCTGCAGTGCAGAACAAATAATAACACTCGTGCTCTTCTTCCTCGTGCCTCCCCACCACCCCCACAAGACTGACCCCCTCAAAAGCACTTGCCTTGAGCCACGAACCGTCTCCAGGTTCATGGCATTGGGACCCAGGGCGTCTGCTCCTCTCTGTTGACCGCCAGGCTCAATCACCATATATTCTGGTCTCTGCACGTTTTCCTTTCTTTTGAGATGTTTGGCTCCCTCTTCCTTCTCCAATAAGTCTCTCTCACTCTCTGTCTTGTCCAAATCTCCTGCGGTGCTCGTCTCCGTGTCCGCTTCTTCCGGGATGGCCTCTGATGGTGACAACATTGCGTTATTAGTTGTAATAGTACTAATAGTAATAGTATTAATACAACTAATTCTGAAGAACCCGTGTTGAATGCGTGTGTGATAATAAAGATCTTTGCCTGTATAATGTTCTATAGTTGCGGTGTTTATCAGCGATGCTAATATAAGAGGATACGGATCAGCATATGCTACTGCAAATGTTTCTGATTCTTCAGGATGTCATACACTTTTTGAAAAGTAAAGTCCCTCCACTCTGCTAGTTCTTAAGTATCACAGGCCAGCCTATGGAATTAATGGCAAAGGTTTTCAGTCTTCTTATAAGCCATCTAGTGACTAGAGATTGATGGTCCTTTTTCAAGAGCTTGAGAAAATAATGTATATTGAATTTACACCACATGGAGATGAGGCTGTCTGTCAATTGAGCAGAAACTTCAGGGTGTGCCACTTTGCTTTACAGCTGTATCACAAATGTAATGGCCTCTTAGAGCAGGGCCTCATTTAACATATTTTATACTAAGGCAAAAAAAGTTCAAGGGGGGTTTGGGTCCAGTTATTGCTTTGCCTTTAGGTTTCAGATTTTCTGGTCTGGTTCCAGTTGCTCTAGGCAATGGGAAGAACACCTAACCCATTAGTTTTTAAGAGTTTGTGAAAATGTTCCTGAGCAACAGTTAATATCATATAATGAAGCTTAATAAGCTTAATTCTGCATTGTAAAGTTCAAGGGAAAATTACATTCTGTCTGTCTTCAGTTTTTGTCTATTGTGAATACGTTGATGTCTGTTATCTTCTTCTAACTCGGTCAGCTGCTAGATGGAATGTTATTTTCCCTTGGACTGAGAGCAACATGTAAGGATAACCTTTCTACGAGTGGAAAAGATACTTAGGAAGAGAAAGAAAGCCCCGGCTTGCGGACCACAAGGGGCGAAACACGTGTTGGCTGACCTGTTTGTGAAGTACCTCTCTATGACCACATACCAAATTAAATATGTCTGAAAAACACTAAACTGAGCCAAACTTGCATGATATAGATTGGAAGACTTTACAATCTGGAATTAAACTTATCAAGTTTCATTATATGATATTAACTGTTGCTCAGGAACATTTTCACAAATATTATTATACTAACGTAACTACATATTGGAAAGATTTACATTTGTGCAGAACAGTACCTATTAAACAAGGCTATTGAGAGAGGATGACAGACTGTGTAGTACTATATTATTGAGTTTTTCACATCGAGCTACAAATTAGTCTCTGGAGAATATCAACAAACACATGCCAACAACATCGTGTTGATACTCTGTTTTTTGTTTTTCTTGTAGTTTGAAATCCGGACCTTAAAATTTTGAAATAAAGCCTCGAGGGACACGGAAAACCACATCTAAGGGTTCTCTCAAAATTGGGGTGGAACAAGTGATATCAGTTGACCCATGATACATATATAATATCATCAATCAACGCACATGGGCCATTAGCACTCAAAGACTTTGAGGTTTGATACACCACCAGTAGCCACAAATCTTCAATAGGTTATCATAAATGTAATTTGATGAGTGCTTGACTATTTTTTTTATTGAAGTTTTTATCATGTGTATACAAATAAAAGCAGTGTCATAAGAACAATACAACCCATAGAAAACATCCCAGATCACAGTAATGGTTTTATGTTTTAACTACAACTTACCGAACCACGACTTCCCTAACAACGAGGTCGCAACCATCCCTCGTCTGAACCACGATTTTTTTTACCACGCATTCCTGTACTACGATTTTTCGTTGTAAAGGAATGCGTGTTAAAAAAAAACTCTTTCAAACTAATACCCCTTTCCTCACCTCTTAAAAACAAACTCCCCCACCCTAAAAATATACACGATCACCCACACAAACTAAACTAATGCCACCACCCTTAAATTAAACAGGATTACCTACACACATAAAAACAAACACATGCACCCACACCGCCTAAAAACTAAACCCTAACCCCTGTAAACTAACCCCTAACCCCAACCCCTGAATACTAACCCCAAACCCCCGCCCTCTATAAACAAATTCACCCTCTTTAAAACTATACTCTATCTCCTACAAACCCTAATAGCTAATTGCCCCACCCTAATCATAAACACGTTCACCCACGCACCCTAAAAACATACACGATCACCCACACCCCTTAATAAATTAACTCTACTACATAAAACTATTTTCCCCTCTCTTAAAATATTCACGAACACCACCACCTCCCAAAATCGTTCTCAACACCTTAACTAATTCCTCCACCATATAAATAAACACGGTACCCCCATAAACTAAACACCAACCCCATAAATCTAACCCTAAACCCCGACACCCCTTAATATGAACCCCTCTTACCTGTTCCTCTGCGATGCTGCTCCGAACTCCACCCTGCCCGAACACTAGACCGAATCAACCTTTACCACGCACATGCGTGGTTAAGGCGGAGTTGTTGTTCGGGCAAGTCGTTGTTAGGCTTGCGTGACTCAGGAACTCGTTGTTCCGGAGTCGTTGTTCAGGATGTTTCCCCACAGTAATAGAAGATAATTAGCAGTTACAGAGAGCATACTTATAATGTATATATATTGGTACTCCTTACGCAAACTCAGTTCAGAGAAATATATACCATTATTCAGCTGTGGTGGACAGCAAATCCGGGTTGGATCTTAAATATTCGGATACTGGCAACCAGTATTCCTTAGGTCCGGCACCCATTGGAAGTTCTTCTTCATACACTTTTACGGTGTCTTTACAATAAACAAGATCAGTTAACCATTTTTTCTTGCTAGGCGACCCTCTACCTCCCCAGCAAATGGATACACGTGTTTTTGCAATCAATAATGCTATAATGCAAAGTCTACGTTTGGCAGTTTTTAGCTTTCCTACTATGCCCAGCAGGCACATTTTCACTGTACATTCTATTGATGTTTCCAATATTTGACCTAGTGTCCTCGTAACATCTTCCCAATATTGATAGATTGTTGTGCAATTCTAGGCCTGGTGTATGAAGTCAGCATTATCTTCTCCACATTGGGCGCATCTAGCATCTGCCCTCAATCCACATTTAAATTATTTGAGTGGGGTGTGGTATATTTGATGTAGATACTTATAGTGAATAATACGCAGGTTGCCATTTGGTGCAAGTAAGGTTGTTAGCGCGCAGCTATTTTGCCATTCTTCCTCCTGTAGTGGTGTCTCTAATTGGAAATTGGGAATTCCATCTGTCTCTGGCTTTGTCAGTATTTCCTGCAATGTCATCTTGTAATACTTTGTATAGTTTAGATACCATGTGTGCATTATTTGGGTTGGTAATGATTTGTTGTAGCGCTGCCAATGTCGGTGGCTCAGAGGGGAATTTGGTGTATAGGTCTTTAATAGCCTCCCTAAGTCTGTGGAAGGTGAATTTGAAAAGTAATGTTTGATTATGTATGTGATTGAGGTCAGTGTCATCAATGAATTTGCTGTCTATGTATAAATCCCCCATAGTAGTTATACCCACCTGTTGTAACATGGACATGCCATTTCCAGTGTGTGTCACTGTCAGTGCAGGATGATGTTGAAGTGGCAAAGATGGTGCATATAAAGGTAGTTTCTGCGTTAGTGAAAACTTGGCTTTTTCCCAAGTAATGTAGTCTGACTGTCCTGTTCCTATCCCGTCCGACTCTCGTCCGTCCTTTTTGAGCCTCCAGCCCCAGGATGCCTGCAAGGTGATAGTGCGCTTTATAAGACTAATAAATAAATAAATAAATAAATGCTTTGCCATGCCAAGTTCGTAGTTTTCATGGTATTTATTTCAGTTCTGCTGATATGGGGGCGTGAATGTGGCGAAATACAACGCAGTGGGATCGGATTAGGATCCCCATCCTCCACTGCTGTATGTGGTAGGTGCAGTATCGGGAAGAACCAATAATGTGTGTATTGTGCATGCGCACATAAATAGTACAGTAAAAGGCCCAGAACAGCAAATCCACCCTTGGGGTATGGCAATGTCAGAGTGCGTAGGCCGATTCGTGCTGTCTTCCCGGCCCATATAAAGCGAGTTATCCAAGTGGTGAGTCTCTGGAATACTTTTGTAGGGGGAGTCATTGGAATGTTATTAAATAGGTATAATATTTTAGGTAGGATGACCATTTTCACGATGGCCATTCTATATGCTAATGATAATGGAAGGGGAAGCCACCTGTCTATTTTCTCCTCTATTTGTGAGATTGCCTTACCGTAATTTTCCCTGATCACGCCATCAGGTTATCTATGATACCAGATTCCTAAATACTTTACAGAGTCTTTCTGCATTGATTGTGGATTTGCTCCAGTTGATTTGGAGTCCTGAGTGTCTGCCAAATTTAATATATTCACGTAATAGTGGGGATAGCTAGACACGGGGTTCTCATACACACATTGTTGTGTTAGGTTCCTACTTCAACAGCGCCATGAAGCCCACGGGCGTACGTGCGCTTTACAAAAAAACCCTAACATAACATAACATAACATAAAGCACCAGTTGATATGCTTATCAGACGTTGAGGGAATTGTAAGGCTGTAGCCGCGTGTTTTTGGTGTAGTTTACATGCTAACGGCTCTAGCGCTATAGTGAATAATAACGGTAAGAGGGGGCATCCCTGCTTCATGCCGCATTATATTTGGCTAATGGCTGATATATGCAGATTTACTTTTATTCTCGCCACTGGTTTGTTATATTGGATTTGGATCCATGTCATTAAGATAGGGGGTAGGCCCATTTTCTGCAAGACTGTGAATAAGTATTCTCATTCCACTGAATCAAAGGCCTTGGTAACGTCGAGTAAAACCGCCGCCTCTAACTCCGAGTTGAGTTGATGTGATAGTGCAAACATATTCTGGCCCCCTTTCTTTTTAATTTATACATTAACAACTTGGAGGAATTCCTAATAAATATTGGTGTGGACTACCCCTATGTTGGCCGCAAGGGTTTGCCTGTTTTATTATACGCGGATGCCGCGGTTCTTCTGGCTAGGACCCCAAGAGGTTTTCAAACCTTGTTGAATGCTTTTTACAGCTTCATGAAAGCCCGCGACTTATCGATCAATAATACCAAATTATTTATAATGCAGGTGGGCCAGCATAATAAGAAGTCGGTTACTTTTAGGGTTAATGAGGAGAAGGTCCCGATTACCAGAACTTTCTCATATCTGGGAGTTCTATTTGATGACCAGCTAAAATGGGGAGCTTTACTCCAAAGGAAAAGGGGGGAGATAATCCGGTCTAATGCTGCTATTTTTAATTTTGCCAGGAAAATGGGTAAAAGACCAATTGCTGCACTATTAAAGATTTATCAGGCTAGGAGTGTGGCAATAGGAAGTTATGGCAGTGAACTTTGGGGGTCTGTGTTTGCTAATGACATTGTGGTCGCTGAGAACAACTTTCTAAAACAGATTTTGTGGGTTCCGAAGGGGACTCCCAATTTAATAGTGCATGAAGAAACTGGTACTCCCTACATAAGCGACACCCTTGCATTACGGCCATTAATCTATTGGTTAAAATGCTGGTTAAATAAAGATCTGACCTTAAACCATCTACTCTTGGGGGAAGCTCTATCCATGGATAATCTGTTTAAAATTCCATGGTTAAAATACTTGAAAGATAGCTTTTCTGGTATAGGGCGCTTAGAACTTTTCCTAAATCCTGATTCAATCATGCGCGCTGATGTAGAGCTTGTGAGGAAAACTTTCCTCTTATCAAAAGAAATGCAACGCGAAGAGGTGTAATTGAATAAACCTAGTATCAGAAAGTATGTTATATTGAAAACCACACCCCAAATGGAGCCTTATCTATCTTGGCCCATGGCGGGCTTTGACCGGTATTTGCTAACCAGGTTCAGACTTGGCTATTATCATCTTTTGTTATCAGTCCCAAGGGGCACACACCGAGGCCAAGTGTTATCTGCCTGCGGCTGCGACAATGAGTCTCCGCAGGATTTGGTGCATTTTTTATTCATTTGTCCTTTTTATGATTTACCTCAAAGGTTTTATCTAAAGCCCCTTTTAAAAAAACTGAAATTTGACCAGGTTAGACCAGCTCTTTGTTATCTCTAACTTTTACACTCTGAATGTACATTATTTGTGATTGGCTTCCTAAAATATGCCTTAAAATTTAGAAACAGTATGGAGGGTTAACTGTCTACTATTGTTGCCACTTTTATATTCACCCATATATGATTGTTACTTTTTAACATGTGTTTTAATATTCGGGTTGTTCTTTTAACGTCTGTACACCAAGTTTTATTGTGCTATTTATTAAGTAATACTGTGCTTTTATGGTTTTTTCTGTTTGAATAACCGAATAAAGATTCTTGATTGATTGATAGTGCAAACAGGGTGCGTATGTTATGCGATGTATATTATGTTTTGCATTAGTGGTTGTAGCCTAGTAGCAATTATTTTCGCTAAGATTTTGTTGTCTGTATTTATTAACGACAGCGGACAGTATGAGTCACTGCATGCTGGGTGTTTATCAGGTTTTAATAATGCTACAATTAGGGCTTCTCGTAGCATGGGTGGTAATATTTGTTTTTTGTGTGCATCCCCGTACATTTCTACAAGATATGGACATATCAAGTCTACATAGGCTTTGTAAAACTCTCCTGTAAACCCGTCAGGGCCCGGGGCTTTGCCGTTTGGGAGTGTCTTTATGGCGTCTATGACTTCCTCTATAGTGATCGGTTGCGCTAAATTGTCCCTCTGATTGTCAGACAGCCAGGCGATGGCTATGTCTTCAAGATAGGCGAGGATCTCATGACTGTCGGCAGTGTTACGTGTCGCATAAAAGTCTCCATAAGTGGTCATGTAGGTTTTGAGTATCTCGGCTGTCGCATATTGCTGTACTCCTGGTGCATCTTTAATATTAGTGACCACATGCGTTGTTCGTGGATTACATATTTTCTGCGCTAAGATTCGGCCCTGGTCTACCCCCTTCCCCATAAGTTCTAGCCATCTGGCGGTGTGATAGGTATCATAATTCACTGTCAGCTAAGTCCTGATATTCAGCCAAATGGTCTTTGATGAACCCTAGTGTGGCAGTGTTTTGTGTACATCCAAATTCCGTTTCCAACTGTCTCAACTTATCTTCACACGTTTAGTGGCTTTAAAAGCCTCCCATAATAGGCCAGCATCTTACACAGAGTTAGTATTAATGCAAAAATACTCTTCTATGGCGTTGTGTAGGGTTGTGTTATAAAGCGGGTCTAGCAATGCCTTAGCAATAAATCGCCAGATGAAGGGCGGGGGGTGTAACATGGAAGATCTAGTGTAATCATTATAGGGTTATGATCTGATAATGTCCTGGAGAGCTGCTGTATATTCCTTACCTACGTGCTGGCTATTTCCGTTGCCAACCAATAATGTATACGCACCAAACTATAGTGATACATAGATACATGTGTGCCTTCCAATGTATGAGTGTTATGTAGTCTCCAAGTATCTAACATTCCGAATTCGGACATACCCTCCTTCTTTTCCCTGAGTGCTTGTTTATGGGTTTCTTTTGTAGTGCCCGATCTGTCCATCTCCTCACTAAGCAATATATTGAGGTCACCACCCCATAGGAGTTTCATCTGCTGTAAAGTTCTCAATTTGTCCCAAATATTGCTGAAGAAGGAAGGGTCAACCACGTTAGAACCATATGTGTTAACCAGGCCTATTCGGGTACCTCGCACGTGTCCACTGATTATAATACATCTACCGTGCTCGTCCATAAGTGTTTGGTCGATAATAAAATGGGTCCCTTTTTTTACAAGTATAAGAACACCTCTTGCGTAAGTTGAGTAGGAGGATGTCAGTGCTATCCCAGCCCATCTATCACCCAAGGGCCATTTAGCACCTTTCACTAAGTAGGTTTCTTGCAGCAGTGCAATGTCCTCGTGGTGTCTATCTAAGTACGCAATGTCTTGCCTTATCTTCCGGGGGATATTCAGCCCACGGACATTCCACGTTAGAATGCAAAGTGCGGAGGTCGTTTACTTATTTTCCATTTTGGGGTGGTAACAAAGTGTGTTGAGGTATGTCATGTGCAAGGTAATAGCTACACACAATAATGCTCTCTGGTAGTAGATGTCATAGTATCCAGCTCTATGTATGCATGACCAACATCTTGTAGTTACTATAACTGTATCTGGGAAACCAAGAATACCCATTAACCCCCTCCCACTTCAGCATCCCAATCATTGCAAAGAATTAGCTCCATAAAACAAACATTTAACATCCAAATTTATCGGGGATCACCCACTGGGGGGCCACGAAGTGCACACGTCAACACCCGCATAGCGGATGTGGCCAGAACGTAAATAATGTAATTGGTTATATAACGATCAATATTTCAAAAGGTATTATTGTGCCATTTGTCTTGTCATAACAAATATCTTATATATATCTATCCTTTTTAGTATCAGTCAGGAAGTACCCTGATTCCATGCATTCCTCTTTCCGCATGAATACCTTCGCACAGCTGTATCCATGTGCTATTGTATACTAAGTCCACTGGCTTAGGGTGGGTGACACCCTCACCTGTAAAGATCTACCATTGTTAGGCGTTATATAATCTATACATGAAAACTTAGACAGTGATTCAAGGCCTACAGAGGAGTGTATAACAAACATTACAGTTCATAGGCTTAGTCACTCAGCAGAGTCAGGTCTATCCGTAGAGCACCACTCCTGTACATTTATAGTTGGTTAGTACGTACTACAATAGGCCATGTCACTAGATGTGTCCGACGCTCGTGCATATCCCTCATAGTATAGTATGAACATACGTGGCAGTCCCTACAGCATCATCGTTTCCATCAGTTGGGTTATAAACAAGTATGACTGCATGTTATTACTAGTCCTGTGGCATCACTTGCCAGATTTACAGCCGCAGTATCTAGTACATGCGTCGATGAGTATCTTTTTCACAGTCAGTCATTACATGGATGCGTATATATCGTGCAGGTGCCATGTATATAGATTATATAGTCGTTACGGTATACAAAGCTTACCTCATTTAAGTGTAGATACCACCGGACTGCAAATAGTAGTTCATCTAGCATCATGCAGTCTTACCATGGTAAGTATGACCTAGTTACAGTTGGCTATTGCCGTCTTCAGCCTGCATTGTGGAAGGAGAGTTTTCCTTGGATTTACGCTTAGTGGAGACATGCTTTATGAAGTCTTGGACAGCTTTCTGTGTAGTCAATATTCTTGATCTTCTGTTGTGGGGCAGTTACGCAGGATACAGCATTGCGTAGGGTATTTTCAATTCTGAGTTTCTATTTGACTGCCGTAAACTCCCTGGTTGCTGCTTGCACCGTTTGGGTGAAATCTGGATAGAAGGAGACATCATAATTATGATACGTGGTCCATTGCTTTTCGCGGTCAAGGCAAAGTATTGCATCTCTGTCACTGTAATTTAGCACCCGGGCAATTATGGAACATGGTGGGGCTCCTGGAGGTGGTGGTGGTGCTAAGGAGCGATGCGCCCGTTCAATAATGAGCAGCGGGAGCAGTTTTCTGAACCAAAACAGTCTTTCAGGATATTCTCTATGTACGCTTATATCCGTCCAGTATTGGTGCTCTCCGGTATGCCCAGTATGGGCATGTTGTTCCGTCGTGATCTGGCTTCTAAATCTTCATTTTTATTATTGATGATTTCCAGTAGTTTTTCCATGGATGCACATTTCGTGGCTGTGGCACCTGATTCGTCCTCCACCGCTGAGATGTGCAGTTCTGCTGCATCTAGGCGCTCACCTTGTTTGTCAAGTTTTGCCCCCATGTGGTCCACTTGCAGCATGAGGGTGTCAATTTTGCCATTGATTGCTTGTAAACTTTGCTGGATGACGTTATGAGCAGCCTCCATATTAGATTCACGGTTGCGTTCTGAATCAAGTTCAGTATCAGACATAGCTTGTGTATTCCTGGGCATGAGACGTGTATCAAATGATATTTTAGGCTGTTGCTTGTGCGGTTTGCCCATGTTGTAGCGTGTAGCTATGTATCACTCCGTGAGAAGGAGATGTACATGTGGCAGTTTCTGTAGAGGAAATGAGAGGTAGACTTCAGTGTGTATCAGTGTAGTACTGTTCATCTGTCTCCCAGCCCGAAGTGTTCACACTGGCACCTGAACAGTGAATTTGGAGCAGTCCCATCATCCACATCCCTGTTGGGGAGCTGTCACTGATTAGATGTCCCCAGCAATGTGTACAGGTAAGTATTCTGTCACTATTCCCCTGAAAGCATGGCATTCCCTCACAGAAGCACAGCGATTGGGATGTTCCACATGTAGTGCGCTATAGTAGGTAGAGGGGGATGTGTGTGTGCCGGTGTTTGAAGATGTAGTGCAGGGTCAGTGCCAGTTGCTCAGGTGGGCAGCAGCCAGTGTTGGCGACTTTTCCAGTAAGTAGCGCAATGCTTTTGTACATGGGCTGCGTAGCTGCCACGCGATTTGTGGTACGTCGCTGTAGCTCACGCCCCTCCAACGTGCACCTCACAGGGTCAGGTACTTATGCTGGTGTCATGATACTATATCCTATTTACAGTGTTTCTGGGGTGCAGAGAACACAGATCAGTGGTGCTAGACCATGTCTCAATAAAGTTTGTCTTCTGTCATGGCCGCAATTTTCTTTTTTCCCAGATATGCAGGGGCATGCAGCAAGTGGGCCACCATGCAGAATGCTTAGGGCAGATCTAGGTGCTCCCGCTAGCAATTGTCGCTACTGCTGTGCTCCGCACTATATAATCTCACTCACCCCCTGTCCAGGTAGCGTTTGGGTCCTCGGTCTGCGAGCTACGGAATCAGTTCGCGATCAGGGGCTAATTGCGGCCGCCAACTTGTTTTGCATACCGGTCCCCGCATCCATAAGTTACAACCTAATTTTTAGGGCAATTACGGGATCGAACAGCATGTACTGCCACATATTTCAGGCCCTCTAGTATTCCGATGCCTCCGCGTGTTCAAATGGCATGTTTGTAGGTGTCGCTTGTGATCATTATCAGACGATTTTCGTTCCGGTCCTGCGGAGCAGTACTAACGCGCTACCATCTCGCTGTGCGCCCTCTAGCGCCCCGTGCTTGACTATTTCAATTGTAGTGATGACATTCTTGTTTCCAGCAAGACAATGATGAAGCTTTATGAGACACTAAAGCTGATGTTTACTTTCCAAGAAAACATCATATATTGCTACACCCCACCAAATTGGGTTAGGACAGGGTTGGTGGCACAGGGAGGAGGAGTGGTTCATGCACCTAAGTGCGGGAGATGGTTTGGCCTGCCATTTTGGGCTGGCCAAACAGTCATGTGCACTTTGCATATTACCCACAAGGCTGTAATGCACAGGCTGGTGGCTAATATGCACAGGCTTCCTGTCCCCAACAGAGTGCCGAACCACAGTGCTCAGACCAATCACAGCAACGCATTGCAGCATTGTGATGGGCTTAGGGAAACCTGTGTGCCTCCTGCTTCTTCTGGACTCCGAGTCAGGAAGAGAAGAGAAGCAAAAATGATGAGGAAATACAGCGGGAAAAGTATGTGGTTTAAAAAAAATATGTCAACCCCTCCCCGCCCGCCACCCCCATTCCTTACCAGCCACCACTGATCGGCTTATTGAAGACTCTGAGATAAGAAATATTCTTATTGTGAATGGGAAAAGGAGTTGTTTATAGTGATGGTGTAGGCCTGTAAACATCACCCCATGTTCCAAGGAAGCAATCCATTTACAGTTGTAACAGGACATTATGAAAATCCAAAGCAAAGATGTTGTCATTATTGCGTACCCATCATCTTAAGTTGGTGGCCATCACCCATAAAAGGCTATGAGGCCACAGCAAAACCTTGATCCACGGCAGGCCCACCAGCCCTTATCTGGGTCAACATCGTGAGAGAAGCAGTTCTCAATAGCATGGTGCCCTTTACAGTCTAACCCAAGACTCTGGTGCCTGCATAATGTATCTGCAGGTAGGACCAGGGCCGGACTGACTGTAGTGGGCACCGGACATTTGCCCGGAGGGATGGGGGAGGGCGGATTTGTTTCCAAGGGGGTCACTTTTCTTACTGGGGGCTGGTTTTGCTGCAATGCTGCAATATCGACCCCCTGTAAGAAAAACGTGAGAGGTGCCTTTTGCTAGCACCGCCTCCTTCCCACCCCCTCGCTCCCAGGGCTTTTCGAGCAGCTACCTGCCAGAGCAAAATGACTATGGATTTTCAGACTACACATTCAAGCGCAATCAAGTGTTAAGATGTAGGCAAGAAGGAGTTCACCCATTTACACAATTTTATAGTGAGAAGGGACCAATGCAGCTATAAGTAATTCCACCATCTATTTAATGTGTGGAATGACCCCTTTTACTACAGTATCAACAGATGTTTGTTTCATTAATTATACCCTTTACAAAACTGACAATATGTACCGTTCTCCAATGCATCACACGATATTGGCTCTCCTCACACAGTCTCGGTGAAGAACATTAGCAAAAGGTGAAAGAGAAAATAAGTCGGAATCGCCTGCACAGAAAGAGCTTTTAGGTTGTGTGCAGGATCTGCACAGCAGATTCTCATCTGCTATTCTACAAGCACCCTGGAATGTGGGTGTCAACTTAAAACCCTTTTGTGGATCGGAGGGCGAGGAGTCTGCTCAGGTATGTGCTGAGGTCTAAGGTCAGTCCCTCTTCTTGGTCTGCTCCCTCTATGTCACCTCCAAGGCTAGTAAGGATTGATGGGTTTACATGACCAATCCCCTCTTCTTGCCCTTGAACCCTACAAGCCTTTCCTCCTTCTCTCATATGCTGGAAATATTTTAAATGTTGGCAGCTCTGAATCCATGAAGATTACTATTTACTTTGGAGGACGGGTGTTCTTTTATTGCTTAACTCACAGCCATCAAGAATACAATTGGAGTTGCCAAACAATTACAATGTGAATATAAATGACCAGATAGGACATCATTTCAAGGTTTAGAGGGGGACTTCTGTGGTTGAAAAACTGAAACTGTGCGCTGGCCATTCTGCATCCTAAAGACTCCGCAGTCTGAGCAAAGAATGGGGCGATCTAACACAAGTTTAACCCTTCAGATGTGTTTATCCAGACATTAACCACATGCTACCAAAACATAACTAATTATTTTATTCTTGAGCATAGCTCTAAGTTACCCTTGAACGAATTCGAAACCTAAAAAGCCACATAGTACTTCAGCTAGCAACCTTTAAACCAGAACTACTAAACTATTTTGGCTTACACAACCTACGGTCACAGGGTTTGTGATCAAAGAATGTTTATAGGCCATGTACTGAGCCCATTATGAGATCACTCTGCAGTCTTGATCACCTTGAAACTAGACTCTATTAAGGAAAGTACAAGATGGACTTTGGACCGTACAATCCTCCTAGACCCCCAGATCATTGACCAGCTAAAAGTAGTGACAAAAGAGGTTATCAAAATCAGTAGGAAACACAATTGGAAGGTGGCATGAAAAGGCAATGCTTACCTAGTTGCAATTTGCAGTGGAGTGTATCAGTATATTGCAACTGAAATTGAGGTCGCAAACCATTTGAAAAGTTACCGGCCCCTCAAAATGAATGGTAACTGATCAGCAAATAGGAAGCGGTCCTTGACAGGGTATTTTCTTTCAGGCAGCACGTGTCTCTTTGCAGCCGACCATCCCTGCATTCACAGTCGTTTGCAGGGGGTCTCAAATTGTCACGTGCCTAGGTAATATCAAACACACAAAAGTGATTGGAGGATGATTGCGATAAGTTCACCCATTGGAAATTGGGGTAGCACTCTTCCAGAGAGGACCTGTCTTGGCAGCTCAGGCTGGACTATACCTATTGGAGCAGGCTTAAGACTGATTTGCCTATGCTGGGTCTAATCAGAGGTGGCAGGCATGGCAAAGGACAGGTAACATCGCTCCCCATCGTTTGCAAGAAACCTCAAAACCTGGCTCTTTGACAGACCCCCTCCTTGATGGACTGGAACCTGCGACCCCACCCCCCAGCGCCTTGAGAACCTTACGGGTGAGTAGTCACGCTTAACAAACACCTGATTGGTTGGTTGATAGTCTGGACTGATAATCAAGCGATTGCCAGAGATTAGACTTACTGCAAGCATCCTCCCATCACCTGTTGTGTTCTTGATGCACTGCACTCAGTGGCCAAGGGTATGTCCAGACGTGGGTCCCTTTGCTCAGTGTGCCACTGGAACTAAGCTACACCGACTGAAGAGCCCCAATCAGGATGAAACCGGTCTTGGGTTGGTTTTGTTCCGGTTCTGAGAGGACCTTGCTTGCTAGGTCCTGCTGGACTGTTCCTATTGAAGCAGGGTCAAAAACTGATTTGCATATGGCTGGGCCTAATGTGAGGTGGCATGGTGGACAAAAAACACAATGGGTTTGAATGCTACCCTGAGCGATTGCAGTGGTTAGACTCATTACAAGTATTCTCCCACCACCTTTTGTGTGTTTGCTGCCTAATTAAAATTCACTAGGCAAAGTGTTTTGTGACCCATATGTGGATGTGTATTTTGCAAAGCTACCAATTAGTAGTTAGGTCATATTGAAAATTGTATATCCGTTTGCAAACCAGTTGGTGTGAACACTGAACACCCTGGTTTGTGAAGGGTCTTGGTATGCTTATTTACAAGCCTTTTTCCCAACTGGTGCATTACTTTTAACATGGGGAAAAGTGATGTTGTATTTTAAGATAATTTTGTTTTTGTTTTTCTTTGTGGTGGGGCTAGTGCATTTAACTTCTCGATGCGTCCTTATCTCACACAAGATTCGACAATCCCATAAGAAATATTCTTTAGACAAGGCAGTTTATTAACCTACAATCTGTGCTTTAATTCTCTACATTGCAAATGACAAGAATATGAACCAAAAAACGTTTGTATTCTGTAATGCTGAGTTTATTTTAGAATTACACATAAAACTGCAAATACCATTCAAGCAGCCGCGGCCCGTGGAGGGAGTTCTGGTGAGGCAGAAAGGCGGGGCGGGGGCGGGGCAGGGTGGGGGGTGCTAAAAATCAAAATATGGATAATTGGAGATAAGTAAACAATTTAATTAATAAAACAAATTTCGTAGTGCGCCCTGCATCGCAAAATGCAATGAGGCGGGCGCTACGAAATTCGCTTTATTAATTAAATTGTTTACTGACCTCTAATTATGCATATTCCAATTTTTAGCACCCCCCCACCCTGCCCCTCCCCCGCTCCGCCTTTCTTCCCCACCGTAACTCCCTCCACGGGCCGTGGCTGCCATCCACAAAATACATTAGTTCACAATTTGGTAAGAGTACATCTGTAAGATTGTTGTAAGGAGTTGTTTCACACTCGGTTAACATAAAACAATCTAGAGGTCCCTCTCCTCACTAGTGGGCATCAGAAATGTCGGAATTAAGGTGGGTTTATTTGACTAAGGTGTGGGAGGCAGAAAAGTGCAGAATTTCATATCAGACACCCTGGCAGTGGAAGGCTACTGAGTTTTGGTGGTGAGGAGAAGAACAACATCAGAGTGAGGAACAGATACAATCAATGTGGACCTCAAGGGCAATATTATCAGATGCTTCAACAAGATGGACAGCAGTAGCTACAGAGCTGAGGCATGGAGGAAGCCCTGCAGCTACAGGTTCCAAGGGAGAGTTATAGTATGCTGTGGGCTTTTTCTGATCCCCATGGCCTTGTACCACTATCTCAAGGGCAAGTCCATCACGTTCATGACAATGCAGATTAAAAGGTTTAGCGTAATCAGGGAAGCCAACTGTGGGTGTTGAGGCCAGAGCTATCTTTACCTGTGCAAAGGCATGTTCAGCCTGTCTAAACCACTGCAAAGGTTCAGGGTGCCTTTTTTTTACATCATTAGCAAGGGCTCTGCCATAGTAGTGTAGTCAAGGATCCTTTGCTTATAGTATCCAGCCATACCCAGCGCCTTGACCCCCCTTGGGTTTAGTTTGTGCTGTACAAATTGCTCATTCAATCATTCATTCATACTCAAGAAAGTTTGTACCTTAGAGACTGTCACTGGGTGGGTCAATTACAGATTGCATCAATCCGTTCTAACCAGATAATGCACCCGGTTAAGGCAACAGTGCAGTTTCTCCTTGCACACTTTATTCTCATTCATAGCCAATTCAATGAGAAGGTAGGGAGAGTCATATTTGCAGTGAAGTAGAGTTACAACAAATGTCAACAACCAATCATGAATGTGCAGGCCAAAGCAGAGCCCCCAGGAATGACCAAATAGTTCAAATCTTTCATTAGAGCTTGGAAAAAGATTGAGAGAGACTCTGTAAGCCTCAAGGGAGCCTCCGAATGAGAACATGAAGAGGCACTGAGTCTCTTTCTTCCATGGGTATGGAAAAGAAGACAGAACAATAATCCACCTCTGTAAAAAATTGGGCATTTGCAGTGGTACAGGAAAGGATGGACATGGGATAGGAACCACAGGATTTCTAGGGAAAACTGCATTGTTAATAGCGCACATATCCTGTAAGAATCTGCACACATTGGTCTTTCCGGCCTTCCTCATAGAAAGATTGGCTGTATTACAACTGCTAGCAATCAGCATCGAACCCCCTGATTAATCAGGTCCCTGCATCAGGCATTTAAGGACACTGTGGAATATGTGGCAAATGCTTTCATGGGTTGATCTTAATTTTTACTGAGTCTATGGAGATGTACCCTTCGCCGTTGGCCTCTTTAGACCATAACATGGAGGGCACATGAGAAAGCAATCCACCTGGTTCTTTAGACATTTCATGGCCATCAGTACCATACTGACATTGTGATTCACAGGACAATGCAAGGACTTTATTTTCCCTGTTTTGTGGTGTATTAAGGTAGATTTCATCCGGTGTACAAAAATGCAATGCTATTGAGTTTGCATAGGGTATTCCAACGCAATAGTTTTCAAGTTTGGTAGGACTTAGTAGGAAAGCATGCTCATCTGTGATGGGACGAAGGGTGGTGGAGATATGGTCAGAAATGCAGTGTGGAACACGTTTGTTTGCAACACCAATAATGCTTATGGATAAGCCCAAAAGAGGTAGTGAAAGGAGTTTAGACATTTCAGGGCAGAGCGGCTTGTGATGGTCTCAATTAGACAAGTGGTGGGTTTTACCATTTACTATACAATCAACATAGGGGGCTTTCTGGTCTACAGGAATTGGCCTTTCTGAGACGTCAGCACCTCTAGCGTTATTCTAGTTTTCAGGATAAGGGTTTTGTGTGACAGCACCTTTGAAATAGCATTGGGACAATCCCCTTTCCAATGCCCAAACTGTCCGCAGGTAAAATATTGACCCTCCTGCACCTGAGGATTCTCCCCTTCTTCTCCCGTTTGCCCTACCCACTTTCTCTCCACCCTGTTGTCCTATTTTTGCTATGATTGCCATCACATTTTGTTGCACATTTTGCAACTTCATAGTCATCAGTTTAGATTCAGTATTCTCTTTCTTTTGTTCTTGTGAGATAACACAGTGGTTCGCAACAAGCACTAACCCAGCCATCGTTTTTAGGTCTCGCGACCTATCGATGCGCGCAAGCGCATCGAGCGGAGCGAGAATTCAAGTAGCCAAAATCCTCATGAAACCACCAGCTTTTTGCTGGCGTTTTCATGAAGTTCATGTGAACCACGTGATCAAACACGAACGCGCATCAGCCTCCCTCCCTCCTAATTGCATTTGCCGCACAGCACATCAAAGGGCTTCGCCCAGCGTGCGCTCTGCGGCTTCTCGGCTTCTCCTCCCCTAAATAGTCATTTTCGCCGCTCTCCCAACTCGGGCCCCCTCCCCTGCCCGCCGTGTCGCATTTCTCCTCCCCCTCCCCTTCTCTGCCTTCCTTTCCCGGCGCACGCATTAACCTGACCTTTTTTGCCGTTTACATTCTTTCCAGGCGCACGCATTAACCTGACCTTTTTTGCCGTTTACATTCTTTCCCGTCTCTGCCTCTTCCTCTTTCACACAAGTTCCTCCCTCTTCGTTCTCCTCTAAGGTCTCATGATGTTGGAATTTATTCGCGCCTGAAGCCTGAGATGGAGTGTTTCCACGGACTGGTAGGGAAAGCTTAATAAATTCCCTCTGCACGTTTATTGCACAGTCTGCAGTGACCCCTGGTGCCGCACGCCAATGAATGCCTGAGCCGCCTATTAATGGCCCCCTTTTTAAGGAACAAAACTGCGCTGCTCTGGCAAGTTCATTTGCAGCATTCTGATACAAAGAGCCAGCGGCTAAGTGCTGCCGTCGCCATTAATACGAGCATTAGTTCCTTTCGTCTTATTATCTGCCTTTGTGAGGAGGGAGGCGACGCCGTTCGTTCTCTTTAAGTGGATTCCGTGAATAAACGACGCCGGGGAGACAGATCGCCGCCGCACTACGCGCGCGCTATCCATGGGCCCTTAAGAGCAAACAAGCATTGGCATTGCCAATAGGTCTCGCTTGTGGGACCTTATAAGTATTTAGTTTTGCAGCACAATATCCTTGTTGCACCAAGGATATTGTGCTGCAAAACTAAATACTTATAAGGTCCCACAAGCGAGACCTATTGGCAATGCCAATGCTTGTTTGTTTTCCACCTGGTACAAATAGTCAGTAACTGATTTCACATATTCAGTAACAATCGCTGCTCAAAGACAGCACCTACACCTTCATTGGCCTGCTCTGGTAAATGCCTGAATATCTCTTAAATGCATCCTTAAGCCTATCTAGGTAGTCTACCAGTGATTTACCTTTATTATCCTTAAAGTTGAGGTTTTAGTCTAAATTGTGTTTTTTTAGCAGGCACACATGCGTAACTGCATTCAACAATGCATCTTTTGCCGTGTAGAAGGTCCATTGATTCCCAGGTTCTTGCCTTGACCAACCCTACTTTTCAAACTGCCGATCTGCCACTTCACTCTACACCACCAGACACAGAAACTAGTACATTAGCCCAGTTCTATCTGTACAGTTGAAAAACTCTGCAATTCTTCATGGCACTCAGCAGGGTTTTTTCTAATATTGCGGAATTGCTTCTTAATGCTCATAATTCATAAGGAGTCCAGGATAGAGATTCTACCTCCAGCGACAGTGTGGTCTCTTAATAGAAGAAGGGTATCAGGAACTTATGGGGTGGGGTTTTTAGTCGTTTGCATTGCTAGAGAGAGGGGAGGCCTCTACCCTCTACTTTTGAATCCAATTCTGAACCATGCAGTCTAGATTCGCTGTAAATTGTCTCACAGGAATATTTACACCAAGCGGAGACTGAATTCACCATTCCATGGCATTGGAGCCTGTGTCCCGCTTGGGGATTCACACACTTATGTTTAGCACTATCTGTCAGTCTGTCTCCCATGATAGCAGTCACTTGCGCATTACCTCCATGTGCACCAGGGCTGCCACGTTTCCAGGAGCATCTAGAGGTGTACATCAGCCCCATCGATCCACATATGGAGAGCATCAAGCAAATCCTCCGCCCTTGGGTCATTGTTCTGATTCTTTTTATTTTGTGTTTCAGTGAACTGGAGGAATGTTTTGACCTCCCAACTCGGACTTCATTTTGAAAACAATAAGTTAGCCTGTATGCCTTTGGTCCACATTCAGCGTGTCATTATCTTTCACAGAACTTGTGAAAGTGTAATTTGATCTAAACATGGATTTGTTATAAAATTAGGTAACACAAGTCTGCCACTAACTACTTAATATCTATATTTCAAGGCTTAAAAGTAGGCATGTAAGATAAACGTGGTCTGAGTGTACGTATTTACATCTTGCTGGTTTGGAACGGTTGCATCTCGAATTTTGGAAAATCCTCACTACACTTTACAAGGGGACTAAAAGTAAATGGTCAATAGCCTATAAAAACCCTTCAATGAATCAGTAAATTAGAGAGCCTTTCACACCAGGTTATCATGAAAGGTCCTGCCAGACTGCTGGAGCCTCCAGTCTTAAGTCAAGAGTCAATTTAGTGATGACAAGGAGCTGAGCCCAGTTGACTGTGTTTTCCTTGTGAAGGGACGCTCTCTCTTGGCTGAAGTCTGATAAACATGGCTGATCTGCTGTGAACTGGCCTGCAGTGCACAGAAACCCAAGAAACTGTATAGGACTGTTAGCTATTCCACGCTCTCTTAGTGTAGCTCATGGAAGTGGCATTAAGTGATAGGCTGCTTGGAACATTATCAGCATTTTAGAACTGTTAATTTGATTCGTGCTGCTACCAACATGCACTAGTGTTGCTGCATTTATATTCTATGTGCTTATTATTCATGTATTAAACAACAGAATAAAACTGTTTCAATAAACAATGAGAAATATATTGTGTCTTTTCTTAGTGCTACACTTGAGTGTGTTCTTCTAAGAATGAAATTGGGGTTGAAATTCCACCTTGTCTTGTTAGTAACCCAGAAAGCACAAGTACCACACATGGAGAAATGCTCAGTGGGCTATGGGTGACTGCAGTAACCTCGACTTTCTTACTCAATGATGGTGCGCTGAACAAATTCCTTGCAGCTGCGGGTTATGATTCCAAACCCTGTAGACCTGGGCCCTAGACCCCAGGATTCGCACCAGAAGCAAGCAGGGAGGAAGCAGAACAGTAGGAGCAAAAGCCCTGACACTCTCCCTACAGTGCCTTGCTTGGTATTCCAGGCTCTACTTACTCTATTTCAAACCACAGACTTAAGATTCCTGTTTGCCATTGTTGGCTTTCTCACGCCAATGTAAAACGGTTGCCAATTGCACAGCCTCTATGTCATTTATAGGCCGTTTCAGCTTCTTTTGTAAGTTCCCTAACCGATCTGGCTGGAAAGTTCTGGAAAGGATATCTTCCTGTTCTCTGTTTCAGGACTTTCCAAGTTACTTTACTGTACTAGTGGTACATAGTGTGGGCAGGCTTCTCATTCAGTGGAAGTTCTCAATAGTTAGATTTTTCTGCCCCCAGCACAGCTCCTTCATTCCTATACAGTAAACAAGAAAGAGTCTACAGTGCTTGAGCCCGCAGCTTATCTTGGGGGGGGGGCAGGAAAGAAATTGAAAGTAGAGTAAGTTGTTCTTCAGTTATTGCTTTCTAACTGATCTAATGAAGATATGTTAGAAAGGTTCGCCTGAGTGTCAGAGGGCTAGCGAAGGAGTCAGTGTGACTGATCAGAGGGCCTATTTTTCACACATTCTTCTCTCAGAGGTCTATTCTTCGGGCCATGGCACTCATGCCTACCTTCGACGTTCCTTCTCTATATTCTAGAACCCTCTCACTCTGTGCCATGGATTGCACACACACCAGCTTTGCTATAGGACTCCTTGCATTCCTACATACCCAACCACTCTGTTATCCTGTCATTTCCTATCTGGGTGACTTCTTCTCTGCACTTTAACACATCACAAATAGTAGGAAACAATATATGCAAAGCAAGTCAAACAACAAATGAGAAACACTCTTAGACTTCACCTTAGTTTAGTTAAGTGTGCTTACACTGTCTGACTGAATCACCAGGTCACACGTCGGGCTGTGCTCCCCTCCAGTACCCCTGGATAAATCCCTCCCTTATCTGTGGTGCTTGGGGCCATTGAGTGGGGTCTGGTGCAACACCAGCTTGCTCTCCAACGAGTGAAGACTTTTCCTGGCACACAATGCCCAAGGTTATGTTAATTTAAATGAATGTATAGTGTGCATGACTGGCCCAGATCAGGGCTTCCCAGCGCAAACAGAAGCTAGTGTAAAGAGCACAGCTTACAGGTGGAACAGCCAGGTCTTAAGTTGCTCTCTGAAACCGAAATTATTGGACACTATCTAGTTTATTCCATAGAGTTGGTGCAAGTGTACAGATTGACCGACCTCTTTATCTGTTTTGAGAAGGTTCTGAAGAAGAAAACAGGCACTCAGCAATTCATACTCATATTCAATCTAACAACAGTCCAAAACCACCAAAATAATCTTAGAATAGATTGCCATTACAACAGACCAGAGCTTGCCCCACTTGTCAGTTACAGCATGTAATGCTGAATTCCACACATGTTGGTTCTACATTTATACACTTTTGTCAATGCAAATGAATAGAGGAAAGTATGAGTGGCACAACTGAAACAACAGATATACAATATTCAGAAAATTCCAGAATCTTCTTGTGGTAAGAATGCGAGAAGACCTTGATTGCGATAAAGTAAGTTTGGAAAAAGGCACATAAGTACATCTGCAGGCCTCATTACGTTGTGGTAGCTTCAGACCGAGACTGTCCTTAATAGAACAGTTCGCCTAAGAGTGCATTGCTCAAGACAGGATAACACAATGATAGTTCATTTAAAATATGTGTAAATGTGCAACATAGTATTCTAAGGCTTCAGTTTGCTTAAAGCAGGCATAAAAAAGAATGTGTAATTGTTCTCAAAACGTCTGACCTTTGTCTTTAAAGAGATACATAGTCTTCCTACTCTTTTCAAAACTTCAAAACATACCAGAACCACTGTATTGTTACAGTCAGAAGCATCCATGCACCTAACATAGTGCTTGAATTGTGCTAGTAGTTACAGGTGGTGAGCACTGGTGTTTTCACCCAGAGTGAGTAAGAGAACTGCTGAAAAGAGAGACAGGAGGAAGCAAATATTAGAAAACAGTGGCAAAGGGAGAAATCGAACAAAAAAAATCTGCAAGTGTAAGATATTGCGAGAAGTAATGTGGGATGGTGGGAGAAAGAAGTCTGAGTTCGAATGATGATGCTCAAACTTTCCAGCATTTAGAAAAAAACATCTTCAGACCCTTGTGCTTTTATTTCAGAGGTTTTTCAGCAGCCTCACTCGGATGCAGATTCCTCCATTGCCTCAAATCCCATCTCTTTCCTAAAAAACACAAAGGGTAACTTCTTGCCACTTCAAGAAAGTGCCCTCGTGTGCAATATGCAGTTCGCTTTTGGTTATCTTTCATTCAACCCTTCTTTCTTTGAAGTGAATTGAATATCTTTATTCGATTGGCAAAAGCAATCATAAAAGTCCAATAAAACCTGTATAAAAACATAAGTTAATTCATGAACACGGCATAAAATCTAATATCATATATACACCATAAAATACAGTTTCATAGATGAGCATAACACACCCCTGCTAAAAAAAACTGGATAAATAACAGCCTACATTAATATTATCTAAAAAATGCAAATATAATAGGGCTGGTCTTAATTGCTGAAAATTCAAAGGCGAGAGTAATGGATGGATATAGTTATAACGCCCCTTTGTCCAACCTAAGCTTCTGACAGTCCAACGAGCTATGCGAGCTTGTAAATATGTATAATACGTTATATATTCCATCATTGGTCTTTCGCTGTATATGTCCTATTTGCCACAGATGATCTTTATTGCTTCATCGAAATTAATCTAGCCTTATCATGTGGCACATTATGCAGCTGTGCTTTGCAATTGCGTAGGGGAGAGTTGACCTAACGGCTAAGGCGCTCGATCTCGGACCTGGGGATCTGGGTTCGAGTCTCGGTAACGACGCCAAAAAAAACCCTGTGATTCTGGGCAAATCACTTACAGCCTGATTCATCAAGCTGATTTGCGCTCGCAAAGGGCCAGATTCTGAGAATCTGGCCCTTTGCAAGTGTGATTTTTGCATTTGGTATTCATCATCCCAAATGCAAAAATCACTATTACCGAAATCGCATATTTGCGAGGAATTGGATTTAAGGAATCTCTAATAGAGATTCCTTAAATGCAATTCATCAACCAATTAGAAATAGCGAAATCGCAATATTTGGTCTCAATTTACCACCAAGTCTGACTTGGTGGTAAATTGCGAAAATAGTGTAAAAAGCACTTTAGTGCATTTTTTTCTTTTGCATGTTACACACACACATGTCCTTTGGACATGTGTGTGCGCAACACCTGTTCAAATGTGCATTTAAGGGGTGCTACAGAGTGTCCTTTGGACACCCCTGGCACCCTTAAAATCGCTATCTTATTTGCGAGTAGCAAATTGCTACTCGCAAATAAGGGATACTCCCCATTCATTTCTATGGGCCTTTTGGCCCATAGGAATGAATGGGGAGTTATTCCTTATTTGCAAGTAGCAATTTGCTACTCGCAAATAAGGAATGTGTAGGAATCGCTATTTATTTAGCAATTCCTACATGAATACCGTTTTGCGAGTCCTCAATAGCGATTCGCTATGAATCGCTATTAGGGGCTCGCAAAACGGCCCGTTGATGAATCAGGCTGTTAATCTCCCCGTGCCCAAAAAAAAAATGAAAGTGTGTCCTCATGTAACGTAACTGGTGCTATGTAAAGCCTATATAAAACTCCGGAAAAAAAAATAGCAATTGCGTTGCAAATGCTACCAAAGATCATTAATATACAATTTATAATAATATGAGTTTTATATGAGTTGTATTGTATTCAATTGCAGCATTTTTTTGTGTTTTTCTAGCTCTTGTCGAGGCTCGAAAGCACTTTCTCTTCTCTTTGAATAACCCTTAAACTATTTGGAGATTGCTATGCCTCCATCTTCAACCTCAGAGGTGTTTACAGCACTATGATCGGCAGGGCACAATCAGTGACGGGGCTCGGGTGATCCAGCATCAGTGTCAGTTTTAGGATTTTAGGGGCAAGAAATATTTTGGAAAGGCTTTGAAAATGTTTACCCATTTCTGTGGAATCCGAGCCCTATGTTGGCTAAACATATTGAATTATATGTTAAACGCCAAGAAACAAAAATAAACAGAAGTGAGCTAGGGAGAAAGTTTACTTTACCACGTGGCCCCTTGGAAGTTGGGAGCCCCGAGCTATTGCCCACTTTCTCCATTACTTAAAATGTCTCTGTCCAGCGTTCAACTCTCACTGAGCTTCTGTAAGCACGTGTTACTAGTTTGTCTCTTGTCTGCAGCCAATAACACAATTATTCACACTATGGTAATTTGAGGAAGGTGCAACTTATGTATTTTGGGGCAATGCTAAGTATGTATGAAATTCTGACATTTGCTGTGCTCATGGCTAAAATTAAGTGTATATCTGGTTGCCAATTAACAGAATCAGGTTGACGGTTTAACCTGAAACTCTTAAGCAAAGAAACCTTATCCTCTACCTTAAATCCAATTTTTCACAAATTACACGCCTTAAATAACAGAGAACTATTTCGGTTGGCTCCTATAGGCCCCAACCACACACAATGGAGCTAATGCGTCGAATGTATACGTTCTGACTAGAAACATGCTTGAATTACATGTCAATTGAAACTGCCATAGGTACAACACATTCAAAATGACACAGAGAGTCACATACATTCATACTGTTATATATCCGTTTGCTTAGCAGACACAAATACATTCCTCCAAGCAGTGGTCGAAGTGGAAAATAAAAAGTAGGGGAACTGTGGGTGGGGAATCAGGGGGCAGGAATAACCGAAGATTGAATTAGTGGGCGGAGTCAGGGGTGTGGCTAGAAATAGCAAAATATACCAATTTTTTGTACGTTTAGCATTTCACTGACTAGTTACAGCTTACAACGTTATTTAATTAAAACAATGGATAAACATGTTTATTTGAGGTTTAATTCAGGAAAAAGCAAACGCTTATAGGGAATACAGGTTTATGTAAAGCGTGTGAAATATAAGCAGGAACAACATGTCACCTTAACCCTTTCATTTCTGCCGTCGGCCAATGGACGTCCTGCCCCCTCATCTGAACGCCCGTACCGCGGCGGAATTGCTGCCGTGGTTAAGTTGTTAATGCTTTTACTCTCATTGTTCAGAAATCCATGATTATTTTTTGTCTCAAACATTTAGGTCATGAATACATGGCTCCTCATGTACACATGTGTTAAGAAGGGCTCAGAAGAGAAAGGGACTCTTCAGGAGAAGCTAGACTCATGGAAACCCACAAAGGCTCCTTCATATTCATGTCAGCCAGCTAGCTGCTCAACCATAATATAGCAAAAAGAACTACTGGTGGACAGAATGCAGAACAATATCATACATTCAGCCCAGTACAGAGATCTGGGCTTAAATCCATCGTTTTTTGCTCACCATGACATTCCAGTTTGGACCCAGCCATGTGCAAATCAATCTTGATCCTGCACCCAATGTGAACAGTCCAGCCCGAACTGCCAGGCCATATGTATTCAAGTGTCCTTTCATTCGGGAAGTGAACACAAAGCAGTACCCACTGAACTATGCACATAAAATATTGCTCTTTGATATGCATGGTACATGTTCTTTGCAGCAGGCATATTCCTTCTGCGCTACCTTAGATGAGTAAAAAAGCCACTAGACAAAACATGCTCCCATCTCTCTCCAGCAGGTACATTGATCACCAAAGTTATCTTGGCACTTGTATTGTTGACCGAAACCTGCTGAATATACAAAGAACTTTGTAGTGTTATTAAAACTCCTGCACTTGTACAAAAACTGTCCCCCCCAAAGTAAACTGGCCCCCTACCCTTCCAGTCACCCTGGGAAATGCCTGCTCCTGCCCTTTCACTGCTCCTGTCCAGTCAGTACTCCTGCTCATGCTCGATCAACACTCCTGCTTCGTCAATTCCCCTGCCCCCTCCCTTCTCCTGCCCCGTCACTTGTCCTGGCCCGTCACTTCTCCTGCCCCGTTCAATGCTCCTGCCCCGTTCAATGCTCCTGCCCCGTTCAATGCTCCTGCCCCGTTCACCGCTTCTGCCCCGTTCACCGCTCCTGCCCCGTTCACCGCTCCAGTCTGTTCACCGCTCCTGTCCGTTCACCGCTCCTGTCCGTTCACCGCTGCTGTCCGGTCACTGCTCCTGCTCATGCCTAATCACTGCTTCTGCCCCGTCACCTCTCCTGCCATTTCACCTCTCCTGCCCCGTCACCTCCCTGCCCCGTCACCTCTCCTACCCCGTCACCTCTCCTGCCCCGTCACCTCTCCTGCCCCGTCACCTCTCCTGCCCCGTCACCTCTCCTGCCCCATCACCTCTCCTGCCCCATCACCGCTCCTGTCCGTTCACTGCTCCTGCCCGTTCCCTGCTCGGTCAGCACTCCTGCCCGATCACCGCTCCAGCCCCATCACTTCTCTTGTCCCATCACTTTTCCTGCCCCGTTCACTGCTCTTATCCGTTCACTGCCCCTATCCGTTCACTGCTTCTGCCGGTTACCGCTCCTGCCCATTCCTAATCACCGCTCCTGCCCCTTCACTTCTCCTGCCTCATCACTTCTGCTGTCCCGTCACCTCTCCTTTCCTGTCACCTTTCCTGTCACCTCTCCTGTCCCATCATTGCTCCTGACACGTCACCTCTCCTGCCCCGCCACTTCTCCTATCTGTTACTTCTCCTGCCCTGTCACTTCTCCTGCCCGTTACTTCTCCTGCCCAGTCACCTCTCCTGCCCTATTACCACTCCTTTCCTGTCGCCTCTTCTGTCCCATCACTGCTCCTGCCCAGTTCACTCTGTGTATAACATTGAGAAATTACACAAGGTGGCAAATTCCCCACAGTACTCTGTTTGGGGAAAGCTCCTCTGTAATCACTAACTCCAATCTCACTGGCACATGACATGCTAAAGGCAGACGGCGCATTGTCATTCGAAAGGGGGTAATCAGCCTCAATCGGAAACTAAAGCATTTTCAATCGGAAACTAAAGTATTATCAATATTACATACAACAAAGCCATAGTTGTATGAATGTAGTATATTTATCTTTTCCAACCAACAACCTTTGACAAAGCCAATGGGGAACATCCTTTACAACGGAGTAATGGCACCGCAGTGCCATTACAAGGCGGGTTTCACAACGCAACTCGTTACCACGACATGCACTGGAGGGCGCTCTAGGACAAGGAATAGTATAATTTACTATCCAACACCTTCCCTACTGTATGTAGACTGGAGTTGGAATAGTAAATTATACTACTCCTAAGTCCTGCGCCCTCCAACGCAAGTCGTTGTAACGACTTGCATTGTAAAACCTGCGTTGTGATGGTCTGCGGTGTTTTATACCGCGTTGTACTGTCATACATCCAAGCCAATAGTCCTGGCTTGTTGGAGGTGTAATGTTACTTGTTGTATTATATATGTGGAGGCAATAACAGAAGCAGCAAAATACAAGTCGGGCAGCACATTACGCTGGGCACATATTTTTAGCCTAATGTTTTAAGCCACATCCTTAATTATATCGGCCTTGTCTCTTTGAGAGCCCCCCAGTTTTTTCATCCCACTTAAAGCCCTGCCCCAATTGTGCTGTGAGTGATGGAAGGTCATGAAAAGTTGGTCGTATGGGTGTCAAGGGAGATCATATTGTCAGAGCCACTGTAGCGTCGCAACGAGAGATTCCCCAGCACACAGGCCCTTTACGAGGAGATACAAAGCTATACTGATCTGCGCTGCTTAAAGATTTCAATCAGATCTTCAGCCATTGCAGTCTCAGACAAACAAAGTCAGCATAGAGGGAATTGAGACAAATAGTTTTTCTCAGTCTCTTTTGATTGTACTGGGTTGCCTTCCTGAGGAACAGTGCACAAAATGTCAGTGCAGTGAAAAAAAAAGTTTCCTTGAGTAACCCTATACACCGAAAAGGCATTTATTTCAGGCTTTCTCACGTAACATGACACAATCATTGTATTGTATTGTAATTGCATTTATATAGTGCTTACTAACCCCAACAAGGTGTCGAAGCGCTCTTTCTGGGATAGCTCCTCTGTAATCACTAACTCCAATCTCACTGGCACATGACATGCTAAAGGCAGATGGGGTTAATCAGCCTCAATCGGAATGACAATGGGCCTGCCGTCAGCCTGTGGGAGCTCAGGGAGGGGCTGCTGCAGCCTCTGGAGTTTAACAGAGAAAGCTGAAAGAGAAAAGTTATCGTTTTTTTATTAAGTAGGACTATTCTTGCCGATCCGGGATGCTTTTTGGAAAGTAAGAAGTAGGGGAACGGACTGAAATTATTTTTAGAAGTAGGGGCATGCCGTGCCCTTCCGTCCCCGCCCACTTCTACCACTGCCTCCAAGTAATATTAATCATCACAAGGCAAGCGCTGTTGAAGGTGTTTCTTGCTGCAGCCTTCCATACAACAGGAATATGTGTTAATGTGTGTAATGGCATTGATCAAACGTGACATTGCAAAAATAATTTTTTGCTATAGATATGTATTTTTTGCAGAAAAGAATCGAAAGTGAAAGTGACGTTTTAGTTAGGTATGATAAGATCTGAGCTATTAAAAAAAAACACCTTAGAATTCACTGAACAAAATAATACCTTGTGGCCCTGCATACACTGCTTATGACCTCACATGGAACCTCCCTCATGACATGCTCTGTGAACTGGTATGGCTCCGGCCTGACGGGAGCAGCTGCTTCTGCTTGCTCCTGCTTGGCGGGAGCAATGAGAGTTTCCCTGCCCGCAAGAGCATGGGCAGGGAAAGAGAAGTATGCATTTTCAAAGCTCCCACAGGGAGCACACTTCTTTCTCTGACTGCACTCCTATTGAGTTCAAACACTGTCTTGTGTGACTATCCAATCACTATTTAAGATATGACCACCTGAGGCCGCTGCTTTTGCCCCCGGTCCCCACTAAGGTTATTTCCTATGATCAATACTGCTCAAATAAGATCTACAACATACCAGTGTCAAATTGCTTTGATGTGCTGGATAGAGTTGATTGACTCAATCTTGGAGTGGGTCATCGAAGCAATAGCCTTTTAGAAGGGGCAACTGTTGGCTGACTCCAGGGGGTGGGAGTAGGACCAACATCACCCCCCAGATTAGTACATCAAGGACCACAGTTAAAGTACACTGTGTGCCTATGCTAGTCCTCCAACTTGAAAGTCAAAAATATCTTTATTGTATAGTTAAATAAAACCATCACAATATTCCAATACATAAAATACGGTTCATCTACATGATAAAATACCCCAGTTTCTTTTACGTAAAAAGAGAGAAAGAAAAAAAATGAGTATAGACAGATGATACACCACCGTCTTTGTTCATTAAATTACATTTTGATTCATTATTTCTATTTACAACTTTATAACTGTTAAAAGACAGGGAGGGTCCACTAAACAATATTGTGGCCTGTATCAATGTTTTGTTACTTTCTCATAGCAGATTACACATTTTATCAATTGGCAGATTAGTTGCGGGTGCTTTGAGTCCAGACATTTTAATCTTGCGGATCTGCAGGCGCGGATGCCTCTTTCATTGAAGTGTCTCCTCAACAGGTGACAGCGGTGAGACCCTAAGGCTCGGCAGATACACATTAAATATATGAAGTCCTGTATTGATGACCCACATAGGCTGCCTGCTTTTGAGCACTGGTACTTTCAGCTGGGGAGGTCGGCTTTGGAAGGCAACTTCCCCATATGCAGTTCTAAGAACTTAGTTTTTAAATGAGGTGAAAAGCCAAGGCCCAGGTATGTCGCTGGCTCGGGCTTAACGTAGGAATGTAATACCATCCATGCATGAGCTCTTTGACTTAACGTTGGTTTGTCATCTGTTAGCGAGTGCCTTTTTGCCGCCTCTTTCATAATTAGCTGGAATGATGTGAAAGGTAATTTCCGATGCCGAAGGTCTACCCTGTCCTGGTTATTTGCAATGAGGCGTCTAAGTACTTAGCGTAGTGTGACTTTGGGTCATTTTGCAAGGCATCCAAGAGCGCATTGTTGATTTCAAGACCCCGATTGAGCCAAATTTTGTACCATATTTTGATTGCATTGTACCGTCCAACAGTTGCTGTTGCTGTAGGCTGACCTCTAATTGTACCTGGGCTGAAGAGGCGTCACGTGACAGACAAAATACTCTTTTATACACACGCGCTTGGATGTTATCCAGAATTGCTGCATTGTTTCCATGATTGACCATCCTTCCATAAGCGATAATTGGGAGTAGTTTTGCTTTGATGACTGCCAATAATGAGGTGAACAGTGGGCCTTTTAAGGTTTTAGATAAACTACAAAATGCAAAAAGTAGTCTCGTACTGCGTAGAAAACGAAAACCTTCGGTCCAAATATATCCTGAGATATTTATAGCTGTTATCCACTTCCAACCTTGTGTTGGTAATTGTAATTGTCATTTGTTTTGGTAATCTGTGAGTTAGGATCATAACTTCTGTTTTTGTTATATCGATTTACATCAAGTTTGTTTTAGCGAAGTCGGCTAACTCGTGAAGTGATCTTTGCAAACCAATTCTCGTGTGGCTTAGGAGAACAACATAATCCACGTAAGACAAATGTGTTAATGGCAATTTGCCCAGATGAGGTGGATATGAGTTAACCCCGTCTAGCCTTGGTGTTAAATCGGCCATAAATAGGTTGAACAGATTTGGAGCCAGGACACATCCTTGCTTTAGACCCTCATTGGTGTTGATCTTCCTGGTGAGCCTCTGGCCAATCGGCGATTTTGACCTGCATCCAGGTGTCAGTATAGAGATCCACTATTGGATTCAGGATTGAAACTGGAAGAACCTGCTACTTCAGTTTGGCCCACAGTGTGCGTTTAGTGACACGGTCAAATGCCGCCTTAAAATTCCCGAAGCATAGATGAAGTGCTTGACACTGTTGTAGGCTTTTGTCTGCAATTAGCCCTATTACTAGTGAATTTGTGATTGTACCTGTGCCCCTTTGAAAGCCCGACTGTGGGCTTGTGGACAGCTGGCAGACTTCCAAAACTAATAGCAGTGATTTAGGCTACACTTATTACTCAAATCCACACCGTCCACACGCCAGAATAGATTATATCTTTCTGTCAAACACACTTATTAAGGACTGTCAAATCATGAAAATGCCCCGTGTACTATCTGATCATAATCCCCTTTTCTGTACGCTAACTACTAGTTTAGTTAAAAAAGAACCAACACTTTGGACATTTGAAAAAGCACTACCGAATGACTCCCAATATTGTCTTCATATGAAAGATTGGATTCCCAAATTTTTAGCAGAGAACATTAATAGCACCTCAATAGAAATTGTGTGGGACGCTTTAAAAGCCGGGATTCGGGGTGAGACCATGCTATTTTCACTTAGATCGAATAAGCAAGAGAAGGAGAAGATACGAAGGGTACAGGATGCGCTCATGATAGCAGAAGTAGGTCTTGTTAGCGTCACCGGTAAGGGGGACTTAAATGGGGATATCTCGGACTTCTTAGCCCAAGTTGCAGTTGCTAAAGCAGAAGTTACTAATATTTTCACAGATAAAGCAATACTGAAAGCCACTGCACAAAAGGAATTAGTTTATGAAGTTAGTGAATTAGTGGGTCACCAACTGGCGGTGTGAATGCGGCAACAGACTAATGTTAACCTAATTAGGGAGATTATAGATCCAGTGGCAGGACAATTAAAAGATCCAGAATCAATCAAGCAAGTCTTTTGGAGGTTTTATACAGAACTATACTCGGAAGATGGCAGTGGGGATATAGCAGAAATGGAAAGGTATCTAAAGAACTGTGAAGGCGGTAGCTTTGAGGATAATGAGCAGCAGGCGTTGGAGGAAACTCTGATTATGGAGGAGATGCTAACGGCGGTTAGGAGCCTCCTGAAAGGGAAGGCAACAGGACTTGATAGTATCCCCTCACAGTTTTATAGCACATTTTTAGATGAAATCAAGCATATATTAAATTACTTGATTACCCATATTTTCACCTAGCTCCTGGTCCAGGGCCAAAATCGTGATCTTCGCCAAAAAAGGAAAGCCTCCTGAACTCTTGGGGTCATACAGCCCCATAACTCTTATAAACGCCGACTCCAAAATATACTCAAAAATTTTGGCAAACCGAGTAGCACCAATAATCCATAAAGTAGTTGCCAGTAGTCAACATGGCTTTGTCCTCAGGAGGTCAACAGTAGATCATATCCAGAGGGTTATCGCGCTTTTAGATGGAACAGGAACTGCAGGAGACCCTATGGCCCTAATTCTTCTGGATGCAGAGAAGGCTTTTGATAGGGTCTCCTGGCAGTTTCTCTGGAAAGCGATGGCAAAGATTGGATTCCGAACAGGGTTTATACAGGCTACACAAAAGATGTATGTTAATCCTAGGGCCGTAGTGTCCGTTAATGGAAGTTTAACTAAGGAAATCCCCATATCCAGAGGAACTCGCCAGGGCTGCCCTTGCTCACCATTGCTCTTTGCAATATATATAGATTAGTTTATTCGTTACCTGGGAAAAAAAGACAACATATCACCTATTATACTACAGGGGCACGCTACAAAAACATTAGCATATGCTGACGATATTGCTATAGTTACCCCAGATCCGGCAGGTGCAATATTGACCATTGAGGCCGTGGCAACGACATTTGGACTGGTCTCTGGTTATGCACTTAATCAGGGGAAGACACAAATTGTTTTAAATCAAAAAATTGTGATGAATGATTCTGGAGTGGTGAAGGGAGCAACGTACCTGGGGGTCACCATTTCCTCAAACTTGGAGGAAGTTGTGGATATTAATGTTAAACCAATGTTGAACGCAATGCATAAGGATTTACGACGCCTAGATAATCTTCATCTATCCATTATAGGGAGGGCAAACACAATCAAAATGGTGTTTTTTCCAAAAATATTGTATCTATTTAGGGCAATTTGCCTGGAATTTTCTAATCAGTGGCTTACCGCAATGGAACGTACATTTTCAAGCTTTATATGGGCGTATGCACAACCTCGACGGGCATATAAATATCTCACCCTCCCTAAAAATAGAGGCGGGCTAGCTCTTCCTAATCTAAGAAGATACTAATGGTCATGTGTATTACTGTATAGTAAGGAATTACTACAAGAGGGGGATAACACAGAGGAACATACAGTATCGATTTTCCAGTTGCTTGTGGGAAATTCTAGCTATGGCTATCTATGGAGGCATATGCATGACAGCTATCATAAGAAGGTCAAATTTAAGACTCTCTATAGTTGCTTTAAAGTATGGAAGGCCCTAAGGAAAACATTTGGAATAGGACAAATTACACAGTACATTCCAATATTGAATAATCCAATTCTTCCACCAATGGTCTTCAAAGATAGTTGTGTAAATAAATGGCACAGATTAGGAATAACACAATTAGGGGATATGTTTACAATACAGGGGATTAAATCTTTTGAAGCTCTGAGGGAAGAATACAGTTTAGACTGGCAGGATTTCTTTAAATATCTCCAACCAAATCAGGGATTTTTTAACTCATAAGCCGGGGGCTAGGACATTGGGGGAAGAATCTACCCTAGTAGAGATGATCATACACTCTAAAAATCACACTATAGGAGGAGTTTATGCGCTATTGCTGGCCATATTCCTGGATGACCTAGATAAAACATCATTAAAATGGCAAAGCAAACTTGGGATTTCAAACTAAGGCTTTTTATATACATGCCAGTTAGCTCAGACTATCCTTATTTCCACTAAACTTCAAGCACAATTTTATAAAATCTGTTTCTTTCTCTACTACACACCTGACAAGATTGCAAAATGGGGAACCGGCAAAGGGACCTGCTGCCCGAGATGTAACCGATTTGAAGTCGATTCCATACATATCTATGCCTCATGCCCTGGGTTAATTCCCTTAATCCAAGACATAGAGAGGTTCTTATCAGCTGTTCTCCATAGAGAGGTTACTCTGTCAAATGAGGCAATGGTACTTGGGGCAGACGATCCTGACAACCTTGGAATTGGCCACGAGTTCATATTTGTAGCTATGACTGTCTTTCTGCTATGCCTAGCCTCTGCTTGGCTCGATCCGTTAGCACCCTCTTTCCAACAGTGGCTAGCTAGGCTATTAGCGGTGCATAATATTGAGATAGCCATCTACAAACGGAAAGGCAGACAGTGTCGCAACAGGGGTATGAAAATCTGGAACCCTTTTACACAACGGCGGGACTCACAAAGTTAATTTAAAATATACTAGCAAGGCTGCAATGTATATGGAAATTGTGTTATTAGTTTGGCCTATGTATTGTTGTGTCAAACAAAAAGGAAAAACAATGCTCATGATGTTAATGTGTGCGTATGTTTATATGTTTACCTGTCCGCCATGTATGTTTGGGGGGTTGGAGTGGGGGAACGGATGTAAAACTGTAAATAAAAATATTTAATAATAAATAAAAAAAATTAAAAAAATGAAAGCCCGACTGTTTCAGTGGGATTTTTTTGTTCTCGTCGGACCAACTTGTCAGGTTTGCTAGAATCAAGGATGCATAATATTTGGCCTCTGCATCTATTAACGTGATCAGACGGTAATTAGCGGGGTCTATGCACTCTCCTCCCTTGTATATTGGATTCATGATTGCACCTCTTCAGCTTTCCGGGATGCGACTGGATGTACCAATCAACTGAAACAGACAGTGCATCTTTCTTGTCCAGTAGTTAGGATCTTGTTGGTAAATTGCTTGTGGTACACCGTTCGGGCCAGGTGCCCCATCAAGCCGACTTTTTCTTGTAATTTGTAAAATTTCAACTTCACAGTAAAGGGTGTACACTGAGAAGTGCCCTCAGTCTGTTGTGTGCTGTTTCCTGTTACTTTGATGATTGTAGAGAACTTGTCCCTCATTATGCTGTGCATGTTTAAGGGCACTACTGTTAGGGGTGCTACTGGTCGTCTTACTTCATATAGTGGGATTTAGGATCTGTTCATGAGTTGAATAAATTGCCAGACTAAATTCAATGAGAGTTTGAAACTTAAGTTAAGTAGGTAATTTCCTGTTTAGTGTCATTATAAATACTGTTAGGGAATTTGCATTTAACAATGCTTGTTTATTTTAGCCTTGTGTTACGTTGTAGGGGTTAACAATAAGATTGTGCGCTCATTTATTGAGAGAGGCTTGCACTGGCTCGAGATAAGATTCCACATGAGGTGTAAGCTCGCGCTGCTCGCGTGACAGCCTTTGTTTATAAATAGACGGAAGCCCAACGGTTTGGCGCTTCGTCTCGTGTTGCTGCCCTGTCGAGCGCTTCTGCTCCCGCCCTGACGGTCTGCCTAAGGCCATAAATTAATCCTTGGTTTCCTAGAGACTTCCCTTCTCAGCCTGATTTTACCGATCCCTCCTCGAGCCCTCTCCCTAGCTGCCTGCTCCTGAGTGATTCGTGGCTTCGCCGAAGCCGAGAACCCGAGTCCTTCCCGCCGCGCAAGGAGGAAAAGCAAGTTCCGTTTTTACCCTCTGTTGATGGCAGTTCGAGGCTGTAGTCTGCTCGGAAGTGAATGTCAAGTACAGTAAGGCAATATTCTTGTAAGGTGAAAAAACTATAAATCTTATGTTTCTTGAGACCCACGAGAGGATAATTGAATCTGTGTTCAGCGTTTGGAAGAAGACTTTTGTTATTTAAAAGGACAAAAGAAACAAGCCTTGGCAAAGACAAGGAGAATTTTCTAAAACTGACTGAGTGGGTTTTTAACGTTTGAGACTTCTCAATTGGGAAGAGTGTTGTCAGTTAAGGCAGAAAACAAGCCTAAGCTAAGACAAGAAATTACTGTAAAGACTTTATTCTAAAAAATGTTTAGTAATTTCTTAAGTTGTTAAATAGGATACAGAAACAGACTCTGCCAAGTAGAGTTATTCTTTTAGAGATAACTTCTTGAGTCTTAAGCCTTTGCAGTCGTTTAGAGAGTAGGTTGTTGTTCTTACTATCTCCTAACTGCAGATTCCAAACCAGCTGAAGCGTTGCTGAAGTCTTCAGGTACAAGTTTGCATGATTTTAACCATTTGGGTTAACTAAAACCAATTAACAAACTAACTCATTACTTAGGAGAAGCTTTCGCTAATGTGGAAACTTTCCTCTTGTTTTTTATAGAAAGGTATAAAGAAAAGACTGAGCAAATTCTGATATCAAAAAGAGTGTGAACAAGGGCCATCTGACTCAATGGTCAGTTACAGAAGTTTTAGACATAATTCAGTGTTAAGAAGTTGGGTTGAGTTTGTCTTTTAAAACTAATGGTATTTCATAACAGAATTGCGTGAAAAAAACGTGAGGCGCAACCAAGAGAGGTCTACGGCCTGGAACACTTTTGAGAGACAACAACAGAAGACAGTGTTTATTTATTTGTTGTTAGTCTCTCTGTCCACGTCCCCTTTCCCTGGGGGAAAAGTCGATACGGTCAGAGTTGTGTTCCTGATTGTGTTGATTGATCCTTGAGGGAGTTGGGAGTTTGCGGCTTCAAGAGGAAACGTCAGAAGTGACTCACAGGACTTCTCAACAGTAGACGAAGCCTTATCTTAAACGTTTCCTCTTGAGTTTGTAAACTCACCCTCATGGATGTCTCAGAGTTGTCACAGTTAGTGCAGAAAATGACTGTGGAGATGGAGAATTTACGTTTAGAGAACCTTACGCTTCGTCAGGAGTTGGATTAAACTAGAGCAGGGTTCTCTGTCTGGAGAGATCCTATTAAGGAGAAAAAACCAGTCTTAGCGCCAAGTAGGTTTGGAACTGAGGTCCGACAGTCACATGCTTCAGATGATCGGACTGAAAGTCAACCAGTTCAAGTCACAGTAGTCACCCCGACATCTGTCCCTCTGGCAAATCCAGAAAGATTTTCCGGAGATAATAGTAGGTTTGCAACCTTTTTTAGCCAATGTCAATTGCATTTCATGTGTAAACCTCAGATTTTTTCTTCAGACACAGCTAAGGTAGCATTTATTATTTATTATTTGGGAGGAGTGGCTGCAAATTGGGCTATGCCTTTGATAGATAATGATGATCCCTTGCTTCATAATCTGCGGGATTTTAAAATAGCCATGTCTAGTTTATTTGCTAAGCACACCTTTGTTCAGTCTTCAGATAATGAGTTATTGAGTCTTCGACAAGGGAGCAAGGATCTCATTTCTTACATCACTACCTTCAATAGACTTTTAACTGAAACTCACTGGCCTGAAGATAAAAGAATTTCTTTGTTTTATAGAGGTCTGAGAGACAATTTGAAAGATTCTCTTGCACACATTGTTGATACACCTGGGGATTTTAAGGAATTTCAAGATCTTGTGGTTAAGCTTCATCACCGTTTAGGTGAACGTAAAAACGAGAAAACACGAACTGATTTTAGGAGTTCACAAGTTAGAGTTGAGAAAAAGGAGTCTGATGTTAAAAATACCTTAGTAGAACCTGTTCTTTCGGGAGGGTTTAAAGGACCTTTAACCCCTGAAGAAAAAGAGCGAAGACGTAAGGGTAACTTGTGTTTGTACTGTGGCAAGCCTGGTCATTTCGCTAAGGATTGTACAGTTAAACCTGTTAAAAAGAAGGCCCTGGTGATAGAAACTTTTTCATCTAATCCGTCGGAAAACTAGAATTCTCGAGGAAAGATGAGATCGTTTCTTCGAGTAAATCTTTTTCTAAGATCTCTCAGTTTGTCACAAATGTAACTACACATATTCCTAAGCATTTTACAATTCGGATGGTTTTTATTTTAACTACTCTTCAAAGACATAGCATCCCTGTACTTTTGGATTCAGGGGCCACTGGGAATTTTTTTGATATCGAGTTTGCCCATAAATTAAATTTGAAATTTATTGCCAAGGAGGAACCGGAAACTGTAAGAGCTGTTGATGGTTCGGTTCTGTCTTCTGGGATGATTCAATATAATACTGAATCTTTAACTTTAGTGGCAGACAATGGGCATACTGAAAAAGTGGTTTTTGATCTTATAGATGCACCTTCCTTTGGAGTAATTTTAGGTATCCCTTGGTTGGAATTACATAATCCAAGGATTGATTGGGTTAAAAGAACTGTTACCTTATAGTCTTCATTTTGTAAGTTACATTGTTACCAAGAGACCAGAGACCCGGTGATGCCTCTTTTTTGTGCTACTTTGAATTCTGAAATTAATCAGCTTCCAGTTGAGTATAAGGATTTTTCTAGGGTTTTTGATCCTGTTGAAGCAACAAAATTACCACCGCATAGAATATTTGATTGTAGGATTGATTTAGTACCTGGTGCTATTTTACCCTGCAGTAGGATTTACGCTTTGACTGAACCAGAAAATGATTATCTAAGGAAGTATCTGGATGAACTTTTGGAATTAGGTTTTATCCGTCATTCCACTTCTCCAGTCTCGTCTCCTCTCTTCTTCGTCGCGAAGAAGACAGGTGATTTGAGGGCTTGTATTGATTATAGAACTGTTAACAAAGCAACAATTAAAAATAGATATCCTTTACCCTTGATTCCTGTGCTTCTTAATCAAATTAAGGGTTCCAGTATTTATACCAAACTGGATCTCAGAGGAGCTTATCATTTGATTAGAGTCAAGGAGGGTGATGAGTGGAAGACCGCCTTTCGTACGAAATTTGGTCTTTTTGAATATACTGTCATGCCATTTGGTCTTTGCAATGCTCCTGCAGCCTTTCAATATTTTATCAATGAGGTCTTGCATGATTTGCTGGATGTCTGTTGCATAGTTTATATTGATGACATCTTGATTTATTCTAAGAATACTGAAGAGCATGTACTGCATGTTCAATCTGTTTTACAGAGGCTTAGAGATCACTCATTATTTGCTAAACTGGAAAAATGTGTTTTTAATGCCTCCAAGGTGGAGTTTCTTGGTTATTGCTTGTCTCCTGAGGGGATTCATATGGATCCTAAGAAAGTGGACGCAATTTTAACCTGGCCAATTCCTGCTTCAATTAAAGATATACAAAGAATTCTGGGATTTGCCAATTTTTACAGGCGATTCATTTCTAAATTTTCTGAAATTGTCACTCCCATTACCCAGTTATTAAAAAAGGGGAAAGCTTTCTCTTGGTCTGAGGAAGCAGATCAAGCTTTTTCTTTGTTAAAGAAAGCTTTTACTTCTGCTCCAATCTTGATTCATCCTGATCCTGATAAACCATTTTTTGTGGAAGCTGATGCTTCTCAAACAGCTGTGGGTGGTGTGTTGCTTCAAAAGGATGCAAATACTGGTCATTTACATCCCGTCGCTTTCTTTTCTAGGAAGTTATTATTAGCTGAACAGAATTATACAGTTGCAGAACGAGAGTTGTTGGCTATTAAAGATGTATTTCAGGAATGGAGACATCATCTTTTGGGGGCTAAACATACTATCACTGTATATTCTGATCACAAAAATTTACAATTTTATTCCTCTGTTAAGGCCTTCACTCCTAGACAGATGAGATGGTTACAGTTTTTTAGTGAATTTGACTTCTTAATTATGTATCGACCTGGTAATAAACAATTGTTATCGGATACACTTTCTCGATTAGTTTGTGAAAAAAATACTAATTCTATTAAAGAACCACCAAGTATTTTGCCCATTGAAAAAATTGCTGCAGAGGTTCATTCTGAAAAGTTCTTAGATTCTGTTAAGGAGGTTTTGAAAACTTTTGATTCTCATGAATGGTTATCAAAGGGAGGGAACTCTATCAGAGAAGGTCTGTTCTATCACAATGATAAGTTGTTTATTCCCACAAAAGACTTACAAATTAAAGTTATGCAGTGGAATCATGATTTGGCAATTGCTGCTCATCCAGGTATTAATAAAACCTTGGATTTATGTCAGCGTCATTTTTGGTGGGAAAGGATGATTCCAGCAATTCAGCAGTTTGTGAAAGCTTGTCCAGTTTGTTCGCGACAAAAAGCTTTACATGCAGCTCCTATGGGTTTACTTCGTCCAATGACTATACCTCCTCAACCTTGGCACACGATCAGTTTAGATTTTATTACGGATCTTCCTAAATCTAATGGTTATACTACTGTTCTTGTAGTGGTTGATTTGTTATCTAAAATGGGACATTTTATTCCTTTACATAAGATTCCATCTGCTGCTGAATTTAGTAATGTGTTTTTATTTAATATTGTAAAACTTCATGGTCTTCCCTCGAAGATTATTTCAGATAGAGGTCCTCAATTTATATCAAAATTTTGGTCACAGCTTAGTAAACAGCTTGGAATTGAGTTAGCTCTGCCATCTTCTTTTCATCCACAGACTGATGGTCAAACCGAAAAGGTTAATCAACATGTTGAACAGGGTTTAAGATGTTTGTTAACAACTTCTTCTAGGCCTTGGGATGAAGTTTTGCCCTGGGCAGAATTTTCTTATAATAATACCACTCATTCGGCTTTGGGTTGTTCTCCTTTTTATTTTCTTACTGGTCAACATCCAAGATCTCTCCCTATTCTCTTACCTGAAGAACAGCAATCCATGCCAGCAGTTAATGACAGGTTGGCTTCATTAATGGATATTCAGGAAAAAGCAAGAAAACTGTGGATTAAAAGTAAGGAAACTATGAAGAAAACAGCCGATTCTCATCGTAGACCTTCTCCTTTGTACAAGGAGGGTCAATTGGTTTGGCTTTCTACTAGAAACATTCAGTTAGAGGGTCCTAGGAAGTTGAAACCCAGGTATCTAGGGCCTTTTCAAATTGAAAAAATTTTGAATCCTGTATCTGTGAAATTAGTTTTACCGGAAGAATATGCTATTCATCCAGTGTTTCATGTTTCTCTTTTGAAACCTTTTGAACCTTCTACTCGACCTGATAATCCACCTCCACCAGTGGTGATTGGTGATCATGTTGAATATGAGGTTAAATCTATTTTAGATTCTAAAAGGATTCGAGGTTCTCTGTTTTATTTGGTTGATTGGAAGGGTTATGATCCTTCTGAACGATCTTGGGAACCTGAAAAGAATGTTCATGCCCCTAGACTTGTTAGGTCTTTTCATGCTTTACATCCTGACAAACCTCGACCTGTAAGACGACCTTTGGGGGGAGGAACTGTTAGGGGTGCTACTGGTCGTCTTACTTCATATAGTGGGATTTAGGATCTGTTCATGAGTTGAATAAATTGCCAGACTAAATTCAATGAGAGTTTGAAACTTAGGAATAAGTTAAGTAGGTAATTTCCTGTTTAGTGTCATTATAAATACTGTTAGGGAATTTGCATTTAACAATGCTTGTTTATTTTAGCCTTGTGTTAAGTTGTAGGGGTTAACAATAAGATTGTGCGCTCATTTATTGAGAGAGGCTCGCGCTGGCTCGAGATAAGATTCCACATGAGGTGTAAGCTCGCGCTGCTCGCGTGACAGCCTTTGTTTATAAATAGACGGAAGCCCAACGGTTTGGCGCTTCGTCTCGTGTTGCTGCCCTGTCGAGCGCTTCTGCTCCCGCCCTGACGGTCTGCCTAAGGCCATAAATTAATCCTTGGTTTCCTAGAGACTTCCCTTCTCAGCCTGATTTTACCGATCCCTCCTCGAGCCCTCTCCCTAGCTGCCTGCTCCTGAGTGATTCGTGGCTTCACCGAAGCCGAGAACCCGAGTCCTTCCCGCCGCGCAAGGAGGAAAAGCAAGTTCCGTTTTTTCCCTCTGTTGATGGCAGTTCGAGGCTGTAGTCTGCTCGGAAGTGAATGTCAAGGACAGTAAGGCAATATTCTTGTAAGGTGAAAAAACTATAAATCTTATGTTTCTTGAGACCCACGAGAGGATAATTGAATCTGTGTTCAGCGTTTGGAAGAAGACTTTTGTTATTTAAAAGGACAAAAGAAACAAGCCTTGGCAAAGACAAGGAGAATTTTCTAAAACTGACTGAGTGGGTTTTTAACGTTTGAGACTTCTCAATTGGGAAGAGTGTTGTCAGTTAAGGCAGAAAACAAGCCTAAGCTAAGACAATAAATTACTGTAAAGACTTTATTCTAAAAAATGTTTAGTAATTTCTTAAGTTGTTAAATAGGATACAGAAACAGACTCTGCCAAGTAGGGTTATTCTTTTAGAGATAACTTCTTGAGTCTTAAGCCTTTGCAGTCGTTTAGAGAGTAGGTTGTTGTTCTTACTATCTCCTAACTGCAGATTCCAAACCAGCTGAAGCGTTGCTGAAGTCTTCAGGTACAAGTTTGCTTGATTTTAACCATTTGGGTTAACTAAAACCAATTAACAAACTAACTCATTACTTAGGAGAAGCTTTCGCTAATGTGGAAACTTTCCTCTTGTTTTTTATAGAAAGGTATAGAGAAAAGACTGAGCAAATTCTGATATCAAAAAGAGTGTGAACAAGGGCCATCTGACTCAATGGTCAGTTACAGAAGTTTTAGACATAATTCAGTGTTAAGAAGGTCGGTTGAATTTGTCTTTTAAAACTAATGTTATTTCATAACAGAATTGCGTGAAAAAACCGTGAGGCGCAACCAAGAGAGGTCTACGGCCTGGAACACTTTTGAGAGACAACAACAGAAGACAGTGTTTATTTATTTGTTGTTAGTCTCTCTGTCCACTTCCCCTTTCCCTGGGGGGAAAAGTCGATACGGTCAGAGTTGTGTTCCTGATTGTGTTGATTGATCCTTGAGGGAGTTGGGAGTTTGCGGCTTCAAGAGGAAACGTCAGAAGTGACTCACAGGACTTCTCAACAACTACTGCTTTTTGCTCATCCCTTGTAGTAATTACAATGGAGTTCGACGGGCCCGTCTTTTTTACTGAAAATGTTGAGATTAAGTGTTGTACCCAAGCAGGCTGGGTGACACAGGTCATGTTTATGACTTTTGAGGTTCTGTTGATGGAATTCACTTGGTCCCAGAAAGCTCTGGCAACAGGTTTCATTGCGTTGTGTAGTAACTGTGTCCCAAAATTATTGTGTTGGATTTTTTTGTCGATCCAGATTTGTTTTTTGTATTTTTTCTTTAATTGATGTACTTGCTCCCATGCAGTTGAGGAAGGACTTTGATGGTGAGTGTGGCGGGATGGACGAAAACACGAATGCTTGGTGTTTTTGTAACACCGGCTTTATTGATTTTAACAATCGCCTTCGCCGCGTTACGTTTCTATAGTAAGGTAAGGGAGGTTCGGTGTCTCGACGCGCTGGAGAACTCCGCTCCTTCCTCTGGTCCACGCCTGGTTTTCCTCCCTCCCGTGGACTTCTGGGAGATGTAGTCGCTCTCGCGTCCGTCTTGGTCGCCGGGTCTCGGGAAACAAACAACAAAAGAATAGACCCGCTTTAGTCAAGCGCTCTGGTTCTGTGAGTGTGATAAGGGAAAGGGAGTGAGGACAATCCCGCGTGTATCAGAAAATTACGTCGTGCCGGTGGTGAATTGAGGGGATGGGGAACAGTGCAGGGATATAGCCGTCAGGTGATCTAAGGAGGTTTGAAACCTCTTCTACCCACCCAGCCCACGATACAATCACGTACCTGGCTGAGCCACACTTCCCTTGAAGTGCGTCTGGGCAAAATGCCTTGTCGTTGGCCTCCTGGCTCTCCAGTCGGTTGTCTCGTCTCCTCTGCCGCTTCCCCTTCCGTCTCTTGCTGTTCGCCTCCTGTACCTTCTCCTCTCTGAACACCTCCGCTCCACACGTCCTCTTCTCCTTCGGGGGATGAACACACTGGAGCCTCGGGAGAGCCGGTATTTACTTCTGCAGCACCAGCTGACCAGGGGGCGTGTCCGGGCTCGAACTCAGCCCAGTTAAAGAAACAGTGCCCTTCATCTTCGCATGGGCCGGTCAAAGTGCATGGAGACTCACTTTTCCAGTCCTCAGGCCGCTGCATTGGAGACAAAGAGGGGAATAGGCATCGAGGGGTTGTCCGAGAAGAGGGACCCCCCTCCGCCCCCTGGTCACACACCACCCCCCCTGGATTCTCCTGATCGGGGAGAGGGTAACGCAAGAGAAAGTCCGCGCTCCCATTGTCCTTGCCTCTGCGGTGACAGATCATAAAGGAGAAGGGTTGGAGGGTGAGAAACCACCGCAGCACCCTAGGGTTGTTGGAGAGATCACGGCTCATCCAAGTCAGGGGAGTGTGGTCAGTGAACAGGGTGAATGGGTGACCCTCTAAGTAATACCGGAGCTTGTCTACGGCCCATTTGATGGCCAGGCATTCTTTCTCGATCATCGGGTACTTAACCTCCCGGGGAAACAGCTTCCGACTGATATACAGAATGGGATGTTCAGTACCCTCGCTAGACAGCTGCGACAATACAGCCCCCACCCCATAGTCAGAAGTGTCCGTGTGCAAAATGAAGGGGCGTGTAAAGTCAGGAGATGTCAACACCGGACTGGTGGTGATGGTTCTCTTGAGGGCGTTGAATGCTTTCCACATTTCTGTTGTGGGTTCTCGGAATCCGACAGGCTTGTAGTCTTTTTTTAGGGTGTCGGTGAGGGGGCTTGCTAGGTCGGAAAAGGAGGGTATGAACCTGCGATAGTATCATATCAAACCTAGGAAGGCCCTCATCTATTTTTTGTTGCGTGGGAAGGGAGTGTCGGAAATGTCCCTAATCTTCTCTATTTGCGGTTCGATCAGTCCATGACCCAACAAGTAACCCAAGTATTTTACTTTTTGAAAACCTATTCGGGACTTCTTGGCGTTGATGTGTAGGCCAGCTTCCTGTAGTTGGATCAGGAGCTGAAGGTGTTCTTCCCAGGACGAGCTGAATACGATGATATCGTCTAGGTAAGCGGAGCTGAAGGATTGGTGTTCTCGTAATATTTCATTCACCAGCCTTTGAAACGTTGCTGGGGCATCGTGCAGTCCGAAGGGTAAGACATTGAATTCAAACAACCCGTCAGGGGTTGCGAACGCCGTCTTCTTTCTGTCCTCTTCTTTGAGTGGCACCTGCCAATATCCCTTGGTCAGGTCAATGGTGCTGATATATTTGGCTTGTCCCAACTTTTCGAATAATTCGTCGATGCGGGGTATCGGATAGGCATCGAAAGAGGACACCGCATTAAGGGTGCGAAAGTCCATACAAAAACGTATGCTGCCATCAGGTTTGGGCACCATGACAATCGGCGAAGACCATTTGCTTCTGGAGGGTCGGATTACGCCTAATTGAAGCATCTCTTGTACTTCTTTTTGTATGGCTGGTCTTCGCGCCGCTGGTATACGATAAGGTCGTTGCTTAATGACTGTTCTGTTTGGTGTATCTATGCAGTGTTCGATAGAGGTTGTCTGCCCGGGGAGGTCTGAGAACACCGAGGAAAAAGGGCGAAGTGACGCCAATAGCGCCTCTTGCTGCGTGCTTCGTAGATCTTCGTTGAAGACAAGTTTATCTATAGTGGATGCGGTGCTGGACCCTGTAGGTAAGGTGAGGTTATGAGCCATGGGTGGAGGTCCGATCCATTTTTTTAGCATATTTATATGATATATTTGGGTCTTCCTGGGAGATGTCTGCAGCTTGTAGGTTGTTTTTCCGATGGTCTCAATCACTCTGTATGGTCCTTGCCACTCCGTCTGGAATTTTTTTGTTGATGAGGGCAGTAGAAAAAGAGCCCAGTCGTTCACTGCCAATTGTCTCCACTTTTTGCCTTTGTCATAACAGGACTTCTGTTTCGCTTGTTTTTTCTCCAATTGGGAATAGGCAAGATCCCTGATTTTGCCCAAGGTGTTTTTCAACGTTTGGCTGTACTCGAGGAGACTTCTGGTGTCACCTTGTTGCTCTGTCTCCCATACTTCCTTTGCCATTTCCAACAAACTTCGGGGCTGTTGCACATATAACATTTCGAATGACGAGCATCCGAGACTGCTTTGTCTTTGTCCTCTTATCACGTACAGGGCCAAGGGGAGAATACGGTCCCACTCGCTCCCATTGACGGTCAGCATTTTCTTCATCGTGGCCTTGAGGGTGCCGTTGTAGCGTTCCACCAGTCCGTCCGTTTGGGGGTGGTACACCGAGGTCCGGATCTGGTGGAGGTTTAGGAGGGCACACACTTCTCTCATACGTTTTGACATGAAAGGCGTTCCTTGGTCCGTGATCACCTCTTTTGGAAAACCTACTCGGGAGAATAGCTCAAGAAATTTGTCTGCTATGGCTTTGGTGGTCGGTGCTCGGAGGGGAAATGCTTCCGGAAATCTAGTCGCATAGTCCACGATCACCAATGCGTACATGTTTCCCCTTTTCGTTTTAGGCTGTGGTCCAATCATGTCAATGGCTACCCTCTCGAACGGTACCCCTATTATCGGCAAAGGCTGCAAGGGTACGGCTGCTGGTCGGGTGGTGTTCTTTTTTTGGCAAATGTTGCACACTTGGCAGTGTTTTTTTATGTCCTTATACACTCCTGGCCAATAAAAATAACGTAGCACATTCTGAGTTGTCTTTTCAGCCCCTGAGTGTCCTGTTAAGAGGTGGGTGTGTGAGTAGTACATAATCTGCTCCCTAAAGTCATGAGGGACCAGTAATTGCGGTGCATCTGTAGGGTTACCCTGCCAATACAATAGGTCGTTTTCTATCAGAAATCGGGGATATCGGGGATTGGGATCGTCCTGGGTTTGGTGAGCCTGCTCCCAGGCGTTAAACACACTGGCGTCGTTGGCCTGAGCGAACATGAAACTAAGATCCGTGACCCAGGGGTCTGCTGTGACCATGGCGGGATTGGCCCTAGGGAAAAGGGGGTTTTCTTGTTTAAGGGTCTTGATGAATGTTTCTAGGAACTGGGGATTGTCCGTCCCTATTATGATTTCCTAAGGTAGTGTCTCTAGTACTCCTACTTTGACCACCAATGTCTTCCCTTCCGTCATCTGTAGGGGTATATACGCAACAGGGTACCCCTTGACATCCCATGAACACATTTGATATGTACTAAGGTCTCGGGGACAACCTGATCGTTCTGTACCAAGGATCCCTGCACTACCGACTGCTTACAGCCCGAATCTAGGAGGGCTCTAGCCTTTATCCCATTCACCCACACACTTACATAAAAAGCCCCGCCTAACTCGGCGGTATACATGATTGGTTTCGGTAGATAGCCAACTTCCATCGGCTCTTCGGTGGCTTTCTTCTGTGGACACATGCTGGCTATGTGCCCCCACGACCCACATTCAAAACACTGTGGCCCTTTGAAACTGGGTATCTCTGGCCTTATGGGACGTGTAGAGTAGAATTCCGGTGTGGGGGCAAGTTTTTTTTTCTAACCGAATGGGGGCCGGGAAGGATTTCCTTGCTCCATTGGATGTAGTTTTGGTTGGGCCCTGGAAAAAGTGGTCGCCATTTCCATAGCCCGCAGCGTTGTCAGATTAGAATGTTGTCTCAGCCATTTCTGGGTTCCGTATGGTAGTGCCTCCAGGTATTGTTAAAGGTAAATTTTGTCCATTATTTCTTCTTTGGTACTGGTCTGTGGAGTTAGCCATTTGTCAGCGGCCATTTTAAGTCTGCAGTACAGGGTTTTTGGATTTTCTCCCGGTGTTCCCCTTTCCTTCCTGAAGCGCTGTCTGTAGGCTTCACTATCTAGACCCAGGTGATCCAGGATAATGGTTTTGATTTGGCTGTATGGTGTTTGGCTCGAGGCATTAGCCACCTGATAAGCAGCCTGGGCTCCGTGTGTCAGTAGGGGTGCAAGAAAGAAAGGCCATTTCTCCACTGGCCATCCACAGGCCATAGCCACTCTCTCGAAATTGGTTAAAAACGCATCGGGATCCTCTCCGGGGATATATTTCTGGAGGGAAATCCCTGAGGGTGTAGGATGAGCTGTTCTGGCTTCTCTGTAGGCAGGGTTGCTGGGGTCCCGATTATCTTCTGAAGTCCCTCAATTTGGGAGGCTACGGTGTTCCTGAAAGTCTCTCGATCCGCCTGGGCAGCGGTCAGTTGTTGCTCCACTACCCAGCCTAACTGCTCTTGTCCTTTCACAAGTGTTTGTAGTAGTTCTTCCATCATGGGTTGACAGATGGTTACTGTGCTGCCCGCATTCTCCACCACTTGTGGCGGGATGGACGAAAACACGAATGCTTGGGGTTTTTGTAACACCAGCTTTATTGATTTTAACAATCGCCTTTGCCGCGTTACGTTTCTATAGTAAGGTAAGGGAGGTTCGGTGTCTCGACGCGCTGGAGAACTCCTCTCCTTCCTCTGGCCAACGCCTGGTTTTTCTCCCTCCCGTGGACTTCTGGGAGATGTAGTCGCTCTCGCGTCCGTCTTGGTCGCTGGGTCTCGGTAAACAAACAACAAAAGAATAGACCCGCTTTAGTCAAGCGCTCTGGTTCTGTGAGCGTGATAAGGGAAAGGGAGTGATAAGGGAAAGGGAGTGAGGACAATTCGCGTGTATCAAAAAATTACGTCGTGCCGGTGGTGAATTGAGGGGATAGGGAACAGTAAAGGGATATCGCCGTCGGGTGATCTAAGGAGGTTTGAAACCTCTTCTACCCGCCCAGCCCATGATACGATCACGTACCTGGCTGAGCCACACTTCCCCTGAAGTGCGGCTGGGCGAAACGCCTTGTCGTTGGCCTCCTGGCTCTCCAGTCGGTTGTCTCGTCTCCTCTGCCGCTTCCCCTTCCGTCTCTCGCTGTTCCGCTCCTGTACCTTCTCCTCTCTGAACACCTCCGCCTCCGCTCCACACTTCCTCTTCTCCTCCGGATGATGAACACACTGGAGCCTCGGGAGAGCCGGTATTTACTTCCGCAGCTCCAGCTGACCAGGGGGCATGTCCGGGCTCGAACTCAGCCCAGTTAAAGAAACAGTGCCCTTCATCTTCGCGTGGGCCGGTCGAAGTGCATGTGGTCTCACTTTTCTCGTCCTCAGGCCGCTGCATTGGAGACAAAGAGGGGAATAGGCATCGAGGGGTTGTCGGAGAAGGGGAACCCCCCTCCACCCCCTGGTCACAGTGAGCCATCCTGAAAGCCTTTCTCAGTTGTTTTCTTGTGATTTGTGCAGTTTGACTAAGATGACTGTTGTGGTTTGTCCACTTTTTATTTGTCTGTTATGTGGGTGCCCCAGCTAGTGGTACACTTGCCAGGAAGGTGGTCCATGTTTCAAGCATCATGTTTTTTTGTGACTCAAGGGTCACCATTAGATCTTTGGCCTTTGAGGCTAGGTGCAGTAGTGTGGTACTTGTCCATTGCAGACTTTTCAGATTTATTGTCGATATTGACCCCTCCACTACTGGGGCTTCTGTGTGTCTGTGAAGGGTCGTATTAATTTCAAAGTGCTGGGCTGAGTGCTCACTGTGGCTGGAACATTTGATCTGACATTTTTTTATCTACCCTAGGAGCGGGAGGGTTACTATTGTGTAATCCAAGACTGCGCTCGAGCGAGGGCCGTTGGACGTGCATGTAGCTGGTCTGTCCTGTTTTATTCTCCCATTTAGTGAACGCTTCTAAGCATGGGCGGATTTTGCGGATCCACGATTCACGAATTTGCGTATTCACGGATCGTGGATCCGCAAAATCCGCGTATCTGCGGATTTTCATAATTGCGGATTTGGGGCGGGGCTTCCATGCGAGTGCACATGCATCTTGTGTGTATAAAAGGTCAGATACCGATCATAGGACCTGGGGTAGCAACCAGCCTATGCGTAAGATGGCCCCCACACAGAGATCGCCTCGTCATCTGGGGTGGTCCACAGCACACATTGGTCCTGCTCTCCAACAAGGCCCGGTCCGACAAGCTGGGAGAAGAGGGGCAGCTGGAAAGAGGAAAGCCCCCGGCACCGCAACACCAAGTAGGGCTGGGAACTAAATGGAAACGGGTGCGGCCACGGGGAGGGCTACTGCGGGTGGCACAGTCCATGCTGGGCGGTCGGTCCCCAAACCCGCTCGAAGCCCCTGTCACTGCGGGGCTTCCGTGGAGTGCCAGTCCCCCTGAACCCATGGAATGAGCCTCCAAACCCCCATCGCTCACCGCAACATGCCCGCCATCCAGCAGCCCCTCCCAGCAGGCCAGCTGACAACGCTCACAATTGTTTTTGGGGCCGATAAATGAGTCACTGAATTTAAGCTTCAACTAGGGCTCATGCTTACATAAGTAAGCTTCCGGTTGAGGTTTGATTTTGTGCCAGGACCATCGTGCCAGAATGAACCCTGCCCTTCATATTTATTCAACAAGACGCCACCGTTTTGGGAAGAGGGCACAGCTGCCTTGCATGTAAACTATTTTACGATGGCGCCGGCAAGCTGCCAGCGCCATCCTAAAATAGTTGCTACATTAGCTTCAACAGGAAGCGCGAATAGATAAAATAAAGCAGATGCACGAGCGCCTGCTTGATTTTATCTATTAGTGCTTCCTGTTGAAGCTAATTTAGTAACTATTTTACGATGGCGCTGGCAGCTTGCCGGCGCCATCGTAAAATAGTTACAACAACTGGCCAGCAAGGGTTGAACTTTTGACCTAGGAATCCGCCGCTCGCGGATTGCGAATTTTCGGTAAATTCGCGAGAGTTCGCGGATCGCGAATTTACCAAAAATTCGCAAAATCCGCGAGCGGAGCGGATTTAGCGCTCATGCTTAAACGCATCCCTAGATGTTCGAGGTCCATTATGAGTTGCTGTCCTACTTTGTCCTTACATTTTCGGGTGGGACAGGATTGCGATTCTTCTGCTCAAATTTCTTTTGCTGCTGTGATGTTATCTTGCTCATTTTGGGTGTACAATAGATTTGAATTGAAATCTCCCGTAAGAATAATTTTCCAGGTTGGCTGGTCGCAGCGGAATTCCGTAATAATGGCGATGAGTTTTTTAAATGTTTTTTTTTATCTTTTGTTTTGGCTGTGCGTAGATATTAATTAGGATGATGGTGCTTACCCCTGAATGTGAGCCCAGCCCCATTTTTATTATTTGCATTGCGGATGTGGTTGTTGACAATTGAATTGAAGATATTTTTAGTGCTGTTGAAATGCTGTTGAAATGTAGACGGCGATGCTGCCTTTTGGTCTTTCATATTACCTCATTCGTATTGCGTTCACATGGTGAAGTCCTCCAACTGTTACTACCATAAAGCTACAACCAACTAGATCCTCCTCCCCTTTTCCATGTGACTGCTGCCATTCAGGCTCCGTGGTGAGTGGAGAGGGCATCATACTCATTGCACCTACTTCTCCTGATGTCTGTGAATCTGGTAATTTGAACAATACCTACAGCATTTCTAACAGCTGAGGTACTCCCAGTGCTGCAACCGTGAGCCCTTACACTGGGCCTTTGGGTATCCAGCTTGTGAGCTGGAACATAGCAGGCAATAAATCCAAGTTACTGGATGCGGATTGTGGTAGCTTTTTGAAGGGTTTTCTAATCTGCATTTTCCAAGAAACTTGGGCAGTTGACAAACTTTATAAGCAAGGCTATTCTACAATCAGTATTGACTCCATCCTCTCCATAGCAGGTAGACTTTCAAGTGGTCTGCTCATGTGGATGAAAATCTCTCTAGACTGCTCAATTAAGATTATCAACATTAATTCCCCCGACCGCCTCGAAATTAAACTGTCCCCGAAGCCGGGTACTCCCATCCCTTGCTGAATGTACACAAAAGGTCTTCTCCTCTAAATAAGTTGTCTCAAATCATAACAGTCCTTAACAGGACGACAGACGATTTGGTGTTATTGGGTTATACCTCAATAGGTTTGCAGAGGAAATTCAATGCCCTGGCAAACGATAGCAAGCAGAACCAGCTCTGTATCAATCTAGAAAAGACCAAGATCATGATCTTTGGAAAAACGTGTAGAGTTTTTCATGGTATTTAGGTATGCAGGTGGTGGAGCAAGCCGATCAATACAAATACATATGTTTAATTTTTAGGAGGAATTTATTGTGGGGTGCTCATTGGGATGCCACTAAGCAGAAGGTCCTATTGCAGGCCAGTTGTCTGTCAAGATTCAATGATAGGTGCGGGGGGGATATCTCATACCCCATTACTAAAGGCTCATGAAGGGAAGATACCTCCGTTATGCCTGTATGGGGATGAATGGGATAGACTGGAAGGGGTGGTGCTTAAAAAACTTTTATTACTCCCCAAGGTACATTGGTTCAGGCCATAAGGAGAGAGTGCAATCTGGTCTCTTGGAGCATGGCGGCTTCTACTCGGGCACTAAGATATTTTAACGCATTGTTGGAGGATGATGAGGTGGTCAAAGTTTCCAAATTGTACTGGGAAGAGATCCAAAGCAGTGAGAGGATGTGGGCAAAAGCCGTAAGACCCAGAATAATTGCACTAAGGAACCTTAATATAAATAGTGGTACAGTTACATATTGGCTCCAATTTCCAGGCAAACGAGCACTGAGGGAATCAATTTCTATGGCGTCAGAATCTATCGACCTGCTGTATCTAAAGAAGAGATTATCCATTAGCTTCTCGATTGCTACATTGGGCCAGGATACTGTTTTTCCCTATTTATCACGGCTACCAGACCCAGGATTGAGGAATGCCATTTTAAGGACTAGGGTAGGATGCAATCCAATCTACTCATCCCACCCACACAGGATCAGGGTACAGAATAATAGTGATCTCTGCCCCTGCCATCAGTTAAGTATACCCTTATGCATATTATTATGGACTGTGTCTTTTTTTCAGTTTAGAAAGCTTTATTAAATCAAATAAACAATGTAAAACATCATTACAATGAAACAAGCAATGAAACTAGAGCAAAAGGTTACAAAATACAATAATAGAACCAAAAATCCCAAAAAGGGAATATTAAGAATTATACTAAGGGAAAATGCTTTTTAAAGTATTTGTGAGAAGAGGAAGAGGGGGGAAAGAAAGAAAAAGGGAGAGAGGAGGGAGGGAGGGGAACAGAGAGAGAAGAGCCAAACAATTCATAAACAATTAAGTGAGAGTTATTGAACATGTCTAGAAAGGAAATCTGTTAAAGGTAGCCATAACAAATCTTTTTTGATCAGAAGGGGAGTAGTAGTAGCAAAACCACAATCAAGTCTATGGTGATGACATAACAGATTCCACCAAGCTCTATATGAGATTTTAGAAGTATCTTTCCAGTTTGATGTAATAACCTGTAAAGAAATTGCTATGAACAAATCTATGAATTTACGCAGATTGCATGAAACATTCCAAATGGGAGAAGAACCACCAAGAAAAATATGAACAATATCAAAAGGGTGATTTGAACATAAAATATAATTTAGCTTGGACCATATGTGCAACCAGAGGGATTTGACCAATGGACATTGAAAAAATATATGAAAAAAGTCACCATCAGCATAAGAACAGGACCAACATTTATTAGAATCTAAGGTTTTAAATTTAAATAAATCAGAGGGGGTGCGAATGAGTCGATTATAAAAAAAATATAAAGTCTGTGTGGTGCTAGCTGAGCGTGAGACAGTGTGAATTTTAGACCAAATAGAGTCCCAAACTGGAAAAGAGAATTCCTGCAGTAAGTCTTTCTCCTAGGTGAGCTCAATTTTAGATTTGAGTCGGTCTAGAGCAGAACGGGAAAGCAATTTGTAAATAACAGCAGCTTTGAGAGGGATAGTGAAATCTGGTGGAGAGGAGTCTGACGGGACAGTAGTGGATAAGGAGCTGCACTGGGATATGAAGGTGGTTAGGGCAGGTTTAAGTAAGGAATAATGAGAAGAGAATGAGTTGGAGAGCTAAAGGAGGAGCGCATATCAGAAAAATCCTTCAAAGAATTATCAATGAGAAGACTATCATAAAGGATAATGCCTTTATCAATCCATTCTTTCCAAAAGAGTGCTTTATTATTAATCTTTAGGAATTGATTATACCAAATCAGAGTGAGAGAATGAGACTGTGCTTGTGAGACAAAAGAGCGAGATATTAATGAGGCAAGTGCTTTAGAATGTCTGAAAATGGATGTGAGATATCACTTGTGGGGTTGAGATAAGCGGGTGGCTGTGAGAAATGAGAAGGGTGAGAGTTGAGCCAATTCAATAGTACTCCAAGCTGTCACAGGGCGAGAGGAAGAGTCTGCTAAGTAAGGCCATATTTGTTTTAAAGTAAAGGCAGAGTGAAAGCGAGTAAGGTTGGAAAAGTTGATCCCACCTAAACACTTTGGTTGTTGAAGGCGAGAAAGGGAGATCCTGGACTTACGATTATTCCATAAGAATTTAATAAGGATGCGATTTATAAGTGTAAAAAAGTAGATGGGAAGAGAAATGGAAAGCATTGAAAGATAAAAATTGACAATAGGGAGAAGCATCATTTTAATAGTCACCAACCTTCCCCACCAAGACAACGGAGACAAACAATCTATAAGTGAAGAGACCTTTGTAAGAATATCTTTGTGGTTAAGTTTGATAGTTTCTTTGATATTATTAGTATAAAGGATGCCCAAACATTTCATACATTTAGGATTCCATTCAAAACCGGAACCATGAAACATATGAGGGAGGCAGAATTTATTAATGGGTAATACCTCAGATTTATCGACATTCAATTTATATCCCGAAACCAAGGAATATTCATTTAGTATAGAGAAGAGAGCAGGTAAGGAGGTGACTGGATTAGGGATGTAAAGTAAAATATCGTCAGCATATGCGGTGAATTTGATATCATTTTTCTTGTATAAAAAAACAGTATAAGAGGTTGAGCATCAAATTTTTTCAAGAAAAGGTTCTAAAGCTAAAATAAAAAGAAGGGGAGATAATGGAAACCTTGTTTGGTACCTCTATGCAAGGGAAAATACGAAGATTGAGCTCCATTACCCAAATAGAAGTAGAGGGGGCAGAATATAACAAGTGAATACATTTGATGATAGGGGGACTGAAGCCATGCCACCTAAGTGCGCCGAACATAAAATCCCAACTGACTCTATCAATTGCTTTTTCAGCATCGAGAGTGATAGCAGCAACTGGGGAATCCATTTTTGAGGCAAGATGAATGATATTGAGGAGAGTCCGTGAATTATCCGTGATAGATCTGCCTTTGACAAAACCAGATTGATAGATATTAATGAGGTTAGGGATAACAGTATTTAATTGAATAGCCAAAATGTTTGCATATATTTTACAATCTGTGTTAATTAATGAAATAGGCCGGTCATTTTTACAGAGGGATGGATCCTTATCTTTCTTAGGAAGTAAACATAACATTGCTTGTGTAAAATAGCCCTTAGATTCCCCCATGGCAAGAAAATTAGTGAGCAATGAGAGTAGATGGGGTAAGAAAATGGTCCTAAAATGAAGGTAGAAGCGAACGGTAAAACCATCTGGGCCAGGTGATTTATCTTTAGGTAAAAGGGTAATAGCATGGAGTAACTCCTTTTCAGAAATAGGTATATCAAGAGAGGAAAGATCTATACAAGCATCCGGGGATTTGGGAATAGAGTGGAAAAAAGAATGAATTTGAGCAGAGGAAGGTGTTGATTCTGCAGTATATAAAGAGGAGTAATAATGGACAAAACAATCAAGAATCTTATCATCATTAGAATGACGATTCCCATGGAAATCGGTAATAACAGCGATTTTGGATTTTTGCTTTTTAATTTTGAGATAATTGGCAAGAGTTTTACCTGCTTTGTTGCATCCACCATACATTTTTGCATTGAATTTAAGGAGATTATTGCAAGTAGCATCCCATGAGTATTTATTGTATTGCATTTTTGCTTTAATAAGGGAAGAAAGTGTATCTGCAGAATTAGTAGTGAAAAAAAGATGTTCAAGCTCTTTTATTTGTTTGAAAATAAGTGAAGATTGAGAGAGACCTTTTTTCTTTTTACGAGAGACAAATTCAATAATATAACCTCTGGCAGCTGATTTGAAAGCATCCCAGACGTAGTGAAATTGAGACGTAGAGTGAAGATTGTTGTGAAAGAATTCCTCCATGAAAAGGGTAAATTGCTCAGTAAATTGTGGGTCCAGAAGAAGGGAGTTATTAAAGCGCCAACGCCGAGTAGTAGGAATGAGTGAGGGGTAGTCAATGTCCAGGATAACAGGGGCATGATCTGAGATAAGAATAGAGCCAATTTCGGAGTTAGTCGTGAATTGGAAAGTTTGCTGAGTGAGAAAAATATAGTCTATGCGAGAGTGTGATGCATGTACAGGGGAGAAAAAAGAGAATTCCAGTGTATGAGGATGGGAGATACTTTAGGAGTCTATTAGGCCTTTATAAAAAGACTTTTGCATCTTATTGGGGATATATCTGGTTTGAGATTTATGATCCAAAAAGGGATCCATGAGTTGATTACAGTCGCCACCAACAATTAAATCATCATTTGCATGCGAGGAGAGAAGCATAGAAAAATCGTTCCAAAAAGTTAAGTCAACACCAGTGGGACCATAAACATTGCATAAGGATACATTTGTATTATTGATCACTACATCCAAAAACAACCACCTACCAGTGGTATCATACAACTCATTTTTTAACTGGATAGATAACGATTTATGAAACAGAATAATAACTCCATTTTTGTTATCAACTGATGGGGAGCAAAAGACTTCGCCAACCCATTGTTTGCGTAATGAAGGCAAATCCTTAAATGTAAGGTGAGTTTCTTGCAAAAAAGCAACTTGAAATTTAAATCTTGCTAAGTGAGATACGACTCGCTGTTTCTTAACAGGGTTGCGAAGACCCTTGATATTCCAAGAGATGACTCGGAGACCATTCATCTTTGGAAATCATAGGAAAATAAATAACCAGGTAGAAGAGAGGAATTGCAAAAATGTATAATTGTAAAAAGAGTAAAGAAAAGAAGGAAGGATGAAAAACAATCAGATAAAAACTAGCATGTGAGACGGTAAACCTCATAACCATTATGGTAAAAGTAAGAAAAGAAAATGGAATAAAGGTGAAATGAGACAACAATAAAGAAACAGTGGATGAATTGAAAAAGGAAACAAGTATAGAGTAAATTGAATGAGAAGCAAATTACCTGAAAGAGATAGAAGAAAGTGATAAGAAAAAGAACAGCCATGGAGAAAAAAGAAGGAGAAAAGAAAGGAAAAAGGAAGAGGTGAAATATAGGAAAGAGGAGAGGTTAGGGAGATGAAATCTCCCAAGAAGTGAAATCACAAGGAATTTGACAAAAAGCCAAGTGGCTTTAGTCATAGAGGACATTTGACAGAAGACATTAGAGTGGGAAGGGGGGGCAGCGAAAAACAAGACAACCACACGAGCAGGAGAAATAGACAAAAATTAGGTCACATAAACAATAATTATGAAAATAAAAATAGAAAAAAGTCAGAAGACTAACTGTAACCAAGTAAGACAAATGAAGGGAACTTACTGAATAATTAGGAAGGGATGGCAGCGAAATGGGTTGCACAATACAGACATCAGGGCAACACGATAAAGGATAAATACAACAAAACTGCAAGGAGGGGACCTGTGAACAAGAAGAAAAGAGCAGCAAACTTGTTACAACAAAAAACAAAATAGGAAGGAAAGCATGTAAACAATACAAAACATCAAACAAACAACAAAAACAGAGAAACTAACGTTTGCTGAGTTCCATGAGTTCTCCTTTATGAGTATGAATGAACTTCCGAAGATCAGCAGGATCATCAAAGCTAAAGGTCCGTTCTTTTTAAGTTACTTTGAAGAAACAAGGGTGAATTAGGCCGTATCGAGCATTCATCGATCGAAGTGCAGGTCTCAGGTCCAGGAATTCTTTCCATCGAGCAGCAGTTGGTTTGGAAACATCTTGAGTAAGGAAAACTTTATGACCAGACCAGAGCATCTGTTGTTTGGCGGAATGAAGAATCGTCATAAGGTCTGAATAGAGGAGGAAATAGGCAATAATACCTCTTGGTTTAGAAGTAGAAGATGAGTTTTTGGGACCAAGATGATGAGCTCTTTGAATATTAACATCCATGTGCTTGGGGAGACCAGTAATTGGAAGGACATGAGTCTTCAAAAATTGGATAATGTCAGACCCTTCAGAGCCCTCCGGAATACCATAAATGTGCAGATTATTGCGCCTGTTGCAATTTTCCAAATCCTCTGTGGTTTTCTTGAGTTGATCGACCTCCTTGGTGAGGCAGGCAACCTTAGCTACAACATCCTGAGCATCACTAACTTTTTGCTCCACGTCAGTCAGTCTCAAATCCAAACTTGACCATTTGTCATCCAACTTCTGAAGAGTTGTGGCAGTATCTGTCATGAATGGACGGATTAGGTGCAGTTCCTCCATAATGTCCTCCAATGTGAGAGGAAGCGGAGACTTTGACGGAGAAGGAGAATCTTTTTTGAGACGCTTACCAGTTGCCGGGTCTTTACAAGGGCTAGAAGTGGAGCCATGAGCCTTAGTAGTATGTGGTGATTCCATTTTGAATGAGTAAAACCAGAGGAGCAGAAAGAAAGGCAATATAGGAACCAATTGCAGCAACATCGAGCAAAATTAACAGAGAAAGAGTTAATGTTGAGCATCAAACAGCTGGACCAAATTCTGACAGAAAATGGAGGCAAAAAATGCTGTATTCGGAAGTCAGAATAAGCAGATTAAATTGACATTATAAGTTCAATAGAAGGAAGTACCAAACAGAAAGTAAGGATAGCCAGCCGCCAAAATATCACATGAGTAGGCAAAAAAAATACCACAGATGGGATATGAGCCCCTACAGCACATGCATGCCTGAGGTAACATGCGGGCATCAAAGCATAGGAACAGTTAGTAGTTTAAAGCCCAGCACAACATATCCAAAAAAAGAAACAGGACCTTAATTCCAGATAGTGGCAGAAGAAAACAGGAGCCATAAAGTGCAAAAATGGCAACGAGAGAAGAAAAAACGCTGTGTGGAGAAAAAAAACACAAAATGGCGGCCACCAGTCAGAGGGAGACAATTACGCTGGTAAATTGCTCAAAAAGCCGCATTTTGAATTGAAAGTGTGCCCATAAGTGGTGGGATACCATCCAACGGCAAAATCAGCCGTTTTTTCCAGGAAACGCTGTCACAGAATCAGCCCTTCGTACACGAGCGTTGCTCGTCGTAACGGAGCTCCTCAAGATGCGGCCATGTTGAATCGCCGCGCCGCGCCTATCCCCTGACTGTGTCTTTTATTTTGCAAATAGAATCAAGTTTTCAAGACCTTTGTTTTCTTAAATATGATATTCTCCATAGGAATAAAGGTGTAGAGTTATTGTCCGAAATGCGTCGTCTTGATGTGGGAGTTGGAATTGCTCGGTTTTTACAATCTGTAAAACAATATTTTAATCATGACACATAGTGAGTTGGAGGGGGGTTATAGGGTAGCCAGGAGGGGGGGGGGTCCTTTTAAATGGTTTTAACTGTTTTAAATATTTTAATTGTTGAGTGTGCATTTTTCTTTAGAATGTTTTATGGACAAATGTCTAAATAAACTTGTTTCTGAACCTTAACACAGTACTAGGAGACTACGGATCAGGCATTCACAAGGTATTAGCAAGCAATTTCAACTGCTGTTTTGAGTCCTCCCAACCCTTGCTAGATTTGTTTTAGTTAAAGGATGAATGTTCGGGGCTCTCACATTCTCCTCAGCCAAAAAGAGTCCCAAGATGAGTGCAACTACCATTCTGATTTCAGATATTACCAGCACCTATGGCCTTAGAGCCAGTAATGGGCGTAACCCATTGGATCTTTTTGGCTAAGCCAACTTTTAAGAAGAGAGACTATTCCAGTAACATTGATTACATATTGCTGAACAGTACAATCTGGTATGAGATGGTAGATATGGAAATCATTGATCACCTGGCGAGGTGCCCTTACACTAAAAGGGATCCGCATCAAGGATAAAGCTGGTACGGGGGTAACATCCTTTACACAGTGGCTTTCAGCAATAATAGGCACAAAGTGAAGTGGCTGTATATTGCAAGAAACACAGCTTCATTGTAAGAGATGTATAGTGCTCCCCATAGCGCACTAATTGTATATATCAGACCTGCATCCCCGTTCAGATATTGGCCATGCATGAAGCACTATTTGGGATACTGAAACCTCTTTTTGAGAGGAAAATCAGAGTGGCCATTAGATCTTATGAATGATTTGACAAAAAAAGCACGGTGACTAAAACAATCCTGACGGAAGCAATAAAAAGCAATATGAGGACAGATATTTTACAAGCCAGATGTAATTACACCCAAGAAATTAAATTCAGTAACTCCCATTGGGAAGTAACATTTTGGGATGATCTGTTGGAAGCAGCTAAGGGGAGGGACGCAAGGTTGTTCTGACATCTGGTTACCAACAAGGGCAGCAAAGAGTAGGCTGTCCCCCGAATGCCACATCCTCAAGGCTGGCTGGGTGGAGCACTTTATGACCCTCTTTGCAGAGCCACTCTCCAAAGCAACACCCGAATTAACCCAGATTCCCATTCCTCATTAAGTGCCATAATGGAGGAGTAGTGCCTTTTACCACCGATGAATCATTCAATGCATTGAATGACCAGAAAGTGGGGAAAGCTCCTGGCATTATATTCTGACTAATGCAATCACAGTGGGTGTCCCTATCCCTAACTCATGAAGAGGGGCTGAAAAAATATGTATTTATAAAAAGGGTTCAAAGCTAGAACCTGGTAACTACCGCCCCATATCCCTTTACATTGTGTATGGGCATAGTTGTCGAATGACTGAAAGAGAACTCCAGAGTATTATGGTTGCATGTGACTGACATGGCCCAGGATCGTGGGACTTCTTTTTTCATTAATTTTAAACTTTGCTTGTCTGCATTTGGAGGTTTTTGGAACACATTTTTTGTTATCAATAGCCCTGAAAAAGTTCCACTGAATGGCTGATGTCCAATTCTGAAGACTGTGAAGAATAAAAGAAACTGTATCGACTCATTCTAGTGATTTTGACTTCTTCTCTCGTGCACCCTCCACAATGAAACTACAATGCTCCATATCCCTGATTGATAACATCCAAAAAAGATACAGTCAACAAGTCTTTGGGGTTGGATTAGATCCAATGAGGCCCTATCACACCTCGAAGCTGGCTTTATTCCCAAAACTATCACTGTGGCCCAGAGCTTTTGGTTCCTGAGCGTAAAATGGTGAGTTGCCAACCTGCAACGGGGGATGCTCTTCTTCACCTTTGTTGATCTTCATGCAGCATTTGACCTTGTTCCAAGGGCAAAACTATGGGAGGGCCTCACGAAAATCAGTGGTCCCTCAGGGCTATTGATGTTGATTTGGAATCTGTACACCAATACCTATGCTAGAGTCAGATGGGGTCCAGGGAGGGAACGATAGAGAACTTTCCAATAGGGTGTGGTGTTAGGCAAGGGTGCAGCCTTGCTCCCACATTATTTATATTATTCATTAATAAAAATGTACCCTATTGAATTGTGTGAATGATGCATCCAAAATTGCTGGCTCCAAAATACTAAGGGCCACATGTATCAAGCAATCTTGCATTCACTGATTGCTAACCCAAAAAAGTCACAACCCTATTTTGTGCTTTGGTAACCTGGTACCAAATTGTTTAGCTATTCGCTATTTGGAAGGGGCGTTTTTAGGGCATCCCTTCCAATTACTGTCACGCAGCAGTATGTATGAATGTTTTGTGACGGTGAATGCAGTCGCAGAACATTCGCAATTTACCACCAACTTCAAGTTGGTGGTAACCTATTCGCAAATAGGACGCCCTTTGGGAATGGTGCAGAAAAAGGTTTTCAAGAGCAGGCAGTGGACCCACGGACCATTGCTTGCTGTTAAAAAAATTAAATGAAAACTTTTCATTTTTCTTTTTCAAACACCATCCATTTTCCTTTAAGGAAAATGGGCTGCATTTAAAAAAGAAATTACTGCTATGTTGAAAAGCAATTACAGACATGGTGGTCCGCTGACCCCAGCAGGCCAACATCCCTGTGATTTTAGGGATTCCTAAGGGTTCACAAATTACGACCTACCTCATTGATAGTAATGAGGTAGGTCAATTTGCGACCCCATATGAATCGCTAAATGAAATTCTTTGAGTGTCATACATTTGAATTAGCAATTACCTAATCGCGATTCACTGAAAAACGCAATTAGTTAATCACTATTCCAAAAGGTAATACATGTGGCTCAAAGTCTGTTATTCGAAGATGATGCACTTCTCTTATCCAAAACTGCTGTGGATCTTAACGTCCTTTTGGGGAAGTTTAACAAATTTTGAAAAAGCTACGGCCTTGAAATAAACAAGTCTAAAACAAAAAATATGATATTAACAGATAGCAAGAGAGTCAAAGGGAATGTAGCTCTAGATGTGGCCAAATTGGATCGGGTGACAGAATTTGACTATCTAGGGATGAGGTTGTCTTACTCCACTAATTGGTCAGCACAGATAGGAAAAGGCTCTCTGTCTCTTACCAACAAATTTGGGTCCAATGTCAGCTTTGCTAACAAAGACTGTTCTTACCCTATTTCTCTGGTACTGGAAATATAGAGCGCCCAAGCGTGCAGTGCCACTCTTTATGTTTCTTATTTGTGGGGATATTGCAATCTGGACATATTTGATAAAGTTGAACATTCCTTTTAAGATCTTTACTGAAGCTCCCAAAAGGTACTCCACTACTTCCCATAATGTTTGACCTGTATGTTAGACAAATCTCAGACACAGCCCATCTTAGACTTACTTTGTTTTGGGCAAGGATATGGACAACAGAACAATTAGCACCATACAGATAGTGTTTTGTAGAAATCCTAGCCTAACGCTTGGGCCTTAGTATCATGTGGTTAGCCAATGTTAAACTATGGCTGGTTAAATTAGGATTGCCTTATTTCTGGCTCCAGCCATCATCAATGACAAGCAGCTCCCGAGGTCTCTTTAAAAACAACTACTGGAATGTGGGCTTGGCTCTAAAATGTCTACTGTTCCCTCGGGCAGTCTGTCAAATCAGTGCCCGTCTTTTAAATGTGTCTTCCATTTTGAAAATTTTATGGACTATGTGAATATGTCATTGTCTAGGTCTCTTTATATCAAAATTAGATTAGGTATTTCCCCAACGTATTGTTTTACCTCATCTTGGGGTAATGTAATGTAATGTAAAAAATATTTATAAAGCGCAACTAACACCTGGCGGTTTCTTGGCGCTCGAGCATGGGAGGACAGACAGTCGGCAGGGCGAAGAGAGTTAATTATAAGCATTACAAAACAAGTGAGTTTTAAGGAGGGACCTAAAACGAGTGTAGGGGGAAGCAAGTCTTATGCCTAAAGGGAGTGTATTCCAGAGGGAAGGAGCAAGGAATGAGAATCTCAGTCCTTCCTGTTTCTTACGTTTAAAAACCGGGACCTTAAGTAGGGCCAGGTGGGAAGAACGGAGGTTGCGGGAGGGGACATATGGGTGCAGTAGTGAAGAAATGAAGGATGGGCCCATCCCGGCCAGGGTCTTAAAAATAGTGCAATCTAATTTGAATTTACAGCACTCAGAGACGGGAAGTCAGTGAAGGGATTTTAACAAAGGACAGACGTGTTGGTACTTAGGTTGATGGTAGATAAGACGTGCAGCCTGATTCTGGACAAGTTGCAGCCTCTTCAGTTGGTAGGCCGGAATGCCAGCATAAAGGGAGTTGGCGTAGTCTATCCTAGAGATGACTAAAGCTAGCAAGACCAAGGTGAGAGCCTCAGTGGTCAGGAAACTAGCAATCTTTCGAATTTTCTGTAACTGAAAGAAACTGGAAGAAACTACAGCATTGATCTGGGGTTTCATCGTGAGATCGTTACTGATGATAACCCCCAGACTTTTTGCTGAGTCGACTGGACTGGGGGGAAGGCCCAACCTCGCTCAGTCAAAAGATGGATTTCCATGGGTTGGCAGCCCCCCCGACAAGGACCAACTCTGTCTTGTCGGGGTTAAGTTTCAGGTGGTTCACCCCCATCCAGTCACTGATGTGACAGAGGGTAGACTGAAAATTGTCAATGGACTGGTCCGAGGAGTTGATGTCGAAGACCAGCTGGATGTCATCTGCGTAATTAAACGCGGTGACATGGCTACCTCGTAAGGAACGAATAAGGGGGGTTAGGTATAAATTAAAAAGGAGAGGGGATAAGGAGGAGCCCTGCGGGACGCCACATGTCAGCTTGACCCTATCAGCAGAAAACTGAGAGAGCCGGACTGCCTGGTGGCGGTTGCTCAAAAAGGAGCGAACTCAGTCAAGGGCGGTACCCCGAATGACAACCTCCCTGACACTGTTGACCAGAATATCATGGTAGACCGTGTCAAAGGCGGCCGACAGATCCAGGAGCACCAAAGCCTGACTGATGTTAGAGTCTGCCCCTTTCCGCAGTTTCTCCATGACTGAAAGTATAACTGACTCCGTAGAATGGGCGGGTCTAAAACCGGCCTGTTGGGAGTCAAGGAATTGTGAATATTCAATGAATGAGCTCAAGGTGTTAGTGACATGAGACTCAAGAATTTTGCTGAGGTAGGGGAGGAGGGAAATGGGACGAAAATTACTCATGACCGTAGGGTCTGCCGTGGGTTTTTTAAGAATGGGCACAACCTTGGCAACTTTAAATGAGCTGGGGACCAGGCCAAAGGAAAGAGAGTTGTTCAAGAGTGCCAAAGGGGGGCTAGGACAGGCTGTGAAAGCCTCACGGAGGATCAGGGGGGGCAGCAATTAATAGGGGATCCAGAGGCGACCCTATTTAGGAGAGCTAGGAACTCCTCCTCGGACATAGGAGGGACCTGAGTCAGTCGCTGAGGGTTGAGAGAAGGCAAGGAGGAATCAAACTCAGGGGAGTTGGGCGGGGCCAAGGATGAAATGCTGTTTTTAATATTAGCAATTTTATCTACAAAAAACTGGTTAAGGGAATCACAAAGCACACGGGAAGGGAGGGGTTTAATGGTGACCCTGTCTGGGTGTGACAACTCTTCCACAATGGAGAAGATATCTTTAGTTTTAGTGGCCGAGTCAACCATCTTTTTAGAGAAGTAGGAGGTCTTTGCTTGTAAGACCGCTAGTTTATACTCTTTAAGCAGGGTCATAAACCGCAGCTTCGTGCCAGATGCATAGCCTCGTCGCCAACGGCGCTCAGTCTGCCTAAGTCCAAGCTTTAGGACTTTAAGGTCCTCAGTGAACCACCTTTGTGCGTCGTGAGGGCGCTTAAGTTTAATCTGTCTAAAAGGGGCAACGATGTCACTGGCTGATTCAAGCCAGCACGTTAGGGCAGAGGCTTGGGTGTCAATAGAATCGAAATTAGAAGGAGTGGAGGTTCTGAGTAGGGTGACAAATTTACTAGGGTCGGCCCTGTTCCAGTTCCGGGCCGAGAGGTTTGTAATAAGGCACATACTAATGAATGTATGATAAAGATAGGAGATCTTTATTAATCAACCTCATCCAACATCCAACAGGAATAACTGACAAAGCTGGAACCTTCCCAAGGTTCACATGAGGAACATTGTCGCCAGTGTAATAAGGCACATACTAATGAATGTATGATAAAGATAGGAGGTCTTTATTAATCAACCTCATCCAACATCCGACAGGAATAACTGACAAAGCTGGAACCTTCCCATGGTTCACATGGGGAACATTCCACTGACTTGGTTCCAAGCCGGAACACTCCCATGGAACCAAGGCACATCATCACAAGGTTACCCTCCAAAGCCCTACTAGGGCAGGAGGTAACCGTAAAAGAAAAGGAGATTATGAAGTGATCTGACCATAGGCAGGGAGAAATGAGGGGAGCAGAAATATCCAGGTTGGAAGTCCAAACCTGGTCCAGTACGTGACCTTTAATATGAGTCGCTGAATTTATATGTTGAAGGCAATTCATGGCAGATAAAAGATCAGAAAAAGTAGCAGAGCAGGCGCTCTCCTTCTCATCGAGGGGCCAGTAATTAAAATCTCCTAGAACTAAGATTTTTGAGTTATTGATAAGTAATTGAGAGAGCATGTCACCGAACATCATCGGGAAATTGGGCATGGACTGAGGGGGGCGGTAGGCTAGGACACAAATGAGAGGTGTCGCTGGGGATTCCAATCTCAGCACAAGGTAGTCGACCAAGGGGATACTAACGGTGGTCAGGGCAGAAAATCTAATAGGATGTTTAACAACGGCTGCTACCCCGCCTCCTGGTCTACCGGAGGCTCTATTCGCTTGGAGAATATAGTAGCCAGGGGGGATTGCAGCAAGGATATCTGGAGAAGACTCCTCGTTAAGCCAAGTCTCAGTCAACAGCAATATATCAGGTTTCCCGGAGTCTAAAAGATTGAAGATTTCCAACTGGTGTTTTACCAGTGAGCGAGTATTAAGATAGCTCACTGTAAATTTAGAGTGTAAAGACCCTTTGATGGGGAGGGGTTTAATAGCTGAGAAGGGCAGTGTGGCCGGAAGGGGGGCTGAGGCCAATGGGGAGGCTATCTCAGGAAAGGTCTCTCTAACACAGAGTAACCCCAATGGCTCAAGTCTCAACAAGGTAATAGGGGGAAGGGGCCAGTGAGCATGCAGCCGAGTTAAATCTGCAGATGAATATCTGGGAAAACGGGCAGAGGGACATGCCCCGTGCCCCGGTCGGCCGCAGACGGGCGCAGACGGGCTTACCTTAGGCGCACGCCACCGGCGCGCCCGCTGCGCTCCTCCGCTGCGCCTCCGATTGGCCATTGCAATTTATATCCTAGCCCCACCCCCAGCTAGACCGCCGCGAGCGGCCCCACCGGGATCGGGGTACCTCACCCAAGATGGCGCCTGCCCTCCACTACAATCGGCACGTCAGCCGCGGTGGACCGGGGCAGGGAGACACACCCTGGGGCGGTAGTGGGTATTAAATCACCCGCGCTGTAACCCCGGACAAAGTCAGGCAGGTAAGTACAAGGGGTATACATTTTTTAAAAATGTACAAAGCAGTAATCAATTCAATTAAAAAGGCCAGCAGAGGATCCTGGGTAGAACGGGTGACAGAAGAGCTCCGCGCCTCACACAAGCTCACAGTCTGTCCCAAAAATGCGCAAGCGGGCCCTAACGAGTGCTGCCACCACCCTTCAAACACCGCAAGGTACCCCACGCCTCCTTAGCCAATTTATATCCTAGCCCCACCCCCAGCTAGACCGCCGCGAGCATCCCCACCGGGATCCGGGTACCTCACCCAAGATGGCGCCTGCCCTCCACTACAATTGGCACGTCATCCGGAGGTGGACAGGGGCAGGGAGGCACACCCTGGGCCGGTAGCGGGTATTAAATCACCCACGATGTAATCCCGGACAAAGTCAGGCTGGTAAGTACAAGGGGTATAAAAGTTTTTAAAATGTACAAAGCAGTAATCAATTCAATTAAAAAGGCCAGCAGAGGATCCTGGGTAGAACGGGTAGGGTAATAATGTTAACTCCTCCAACCTTTTCCCCATGGGTTGTTAGCCAGCGGAGAACAATGACCACCTACAGCTTTTCGGTTGGGCATACACCAAACAGCATGCTCTCTGAATTATCCCTCTGTGCCGCCTCCTTGGTTGGGCTTGATGAAAGGGACTATGTGTTGAGAATATGCAGGCAGATACTAGGAGATGTATCTTTTATTCAGTTGCAATACTTAAAGTCTATATGGCATGTCAGAAATAGAGTAATCAATCCGCATGCCCTTTAAGTTTACACAGGTATATGGCACTTTTTAAGTGACTTTAAGTTCTTTAATGCTTTTGTATATTTTAGCTTCTAGATAGTAGGGTTTTTTTGAAAGGCCCTAGTAGGTTCCGGTTCATTGGAAATATAATTTTCTTTTAATGCTTTTTGCTTTATTGAAATGTTTATACTCTGCCATGTTTTTAAATCTATGCTACTATGTGTACTTTTATGGTTTTCTATAACTTAAATAAAGTCAAATGAAAAGATGGTATAACACAACACAGACAAACAGCCATTTTAGAAATCAACTTAATGAGATATAAAGCTTTTCCTGAATTGTAATGAGCCACACCTCTTCTCGGTGGACGTGTGGTCTCCCACTGAGAATGTTCTCTTTAAAAAAATGGAGCAAATAGTGTATTAAATTGCACAATTTTCACATAAATTTGATGAGAAGTCAAAGGTTCCGAAAGGGCACTCATTCATATTCAAGCCCTTTCAAGCTGTGCCAAGCCAATAAAACTTGACGCTCTTGAAGAGTTCACTCCATTGTTTTCCAATGCGCTATGGATGCTCCCTTATGGCAAAAGTCACCTCAACTGTGCCAGGACCAGGATTTTGCCTCTCATATGCAATGCATGCCCCCCAATGCCAAACATTACTTACAATAATCAGTTGTAGAATTTCAAAAATGAACTAGCACTAGCATTTTTCCATGGATTCCCCCTATCCCAATTGTTTCCTCAAGTATGCCAATATTTTTCCAAGGGTGCCCTTTATACCAAGAATTACATTGGCATGCCTGAACCAGTATTTGTCACAGTTGCCTGTCATGCTAACAATTGCCTGCAGTATGTCAGCGGCAGAATTTTTCCATGGGTACCTCTAAAAGCCAAGACTTACCTTCAGTATGTCAGGGCTAATGACAGACCATCAAGCATAGCATCACATTCTCACTCGCACTCACTTACATTCACTCAGTCACACTATTCTCACTCACAATCCATCTTTCATTATTACCTGCACTCATTTACCCTCACTCACTATCATGCAATCACTCTAACTCCCTTTCACTCATTCTTACTCAAACAAAACCATACTTACTCATACTCACTTGCACTACTCCATCATTCTCACACACTCTCACTCACTCATTGTCTCTCCTTCATTCATGGTCACTTTCAATCATATTCTCCTTCTAATCCAATCTAAACCAAAACTTCTTTATTTCGGCCATTCGAGACCATAAAAGATACAATAAAAGACATGTAAAACCACATGCGAACATACAATATAAAAACAGTGCAAGGAAGCAAAGACTACTCACTTCAATGCATGTACAAATCCGGGAAATTAAAGGTATAATTCACTACAGTTCATTTCATGATTAAAAGTTAAAAGTTACCCTTTCAGTGTTTTTTTTCTTATCTGCCACATAGCCATTAAATACTTAGCTAGAGCAAAAACAATATAGTGCAGGGTGCTTGTCTTTAGAATTCTGTATGATTGTAAACAATTTCTAAAGCTTAGATTCCTACACAGAGGCACTAGCCAGCACTTTCTTGCTCTACTATAGGCAGGGCAAAAAAACAGCACATGTAGTTCTTCCTCCACGTTCATGCTGTACCCAGGACAGGTTTTATCATCCGATGTTGACCATTTATTTGTGAAGTCTTTGAGGGGCAGTGTACCAAACCTCCATTGGATAAAAAGTTTCCTTGCAGCAATAGGGAAAATAATGTCCATAAAACCTTCGAACTTAAATGAACTTTTGGTGGCCAGAAATTGTTCAGTGCATGTGCCGATTTTCTGAGCACACATGAGCATAGTTAGGCTCTTGTCCTTAAAAATCTTGGTGAGTGTTTTGCGGGACACCCCGAGACAGCCTCTTTCCGGATAATCCCACAGATCAGCCAGGCCCAATCGATAAAATTCTCGTTTTACGTATGCCAGCCATGGGATTCTGTCGGAACAGTTAAAGCTCAGGACCTGCTTCAGATCTTGCCTGTAGTGGGAGAGTTCAGTAGTAGACCAGAGCCTATGCCAGAACCTCAATGGCTTTAGGGCTAATTCATCCCCTATTGAAGGGAGCCCCAGATCTAGTCTCAGTGGTAGCAGAGGTGTACCTTGTGGTAGAGCCAGCAAACGTCTAAGGAAGTTGGTCTCCACCTTGACAAGTTCTGTCCCGACGTTATGACCCCACAGCTCACCACCATATGATGAGGCTGCTCTAGCTTGAGTTTTGTACATCTCCAAGGCTGGACTAACTGGCTTGAAGGTTGAGGAATTCGAAACCTTCAGAATTGCCCCCACCATTTGCGATAACTTTAGGCGGGATCTTGCTATCTGTGGACCCCAGGATAGATTTTCATGAAAAGTTAACCCCAAGTACTGGAACGTTCTAACCCTTTCCAGCCTATCCGATCCCAGGGTTGGATTGGGCCTAGTTGTTGCCGAGGGATTGAATACCATGAATTTGTTTTTTTCTGCATTGATCTCAAGGCCATGCGCCCTGCAGAAGTCCCCAAACCCATCCAGTATCCGTTGGATCCCCATCGGGGATTTGGAAAGCAGGAGAGTATGATCGGCAAACATAATTTCCGGAACCCTCCTGCCTGCCAGTCTGGGGGCGTCGTTGTTGCTGACATTGTCAAGGTAAGATATTACACCGTTGACGAAGAGGCAGAACAGGGTCGGTGCTAAGACGCAACCCTGTCTTACCCCCCTGACAACTGGAAACCTAGATGACAGTGCCCCATCCCTCCCACACCTAACCTGGGAAAAGTTTCCATTATGAAGCCTAATTATTGCTTGTAATAGCTGTGGGGGAACACCTAACTCCCTGAGACCCGCCCATAATTTCTCGCGTGGTACCAAGTCAAAGGCGGACCTCAGGTCCACAAACACCATGTACAAACTTCCACCCTCGATCCCTACCGTTTTCCAGTAAAGAAGAACGAGGCGGAAAATCTGAACCATGGTGGACGTGTTCTTCCTGAAGCCCGCCTGGAGCGGACTAAGGATCGAATTGTCCTCCATCCAGTCCAGGAGGTGGTCTAACAGAAGACGGGCGAAGAGTTTTTGAGGTTCATCTATAAGACTGATCGGCCTGTAGTTGCCTGGGGGCAGAGGAGAGCCCTTTTTAAAAATCGGTACTATCTCTGCCCACAGCCAAGTACAGGGGATCTCCATTCCTCTCAAAATAGAATTGAAAATGATAAGCAAATAGGGACCCCAAATCTCTGGTTGATGTCTGAATAAATCTACAGGGAGTTTATCAAGACATGGAGCCTTCCCCGGCGCAAGTCTCCCTATAGCATTTAGTACTTCACCCAAAGTGAACTCTAATTTCTCGTTGGGCTCAGAGGGGGTATCAAAAACTGCCTCTGTGGGGTTTACAGAACTCTCTTGATACAGTTTACTGAAATGGGATTCCCATATCGAAGCAGCAATGTTTGGCTCTACTGCAGATTTCGGTTCCCCTGAACCTGTATGGACTAATGACCAAAATGTTCTTGAATCCCTGGTTTCCAGTGCCATTGTTAGGTCATGCCATCTATCCCAATCCCATTCAGACTTTGCGTGGGCGATGGCTTCCCTATATTTCCGTCTCAGCTCAGGTACTTTTTTTTATCAGTGCCAGACTTGACCATAGAGATCAACTCAGTCTTGATCTTTTTGCACGTGGAATTGTACCAAGCTGAGGTTGGTGTCCTCTTCTTCCTTCTCACGGTCAGAGGGTAGAAAACCTCTCCTAGCCTGCCAACTAGGTATGCATGGATTTGCCCTAATTTCTCATTAAAATCAGTAGCTTTGGGTTTGTTAATCAGGTCATCCATTTCGACTAACTTTGGGAGCGCCAGATCATAGATTTTCGTGATGCACTCTGTTGAAGTAACTAGTTTCCCCCATCTTACCCTACGTCTACTATTAGATAATACTAAGGTCCCTGTGTCTTGTTCTGGATCATTAAGTGGTGTACTTTCTTTAGGCCCTGGGTGTACCATATTCACATTCTCGCTCATACTCTCACTCATGTGTACTCCCTCTTCTTGTCACTCATTCAGACTCACTCAAATTCACTGACTCTCAATTTCACTTATTCCAACTCACTACCTGTCACTGACTCTCACTCACTACCTTTCACTGATTCTCACTTACTTTCACTCACACTAACACGTACAGACACACACTCCCAAACACACACTCACTTGCACAAAACACATTCCCACCCACAAGTATGAACACAACACACATTTATTCCTGACATTTTTTCCTGACAACATCTGCCACCGAAAGGCACGCTTTAGCTCCTGGTGCTCCGTTTTTTAAATTACACTAGTATTGAAATATAAACTATTAACTACGATTAGAATATCACAAAATTGGCAGAAAAAGGAGGTGGAGCATGATGCCCATATGGGTGAGCTTCTTCTGTCTTCTTGGCACTGAGTGTGATACATCTGAATGCACGGGTCGTTGAAGCAGTGCCAGGGGTCACAGCTGCGACCCATCGTGACCCCTAAATTATGTCCAGCACTATAAGTGGATCCATGGCTCTGTGGTAAATAAATAAATAATACCTCTATTTTTGACTAGATATACAATAACAGATAGCTCAATAAATAAGAGTCAAGATTCGAGGTAGTAGGAGTATGCAGGTTTAATACAGCATAAAGGACAGGAACAGGACAACCTGCACGGGAATAGGATGGCAGCGCTGCACGGGGCAGGGACAAAGGAATGGAATGGCTAACTTTTAATAACAGTGCACAAGTATATATACTTAAACAAAATACATGGTGTTCAATACAATAGGCGTAGCAGTGGGCAGGGCCTGTAGCAGTCGCGAAAGATAAGGCAGAAAGTAGGTGTAACAAGAGGCGTGAACAGGGCGTATACATAGACATGTGATGTAAACGTAACGGAATATGTCACAAATGGGGCGGAAACATGGAGGGGGCTACCGAAGGAGCCGGGACCTCTAACCTAGTGGTGCGCGCAAACTGACAATGACGTGTTACCAGGGAGAAGCTGGGGGCTATGACTTCTGCGCTAGAAGAAGAGACTGAAGTCTGGAGAGTCAGAGCGACATGTACCTAAACACTATCTAGTATCTGGTGTTTAGAGAACATGTTGATAGAATCCAAAAGTTATCAGGGTAAAGGCTAACAGACACTAAGACTGGTGCATGCATTATTCTACATGTAGTGTGTGTTGAGGAATATTAAATGACCATAAATACAGTATTTCTCTTACATGGAGACGTAAAGGCTAGACGATGACTGAAACTATTGATGCGATTCAGTAGCTTAGGAATGCAGAGAAGGAGGGCTGGACTGATAACTAGAATCATAACATACTCTTGGCAGACTGGGAGGCAGAGCCAGGCCGAGCCGGGCACTGTGAGGCAGGAAGTAAGTGAAGGGTCAGGGATACAGGTGGGGGCTGTATCGCTCCTCGGAAGAGGGTTCAGGAGACTGGAGCTGAATCTGAGTCCGGGCCCTTTTGAGGCCTAGAAACGGGGACTTTACAATGAAATAACGTGCACACTGAGAAACGTGGCAATGTAGCTTTACATAGGCCTAATACTCGTAGCTTTCACGAGAACTGGAAACTGGCATACTAGAGATGGACACAACTGTAATTGCGTCTTTAATCGATCATGGGGAATACATATGCATATTAATCATGCACATATAGCATAAGATGGGGAACACGTAGGGACACAGAACATGGCAAAATTTACTTTTCCACATTCCCTCCTTGTCACTACGTTTCCATCAGGAAACATCAATATTCATGATACCATCTATCATTTCATACAGTATCATTTGCTCGTCTCGAAATTTCTTGGAACGGGATCTAGGACGAGACTTGGGACTAGGAATACAAGAGGTAGCACAAATGCCGCAAATCGCAGGGCCACATTGTATACAGAGGCAGCAACTGAATATGATCGCTACTGCAATACCTAGAAAGGACAATACTTTCCATCCCCAGGCAGAAATTATACTCCAAAACCAACCGGACCATGTCCAGGTGCCTGGATTCTGGTGTAACTGATGGGCAATTTTATGAAGTCTGGTTATAGCTGAATAAACAGACGGCGCGTTATTAGGAATGAAAATGCAGCAACTAGATCCGATGACTCTACATGCTCCTCCTCTATCGGCCAGTATGACGTCAAGAACAAGACGATTTTGGAGCACGACAAATCGGGGACTCGATCTCCCTTCTATGTCTAATGTGTACTAGATGTGTGTTTCTATGATAATCAGATGGGGCTAGAAAAACTGGTGGCAGTAGGAAGGCAATGTAACAGGTTCCCTCCCAATCGAGGGGCAGACGAACATATGCGGTCTGACCACAAACAAAATAAGAATGACGTGAAGCTTTGAAAATAGATTTCCCACTGTCACTATACTCGACAATAGTAGTACAATCACTATGTCCTACATGTACGGAACCATTATTTCGGACACATAATTCGCCTTTGACTGGTAATACTGAAATAGCAGGTAAGTCTGGAGTAGGATCAGACTGAACATTCAGAACCATGAAATTCGAAGAATAATTACCCAAATTATAAACTTCATTCTCTAGATCTAACCCTGTTCTGTGGGGAAGACCTTGCTTGTCTGGAAAACATGTACTGTTCAGAAGGGACATATCAGTTGAGGATGATGTTAACGTGGACCATGCTCCACATGAACCATTATGTGAAAACGGATAAGGAAACAGTGGCAGAACTCCCTTCGGTGTCTGGAAAGGGGGGAGTCGACCACACACCCAACAATTAGTGGCATTGCTGGTCTGGTGTGAATAATGCAACATACGGATAAATGTGTTATTGCGCATAGCAAGACGATAGGATAGTTCGTGAGGAGGCAGATCACTAAATGTGTGCTCTACTGTAGCATTAGAAAACATATTTACATGAGAAATTGGAAAACATAAATGAAATGCATAACTCGTGCAGGTAACCATTAAGCTTAAAAACAATATAAAACTTAGAAAAACGATACATCGGATAGAGTTTTGACTAACTCTCTCACTATGGGGGTCTATCTCATACATGTCAGATACCTGTCTAACCGTTTCACCTAGGGGAGGACTTAGACAATTAAACTGGCTGACTTATTTTACTAGACCGTAGCTTACTTTTATACTCCTGCCGCGGAGTTTTCTCTAACAGGGAGGGCTTGATATCAATGTCATTTGCGGGACAGTCCTTAAGAATAGTATCTTGGCAGTCTTTAAAATCTTGACAATCCTTGGAAATGTTCTTGGAAACAGTTTTTAGTCCGTGAAATTTCTTGACGTGTGACAGGTGCACCCACCCCTTCCTGCCTTCCAACTTGACGGCAGTACGGGTGGTTAGAAGGACTAACTTCGGCTCCTTCCAGCGAGGCTCCAGCGGACTTGAACGATCAAAATTGCGGACGAGGACCAGGGTGCCGGGAAGGATCTCGTGTGGCTTGACTTCAGTATTGTCGGGAAATGCAGCGGCAACCTGTGAACGACAAGAGTGTAGGGCAGACATCAAGGAAGCTAGGTAATCTGTCAGCATATTACTGGAAACATCGGTAATACTTCGGGGTCTAGGTGTACCCCACATATTTGGGGGGCGGCCGAATACGACCTCATAAGGGGACAGACCTGATCTGGAGTGTGCGACCATGCGCATATAAAACAAAGCGACTGGCAGAGCAACTAACCAGTCTACACCTTTTTCTTGACAGATTTTGGCAATGCGGATTTTCAAGGTTTGATTATGTCTCTCTACGAGACCGGCTGCTTCTGGATGGCGTACACAATGGAACTTCCACTGGTACCCTAACAAAAGGGAAACGTGCTTCATTAGTTCAGATGAGAATGGCTGGCCGTTATCAGAATACACGACCCTAGGGAGTCCATAACGGGGGAAGAATTCACGAACCAACTGCTTGGCAGTGGTCGCGGCTGTGTAATCTGGGACTGGATATGCTTCTGTCCACCTGGACAAAGCGCATACAACTACAAGGACATACTTGAAACCTCGACATCGCTCCATCTGAATATAATCCATCTGGAGGACTTCAAAAGGGTGGTCAGGAGGTTGGAATCCACCTTGTTCCACCGGGACACTTTTACCTGGATTGAACTGGCAACACATCATACAGGTACGGACTTTCTGCTTGGCTGCAGCTCGTAAATGTTTGTTAAACCAAATGTTCTGGATACTGTCTAACATGGCTTTTTCTCCTAAGTGTGCTGGACTATGTGCGGTATTGATAATGACTTGAACCATAGAGTCGGGGAGAAACCATGTGGCTTTTCCCTTCGTCACCCATCCCTGATCTGTCTGGACCCCTCCTTGTTCGGACCATTTCTTGATTTCCTCGGGAGTAGCATGTAACTGGATATCTATGACATCTTGAGTAGGGTCCTTAACTGTCATACAAGTAGTCTGTTCGAGAGTGGATGTCGGTGTCTTGTTAACTGGTATGTCTGGAGTCTGTGCTGTAAGCTTGGCTGTTCGATCTGCTAGATCATTACCTTGGGAAATAATGTCAGTAACTTTCGTATGTGCCTTGCACTTCATGATAGCGATAGATGTCGGTAAATGTATTGCATCTAACAGAGCTTGAATAAGGAGACCATGCTGAATCTTGGTTCCATGAGAAGTCATGAAACCTCTCTCCTGCCAGAGCACTCCGAAGTCGTGTACAACTCCGAATGCGTAGCGTGAATCTGTGTAAATATTAACTTTCAGGTTCTTGGCGTGTATGCAGGCTTGAGTCAGAGCAACTAACTCTGCTGCTTGAGCAGACAGGGTGTCAATACGGTGTGTTTCAATAACTTCAGTGTCAGTAGTCACTGCATACGCGGCTACTAGTTCTCCTGTACTCGTTCTCATACATGAACCATCCACATAAAGTGTCAGGTCGGGGTCTGGTAACGGAATATCTGTCAGGTCTTGTCTCGGCTTAGTCATAGTGTTAACTACTTCCACACAGTCATGTGTGGCAGGATTTGAAGTAACTGACGGTAACAGTGTAGCAGGATTTAGAACGTTGCAGCGTCTGATTTCTATGTGTGGCTGGAACAGTGTCAGTTCATAACCTGTCAAACGTGCAATTGTCAAGTGCTGAGTCTGTGTTCGGTTTAAAAGAACTTCCACGGAGTGTGGAACTTGTACTGTCAGGGAATGTCCTAATACTATGGAATCACTTTGTCTAATAGCTAGTGCTGTGGCTGCAACTGACTTGAGGCACGCAGGCAGAGCCTGGGCTACTCGATCTAGTGTGCTCGAAAAATAAGCACAGGGCTTGTATTGTCCGGCTTGATCTTGTGTGAGAACAGATAATGCTGTACCATCGCGTTCTGTGACAAAAAGTGTAAAAGGCTTACTGTAGTTCGGTGTAGCTAGAACGGGAGCTTGGCATAAAGCTTTCTTTAACTCATTAAAACTAAGTGTATGTTCAGATGTCCAAGGGAGGACAGTCGATACGGCTGCCTCCTGTGTCGTTAACTGTATCAGTGGTTTGGCTAGAAATGCATACTGAGGAATCCATTGTCGACAATAAGAAGTGAGGCCGATAAAAGCACGTACCTCCTTCTGGGTCTTGGGCTGAGGAAGACTCGCTATTAGCTGGATACGATCGGGTGTCAACTGCCTACCCCACTTGGACAGTAAGTGGCCTAAGTAGATCACTTGCTGGACACAGAATTGAAGCTTCGAAGGGGACACCTTGTGCCCCATCTCGGCTAGAAAATACAGGACTGTAAGTGATGCTCGCTCGCAAGCACGTTCAGAACGGGCTGTGATCAGTAGATCATCGACATACTGGAGCAGGGCAGTGTCAGTTGGCATGTGAATATTGTCTAGTTGTCTCTTGAGTGCTTGACTGTAAATACTAGGACTTTCTGTGAAACCTTGAGGAGCTCGTGTGAATTTATAGCTCCTTCCATTTAAACAGAATCCGAAAAGGTACTGGCTGTCTGGATGAATGGGGACACTGAAAAATGCATTCTTGAGGTCGATTACTGTAAAAAATATTGCCTCAGAATCAATGGCTGTCAATAGAGATAAGATATCTGGAACAACTGGGTACTGAGGAATGATACATTTATTGAGTTCTCGAAGGTCAATCACTAATCGATATACTGGGGGTGCATTTGGATCAGTACGTTTCATGACTGGAATGATAGGAGAATTACATACATTGGAGTCAGTTTCTACAACTACTCCTTGAGCCATAAGCTCGTCAATAATTTTGGATAAGGCTGCTACAGCCTCAGGTGGCAATTTGTACTGTCTGATTCGTGGTAACACTACACCTTGCTTGAGAGTCACACGATGGGGTGTGATTCGCATGAAACCAACATCAGTTGGACCTTGCGCCCATAGATGTTGCGGGACATTTGACAATCTCGGATCAAAATCTCGTAATACATAGTGACCCTTGAAGTCACGTAAAAACAAACGTATCCCCTCTGGGGAACAGCAAATAACTGCACCTAATTCTTTCAGTGTCTTAATGCCTAACAAATTTTCTGGACATGACTTCGTAAGCAATAGATCAGTAGTTCGGGACAATGGACCTACTTCTAGAGTAACTGGCTTTGATATCTCGTTTACAATAGGCTTTCCTGAAAATCCAAGGGAAACATTTCTAGAGCCTGAGAGCGGAGCCCCTGGAACCTCGTCGTGACTAATGGTAGTCCTACTTGCCCCTGTATCAATCAGAAACTTTCTGTCTTTCCCTAATACTTGACTGTGTACGTAGGGACCTTCTTGATCTACAGGAATCTCGATGAGAGGCAAGCCTACCTCCCTCTCTAGGCTGTTTCATGAATACGCTTGATACTCTGGATACTCGGATTGTGCATACTGGTACATCTGCTGTGTAACATGCTGTGTTGCAGCTATAGGCTGCGGTGCTGGAACTGTCTGTTGTGCATTCTGTGGCTGAGAAGTCTGTGAAACTTGTTCTTGTCTAGGCGGACGTGGTCTTTCTTTAGTTTTACCAGTGGCTATATTGTGTTTCAGAACTGCACACTCGTTTATGAAATGACCTGGCTGTTTACAATAATTGCATGTCCCTTTAACGGGAGCTGCAGGATGACTGGCTTGATTCGGACCCCTCTTCTGACTGTCTTGCGGAACAGATTGTGCAACTAGTACTTTCATTTTCGTGTCTTTCATACGTCTTCTCTCGTGTTCTAGCTCTTCTCTGATTCTATTCTGGTGATACTGGAGCATTTGGAGCATCTGGGACGGGGTACTAGCTTGCCAAGTACTTTCGACTTTCAAAACTCGATTTTTAACTTGTGGACTTGAATTCTCGACTAATTTAGTAACAAAAAGATGAGGGTATGACTCGCTACTCATCTTCAAACCACTGTTTATTATAAAACATTTCTCAAATCTGGAATAAAAATCACTAGTGTCTTCGTCTTGTTTCTGTTTACATGCTGAGATTGCATCCCAGTCTTCCTTTTTCGTGGCTAATAACCTAGGCAAAACTTGTATCAATAATTCTGGTAATTCTTTACATTTGTCTCCAAGACCGGTACCTGGTACACGTATCTTATCTTCAGCTTCTAGAGCTGTCCAATCGATCTTTTTCTCTCCCACCTCCCAATCTTTTTCCTTGAGTTTTTCGTATATGCCCCCAGGCAACAGGACTTTTAACATTTTAATAATATCTGGATACGTGTATTCTCCCATACGGAGCATGTCTTTTAATTCTCGGTGGAACCCTGCTGGATCTTTGTCGTGACAGGGAATTAATTTCTTCATCTCTAAGAGTTCCATCTTGGTAACTGGGGTGTAAACAAATACTCGTTGCATTTCACCACCCGCTGTCCTAACTGGGTGTACTTCTCGTAACGGATGCTGTCTATCTATATAAAACGGTTTACTTTCTGGAGGTGAGACATGAACAAAATGCGGATTTAGGAACGTTCTATATTTGTGGCGCTGTTCTAGAATGACACTAATTAAATCGGTGCCTAAACCTTTCCATCTATACTGGAGTAATTCGTTCAGGACATCATGTAACGGACCTGGATCAGAATGTTGACCCTCATACAGAGTAATGAGGTGCTGGATCATATACATACCCACCAGTCGCTGCTCGGCTGGGGGCAGTTTCAGAAACATTTGTGCCACTATTTCGTCTGGAAAAGTGGTAGAATCAGTAATCCATCGGACTGCTGATCGGGCTAGTTCTTGTTCATGCATGGTACTTAACTCACTATAACCGATTCGTGATTTCAGAATGTGATCGGTAGCTTGAAACACTTGTTCTAGAGAACCTTGTTCTGGTGCTGGAAGAGGAACAGTTTTCTTGTGTTCTAGGCGTAAATGTCGGTCTGGAAATCTAGATTTACCTACATACGCTATTCTGGCGGTGTTCTCGTCGTCTACCTCTTCAGTAGGAGAGTCATTTTCTTTCTCGCTTCCTAGAGCTTCTTTGCGTTGTTCGTGTAACCTTATTATTTCTTTACGTATTTTCTTGTACATACTCTCTATACTATTGAGTGTCTTGTGCTTACCCTCGGCTATATTATCACTCCACTTTGTCAGAATTTTCATTTCGGTCGGATCTTTAGTCGGGGAATCTTGTTCCCTAATTAAACAATTGATCAGAAACTTTAACAGCATGAACTGGATCTCAGATTTTCTGTGAGACATGACTTCACCAATACTTTCTGGATCTTGTCCTGTACGAATGAAACGATACATTCTGTCTAGATCTTCTTTCATATTCGGTAGGGTGTCCAAATACTCGGTCACCCGTCTTACACGTAATGAATATATAACCATACTATCATCACCTGGGACCGGATCATAACGGCATTCGGTAAGAGCTCGTCTGATATCTGCAACAGACTGATGTTTGGGCGTGCGCTGTAACGCACGTTCATGTAACTCGACTGACGTTACACGTTTGTGTGGCGGCGGGGTTCCCGGAGGACCTCCTCCCGCGGCCCCTAAACTGGAATCGTCGACTGATACTCTTCGTGCTGGCAGAGTGACCAGTGTAGCGGGTACTTGTAATGTAGGCTGGACCGGGGGTACCGTAACAGGTGCTGTAACAGGTGCCCCGGTGACTGGAGGAACAGGATTTACATTATTTACAGGAGCTGGCGGAACAGGATTTGCATATTCTGGGACTGTGTCGTCCAAATAGGACGAGAGAAAAATATCAGCTGCGGTCGGTTTGTGACGTAGCTTGGTCGGAACTAAGGGTGGCGGAAAATTACTGGATGCCTCCGGGGTTGCTTTTGGCAAGCCCTCGGCAAGAAGAGGATACATACCCTTAATGAGGGCATTCCTCTGTCTGTCTGACTGTTCGGTTTTAACTCGTTCACCTATTTCGATTAATTCCCTTTCTTGGGCTCTTTCTAAGGATTCTCTACTTAATTCTGACTTTCTGATTTCTTTTTCGGTTCTTTTATGAGATTCTTTGCGCCATAACTCGATGGCATCTTTCTGTGACTGTCTGGCTTTCTTTTTCCATAATGCTTCTTCTACTCGCATGATGCACTCGGCATCCCATGTACCCGATACGGGCCATCTATACTTTTCTTCTAACTGTTTGGTGTACTCCACCCACAAATCTAGATATAATATGGCACTTATGCCATGCTTTTGATACATAAAATGACCTGGACTGTCCCTAGGCGGGACAGGAACTGCTTCCTCAAGCAGACCTTTTCTAGTTCTTAACTGACGTAACTTTGAAAACAATGGCATGACTGGGCTGGAGTCTAGACACAATTACAATACACAATGAACACGATAATTACTGAAGGTACACCACTTTCATACCACGACATTGAAATACATGAATGACATTTAAAATAACAGTTCGGACAAAATACTACCTGGAATACTGGAAACAGAATACATGAATTTCTCGAGAACAGAACGGACTAGAACAGAAACGAGATGCACTGCTAAAACAGTACGAAACTTACCGGTCTCATAAAGAGACACGTCAGGACCCGCATCCACCTAAGTGGACACTTCGTGTTGGATCTGTGTACCCAAACCCACGGACCAGAGACAATGCAATTGACCCTGTCTAGATACTACCCCAGCAACGGTACTCACCGGGCAGCAAGAACGGAAGGCCTCGGACTGGACTGGACTGCTACGACGACGGACGGACGAACTTCGGACTTCAGTTACAGGTGGGCCTCCGGATACCTCGGACCTTGGACTCTCGGCTTGGGCTCTGGTCGGGACTCGCCGCGTTCCTCCACCGCCTCGTCTGGACGCTGGACCGCAACCTCCGTCTCCTCCGTGGGCCTGAGGGATACTTGAAGCAGAAATATCTGCACGTGGCCGGTATGGTTCCGTCACGGCTGCAGAGGATCAGGGGGCTTGCGTGGCTTCACCGGCGCGTGGGGAAAGGGCAAGTTCCTATTCGGGCGCCATTATGTGGTAAATAAATAAATAATACCTCTATTTTTGACTAGATATACAATAACAGATAGCTCAATAAATAAGAGTCAAGATTCGAGGTAGTAGGAGTATGCAGGTTTAATACAGCATAAAGGACAGGAACAGGACAACCTGCACGGGAATAGGATGGCAGCGCTGCACGGGGCAGGGACAAAGGAATGGAATGGCTAACTTTTAATAACAGTGCACAAGTATATACACTCACTTACTTCGTTTTAGCATCGTTTTAGCAGCAGTTCCTGCTCCGAGGCCAGAGGCTCAGCGGCATCATTTTAACCCTACACCAGCGCTCCAAGCTCCAAGCCCACATCTCGCCGCACCCGCTTCGCGGGTGCAGCTTCGACGGGAGCAGTGAAGACCAACACAGCGGGGCATCCTTGTGGCGGTAAGGCGGCTGTGGGCGCGAGGCGTCAGCGGGGCTGCGAGTGTGCGGGGACTTCATTTCCCAGAAGTCCCTGCAAGACCAAGGAAGAGCTTCCGGTCCGCTCTCCCTGCTGGCCCGCCCCCCGCCCCCCCCACGAGGCTTTTAAGAGGCGACCCAGTCCTCCAACGTGTGGGACACTCACTTACTTCGTTTTAGCATCGTTTTAGCAGCAGTTCCTGCTCCGAGGCCAGAGGCTCAGCGGCATCATTTTAACCCTACACCAGCGCTCCAAGCTCCAAGCCCACATCTCGCTGCACCCGCTTCGCGGGTGCAGCTTCGACGGGAGCAGTGAAGACCAACACAGCGGGGCATCCTTGTGGCGGTAAAGCGGCTGTGGGCGCGAGGCGTCAGCGGGGCTGCGAGTGTGCGGGGACTTCATTTCCCAGAAGTCCCTGCAAGACCAAGGAAGAGCTTCCGGTCTGCTCTCCCTGCTGGCTCGCCCCCCACGCCCCCTATATCATAATCTCCGCCTCCCGCAGCGCGGGACGCAGCCCGGGCGAAGACAGGGCAAAGACTGGGCCGTTTGAGGCCGTTCGAGGACGGCCGAGGACTGGACTGGCCTACCCTCTTTCGCCCATTCTTCTATATTGTCTAATTGGGGTTGGTGTTGTAATCACTTGTAATCCATAGGAGGCCTTACTTGGGTTCTTATCTTTGTATAATTATGTCCGTTAGGATAACCCGTAGTAAGACCGGTAAGGGAAGCACCTCAATCAGTGGTCCAATGGATGATTTTATCACTCGTACTAATTTGGCGATTGATGAGGAAATTTCAAAAATGCAGACCCGTGTCTCTCTTGAGTTGGCAGTCGCTAGAAGATTATCGGAGGTAATTGCTGTTTCCAAAAAATCTTCACTTGGGCATATAGCTACTGCTGTTACCCCGGAGCGACCTGCCACTCTTAGGTCATTAGTCTTGCAGGCAGAGGTCCACCAGGCTCCAACTCTACAACTTGCCTCCCAGGCCCCAGGGCCAGTTGTGGATGTAGGTAATATGATCCCGCCTGTGCTGTCTCCTATGAAGAATGTCAGTTTTGATTTCTCTATTCCGGCAACTCCAAAATCACTCCCTGACACGAAGGACCCCAGCTCTAATTTACCCGCCCCAGTAATTTTTAACTCATCTAGAATTAACTTAAAACCGGGTAATTTCCCAAAAAGGAAAAAGACCTCCCGATATACTTACTACCGGAAGAAGGCAAGAGTTGCGGTGGCACAGAAATCAAAACTGCCCTTTGTACCACTTCCCGATATAACTGAAGGGATTATCCCTAGGGAACAGACACATCAAGAGGGGACTCCCGAGGGGTTAGTTCCCGCTTCAACCACTACCACAGTACAAGAGGGGGGCTCATCTGTTGAGGGCCAGGAAGGGAAGGATGGGGAATTTATAGGCATAGTTTGGGAAACACTCAAGAAACTCCTTTCCCCTCTTGCTCTTAGACTCTCATCCATCGAAAACAGTTTGGTGGAGATGGAGAAAAGCATTATTGCTTTGGCCACTCTTGGCTTGAGAAGTCTAGAAAACCAGGGCTTTGGGGTAGAGGATTCGACTTCAGAGACATCTCTTCTTCCTCCCCCTGTATTACCACCGGAACGCCCGGTTCCGAAGCCACGAACTGTGAGTGTGAACCAAACTGCTCCAATTCTTAAACCTGTTGTCCCCTCCCGCTCTTGTTCCGTACCCACTCTAAAGCCTACTGCAGTCCCTTCTGTTAAACCATGCCCTACAGAATCTCGTCAACAGTATTCCCAGGGTACTTCTGTAAAGAATAACTTTAGAGGGGGTTACATTGATCTTCCCCCAGAGGCTAATGATTACGTGGTCGTTCTGACGGGTGTTTCTCAGCTTGAAAATGGCCAATACAAGAACCATTGGTCTCTGAAGAACAAGACAATGCACTGGCTCAATGCGAACCGTGCAATTCCTAATGGTCGAAAGAGCAGAGTCCTGATGGTGCGTCGTGTTCCCTGGGTGGGCCCCACAAAGAAATCTGTGGTTGGGGACTGTATAGTGGTGACCTTTGAGGACCCACATACAGCACGCTACATTTGCTCTTGCCCCAATGGTGAAGGTTCCCGCGTTATTCCTAGACTTTTGTCTTTCTTTTATCCGCCACCCCCCAAAAAAAGGGAAGATGGTTGGTCCCTGGTACAGTGCCATCCTTGGAGGACTCATTCCTCCAATTACCAAGATCCCTTTGTGTGCTGGAATGGTCTACCGACCCAGAATAGGTTCGGTAGCCTCGAGGAGGTAGACTGACTCATAAGGCAACCTATGATCAATGTAGTAGCAACGGTCTCCTTAACCCAGATTGCAGGGCTTCTTGTTAGTCCCCCCGTAGTGTCTGATCATAGTCTCGGACATATGGAAAGCCATCCAATTGTGACCTTAGCACGCACTGATAATGTTGAGGACTGTGCTGGTGCTAAGACCAGTATTCTATCAGGGGCTCCGACTACTGATGAAGAGATAAAAATAGATGACCCACATCAAGTTAGAGTAGCCCCCCCTTTGGCACCAATGCTCCTCACTGCCGAATGTGATTCCTCTGGTAGTGAGTTAATCCCACAGCTGTTTTTCCTGTCATGGAATATCGCCGGAGTAGGCAAAAATCTGAAAGACCCAGAATGGGCAGATTATGTCGACTCCAGTGATTTCTGCCTATTACAAGAAACTTGGGCACTGGATATCCCGCACAGGATGGGATATAAAACCTTTGGCATTGAGGCCATTCAGTCCGATAGGGGAAGGCCATCTGGGGGATTGATCATATGGCTTAAAATTACTCTAGCCATAAGAGTTGATCTCATAGACACAGGAACCCCTGATATTCTGGCTCTAAAAATTGTTTCAGCAAAAGGGGGTGAATACTATATTGTCAATGTCTATAACAGACCTACAGGGCACTCCAAGGTCTCGCCCACCTTGGAAATCCTGGATACCTTTCTGAAAAGGGTGGTGGGCGAAGTCCCTGTGATATTGGGGGGTGACTTGAATTGTAATTTCGAACCGATCCTTGGGATTTTTGATGTTTTCCAAGATGAGGATCAAGCATATAATATTCCTCAGCTTGAGACCTCGAACTTTGTCCCGTGTACCACTCTGGCGGTTCAATTACTGAGGTTAACAGCTGATCACGGTCTTAGAGCGTGTAATGGTCGTTTTCCCTCAGACCTAACAAAGCAACCTACTTTTGGGAAATCAAAAAGCAGGCTAGATTTTATTTTTGTTTCTTTAACTATTTGGCATTTTATGATTGATTTTAAAGTATCATCAAGGGTCGAGAGTGATCATTTTCCTCTGGAACTTTTTATTGATGCACACATAATCAGAGACACCCACGGCCCCATCCTAAGTGAGATAGTTGCTGATGATCCATGCGAGCATGCACATACAATTAATAATAACAGACGTGCTTTAAAATGGCCGCATCTCCTAAGTGAAGGCAAGACCCTGGCTGCAGTTTATTCATTGTTTGATAGGATTTTTACACCCTTAGTAGGACAACCCTTGTCTACTGACAATTGTGACCACTTTGTTGAGTTACACAAGGTTTTTTTCGATGAATTAAGAATCCACATGTCCAAATTGCCAAGGAAGAAACAGCAAAATGTACGTGTGGGATGCCATGGAAAACTTTGGTATGATTATGCTTGTAAAATGGCTAAGAGGAAGCTCCTAAATGCGATTAGAAATCAATCCCAAGATGTTGTTAGACTTGCCAGGGAGGAGTATAAGCGAGTCCAAAGGGTATCGAAAAAAAAAATGGGAAGAGTCAATTTGGGCTGACATGTTGTTTGCTGCAAAACATAATGATAATGTTGGTTTTTGGAGGTTGGTTGCAAACGGGGGGCATGCTGGAAGACCTGTGAAGGACTCGTTCATTGATGAAATGACATGGGTGACGCATTTTACCAACTTGTATAAACAGTATGATAATGGCGAGGAGGAGGAGTTCTCATGTTCACTTCCACTACCTGTATGTCTTGATTTTACCTTGGAAGAAACAAATAGGGCAATTAATGAATTAAAAAATAATAAAGCTCCTGGTCCAGATAAAATATCGGGTGACCTCTATAAACATGAACCTGAAGTTTGGGCTCCCTATATTAATTGTTTGTTTAATGCTCTGTCTGTAAGTTGTAACTTTCCTGATAGTTGGCGTGCAGCAGAAGTTGTCCCGATCTTTAAAAAGGGAAAAAGATCTGTTCCCTCAAATTATAGACCTATTAGTTTAATGGACATCCTGCAAAAACTCTATGCAAAGCATCTGCTATTTAGGATAAATGACTGGTTGGAGGAGTCAGCTATACTTTCCAAATTACAGGCAGGCTTTAGGTCTAAGACCAGCACGATAGACCAGGTCTTTAGATTTTGCTGTCTGTATTGGAAGTATGTTCACATCAGGAAAGGTCATTTGTATGTAGCCTTTATTGATTTGAGGGCGGCATTCGACCTTGTCCCTCGCAACCTGCTCTGGAGATCGTTAAACAAAGCCGGCCTGCCAGGAAGCCTCTTGGTCCACATTATCGAGTTACACGCTAGAAATTATGCAAACATCAGATGGGGTCCGAATGGCGAACTGACGCGGGATATCCCGATTAAGCGTGGTGTCCGACAGGGATGCGTCTTGGCCCCCACCCTGTTTTCCATTTTTATCAACGATGTCCCTGATTATCTTAATGCTTGTAACAATGATTCGCCCCAGCTGAATGGAGAGAGAGTGCCTGCGTTGCTCTTCGCGGATGATACCATCTTAATATCCCAAACAAAGAAGGGCCTCCAGGCACTCTTAAACTCCTTCAGCAGTTATTGTGTGACCAAAGGGCTAGAAATAAATGTTGATAAAACAAAATGTATGGCTTTAAATCCTAGTAGACCGGACAGAGGGAACCTGACCCTGAATGGGGAAACTCTAGGTACTGTGGAGAATTTTACTTATTTGGGGGTAGTACTCGATTCTAAGTTAACATGGAAGGCCCAAATCGAGAAAAGTAAGGTGTCATATGCCCATAATGCTAAACCAATAATCTGTAGATTGAATGCCAGTACAAGTAAAAGTATAACACCTGTACTTGAACTTTTCAAATTTAAAATTCAATCTGCCGCTTTATATGGGGCTGAGATATGGGGACCTTGGGCCAGGGAGAGTTTCCAAGGCCTTGATAACAAATTTATGAGAACAATTGTAAAGGTCCCAACCAGTACACCACTAATACCTCTCCAGCTCGATTTGAACTTCAAACGAACCGACCACCTAACTATCATAAGACCACTAATGTTCTGGATAAGGATTTGGTCCACCCCAGAACTGATAGATTACAGGAATGGTCTTCGAGAAGTATTGAATTTAGATTCTTTCAATTCCCTTCGGTGGTTCGGGCATGTTAAAAAATGGCTCGTTGATCTGGGCTTGCGTTCGTTCTGGGAAAACCCAGAGAATCTACCCGCCTTTGCTAAAACCATGGTAAAAAGAGCCTACTGGTGCTTTATGGATAATAGATATGTTCATGAAAGTAGAATTGGCACTTTAACTAAACACTTTTTATCCTTCAAAAGTGAACCGTGTTTTGAATCCTTCTTGGACGAAATAGAGCCCCCTGTTGCTAAGACTCTTTTCCTGAAGTTTAGGTATGGGAACCTCATGCTGAATTCCAACATTGAGCGTTGGACAAAGAAAAAACCGGATTGTCCTAATAGTACAAGTGAGAGATGTCCTATGTGCTCAGATTTATGTAAGGAGAATGAGGTCCATATGCTGTTTATATGCAAAGCATATTTGAAAGCTCGGAAAAGATGGCTTAAACCCATGTGTGTTCTCTTAGGAACCAGATCCTATTTAACAGCATACATGATCCTAAAAACTAATACTGCACAGTTTATTGTATTCAGTATCAGTAGGTTTCTCTACTCTGTGTTTATTGTCCGAAAGAAATTGGGACAGTTCCTTTAAAGCTGGATTAATTTTAAATAGTGAACTTTGCTGCTAAAAATTGAACTTTGCTGCTAAATGAATGATGTTTATGATTTGATTGGTGAAAATTAACTTGCACTCCATTACTGAAATTATTGTTTTAAATGAATTGATGCACGTATATTGTTATGATATATGATTTAATGTATGTATATATGTGTGTCTTTTATGGCCGTTTGGCCGAAATAAAGAAATAAATAAATATATACTTAAACAAAATACATGGTGTTCAATACAATAGGCGTAGCAGTGGGCAGGGCCTGTAGCAGTCGCGAAAGATAAGGCAGAAAGTAGGTGTAACAAGAGGCGTGAACAGGGCGTATACATAGACATGTGATGTAAACGTAACGGAATATGTCACAAATGGGGCGGAAACATGGAGGGGGCTACCGAAGGAGCCGGGACCTCTAACCTAGTGGTGCGCGCAAACTGACAATGACGTGTTACCAGGGAGAAGCTGGGGGCTATGACTTCTGCGCTAGAAGAAGAGACTGAAGTCTGGAGAGTCAGAGCGACATGTACCTAAACACTATCTAGTATCTGGTGTTTAGAGAACATGTTGATAGAATCCAAAAGTTATCAGGGTAAAGGCTAACAGACACTAAGACTGGTGCATGCATTATTCTACATGTAGTGTGTGTTGAGGAATATTAAATGACCATAAATACAGTATTTCTCTTACATGGAGACGTAAAGGCTAGACGATGACTGAAACTATTGATGCGATTCAGTAGCTTAGGAATGCAGAGAAGGAGGGCTGGACTGATAACTAGAATCATAACATACTCTTGGCAGACTGGGAGGCAGAGCCAGGCCGAGCCGGGCACTGTGAGGCAGGAAGTAAGTGAAGGGTCAGGGATACAGGTGGGGGCTGTATCGCTCCTCGGAGAGGGTTCAGGAGACTGGAGCTGAATCTGAGTCCGGGCCCTTTTAAGGCCTAGAAACGGGGACTTTACAATGAAATAACGTGCACACTGAGAAACGTGGCAATGTAGCTTTACATAGGCCTAATACTCGTAGCTTTCACGAGAACTGGAAACTGGCATACTAGAGATGGACACAACTGTAATTGCGTCTTTAATCGATCATGGGGAATACATATGCATATTAATCATGCACATATAGCATAAGATGGGGAACACGTAGGGACACAGAACATGGCAAAATTTACTTTTCCACAGCTCTTAGCAGTGACCACTGAAGGTTGGAGTGTGGCTTTGTTTTCTCGAACAAAGATGCAGGGAAAACAGAAAACCAGGCAAAGGAGAAATAAAATACATTTCGGAAACTCTTCAGAAGGTGAAAAATAAAAGACTACGGTCCTGCTGTACAAAGTTGAAGGAAAGTGGGATCTGCTTCGTATGGTTACCGTCACTTTTGTTTAATGTTACACTGTTTTGACTAGTCTGACTGTGATCGTGCTAATCAGGACCCCAGTCTATCTGCTTTCTCCTTAAAATGTTATGACATGTACGTAGGTACACTCTCGATTGGATACTGGGGTACCCATGTCTGTCCCTAGTATATGGTACACATGTACCCAGGGCATAGGTACCCCAGAGGCATCCCATGGGCTGAAGCATGTATTATGTCACCCATGAGAGGCCATGCAAAATGGAACTACACGCCTGCCATTGCAGCCTGTGTAAGATGGTGCTTGCACCACTTACTTTATGTATAGGTTTACTATATCTGAAGGTCAACACACTTAAAACCTATAAGTCACCCCTAGAGCAGGCCTTGACAATCCTGAAGGCAGGGGGCTGGGTTTTATATGAGAGGGTGCTCCTGCATGAGCAGGGCACCCCTGCAGCCTTCGGAGACCATTCTCCCAGGTTGTCGGTGACGCAGCCAGACATATAGGAAGAGGTGCATTATATGCTTGGGTAAAATGCTATCTCGTAACCGGCTGCAACAAACCATGTTGTGTTTGATATCAAACACCTTGAAATCATACCTCCACACCAGTAACGAGTGTGCGAGGTATGATTCTACCTTTCAGAAGCGTGCTTCGTGGGTTCCCCGGTCTTCTCGGTACCAGCCTTCTTGACCCTCACAGCACAAAATGGTTGCTGCCGACCAGAGACACATTTCTGCCATCCTGCTGCTGAGCCAAGCTTGAGCAGGGGAAGGCAGCACAATAGGCATCCTGTCACAGGAAGGCGTGACCACCTCCCAGACAGGATTTAGTTTATTGGGGCTGGGTAGGTGCACTGAAAGTCTGCACGAGGGGCACATTTGGTGTCCCTGTGCATAGTCCAGTTCAAACCAGTCCTGGAAGCCGTTGGCTCCTGCTCTGGTGCGAAACTGGACAAAGGACAGGGGAATATCCTCTGCACTGTCCTGACCCTCCCTTGGAAGGTTCCCTGAATCTGTCCAACCCTCTCCCATGGGTTCAAAAGGGCTTACCTGGCTGTAGGACCCTAGATTTGATGTGGACTGAACAAGAAACCACTGACCTTTGACCTTCTGGACACTCTGAAATTTACTGGACTTTGACTGGGCCAGACTTCATCTCCTTCTCCGTCCAAAGCCTCGTCTGTGCCTGTACACCATACAGGCTCCGTTCAGGACCTGTGGAGCATTAAGGAAACTGAAGTATCTCCCTTGGGGTGAAGGAGTCACTCCCCTGCATTCACAGGCACCGTAACTCAACTACCCGGTTTGCTGATCCAGAGCTCCTGCACACTCCGAAGGCTCCAGCAACACAGGAGGCGAGGTCCTATGTTCCAGGAGGTCGAGCTGCCCTCTCACCAAGTTTGAGGCCAGTATCCGTAGTGGGGACCACATAACCCCACACCCCTGTGCAATGCATACTTTTGCAAGTGCATATGCTTGTTGGCATTCCCCAACTAAGTGCATTGGGATATCTGCACACATTTCATGCAAAGGACTTTAGCCTCCTTGCACCCTGTGCCCTGCAAGCTGTTACTTTGTGAAACTGCTAGAGGTCCCCTTGCAACTCCTGTGCCTTTGGGCTGTGGGTCCATTTGAGGGACAACACTGCTTTCCTTGGCTCCCCTGGTTGCTCCAGGCCTGCCCTCACTTCCCTTGCTGTGGTGAGTTCGCTGGTCCTCACTGGACCAGACCATAACCTTCTTTGACCTACTTCGGGGGTTGCCGTTGTGTTGGACTGAAAAATGTGTCTAGCTGACTCCTAGCATTGTGCAAGTTAAGTTAGCATTTGCAGCATCATTTTGAATTCAGCCGCCATTTTGTGCCATGATCGAAATTAAGATTCTGTCTCACACCGTCTGCTTCAGCAGAAAACAGCCTCGCTTGCTCTTTATATTATTCAAGGCTGAACTTCGTTGCACTAATGAATAGCTTGTTCTGTGTTTGCATACCTTTCCTCATAAGTAGCCCTACTCGCACTCTTAGAGAGACAAGCATGGACTGAGTAACCTTGAAACTAATATAGTGTGTTCCTGGTCTCAGGATGGTAGCTCATCCTTCTGTGCCTCCTTTGTTAACCTGCTTAAACTGGAAATTTCCAGTCTGGGTAGGTCAATTTGGGTGTTGGAAATGTATAATATCTGATGTTATATTGGAGAGGGTCAGTCCCTCGGCAGCTATCCTAGGAGGCTGGTCAGACTGGACTCCTCTCAAGCAAATACTGATAAAATAACTTGGTTTGCAATCTCTTCTGTCTGACAGACTCTTCATTTGTGTGGAAGGCTGAGAGGTGGTCGCGAGTGACCCAGGTGGCCCTACTCGGGTCACTTCCTTCAGTTGCCGCCTGAACATGGACTCCATCAGGCTGACCCATCCTCGCCCACAGACAGGTGAGGAGGACGGGCCACGTCGGGTCTGATTGGCGGATTGGGGATCCCTGCATGATAGAGTCTTGAACTTACAGCTGCCCCATCCGTCTGACCGGCGGTGCCTCAGACATTGTTCTGCATTCTGTCCATCAACTGTTGTTTTTGGATTCGTCACCCCAAGTGGGACGGGTATGCTCAGACGTGAGTCCCGTGCTCTCCACACCACTGGAGTCAAGCTATCCTGGCTGATGACGGCTGATAGCCAGAAACCAGTCCTAGGATGCATGATTCCGGTCCAGGGAAGACATGGCTTGGCAGTTCGGGCTGGACTATTCCCATGAGGCACAGGGTCAAGGTTGATTTGCATATGGCCATGTCTGAACTGGGGTGGTGTGGAGTGCAAAAAAGATGGATTTAGGCCCAAATCTCTGTCCTGGGGTGAATGTATGACATTGTTCTGCATTCTGTCCATCAACTGTTGTTTTTGCATTCGTCACCCCGAGTGGGACGGGTATGCTCAGACGTGAGTCCCGTGCTCTCCACACCACTGGAGTCAAGCTATCCTGGCTGATGATGGCTGATAGCCAGAAACCGGTCCTAGGATGCTTGATTCCGGTCCAGGGAAGACATGGCTTGGCAGTTCGGGCTGGACTGTTCCCATGAGGCACAGGGTCAAGGCTGATTTGCATATGGCCATGTCTGAACTGGGGTGGAGTGGAGTTTAAAAAAACAATGGATTTAGGCCCAGATCTCTGTACTGGGGTGAATGTATGACATTGTTCTGCATTCTGTCCAAAAACTGTTATTTTTGCTTCAGCCAGTGGTCATCCCCGGTAGGTTCCTGAATGGCAAAACCCTTGGATCTGACTGCTTGGTCCGAAGAGTCAGCAGTGTAGAATAACTTCCTTTGACCTGTGTGCACCAGGTGAGGTTGTTTTGGGCCATGGCACTGTTTTGTTTCAGTTTGGTACCGTCTGAGGATTGTTTTTGAACAAGCGCTTGAATTTATTTGAATTCTTCGTGAATATGGTGTTGCTTTGATCTGGTTTTGGTGAAGTCTGTAGACCAATTTTGGTAAGAAATTTGAGAACATTTGCTTGGCAACGTTAGAGAACACGTTTTGTCTCAAGATGCTTTGTTTTAGTCGACTGTGGTGTGTGAGTTGTGGTTGTTGTTCTACTGCTGCTCGATTGGGGGAAGGCAGCCTGCGCCTCCAGAGGGTACCCCAAACTTTGACATGTATGTCAAGTACGGCCTTGGCCTTAATATATTTAGGACATTATGGCACAAATATACCAGGGACAATGCCGAGTTGCAGTGGCTGTTAACAAGTACCTTTGATGAACAGGATACATTGTTTGCAAAGTGGAGTAGGCAGTCAATGTTTGATTCTCTTCAGGTATGATGGAAGCTAAGCAGAGGTGGATGAAGGCAGAAAGGAGGCCCGCAAAGGGAGAATCAGACAGTGACACAGAAAGCAGTAGTGTATGATAGAGAGAAAGTAGAAAAAGTTATAGAGTGTGCTGATAAAAAGTTTCGATTGCAATGTAATAAATCCTATGTTGCCCGAGAGGAAGGCAATATATTTGTGGAGGAGTTGCTCGATACCTGGCCCCGCCTCCATATGCCCTGCGGAGAGTATACACTGTTGTGTCACAGCCTCCACCAGCTGTCTGAGTCTTTTCTGCCCCGCTGTTTCTGTTTCTTCTGTCATTGATTCAGTTGCTCTAACAACTGTGCCTCCTTTCCATTCTGTGGCTTCGCCCTCCACACCTGCAATAACTGCTAGTGTGTATGCTGTGCCTATTGTGTCCATGTCTTCTCTTTTGCTGGCCCTTACTCCCACAACCCAGCCATTGATGACATTGGTGCCTACCCACTTGGTTACTACTTCTTCCCTCTTCCCTCACTCCCCAGCAGCATTAGGTAGTGGAATGCCTGTTCTCAGGCTCGGGGACAGGAGCTGGGTGACAGCTAGGGAACGGTTGGGGCGAATTTTAATACCATCTTTTGTGGAGGGGGGGCGAAAGAAATAAAGGCGGTAGCGAATCAGGCCCGCAATGGGCCCGTCATCTCATCTTTAGCGCTAAAAATGTGTGGAGTGTGATGAGGAATTATAGGCCGTTTGTGCAGCAGCATGCCCTTAAGCACATGTTGGCTACACTGATTGGATTGTGGGAACAGTGCTTCAATGCTATAGTGTCACAGATTATTTATGATATCAGAGATAATGTATATGTAGCTGGCATGGGACCTGAGGAGGTTTTCGGAAAGGTCGCAACATTGGTAGTTTACCTTGGTAGGTTGTTGGAGAAGAGCCCGACCATGGTATCCCAGTTCCCAATGAGGAAGGTCCACCCCATATATCATCCTGAGTTGCCAGAGCTTCAAGATCAGCATGATACTGTCATTAGACCAAAGGTAGAGGCATGCTTCCAAGAACAGTGGGTCTATACCCCATGGAAGAGGAATGAGGTGTTATCCCTTAAGACCCAGTTACCTGACCATAGGAAAATACCTACTACATATTATAAGGAATTGACTGAAGCTGCTTTGTCAACAGTAATGACACTTGCCAATATTGAAATGTTTTTCGGGTTACTGGTGCCTGTCGACATTTGGAGACAGGTGCACACACAGGATCATGCTGTCAAATTGGGTAGTAACAAAGAAAGGTGGGCAGCTGTAATGCACTCAGTAAACTAATTTAATACAACTCTTCAATTGAACAATAGATTACACGATCAAATAAACACAGAAAGTGCATGCACCAGGTGAAAGGCCCTGCAAGCCTTTGAATTCAATATAGCGGGAAGGTTCTCAGACACTTGTAATTTTTAATTCTTGGAAATTGTTGCGACAATTCACAAAATCCAACTTTTTCCAAGATTTAAAAATTACAACGTACATACATATATGAAGATTGGAGTGCATCTTTCTCTTTGTTTCTTTTGATTACTTTTTTGTGGACTGTTGATTGAATTGATAACGTTTATTGAATCTTTGATGTGATATTGGTATTAAGCTTATACACTCTCGCGAGTGATACCCTTCAGGCATTGCACTAGGATTCTCAGACAGGTGTCTGAGAACCTTCCTGCTATGTCAAATTGGGTAGGACATGGGATCAGAATAAAGCATGGGACAAGGAAAGGAAGCATGGAGAGAAGCCAAAGGCCAGGAAACTAGCTTTACCCTGCCGGATTATCAAGTTTATGTACTCCCTTATTCCTCCGAGAAGGGTAGATTAGGTTAAGTTAGCGGCATGTCAACTGTGCCAGGACCAGGATTTTGCCTCTCATATGCAATGCATGCCCCCTAATGCCAAACATTACTTACAATAATCAGTTGTAGAATTTCAAAAATGAACTAGCACTAGCATTTTGCCATGGATTCCCCCTATCCCAATTGTTTCCTCAAGTATGTCAATATTTTTCCAAGGGTGCCCTTTATACCAAGAATTACATTGGCATGCCTGAACCAGTATTTGTCACAGTTGAATGTCATGCTAACAATTGCCTGCAGTATGTCAGCGGCAGAATTTTTCCATGGGTACCTCTAAAAGCCAAGACTTACCTTCAGTATGTCAGGACTAATGACAGACCATCAAGCATAGCATCACATTCTCACTCGCACTCACTTACATTCACTCAGTCACACTATTCTCACTCACACTCCATCTTTCATTCTTACCTGCACTCATTTACCCTCACTCACTATCATGCAATCACTCTAACTCCCTTTCACTCATTCTTACTCAAACAAAACCATACTTACTCATACTTACTTGCACTACTCCATCATTCTCACACACTCTCACTCACTCATTGTCTCTCCTTCATTCATGGTCACTTTCAATCATATTCACCTTCTAATCCAATCTAAACCAAAAATTCTTTATTTCGGCCATTCGAGACCATAAAAGATACAATAAAAGACATGTAAAACCACATGCGAACATACAATATAAAAACAGTGCAAGGAAGCAAAGACTACCTAAATCAATGCATGTAAAAATCCGGGAAATTAAAGGTACAATTCACTACAGTTCATTTCATGATTAAAAGTTAAAAGTTACCCTTTCAGTGTTTTTTTTCTTATCTGTCACATAGCCATTAAATACTTAGCTAGAGCAAAAACAATATAGTGCAGGGTGCTTGTCTTTAGAATTCTGTATGATTGTAAACAATTTCTAAAGCCTAGATTCCTACACAGAGGCACTAGCCAGTACTTTCTTGGTCTACTATAGGCAGGGCAAAAAAACAGCACATGTAGTTCGTCCTCCACATTCATGCTGTACCCAGGATAGGTTTTATCGTCCGATGTTGACCATTTACTTGTGAAGTCTTTGAGGGGCAGTGCACCAAACCTCCATTGGATAAAAGTTTCCTTGCAGCAATAGGGAAAATAATGTCCATAAAACCTTCGAACTTAAATGAACTTTTGGTGGCCAGAAATTGTTCAGTGCGGGTGCCGATCTTCGGAGCACACACGAGCATAGTTAGGCTCTTGTCCTTAAAAATCTTGGTGAGTGTTTTGCGGGACACCCGAGACAGCCTCTTTCCGGATAATCCCACGATCAGCAAGGCCCAATCGATAAAATTCTCGTTTTACTTATGCCAGCCATGGGATTCTGTCGGAACAGTTAAAGCTCAGGACGTGCTTCAAATCTTGCCTGTAGTGGGAGAGTTCAGTAGTAGACCAGAGCCTATGCCAGAACCTCAATGGCTTTAGGGCTAATTCATCCCCTATTGAAGGGAGCCCCAGATCTAGTCTCAGTGGTAGCAGAGGTGTACCTTGTGGTAGAGCCATCAAACGTCTAAGGAAGTTGGTCTCCACCTTGACAAGTTCTGTCCCGACGTTATGACCCCACAGCTCACCACCATATGATGAGGCTGCTCTAGTTTGAGTTTTGTACATCTCCAAGGCTGGACTCACTGGCTTGAAGGTTGAGGAATTCGAAACCTTCAGAACTGCCCCCACCATTTGCGATAACTTTAGGCGGGATCTTGCTATCTGTGGACCCCAGGATAGATTTTCATGTAAAGTTACCCCCAAGTACTGGAACGTTCTAACCCTTTCCAGCCTATCCGATCCCAGGGTTGGATTGGGCCTAGTTGTTGCAGAGGGATTGAATACCATGAATTTGGTTTTTTCTGCATTGATCTCAAGGACATGCGCCCTGCAGAAGTCCCCAAACCCATCCAGTATCCGTTGGATCCCCATCGGGGATTTGGAAAGCAGGAGAGTATCATCGGCAAACATAATTTCTGGAACCCTCCTGCCTGCCAGCCTGGGGGCGTCGTTGTTGCTGACATTGTCAAGGTAAGATATTACACCATTGACGAAGAGGCAGAACAGGGTCGGTGCTAAGACGCAACCCTGTCTTACCCCCCTGACAACTGGAAACCTAGATGACAGTGCCCCATCCCTCCCACACCTAACCTGGGCAAAGTTTCCATTATGGAGCCTAATTATTGCCTGTAATAGCTGTGGGGGAACACCTAACTCCCTGAGAACCACCCATAATTTCTCGCGTGGTACCAAGTCAAATGCGGACCTCAGGTCCACAAACACCATGTACAAACTTCCCCCCTCGATCCCTACGGTTTTCCAGTAAAGAAGAACGAGGCGGAAAATCTGAACCATGGTGGACGTGTTCTTCCTGAAGCCCGCCTGGAGCGGACTAAGGATCGCATTGTCCTCCATACAGTCCAGGAGGTGGTCCAACAGAAGACGGGCGAAGAGTTTTTGAGGTACATCTATAAGACTGATCGGCCTGTAGTTGCCTGGGAGCAGAGGAGAGCCCTTTTTAAAAATCGGTACTATCTCTGCCCACAGCCAAGTACAGGGGATCTCCATTCCTCTCAGAATAGAATTGAAAATGATAAGCAAACAGGGACCCCAAATCTCTGGTTGATGTCTGAATAAATCTCCAGGGAGTTTATCAAGACATGGAGCCTTCCCCGGCGCAAGTCTCCCTATAGAATTTAGTACTTCACCCAAAGTGAACTCTAATTTCTCGTTGGGCTCAGAGGGGGTATCAAAAACTGCCTCTGTGGGGATTACATAACTCTCTTTATACAGTTTACTGAAATGGGATTCCCATATCGAAGCAGCAATGTTTGGCTCTACTGCAGATTTCGGTTCCCCTGAACCTGTATGGACTAATGACCAAAATTTTCTTGAGTCCCTGGTTTCCAGTGCCATTGTTAGGTCATGCCATCCATCCCAATCCCATTCAGACTTTGCGTGGGCGATGGCTTCCCTATATTTCCGTCTCAGCTCAGGTACTTTGTTGTATCAGTGCCAGACTTGACCATAGAGATCAACTCAGTCTTGATCTTTTTGCACGTGGAATTGTACCAAGCTGAGGTTGGTGTCCTCTTCTTCCTTCTCACGGTCACAGGGTAGAAAACCTCTCCTGGCCTGCCAACTAGGTCTGCATGGATTTGCCCTAATTTCTCATTAAAATCAGTAGCTTTGGGTTTGTTAATCAGGTCATCCATTTCGACTAACTTTGGGAGCGCCAGATCATAGATTTTCGTGATGCACTCTGTTGAAGTAACTAGTTCCCCCCATCTTACCCTACGTCTACTATTAGATAATACTAAGGTCCCTGTGTCTTGTTATGGATCATTAAGTAAGTACTTTCTTTAGGCCCTGGGTGAACCATATTCACCTTCTCGCTCATACTCTCACTCATCTGTACTCCCTCTTATTGTCACTCATTCAGACTAACTCAAATTCACTGACTCTCAATTTCACTTATTCCAACTCACTACCTGTCACTGACTCTCACTCACTACCTTTCACTGATTCTCACTTCCTTTCACTCACACTAACATGTACAGACACACACTCCCAAACACACACTCACTTGCACAAAACACATTCCCACCCACAAGTATGAACACAACACACATTTATTCCTGGCATTTTTTCCTGACAACATCTGCCACCAAAAGGCACGCTTTAGCTCCTGGTACTCCGTTTTTTAAATTACACTAGTATTGAAATATAAACTATTAACTACGATTAGAATATCACAAAATTGGCAGAAAAAGGAGGTGGAGCATGATGCCCATAAGGGTGAGCTCCTTCTGTCTTCTTGGCACTGAGTGTGATACATCTGAATGCACGGGTCGTTGAAGCAGTGCCAGGGGTCACAGCTGCGACCCCTCGTGACCCCTAAATTATGTCCAGCACTACAAGTGGATCCATGGCTCTTAGCAGTGACCACTGAAGGTTGGAGTGTGGCTTTGTTTTCTCGAACAAAGATGCAGGGAAAACAGAAAACCAGGCGAAGGAGAAATAAAATACATTTCGGAAACTCTTCAGAAGGTGAAAAATAAAAGACTAAGGTCCTGCTGTACAAAGTTGAAGGAAAGTGGGATCTGCTTCGTATGGTTACCCTCACTTTTGTTTAATGTTACACTGTTTTGACTAGTCAGACTGTGATCGTGCTAATCAGGACCCCAGTCTATCTGCTTTCTCCTTAAAATGTTATGACATGTTCGTAGGTACACTCTCAATTGGATACTGGGGTACCCATGTCTGTCCCTAGTATATGGTACACATGTACCCAGGGCATAGGTCCCCTAGAGGCATGCCATGGGCTGAAGCATGTATTATGTCACCCATGAGAGGCCATGCAAAATGGAACTACAGGCCTGACATTGCAGCCTGTGTAAGATGGTGCTTGCACCACTTACTTTATGTATAGGTTTACTATATCTGAAGGTCACCACACTTAAAACATATAAGTCACCCCTAGAGCAGGCCTTGACAATCCTGAAGGCAGGGTGCTGGGTTTTACATGAGAGGGTGCTCCTGCATTAGCAGGGCACCCCTGCAGCCTTCGGAGACCATTCTACCAGGTTGTCGGTGACGCAGCCAGACATATAGGAAGAGGTGCATTATATGCTCGGGTAAAATGCTATCTCGTAACCGGCGGCAACAAACCATGTTGTGTTTGATATCAAACACCTTGGAATCATACCTCCACACCAGTAACGAGTGTGCGAGGTATGATTCTACCTTTCAGAAGCGAGATTTGTGGGTTCCCCGGTCTTCTCGGTACCAGCCTTCTTGACCCTTACAGCACAAAATGGTTGCTGCCGAACAGAGACACATTTCTGCCATCCTGCTGCTGAGCCAAGCTTGAGCAGGGGAAGGCAGCACAATAGGCATCCTGTCACAGGAAGGCGTGACCACCTCCCAGACAGGATTTAGTTTATTGGGGCTGGATAGGTGCACTGAAAGTCTGCACGAGGGGCACATTTGGTGTCCCTGTGCATAGTCCAGTTCAAACCAGTCCTGGAAGCCGTTGGCTCCTGCTCTGGTGCGAAACTGGACAAAGGACAGGGGAATATCCTCTGCACTGTCCTGACCCTCCCTTGGAAGGTTCCCTGAATCTGTCCAACCCTCTCCCATGGGTTCAAAAGGGCTTACCTGGCTGTAGGACCCTAGATTTGATGTGGACTGAACAAGAAACCACTGACCTTTGACCTTCTGGACACTCTGAAATTTACTGGACTTTGACTGGGCCAGACTTCATCTCCTTCTCCGTCCAAAGCCTCGTCTGTGCCTGTACACCATACAGGCTCCGTTCAGGACCTGTGGAGCATTAAGGAAACTGAAGTATCTCCCTTGGGGTGAAGGAGTCACTCCCCTGCATTCACAGGCACCGTAACGCTACTACCCAGTTTGCTGATCCAGAGCTCCTGCACACTCCGAAGGCTCCAGCAACACAGGAGGCGAGGTCCTATGTTCCTGTAGGTTGAGCTGCCCTCTCACCAAGTTTGAGGCCAGTATCCATAGTGGGGACCACATAACCCCTCACCACTGTGCACTGCATACTTTTGCAAGTGCATATGCTTGTTGGCATTCCCCAACTAAGTGCATTGGGATATCTGCACACATTTCATGCAAAGGACTTTAGCCTCCTTGCACCGTGTGCCCTGCAAGCTGTTACTTTGTGAAACTGCTAGAGGACCCCTTGCAACTCTTGTGCCTTTGGGCTGTGGGTCCATTTGAGGGACAACACTGCTTTCCTTGGCTCCCCTGGTTGCTCCAGGCCTGCCCTCACTTCCCTTGCTGTGGTGAGTCCGCTGGTCCTCACTGGGCCAGACCATAACCTTCTTTGACCTACTTCGGGGGTTGCCGTTGTGTTGGACTGAAAAATTTGTCTAGCTGACTCCTAGCATTGTGCAAGTTAAGTTAGCATTTGCAGCATCATTTTGAATTCAGCCGCCATTTTGTGCCATGATCAAAATTAAGATTCTGTCTCACACCGTCTGCTTCAGCAGAAAACAGCCTCGCTTGCTCTTTATATTATTCAAGGCTGGACTTCGTTGCACTAATGAATAGCTTGTTCTGTGTTTGCATACCTTTCCTCATAAGTAGCCCTACTCGCACTCTTAGAGAGACAAGCATGGACTGAGTAACCTTGAAACTAATATAGTGTGTTCCTGGTCTCAGGATGGTAGCTCATCCTTCTGTGCCTCCTTTGTTAACCTGCTTAAACTGGAAATTTCCAGTCTGGGTAGGTCCATTTGGGTGTTGGAAATGTATAATATCTGATGTTATATTGGAGAGGGTCAGTCCCTCTGCAGCTATCCTAGGAGGCTGGTCAGACTGGACTCCTCTCAAGCAAATACTGATAAAATAACTTGGTTTGCATTCTCTACTGTCTGACAGACTCTTCATTTGTGTGGAAGGCTGAGAGGTGGTCGCGAGTGACCCAGGTGGCCCTACTCGGGTCACTTCCTTTAGTTGGCGCCTGAACATGGACTCCATCAGGCTGACCCATCCTCGCCCACAGACAGGTGAGGAGGACGGGGCCACGTCGGGTCGGATTGGCGGATTGGGGATCCCTGCATGATAGAGTCTTGAACTTACAGCTGCCCCATCCGTCTGACCGGCGGTGCCTCAGACATTGTTCTGCATTCTGTCCATCAACTGTTGTTTTTGGATTCGTCACCCCAAGTGGGACTGGTATGCTCAGACGTGAGTCCCGTGCTCTCCACACCACTGGAGTTAAGCTATCCTGGCTGATGACGGCTGATAGCCAGAAACCGGTCCTAGGATGCATGATTCCGGTCCAGGGAAGACATGGCTTGGCAGTTCGGGCTGGACTATTCCCATGAGGCACAGGGTCAAGGTTGATTTGCATATGGCCATGTCTGAACTGGGGTGGTGTGGAGTGCAAAAAAGATGGATTTAGGCCCAAATCTCTGTCCTGGGGTGAATGTATGACATTGTTCTGCATTCTGTCCATCAACTGTTGTTTTTGCATTCGTCACCCCGAGTGGGACGGGTATGCTCAGACGTGAGTCCCGTGCTCTCCACACCACTGGATTATTAAAGAAAACAGTGGTCCTTAGAATAAGGAATTTATCAGTACAATATAACATATAGACTCCAATAAGTGCTATATCTCAGAGTTTTTCAGTGCCCAGCCGGGCCTGAATTTTAATTTCAAGTGTAAAAAATTACAATGACCACAGGGTCTGATTCAGGAGTTGATAGGGTACAAGCCTGCACCTATCCAAAGTACATTCGAACAACGTTCGAGGAAAGAAAATAGAAGTAAACAGAGAGGAAGCAAAGAAGTTCAGGCAAAAAGAACATGGGAGCCAACTGTCCCTTGCATCATTAATATCATTCAAAAGCAAATTAGGACAAACAATACCTGTAACAAAATTAACATAATAGACAGGTTACAGAATTGTCAAAAAGTGTCGACGGCGTTTCGATCCCCCGGCTCCTATTGAACTGGGATCATCATCAGGACTTTCTAATTTATTGCCTGTAAGAACTTTTGTCATAAGCCTGTTTAAAGTAAAAAAGTGGGAGGAAAGAAAGAGAATTCTTTTTACATATAAAGCACTTTGTTCAGAACTTTTTACATTCAGACAATATTTCTTGCTGTTCATGCCAGGGCTACAATCAAGTGGGCGGACCATTCAAGAAGGCGACCCGTGGCGAGTGAGTATTGGCCTCATGCAAACACACTGTGTGACAACGGAATTCAATAGCGGCGCACTCTTGAAACGTTCAAGTGAGTGTGAGTGAAGTGAAGGTGTCAGTTTAAAAACTTGAAAATATTACCGCTTGTGCATACAGACCGTGGAGCACTCGTGGCGAGTTCAAATTGGGACTAGCGTATGCCGCAACATGTGTCTAGGTGGTTATTGTGAGAACGTAATAGTCAAATGTCGGACATACCTTATAGAGCAAGGATTACTCTTTCGTATCGAGTTGGAGTGAACGTAGTGTACAATGCCTAAGGATTAAAGGGGCGGGTCAGTTCCGTGGTGAGTCGTTTGCGTAGTGACAAACAGTGGACTAAAGTGCCTAAAATTACCTCCGTTTAGATTCGGTAAACAACAACCTTGCAGAGCACGAATTACTCCCTTGCAGCGAGTTGGAGGTACAATGCCTGGGAATTTAAAGAAGCAACTCAGTTTCGTGGTGAGCCGTTTAGGCGTGCCTGGTGGTGGTATAGATTGCCTAAAAATTACCTCCGTATCTATTTGATGGACAAACTGGCATCAGTCTTTAAAATCCATCCATGCCGCAGATTTAAATGATTTTGGGTCTTGTGGGGGCAGAGTTTCAATTTGCGCACTCTGTAAAAAAGCGAGGGTTACTTATTATAATATATAAAGAAACGGAGCTGGCGAGGCGAGGGGAGCATAAGTACGCTCTTACCTTTCTAATGCAGAAGATACTGCTTTGCTCTGCAGTCGAGCAGAATCCAACTCGACGTGCACAATGGCAGCGAGCCGACTTCTCAGCAATCCGGAAGTGGAGTACCAGCCGGTGTGAGGTGTTTAAATAAGAGCAGTGAAGGCACATAAATCTATGGCGGCCATCTTGGAACGGTATTCAACGTATAGCCATCTATGCTAGCGAAGTGTCTAAGTGCTCACCTTCATGCATTTTACGTGACTTTTAGGAACAATATCAAAAGAATTTACATTTACAATTAAGTCATGTCATTTTACCTTTCAATTGCATAAGTGAAACACGTTCTGGATGGTATTAATTCGCACAGCGGTTCTAAACTGTGAGCTTCAGTACTGTGAGCTTTGTGCAGTGGACCTTAGAAAAAAGATGGTAGTGACATTTTCAGCCCAAATAGTAATATTTCATTCACTAATTCATTATTGGTGCCAGAACGTTGAATACCGTTCCAAGATGGCCGCCATAATGTGGAAAAGTAAATTTTGCCATGTTCTGTGTCCCTACGTGTCATCCATCATATGTTATGTGTGCATGATTAAATATGCATATGCATTCCCCATGTTCGATTAATGACGCAATTACAGTTGTGTCCACCTCTAGTATGCCAGTTTCCAGTCCTCGTGAATACTACGAATATCAGGCCTATGTAAAGCTACGTTGCCACGTTTCTCAGTGTGCACGTTATTCTATTATAAAGTCCCCGTTTCTAGGCCTCAAAAGGGCCTGGACACCAGATTCAGCTCCTGTATCCTGAAGCCTCGCTGAGGAGCGATACAGCCCCCACCTGTATCCTCGACCCTTCACTTACTTCCTGCCTCGCAGTGCCCGGTCCAGCCTGGCTCAGTCTCTGAGTCTGCCAAGAATATGTTATGATTCCAGTTATCAGTTCAGTCCTCCTTCTCTGCATTCCTAAGCTACTGAACTGCATCATTGTCTAGCCTTCACGTCTCCACGTTAGAGAAATACTGCATTTAATGGTCATTTAATATTCTTCATCACGCACTACATGTAGAATAATGCATGGTCCAGTCTTAGAATCAAGTTAGCCTTTCCTCTCCTGACTTCTAGTTTATATCAACATGTTCTCTAAACATCAGATACTAGATACTGTTTAGGTACATGTCGCCCTGACTCTCCAGACTTCAGTCTCTGCTCCTAGCACAGAGTTCATAGCCCCCAGCTTCTCCTAGTGATACGTCATTGCTAGTTTGCGCGCACCATCAGGTTAGAGGTCCCGGCTCCTTAGGTAGCCCCCTCCATGGTTTCCGCCCCATTCATGACATATTCTGTTACGTTTGCATCACATGTCTATGTATACGCCCAGTTACACCTACTTTCGCCCTTATCTTTCGCGACTGCTACGCGTCACGCCTTCTGCTCCACCCACTGCTACGCCTACTGCAATGTAATGCTATGTGTTTGCGTTATGTATATATGCCCATGTACTGTCATTAAAAGGTTATCCTTCCTAGCGCGCTCATCCCAGACCGAGCCCCAGCAGCTGCTGGGCCCTGTCATCCTATTCCTATGCAGGTTGTCCTGTTCCTGTCCTTATGCTGTATTAAACCTGCAAAACTCCTACTACCTCGAATCTTGACTCTTATTTATTGAGCTATCTGTTATGATATATGTCTAGTCAAAAATAGGGTATTATTTATTTATTTACCACATAATGGCGCCCGAATAGGGACTTGCCCTTTCCCCACGCGTCGGTGAAGCCACGCCGACCCCCTGACCCTCTGCAGTCGTGACGGAACTCTTCTGCGCACCGGCAGATATTTCTGCTTCAAGTATCCCTCAGGCCCACGGAGGAGACGGAGGAGGCGGTCCAGCATCCAAACGAGACGGTGGAGGAACGCGGCGAGTCCCGACCAGAGCCCAAGCCAAGAGTCCAAGGTCCGAGGTATCCGGAGGCCCACCCGTAACTGAAGTCCGAAGTTCGTCGTCCGTCGTCGTAGCAGTCCAGTCCAGTCCGAGGCTTTCCGTTCTTGCTGCCCGGTGAGTACCATTACTGGGGTAGTATCTAGACAGGGTCAATCTAAATTGACTCTGGTCCGTGGGTTGGTGGTACACAGACTCACAAACGAAGTGTTCACCTAGGTGGATACGGGTCTTGATGCGTCCCTTTATGGGACCGGTATGTTCCGTACTGTTTCAGCAGTGCATCCAGTAACTCTAGTCTGTTCCGTTCTCGAGAAATTCTTGTGTTTCTGTTCTCAGTATTCCAGGTAATATTCTGTCCGAACTGTTATGTTATGATGTTGTTCAATGTATTTCCAATGTCGTGGTATGCCTGAATTGTTCTCCAAATTGTTATTGTTTCTCGTGTATTGTATTGTGTTCCGATTCAAGTTTACAATGTCTCTCTTTTCGAGATTACGTCAGCTAAAAACTAGAAAGGGTTTGTTAGAAGAAGCAGTTCCTGTTCCGCCGAGGGACAGTCCAGGTCATTTTATGTATCAGAAGCATGGCATAAGCGCCATATTGTATCTAGATTTATGGGTAGAGTATACCAAACAGTTAGAAGAAAAGTATAGATGGCCCGTATCGGGTACATGGGATGCCGAGTGCATCTTGCGAGTAGAAGAAGCATTATGGAAAAAGAAAGCCAGACAGTCACAGAAAGATGCCATCGAGTTATGGCGTAAAGAAGCTCATAAAAGAACTGAAAAGGAAATCAGAAAGTCAGAATTAAGTAGAGAATCCCTAGAACGAGCACAAGAAAAAGAACTAATCGAGATAGGTGAACAAGTCAAAGCCGAACAGTCAGACAGACAGAGGCATGCCCTTATTAGGGGTATGTATCCTCTCCTTGCCGAGGGCTTGCCAAAAGCGACCCCAGAGGCATCCAGTAATTTCCCGCCACCATTAGTTCCGACCAAGCTACGTCACAAACAGACCGCAGCTGATATTTTTATTTCGTCCTATTTGGACGACACAGTCCCAGAATATGCAAATCCTGTTCGCGCTCCACCAGTCCCTGTAAATCAGGCACTTCCCGCTCCTCCAGACACCGGAGTACCCGTTACGGTACCCCCGGTCCAGTCTGCCATACAAGTCCAGCCTACATTTCCATTTCCCACTCTGCCAGGACGAAGAGCCTCAGTAGACCTAGACTCCAGTTTAGGGGCCGCAGGGGGAGGTACTCCTCAAACCCCGCCGCCACACAAGCGTTTAACGTTAGCCGAATTACATGCACAAGCGTCACAGCGTACGCCCAGACATCAGACTGTAGCAGAAATAAGAAAATCCCTTGCCGAATGCGGCTATGATCCAGTCCCAGGCGAGGATAATATGGTTTTATATTCATTCCGTGTAAGAAAGGTGGCCGAGTATCTAGTCACCTTACCGAATATGAAAGAAGATCTAGACAGAATATATCGTTTCATCCGTACAGGGGATGATCCAGAAAGCATTAGCGAGGCCATGTCTCAAAGGAAAGCCGAGATCCAGCTCATGATATTAAAGTTTCTGATCAATTGTCTAATAAGAGAACAAGATTACCCGTCTAAAGATCCGGCCGAAATGAAAACCCTGACAAGGTGGAGTGATAATATAGCCGAGGGTAAACACAAGACCGTCGGTGCTATGGAGAGTATGTACAAGAAAATCCGTAGAGAAATAATAAAATTACACGAACAACGTAAAGCAGCACAAGTAAGCGAGAAAGAAAGTAACTCTGATACTGAAGAGGTAGAGGACGAGAATCCCGCCAGAATAGCGTATGTAGGAAAATCTAGATTTCCAGATCGCCATTTACGCCTAGAACACAAGTCTACTCTCCATCATCCAGCACCAGAACAAGGTTCTCTAGAACAAGTGTTTCAAGCTACCGATCACATTCTGAAATCACGAATCGGTTACAGTGAGTTAAGTACCATGCATGAACAAGAACTAGCCCGATCAGCAGTCCGATGGATTACTGATTCTACCACTTTTCCAGACGAAATAGTGGCACAAATGTTTCTGAAAATGCCCCCAGCCGAGCAACGACTGGTGGGTATGTATATGATTCAGCACCTCATTACTTTGTATGAGGGTCAGCACTCTGATCCAGGCCCGTTACATGATATCCTGAACGAGTTACTCCAGTATAGATGGAAAGGTTTAGGTACCGATTTAATTAGTGTCATTCTAGAACAGCGTCACAAATATAGAACGTTTCTGAACCCGCATTTTGTTCATGTCTCACCTCCAGAAAGTAAACCATTTTACATGGAGAGACAGAATCCGTTACGAGAAGTCCACCCAGTTAAAGGAACGGGTGGCGAAATGCAGCGAGTGTTTGTATACACTCCAATAACAAAGATGGAACTCCTCGAGATGAAGAAATTAATTCCCTGTCATGACAAAGATCCAGCAGGGTTCCATAGAGAACTAAAAGACATGCTCCGTATGGGAGAATACACATACCCAGATATAATTAAAATGTTAAAGGTTCTGCTGCCCGCAGGGGTGTATGAAAAGCTCAAGGAAAAAGAATGGGAGGTGGGAGAGAAAAAGATCGATTGGGCAGTTCTAGAAGCTGAAGACAAGGCACGAGTACCAGGTACCGGTCTTGGAGATAAATGTAAAGAATTACCAGAATTATTGATACAAGTTCTACCCAGATTATTGACAACTAGAAAAGAAGACTGGGATGCAATCTCAGCCTGTAAACAAAAGCAAGATGAGGATATTAGTGATTTTTATTCTAGATTTGAAAAATGTTTTAGCATCAACAGTGGCCTCAAGACAAGTAGTGAGTCATACCCTCACCTTTTTGTTACCAAATTAGTCGAGAATTCAAGTCCACAAGTTAAAAATCGAGTTCTGAAAGTCGAAAGTACCTGGCAAGCTAATACCCCGTCCCAGATGTTGCAAATGCTTCAGTATCATCAGAATAGAATCAGAGAAGAACAAGAACACGAAAGAAAACGTATGAAAGACACGAAAATGAAAGTACTAGTTGCACAATCTGTTCCTCAAGACAGTCAGAAGAGGGGTCCGAATCAAGCCAGTCATCCTGCAGCTCCCGTTAAAGGGAACTGCAATTATTGTAAACAGCCAGGTCATTTTATAAATGAGTGTGCAGTTCTGAAACACAACATAGCTACTGGTAAGACTAAAGAAAGACCACGTCCGCCTAGACAAGGACAAGTTTCACAGATTCCTCAGCCACAGAATGCACCACAGACAGTTACCGCACCGCAGCCTATTGCTGCAACACAGCATGTTACATCGCAGATGTACCAGTATGCACAGTCTGAGTATCCAGAGTACCAGCAGTATTCATGAAACAGCCTAGAGAGGGAGGTAGGCTTGCCTCTCATCGAGATACCTGTAGATCAAGAAGGTCCCTATGTTCATAGTCAAGTATTAGGGAAAGACAGAAAGTTTTTGATTGATACAGGGGCAAGTAGGACCACAATTAGTCACGCCGAAGTTCCAGGGGCTCCGCTCTCAGGCTCAAGAAATGTTTCCCTTGGATTTTCAGGAAAACCTATCGTAAATGAGATTTCAAAGCCAGTTACTCTAGAAGTAGGTCCATTGTCCCGCACTACTGATCTGTTACTTACTAAGTCATGTCCAGAAAATCTATTAGGCATTAAAACACTGAAAGAGTTAGGTGCAGTTATATGCTGTTCCCCAGAGGGAATACGATTGTTCCTACGTGACTTTAAGGGTCACTATGTATTACGAGATTTTGATTCAAGACTGTCTAATGTTCCGCAGCACTTATGGGCGCAAGGTCCAACTGATGTAGGTTACATGCAAATCACACCCTATCGTGTGACTCTCAAGCCAGGTGTAGTGTTACCACGAATCAGACAGTACAGATTGCCACCTGAGGCTGTAGCAGCCTTATCCAAAATTATTGACGAGCTCATGGCTCAAGGAGTGGTTGTAGAAACTGACTCCAATGTATGTAATTCTCCGATCATTCCAGTCATGAAACGTACTGATCCAAATGCACCCCCAGTATATCGATTAGTGATTGACCTACGAGAGCTTAATAAATGTATTATTCCGCAGTACCCAGTTGTCCCAGACATCTCTTCCCTATTGACAGCCATTGATTCCGAAGCCACGTTCTTCACTGTCATAGACCTCAAGAACGCATTTTTCAGTGTTCCTATTCATCCAGACAGCCAGTTCCTTTTCGGATTTTGTTTAAATGGAAGGAGCTATATGTTCACACGAGCTCCTCAAGGTTTCACAGAAAGTCCTAGTATTTACAGTCAAGCACTCAAGAGACAACTAGACAACATTCACATGCCAACTGACACTGCCCTGCTCCAGTATGTCGATGATCTACTGATCACAGCCCGTTCTGAACGTGCTTGCGAGCGAGCATCCCTTACAGTTTTGTATTTCCTAGCCGAGATGGGGCACAAGGTGTCCCCTTCTAAGCTTCAATTCTGTGTCCAGCAAGTGGTCTACTTAGGACACTTACTGTCCAAGAGGGGTAGGCAGTTGACACCAGACCGTATCCAGTTAATAGCGAGTCTTCCTCAGCCCAAGACCCAGAAGGAGGTACGTGCTTTTATCGGCCTCACTTCTTACTGTAGACAATGGATTCCCCAGTATGCATTTCTAGCCAAGCCACTGATACAGTTAACGACACAGGAGGCAGCCGTATCGACTGTCCTCCCTTGGACATCTGAACATACACTTAGTTTCAATGAGTTAAAGAAAGCCCTATGCCAAGCTCCAGTTCTAGCGACACCGAACTACAGTAAGCCTTTTACACTTTTCGTTACTGAACGTGAAGGTACAGCATTATCTGTTCTCACACAAGATCAAGCAGGACAATACAAGCCCTGTGCTTATTTTTCGAGCACATTAGATCCTGTAGCCCAGGCTCTGCCTGCATGCCTCAAGTCAGTTGCAGCCACAGCCCTAGCTATCAGACAAAGTGATTCCATAGTCTTAGGACATACCTTGACAGTACAAGTTCCACACTCTGTGGAAGTTCTTTTAAACCGAACACAAACTCAGCACTTGACAATTGCACGTTTAACAGGTTATGAATTGACACTGTTCCAGCCTCACATAGAAATCAGACGCTGCAACATTTTAAATCCTGCTACACTGTTACCATCAGTTACTTCGAATCCTGACCCACATGACTGTGTGGAAGTAGTTAACATTACGACAAAGCCAAGACAAGATCTGACAGATATTCCGTTATTAGATCCCGACCTGACACTTTATGTGGATGGTTCATGTATGAGAACAAGTACAGGAGAACTAGTCGCTGCGTATGCAGTGACTACTGACACTAAAGTTATTGAAACACACCGTATTGATACCCTGTCCGCTCAAGCAGCAGAGCTAGTTGCTCTGACACAAGCCTGTATACATGCCAAGAACCAGAAAGTTAATGTTTATACAGATTCACGTTACGCATTTGGAGTTGTACACGACTTCGGAGTGCTCTGGCAGGAGAGAGGTTTCATGACTTCTCATGGAACCAAGATTCAGCATGGTCTCCTTATTCAAGCTCTGTTAGATGCCATACATTTGCCGACATCTATCGCTATCATGAAGTGCAAAGCACATACGAAAGTTACTGACATTATTTCCCAAGGTAATGATCTAGCAGATCGCACAGCCAAGCTTACAGCACAGACTCCAGACATTCAAGTTAATCCGACACAGACACATGCTCCAGATCCGACTACATGTATGACAGTTAAGGACCCTACACAAGATGTCATAGACATACAGTTACATGCTACTCCCGAAGAAATCAAGAAATGGTCCGAACAAGGAGGGGTCCAGACAGATCAAGGATGGTTAACGAAGGGTAGAGCCACATGGTTTCTCCCCGACTCTATGGTTCAAGTCATTATTAATACCGCACATAGTCCAGCACATTTAGGAGAAAAAGCTATGTTAGACAGTATCCAGAACATTTGGTTTAACAAGCATTTACGAGCTGCAGCCAAGCAGAAAGTCCGTACCTGTATGATATGTTGTCAGTTTAATCCAGGTAAAAGTGTCCCGGTGGAACAAGGTGGATTCCAGCCCCCTGACCACCCTTTTGAGGTCCTCCAGATGGATTATATTCAGATGGAGCGATGTCGAGGTTTCAAGTATGTCCTTGTAGTTGTATGCGCTTTGTCCAGGTGGACAGAAGCATATCCAGTCCCAGATTACACAGCCGCGACCACTGCCAAGCAGTTGGTTCGTGAGTTCTTCCCCCGTTATGGACTCCCTAGAGTCGTATATTCTGACAACGGCCAGCCATTCTCATCTGAACTCATGAAGCATGTTTCCCTGTTATTAGGGTACCAGTGGAAGTTTCATTGTGTACGCCATCCTGAAGCAGCCGGTCTCGTAGAGAGACATAACCAGACCCTGAAAATCCGTATTGCAAAAGTGTGTAAAGAAAAAGGTGTGGACTGGCTAGTAGCTCTGCCAGTCGCTTTATTTTATATGCGCATGGTCGCACATTCCAGATCAGGTCTGTCCCCGTATGAGGTTGTTTTTGGCCGCCCCCCTAACATGTGGGGTACTCCTAGACCCCGAAGTATTACCGATGTTTCAAGTAATATGCTGACAGATTACCTAGCTTCCTTGATGTCTGCCCTCAACTCATGTCGTTCACAGGTTGCTGCCGCATTTCCAGACAATACCGAGGTGGCACCGCATGAAATCGTTCCAGGATCCATGGTGATGGTCCGCAACTTTGACAGATCAAGTCCGCTGGAGCCTCGTTGGAAAGAGCCCCGACAGGTCCTCCTCACCACCCGTACAGCCGTGAAGTTGGAAGGACGCAAAGGCTGGGTACACCTTTCTCATGTCAAACTTTTTAATGGACTGAAACCCGTCTTAAAGAACATTTCCCAGGATTTGAAGGATTGCCAAAATATTGTTCTCAAGGACTGTCCCGCAAAAGACATTGCTACAACCCCTCCCCTGTTAGAGAAAACTCCGCAACAGGAGTACAAGCTAAAACTCCGGTCTAGTAAAATAAGTCAGTCAGTTTGATTGTCTAAGTCCTCCCCTAGGTGAAACGGTTAGACTGTTTCTGACATGTATAAAATAGACCCCCATAGTGAGAGAGTTAGTCAAAACTCAATCCGATGTATCGTTTTTCTATGTTTCATATTGTTTTCCAGCCTTATGATTTCCTGCACCAGTTATGCATTTTACCTATGTTTCCCAGTTTCACATGTAAATAAGTCTGCTAATGCTACAGTAGAGCACACGTTTAGTGACCTGCCCCCTCATGAACTCTCTTACCGCCTCGCTATGCGAAATAACTCATTTATCCGCATGTTACATTACTCACACCAGTCCAGCAATACCACTAATTGTTGGGTGTGTGGTCGACTCCCCCCTTTCCAGACACCGAAGGGAGTTCTGCCACTTTTTCCTTATCCATTTTCACATAATGGTTCGTGTGGAGCATGGTCCACGTTAACGTCATCCTCAACAGATATGTCTTTTCTTAACAGTACATGTTTTCCAGACAAGCAAGGTCTTCCTCACAGAACAGGTTTAGATCTAGAAAATGAAGTATATAATCTAGGAAACTATTCTTCGAATTTCATGGTCCTGAATGTTCAGTCTGATACTACTCCAGACTTACCTGCTATTTCAGTACTACCAGTCAAAGGCGAATTATGTGTCCGAAATAATGGTTCTGTACACGTAGGACATAGTGATTGTACTACTATTGTCAAGTATAGTGACAGTGGGAAATCTATCTTCAAAGCTTCACGTCATTCTTATTTTATTTGTGGTCAAACCGCATATGTTCGTCTGCCCCTCGATTGGGAGGGAACCTGTTACATTGCCTTCCTACTGCCACCAGTTTTTCTAGCCCCACCTGATTATCATAGGAATACACATCTAGTACACATTAGACATAAAAGGGAGTCCCCAATTGTCGATTATACTGAAACTGCTCTAGAACAGTATACAGATTTCAACAGAGGTTTCTTTTTCTTTATAGGACCTATCCAGAATAGTAAACTGATCCGTAGGTTAACCAGAACCCTCGAAGCTGTAGTAAATGAGACTGCCTCTGCTCTAGGTAACTTAACTGAAGAGCAATCTGCTATGAGATTTGTCGTTTTACAGAATCGTCTCGTCCTTGACGTCATACTGGCCGATAGGGGCGGGGCCTGTAGAGTCATCGGATCTAGTTGCTGCATTTTCATTCCAAATAACGCGCCATCTGTTTATTCAGCTATAACCAGACTCCATAAAATTGCCCATCTGATACACCAAGATCCAGGCACCTGGACATGGTCCGGTTGGTTCTGGAATATAATTTCCGCATGGGGATGGAAAGTCTTGTCCTTTCTAGGTATTGCAGTAGCGATCATATTCAGCTGCTGCCTCTGTATACAATGTGGCCCTGCGATTTGCGGCATTTGTGCTACCTCTTGTATTCCTAGTCCCAAGCCCCGTTCTAAATCCCGTTCCAGGATAATTCGAGACGAGCAAATGATACTGTATGAAATGATAGACGGTATCATGAATATTGATGTTTCCTGATGGAAACGTAGTGACAAGGAGGGAATGTGGAAAAGTAAATTTTGCCATGTTCTGTGTCCCTACGTGTCATCCATCATATGTTATGTGTGCATGATTAAATATGCATATGCATTCCCCATGTTCGATTAATGACGCAATTACAGTTGTGTCCACCTCTAGTATGCCAGTTTCCAGTCCTCGTGAATACTACGAATATCAGGCCTATGTAAAGCTACGTTGCCACGTTTCTCAGTGTGCACGTTATTCTATTATAAAGTCCCCGTTTCTAGGCCTCAAAAGGGCCTGGACACCAGATTCAGCTCCTGTATCCTGAAGCCTCGCTGAGGAGCGATACAGCCCCCACCTGTATCCTCGACCCTTCACTTACTTCCTGCCTCGCAGTGCCCGGTCCAGCCTGGCTCAGTCTCTGAGTCTGCCAAGAATATGTTATGATTCCAGTTATCAGTTCAGTCCTCCTTCTCTGCATTCCTAAGCTACTGAACTGCATCATTGTCTAGCCTTCACGTCTCCACGTTAGAGAAATACTGCATTTAATGGTCATTTAATATTCTTCATCACGCACTACATGTAGAATAATGCATGGTCCAGTCTTAGAATCAAGTTAGCCTTTCCTCTCCTGACTTCTAGTTTATATCAACATGTTCTCTAAACATCAGATAATAGATACTGTTTAGGTACATGTCGCCCTGACTCTCCAGACTTCAGTCTCTGCTCCTAGCACAGAGTTCATAGCCCCCAGCTTCTCCTAGTGATACGTCATTGCTAGTTTGCGCGCACCATCAGGTTAGAGGTCCCGGCTCCTTAGGTAGCCCCCTCCATGGTTTCCGCCCCATTCATGACATATTCTGTTACGTTTGCATCACATGTCTATGTATACGCCCAGTTACACCTACTTTCGCCCTTATCTTTCGCGACTGCTACGCGTCACGCCTTCTGCTCCACCCACTGCTACGCCTACTGCAATGTAATGCTATGTGTTTGCGTTATGTATATATGCCCATGTACTGTCATTAAAAGGTTATCCTTCCTAGCGCGCTCATCCCAGACCGAGCCCCAGCAGCTGCTGGGCCCTGTCATCCTATTCCTATGCAGGTTGTCCTGTTCCTGTCCTTATGCTGTATTAAACCTGCAAAACTCCTACTACCTCGAATCTTGACTCTTATTTATTGAGCTATCTGTTATGATATATGTCTAGTCAAAAATAGGGTATTATTTATTTATTTACCACAATAGATTTATGTGCCTTCACTGCTCTTATTTAAACACCTCACACCGGCTGGTACTCCACTTCCGGATTGCTGAGAAGTCGGCTCGCTGCCATTGTGCACGTCGAGTTGGATTCTGCTCGACTGCAGAGCAAAGCAGTATCTTCTGCATTAGAAAGGTAAGAGCGTACTTATGCTCCCCTCGCCTCGCCAGCTCCGTTTCTTTATATATTATAATAAGTAACCCTCGCTTTTTTACAGAGTGCGCAAATTGAAACTCTGCCCCCACAAGACCCAAAATCATTTAAATCTGCGGCATGGATGGATTTTAAAGACTGATGCCAGTTTGTCCATCAAATAGATACGGAGGTAATTTTTAGGCAATCTATACCACCACCAGGCACGCCTAAACGGCTCACCACGAAACTGAGTTGCTTCTTTAAATTCCCAGGCATTGTACCTCCAACTCGCTGCAAGGGAGTAATTCGTGCTCTGCAAGGTTGTTGTTTACCGAATCTAAACGGAGGTAATTTTAGGCACTTTAGTCCACTGTTTGTCACTACGCAAACGACTCACCACGGAACTGACCCGCCCCTTTAATCCTTAGGCATTGTACACTACGTTCACTCCAACTCGATACGAAAGAGTAATCCTTGCTCTATAAGGTATGTCCGACATTTGACTATTACGTTCTCACAATAACCACCTAGACACATGTTGCGGCATACGCTAGTCCCAATTTGAACTCGCCACGAGTGCTCCACGGTCTGTATGCACAAGCGGTAATATTTTCAAGTTTTTAAACTGACACCTTCACTTCACTCACACTCACTTGAACGTTTCAAGAGTGCGCCGCTATTGAATTCCGTTGTCACACAGTGTGTTTGCATGAGGCCAATACTCACTCGCCACGGGTCGCCTTCTTGAATGGTCCGCCCACTTGATTGTAGCCCTGGCATGAACAGCAAGAAATATTGTCTGAATGTAAAAAGTTCTGAACAAAGTGCTTTATATGTAAAAAGAATTCTCTTTCTTTCCTCCCACTTTTTTACTTTAAACAGGCTTATGACAAAAGTTCTTACAGGCAATAAATTAGAAAGTCCTGATGATGATCCCAGTTCAATAGGAGCCGGGGGATCGAAACGCCGTCGACACTTTTTGACAATTCTGTAACCTGTCTATTATGTTAATTTTGTTACAGGTATTGTTTGTCCTAATTTGCTTTTGAATGATATTAATGATGCAAGGGACAGTTGGCTCCCATGTTCTTTTTGCCTGAACTTCTTTGCTTCCTCTCTGTTTACTTCTATTTTCTTTCCTCGAACGTTGTTCGAATGTACTTTGGATAGGTGCAGGCTTGTACCCTATCAACTCCTGAATCAGACCCTGTGGTCATTGTAATTTTTTACACTTGAAATTAAAATTCAGGCCCGGCTGGGCACTGAAAAACTCTGAGATATAGCACTTATTGGAGTCTATATGTTATATTGTACTGATAAATTCCTTATTCTAAGGACCACTGTTTTCTTTAATAATCTATTGCCCAAGGTCCTTGGTACTTCTTTGGGTTCCCTTGTTTTTTGAAAAGACTCCACACCACTGGAGTCAAGCTACCTGGCTGATGATGGCTGATAGCCAGAAACCGGTCCTAGGATGCTTGATTCCGGTCCAGGGAAGACATGGCTTGGCAGTTCGGGCTGGACTGTTCCCATGAGGCACAGGGTCAAGGCTGATTTGCATATGGCCATGTCTGAACTGGGGTGGAGTGGAGTGCAAAAAAACGATGGATTTAGGCCCAGATCTCTGTACTGGGGTGAATGTATGACATTGTTCTGCATTCTGTCCAAAAACTGTTATTTGTGCTTCTGCCAGTGGTCATCCCCGGTAGGTTCCTGAATGGCAAAACCCTTGGATCTGACTGCTTGGTCCGAAGAGTCAGCAGTGTAGAATAACTTCCTTTGACCTGTGTGCACCAGGTGAGGTTGTTTTGGGCCATGGCACTGTTTTGTTTCAGTTTGGTACCGTCTGAGGATTGTTTTTGAACAAGCGCTTGAATTTGTTTGAATTCTTCGTGAATATGGTGTTGCTTTGATCTGGTTTTGGTGAAGTCTGTAGACCAATTTTGGTAAGAAATTTGAAAAACATTTGCTTGGCAACGTTAGAGAACACGTTTTGTCTCAAGATGCTTTGTTTTAGTCGACTGTGGTGTGTGAGTTGTGGTTGTTGTTCTACTGCTGCTCGATTGGGGGAAGGCAGCCTGCGCCTCCAGAGGGTACCCCAAACTTTGACATGTATGTCAAGTACGGCCTTGACCTTAATATGTTTAGGACATTATGGCACAAATATACCAGGGACAATGCCGAGTTGCAGTGGCTGTTAACAAGTACCTTTGATGAACAGGATACATTGTTTGCAAAGTGGAGTAGGCAGTCAATGTTTGATTCTCTTCAGGTATGATGGAAGCTAAGCAGAGGTGGATGAAGGCAGAAAGGAGGCCCGCAAAGGGAGAATCAAACAGTGACACAGAAAGCAGTAGTGTATGATAGAGAGAAAGTAGAAAAAGTTATAGAGTGTGCTGATAAAAAGTTTCGATTGCAATGTAATAAATCCTATGTTGCCCGAGGGGAAGGCAATATATTTGTGGAGGAGTTGCTCGATACCTGGCCCCGCCTCCATATGCCCTGCGGAGAGTATACACTGTTGTGTCACAGCCTCCACCAGCTGTCTGAGTCTTTTCTGCCCCCACTGTTTCTGTTTCTTCTGTCATTGATTCAGTTGCTCTAACAACTGTGCCTCCTTTCCAGTCTGTGGCTTCGCCCTCCACACCTGCAATAACTGCTAGTGTGTATGCTGTGCCTATTGTGTCCATGTCTTCTCTTTTGCTGGCCCTTACTCCCACAACCCAGCCATTGACAACATTGGTGCCTACCCACTTGGTTACTACTTCTTCCCTCTTCCCTCACTCCCCAGCAGCATTAGGTAGTGGAATGCCTGTTCTCAGGCTCGGGGACAGGAGCTGGGTGACAGCTAAGGAACGGTTGGGGCGAATTTTAATACCATCTTTTGTGGAGGGGGGGCGGAAGAAATAAAGGCGGTAGCGAATCAGGCCCGCAATGGGCCCGTCATCTCATCTTTAGCGCTAAAAATGTGTGGAGTGTGATGAGGAATTATAGGCCGTTTGTGCAGCAGCATGCCCTTAAGCACATGTTGGCTACACTGATTGGATTGTGGGAACAGTGCTTCAATGCTATAGTGTCACAGATTATTTATGATATCAGAGATAATGTATATGTAGCTGGCATGGGACCTGAGGAGGTTTTCGGAAAGGTCGCAACATTGGTAGTTTACCTTGGTAGGTTGTTGGAGAAGAGCCCGACCATGGTATCCCAGTTCCCAATGAGGAAGGTCCACCCCATATATCATCCTGAGTTGCCAGAGCTTCAAGATCAGCATGATACTGTCATTAGACCAAAGGTAGAGGCATGCTTCCAAGAACAGTGGGTCTATACCCCATGGAAGAGACAGGCCACACAGGAAGACGAGCGGTAAGCGCTCTAGCCCTTGGTCATTTCAGGGCTATTTAGGCGGCGAGGAGGCACCGACTTTTGCGGTAAGGAGTTGGTGGCAGCTTCTCCTGACCCCGCTTGGCGCCTATCATTGCAAAGTGAGCAAGGGACTCACGTCTGAGCATACCCTGCCACACTTATTTGAAGAATTAATGACAGCAACTCATATTGTCCGCACCCCGCTGCTAGCCCTGCTGGGCTACACCAAACCATTTCCTGCACCACACCGCAAATATATTGCTATTACATTACTGATGGCTAAGAGACGTGTGGCTTGTCGGTGGGGCAGGTTTAAAGATTTGCTCAAGATTTGGTATTCTGTCAGGAGCAACTATCCACGTATGCAGAGCTGCTACTACGCACCTCTCGACCCAGGGACATTTGGAGACCCCTGGCAAGCTACCTTTTAGCACATTCGCGCGATGACCAGAATGCTGACCCTGGGACGAATACACCCTAATGCTGCCTGACACAATATGCTGATGGGCTGTTTGTAATTATGTATCAGGTACTGCTTAAACCCTATCCCCATCTGTACAGTGCCCTTACTATGGTACTGTCCCACCATGATGCTCTTACACTTGTGAAACGCCTGCAGAGCGAGGTCACATCATAGCCCTGACTAACATTATGAACTAAATGCCTAGTATTGAATGTAGTTACGCTGTCATATGTAATGCCCTTTTGAAATATTTGCTGTTTAAAAGACTGTGAATTGACAACATATTTTATCATAGCGCACCATACTGTCATATATCAACAGGAATGTAGCACTGTAAGTTTAATATACAAGTACTGTGCCCACAGTACGTTTGTAAGCATTAATGATGTACTTTTTCTTGAAAATCAATAAAGAAAGTTTAAAAAAAACATTTACAAGATTACCCTGTATACCCCAATGTGTGTGTGGTATATGATATTTAAATAGTTTTTTCTGGGCAGGAAACACAAATTGTGTTCACTGAACCCCAGTCTGCGCTGTGATTCTCTTAAATGTTGGCATGTTCATGTATGTATTAATTATTAAAAAAGAATCAAATGCATTGGATCACAATCTAGGGGAAACTGGTTTATTGCGGGTTGTGAACAGCCATGGTATGGTTTCTGTACTGTACCTATACAGAGACAACACAGTAATAACCTGATTACATGGAGATGAAGCATACTCATTGGAACGCATCTCTTATACACTTATGCAGCATTGTGATTGGTCTGAGTGCCATGACACGGAATCAGTCAGGAGCTGGTGGGGTGGGCATGTTCTCCATGCAAGTTATAATGCTGCCTGCATGGGGAACAGGGAAAGTGTACATGACTGTTTTAGGCGCCCTTGAGGGCCAACTAAAGAGTCATTGCGCACTTAGGAGTAGGCGAACCACTACTCCCCTGTTCAGCAGCACCGCCCCTCACACGGTGCTGCAGCAGGAGAACAAAATAATATGGTAATAACATTATGTTATTATCAATTCATTTTTTCCTTTCATTTACTGCTGCAGAGCAGTGGGGCAACGCTTCTCCGACTTGGTGGAGGAGCCACCACTGCTTTTATAAGTTAGACACATACAGAAACACTAGATGCCGCTCAGAAGGAAGACCATAACATCTGAAAATGGCAAGCAGGATCTCCAGTAACATATATAAACATACCAGACAGTGTTGTGTAATACTATTACACCTCTTGAAAGGAGATAAAGGGAGTGTGCACTGAGGAACATGACACTCAGGGGGGAAAAGACTATTTAAGCCTAGGTGTTCATGAAGTATGAATGACAGAACTGAGAGAGATTAAAGAGAAGAACAATGCACTGGACATATCAACATGAATTTACATTACATTCAGATGAAAACGAGGTGCAAGAGTGAAAAGTAAATGGAGGTCCAGAGATCTTTAACAGTTGCGGTGTCAAAAAATTATATTGTAACTAAGTATCTGTGTGTTTTTCCTAATATTATACCGTATATTTAACTATATTCTTAAATTATACAGTTAGCAGAGCTACATTAGGACCAACCTCAGGACATTAAAGTTAAAGATCTTCAAAATTTGCAGTTGAGACCTATTAGTTCCTGCGTGCCACATGTCTCCTAAAACGAAGTCTGATAAAGTTAAACATCATTGTGTGATGCAGTGGCAATTTGCGTTACTCTGTGTTACACCATGAATCATAACGTTGCAGCCGAACTTTTTTTGATGCAACACAGCACTGCCTGACTTTCCATAAATCTGCCATGTGTAGCTAAATCCCCTTTCTTAGTTTTTTCTTATTTGTGTTTACATTTATTTTATTTTTTGGGTATGTGCTGCGGTGAGGTTCTGTATGTGCTGTCCTCTCGTGTTTCACCAATGGAAAACAATCTGTTCTTAATACTTTGTTTTTCAGGGTGGACTTTGTTTATTTAGGTGCTTACGGTGGCTTACAGTGGCGCGCAACACACTACAGAGTGGCTGACTATTCTTAATCCCAGGACCTAAATTACGGGCTGTTCTACTTCTTTCCATATAGTTTGCACCTTTTCTGGTCACCAATGAAGAAAATCACAAATCAATCCTAGTGTGGCCTTTCCTATCTTTTTCTTTGTGAACATTGAATTGATGTTTCAGTTTTCAAAACAATTCAGTCAATTGACTTTGTAGCGTAACTGAGCTCACTGTTGCGGGTAAAAGCGGTGTATACGTTAAAGAAATTCCTTTGAACGCTCAGGATGCCCTCCCTGCCCTCCCTGCTGCATCCCTCTGCTTATGGTGAGAACAATTTAATCAGTCCCAGGGCCATCATCATCTACCTGGACCTTATATTTTTATTGATCACAGTTCTAGCTCTACCCATAGAAGCCAACTAGAGGTGGATAACAGTAACATCTGTTAGCTTTGGCTGACCCTTTGGTAGCTCTGGCAGTGCCCTTTGTACCACTCATGGGGCTGTATTATACAAGTGGCCCTGAGATGCAACAGCCATTTGAACCCGCTTTGAGTGCCCCGCGGCACTTTGGTATTACAGAAGAGGCCGGAGACACTTGTGCGGCCCTTTCTGTAATACCGATAATGCTGGAGCACATATCAGCACTATCTTCAGAGGGCATTCCCTCATGTTCATGGGGGCGTCCACCTCGCATTTGAGGGAATCCCTTTTCCTCTGTACCCGTGCTGTATTACAGATGCAGTGCAGAGGCAAAGAAGCTCTCAGGATGGGAACTGACAGTGCATCACCTATAAGGTGGCGCACTGTCAGTGTGCCCCCGGATGGCAGCCTTCTGGCAGGGGGACCCATGGACCCCCAGACATCCCCCTGCAGCCTGGTGCAGCACGAGTTCACGGATGCCCTGGGGGCAGCTCAATCATAATAAGGCCCGTTTTCCTCCATTGTGCTGGGCCCACCTTTTGAAAAGTGAGCCCAGCTCAATGAAGGGAAATGCGCTGCATGTATAATATGGCCCCTTGACTCTCCTCAACACATAGGATGAGGCGCTTTGGATGAGACAGGTAGTCAACCCTGTGATGTCTTTGCGAAAGGTTATGTGGTTGTTTGGTGCTTGCACTTATGCTGGCATTTTTAAGAATCACCATCCATGGTTCTATATTTCAGATTGTTTATCTCCATTTACTTTAAAAATGATCTGTGCGAGAGTGCGAGGTTGAACTATGAAAACGTATACATATGTGCAGTAACTGAGCAGGCATAATCAATGCTCATTATGTATATTACAAATCTTTATTGAGCCTCGAAGTTGTGGCATTTTTCTGAACATTTTATGCCTAACTTTGTCAATTGCATACTTTAGAGAATCATATTTTCTTGGACAAAACAGGAGATGTTTGTGGGTAATACTTCTGTAATAGCCAAGATAAATAGTTTCAGAAGAACAATGTGATTTTATTTTGTAATATAAAGTGCGTTGCATGATTCCTTCAAATATGTTCCAGTACACAGCTGGCAAGTGTTTCCTTTGCAAAGCAGCTTATTCATACTTACTGCCTCGTGAAATTTAATAGCACACTTTAGTATTTGAATGCGGAAAAGTTAATTTTGACAAGCAAGTGCGCTTTTCCAATATAAGGCTACAGCCCCTCTCTGTGATCCAGAGTGTGGTATTATTTCCCTATAAAACGTGTCAGTAATTTCCTCATAATCCTATCCGGAGGATAATTGCCCTACAAAACGTGTCAGGAATTTCCTACGTTCCAAAAGTATTGAAGGTTTCCAAACTAAACATTCTACCATGTGAAATGCCAGTTAAAACTGAGTGAAGCTAATTCAACTGAAAAATATAGTAGAAGAAATACATAAAAAAGTGCTCCTATATGTGGGTGGGAATATATGGTACAATAATTATTGGCCACAAAACTCACAAGGAAAATTACGTTGTCATATTTAGAAAGTAAATATAATTTTTCAGAAATTTTTGGGGTTTGGAACAGAATGTCGGCAAAAAAAATTGTGATACAAAAATATTGTGTCAAGAACATTGGGATATTAAAAATGTCATCAACAGAAATTGATCTGGCTCTTAGGATCATGGTTCAATGTCTTTTCTCAGATTGATATACACGGTATTTGTTCCTTAAGGATTGTTTCTAATGTGTTTCCGAGAAACGAGCAAATAAGGAGTTATGTCAGTAATAATACGTGGTGTGATTCTGTAGTTCCTCTTACTTAGGGGAGCATTTTTGCCATTTCTAATGATAGGTCTTATGCTGACACAATCCCAAATCTCTATTTTCCGGCTCTTTTAAATATATACATTGGCACTTTGGATTACTTTAAGACGGAGGTATGACCAGTGCAATTATAGCCCAGTCTAATGTTTGGGATTGAAAGTCCTTGTGGACACTGCTTTTTGTACTTATGGTTCGTCTCTTATGGCTAGGTTTGACGGAATCTGGATCAGACCTGCAAATTTTGGAATATATATGAGCGCCTATACTTACATTTGGTGAGCATGTGCAATGTTTGAGAACCACAATGGTGGTGGTTTTGTTCCCTTTTAGGCACAATGGTCCTTTTAAGTGTAGCTCGAAGTATGACAATTCACAGGATTACTCACCTAATGTACAAAATCCCCCATCCCCATTTTTCTATTACTTTGCTTCTCTTGTATTTTCACTTTATCTTGCATGAACCAAACATTTCCCTTATGTATACCCTTGTGGTTTCTGCTCAGCCTTTTCTTAGACTCGAGACACTAGTTCCTGTGAATAGACTACACTACTCACGTGAGGTATTTTTTCATAGGAGTTTTTTATGGACACATTAACCAGATTAACCTTAAGAAACTATGATATCATTAACAGTTACAGGATTTATTTGACTGTTTCTGTTGTTGTAGCCCTGAGGAAGTCGAAAGGGTGATGACCCTAACGAAACACGTGTTGGCTATGCTTATCGCCTAACTATGAATGTGTGTGCTATTATAATGATGCAACTGCTGGATGTGACTATCATGGAATGAACATTTGAAATTAAAGAAGAAGACTTACTCACTTGTGAACATAACTGTGTTTTTGCTCAGGATAAAGACTGTTTTCTTATTGGAGCACACCTGATTTACATCCCAATTTCAAGCTGATTTTGAGATGTTCAAATCCATCTGGGCCTTCTTTTACTACTGGGATGCCTCTCTTGTCATTAGAGAATTAATCCTTACATTAACATCTAAGTTTAGTCTTTCACATTTCTTAAAATCTTGTGTTGCTTCTGCAATTGAAGGGTTTAATTCTAGTGTCCATACATGGATTAGATCAGGTAGAATATTGAGCCTATATATTTGAAATTTCCTCATACCATTCATATTTGTATTGCTCAAAATGTTGTGTAAATGTATGTTTGGTTACTTGTGAAGCACTCTTTTCCCCCTAATTGACTGTATTGCAAAACGATTCACCAAAAAACATTCATAAATGACAATATATGACAAATCAAATTTCTTGGATCTGATATGAAAACAAAAAGAGTGATAGGTGGAATGTTTGGATTGATCTCAGCCAGTGGCATTTACAGTAGTCATTGTGTTTTTTTGCCTACCACTCACACAGGAACCAGACATATGCAAAGGGGCTTACCTGATGAAGTGGTTAAGTCTCATTCGCATATTTCTGGTTTCTGTCTTTGGTAGGATGGTGACCAAAAAATATGTCCCTGAGTAATTTCCAGTGGCTGAAATAAAGATTGCCACACATCACCTTTTTTTTTACCTTAGTGTGACAAGTATGCTTGGATGTCCGTCCTGAGTTCATCCTGCCATCGAACACAAGCTGAGCCCTCCTGACGAGGCCAATGAGACTGAAACCAGTCTCGCTTACTTGTGTTCCCACACAGAGGGGACCTGGTGTTATATTTCATATTGGTACCCTGATATAGGTCCAGGGAACCTTGTACACTTTCCCTACATCATCTCCCTGTCAGTTCATATAAACAAGCCTTCTTAGGACATAACTCCACAAAAGGACAGACTGCCTTGTATGGACATAACGCCTTATAAAGACTGTATCCTTTTATGGACTAAACCTTTCACCTAGTTCCATGCCGAGGGTGGGTTTTTACCAATCAATATTCCTAAGACATCATCCTTAAAACATATGAATAATTTATGAGTACACTCTCCAGGAGGTCCTCTTTAAGCATGGGCGTAAAATCCGTTCCGCTCGCGGATTTTTCAGATTTTCGGCAAATTCGCAATCCGCGAACTCTCGCGAATTTGTCGAAAATCCGTGAATTCGCTCGCGGCGGATTTTTTGCTTGGTGATACAATATTGCGGCGCGCGGCGTGGTGCACGACGTTCACTTTCCGTCATTAAGCGTTTGCCGAGTTGTTTTTCTCGATCATATTTTGCGAGTGCTGCGCCATTTTGGATCTTGCTGCGGGATCCCGCGGGAGTTTGGCGCCCACGAATACGTAATCGCGGCTTGCCACCTTGCACAGCACGCCTCGCGAGAGTTCGCAATTGCGAACACGTAGTTGCGGCGGACAGGAACAATCTCAGTGTCTGAGGCCTGCACTTATTTTGCCTACTTTTCATCCATTATGCCCAGGGTAGTGAGTGTTGCATGGGCCTAGTCTTTCTGTGGGGTGTCTTCTTGAATTTAAACATCATTGAGGCCATGGATGGGCTGGGATTGTGCTGATTTTTGTGTTTTTTGTCGTTTTTTTGGGGCTGCTGGTGTGGCCTTTTGCCCAGGGGTAGTGGTGCATGGACTGAGTGTGCCTGTGGTGTGGTCTCACTCTCTTTAATGTAAACATCCTGGATGGCATTGGATTGTGGTGATTTATTGGGTGTTTTTCTGTTTTTTTGGGGTGTACTGTTGATGTGGACTGGCCATGTGGGTGGTGGTGGTGGTGGCCATCTTGAGTGCTGGCTGGTACAGGCAACATATGCTTGGGGTGCAAGGGGCCATTTTGAAGAGAGGCAGTGTCTGAGGCCTGCACTTATTTTGCCTACTTTTCATCCATTATGCCCAGGGGTAGTGAGTGTTGCATGGGCCTAGTCTTTCTGTGGGGTGTCTTCTTGAATTTAAACACCATTGAGGCCATGGATGGGCTGGGATTGTGCTGAATTTTGTGGTCTTTGTCGTTTTTTGGGGCTGCTGGTGGGGCCCTTTGCCCAGGGGTGGTGAGTGTTGCATGGGCCTAGTCTTTCTGTGGGGTGTCTTGTTGAATTTAAACACCATTGAGGCCATGGATGGGCTGGGATTGTGCTGTTTTTTGTGTTTTTTGTTGGTTTTTTTGGGGCTGCTGGTGTGGCCTTTTGCCCAGGGGTAGTGGTGTATGGACTGAGTGTGCCTGTGGTGTGGTCTCACCCTCTTTAATGTAAACATCCTGGATGGCATTGGATTGTGGTGATTTTTGGGTGTTTTTCTGTTTTTTTGGGGTGTACTGTTGATGTGGACTGGCCATGTGGGTGGTGGTGGTGGCCATCTTGAGTGCTGGCTGGTACAGGCAACATGTGCTTGGGGTGCAAGGGGCCATTTTGAAGAGAGGCAGTGTCTGAGGCCTGCACTTATTTTGCCTACTTTTCATCCATTATCCCCAGGGGTAGTGAGTGTTGCATGGGCCTAGTCTTTCTGTGGGGTGTCTTCTTAAATTTAAACACCATTGAGGCCATGGATGGGCTGGGATTGTGCTGAATTTTGTGGTTTTTGTCGTTTTTTGGGGCTGCTGGTGGGGCCCTTTGCCCAGGGGTAGTGGTGCATGGACTGAGTGTGCCTGTGGGGTCTCACTCTCTTTAATGTAAACATCCTGGATGGCATTGGATTGTGGTGATTTTTGGGTGTTTTTCTGTTTTTTTGGGGTGTACTGTTGATGTGGACTGGCCATGTGGGTGGTGGTGGCCATCTTGAGTGCTGGCTGGTACAGGCAACATGTGCTTGGGGTGCAAGGGGCCATTTTGAAGAGAGGCAGTGTCTGAGGCCTGCACTTATTTTGCCTACTTTTCATCCATTATGCCCAGGGGTAGTGAGTGTTGCATGGGCCTAGTCTTTCTGTGGGGTGTCTTGAATGTAAACATCATGGATGGCATGGGATTGTGCTGTTTTTTCTGTGTTTTTCGATTTTTTGGGGTGTATAACTGAACTGATGTTCCTCTGTCTTCCATTGCTTTTAGGTGCACAAGACTCAAGAGAACCACCAGTGCCAGGAAGAAGTCCTGCAGCGGTGTGTGTGTGCAGCATAACGTCACGCGACGTCACGTCTGGACACAGACAACTCTGCAACTCGGGCAACTGCTGCCTGCTGTTCTGACCTGCTCTGAAGAAGATGGCCCCAAAAAAAGTTACCCGTAGCTCCTCTAGCAAGAAAGTTGCCAGTAAGGAGCAGAAGAAGCAAGTTACCAAGGAGACTGGTGTGCTGGCCGCCCCTTTTTTTGGGAGTAAAAAAAAAAGTATGCCTGCAGCAGCAGCGGGATCTGCTGGGGACCAAGCTGGGAGGAGCACCCCTGCTCCATTGGACTCAGTGCCACCACCACCACCACGCCAACTTAAGTCCAAGCCCTTCACTGCTGCAGAGGCACTTAGTCTAGTTGTTCAATCACCATCGACCAGTGATGTTGGCTCTTCGCAAGAAAGTAGCAGCAATGTCCCTCAATCAACACAGGTTGTTGTAACTCATCTGACGAGTGTTGAACAACCACAGCCGCAACAAAAACCACATGTGCAAGTACAAGCCCAAGTACATGTGGAAGGAGAGGCAGCGCAAGGAGATGCGCAAGCAGAGGTGCATGGAGGGTCACAAGTGCCCACAATAGTTGTTCCTCCCAAAATAGGGGCACATCAGGAAATCGACAATCAAGGCGAGGTATCATTTGAGGAAGACACTCCTCCTGATGATCATCATTGTCTTCCACACCCCTAGCAAGGAAGAGATCAAGGGTGGTGTCTACATCTTCTTCAAGCACACCTCCTTCTGATGATACGGATCAAAATTGGGAACCAGCACCACTGCCGTCTGAGAGTGAGGCACATGATCTGACAAAGGTAGTTAAGCGTAAAAGGAAGCTCGTCCAAAGTCTCATGGTTATGGAGTGTGATGATGAGGCTCAACAAGAAGTGGCGGATACTGCTGCTGATGAAGACTCTGACAACAACGACCCAGTCATCATAAAGGTCACTGCAGCCCCAGCGGGCATGCAGCAAACAGACATTTTGACCCTAGCCCGAAAAGCTGCTGAGCGTGATGATGATGATGTTGTCGACGAGGAGGCAGTGGAAACACCACAATCATTGGAGTTAAGTAGTACACCAACTCGTACCGCTTCCATATTTCTTTCTCACAAGAAGGGACCTCCATCCACCTCGACCTTAATTAGTGGCGGTGAAAGTGCACAACGTACAAAAGTTGGGCAATCCAGATCCTCCACTTCATCTGGCATTAGCAGCATGACCACCACCACCAGTATCGCCGCCTCCTACGGCCCCCACAGACACTTCAAGTCCCCAGTTTGGGACTTCTTTACTGTTTGCCCAAAAAGGGAAAAGTTCGCCATTTGTACCATTTGTAAGGTTGCAGTTAGTCGTGGTAAGTTTGGTACCAACTATGGTACCGGAGGCCAGAGAGGTCATCTTAGGAGACAGCACACTGTCCAATGGTTTGCGTACCTAAAGGTGATCAAGGAAGCCCGAATTGGAAGTCAAGAAAACGTTGATGTTTCATCTGATGATGACGAGGAGGAAGAAGACGTGTCAAACACTTCACTTACACCCAGTACCCCTGTCAGCAGCACACCCCATGTGAGGCACACTAAGAGTGGTGGAGCGAGTGAGACACCAACGCGAAAAAGTTCACCAGCGAGCATAATTTGGTCAAAGAAGTCATTATCATGCCGTAAATGCTTGGTCCAGGGCAACATTAGAACCATGTTTTGTTCAGACGCGCCATATGAACGCAACCACCCACTGACGCGTCTGTATAACACTAAGCTGGCTAAAATGCTAGCTGTGGACCTTCTCCCTTTTTCTTTTGTAGAAGCGGTAGGTTTTCTAGAATTAGTGGCAGCGCTCTGCCCTAAATGGAAGGTTCCTAGCCGGTTCTATTTTGCCAGAGTTGCGGTTCCAGCACTACATGAAGATGTGCTGGAGGTGATTGGGGCAGCTTTGCAGAAGAGTGCTGTTCACACTATACATCTGACAACAGACATGTGGACCAATGGCGCAGGCGCTGATTACATGTGCATCACTGCACACTGGGTCTCTTTTTCAGGGGTTAAAGCAAAGCTAAACGCAGGTGTTGACCCGGACCAAGTTTTTAAAGCTGCTCGGAAACATGCAACACCAGCCATGTTTGGCTTGGAGAAAAGTCACACAGCACGAAACATTTTGGACGAGTTTAACAAAAAGGTCTTTCACTGGCTGTCCCCAAAAAAACGCCAGATTGGTTATGTTTCCACGGATAATGGCGCCAATGTAGTTAAGGCCATGGCGCTGGGTGACTATTTCAGAGTGCCGTGTTTGGCGCACTGCATCAACCTGGTAGTTCAAAAATTCTTGAGTGATAAAGACAGTCCAGCGTGCGAGGTAATGGCCACCTGTCGAAAAATGTGCAACCATTTCAGCCATTCTTTTAAGGCCCGGAAGCATCTGAGGAGCCTGCTACATGAACGTCGAATGCCAGTGAAAGCACTCATCCAGGAGGTGGCAACACGTTGGAACTCAACCTTCTACATGCTTGAGCGTCTGTATGAGCAGTATACGGTACTCGATCACTATTTCTTAACACTGGGTACAGCTCAGAAGGACCTGAGGATGGATGCGGCGCACTGGGAAATAGTTAAAAGCCTGACAGAAATGCTTCGTCCTTTTGAGGTCTTCACGCGTGCAGTCAGCAAGGAGGACTGTAATTTGGGAAAAGCTATCCCATTGTTGTGCATGCTGGAGCCCCAACTGAAGGCGGTGTCTTCTGAGTTAGAAAAAGATGAAAAAAACAAAGACCCTTTTGTTTTGTCGGAGAAATTATTAGAGCGCCTACGTGGTGATGAACGTCTTAAAATGATCAACTCAGAAAAGCATTACATTTGTGCTACTATTCTGGATCCACGCTACAAAAAGGCGCTGGCAGGCCAAGCATTCTTTCCTTTTGCTGATGAAGATGTTAAAAAGTACAAACGTTGGCTAGCCTGGTCAGCCAAGAGGTTTGAAAAAGAACGGCAGGATATTGAAGGAGAAGGCAGTACATCAGCATCAGCATCAGCAGGCCATCCCCAGTCAAAAGAATCCACTTCTGCACCTGTGGCTGTGGCACAAGTGACCTCTCAGCCGTTAAAGACACCGGCAACCGGATCATCTGCACCACACACAAGAGTAACATTGGCTGCTGAAGAGGATTGGCTATCTTGGCTTGGGTATGGTTCTCGAAAAAAGGTCACAGGCACAGCAAAAAGTAAGCAAAGTGGAGGAACCGTTGAGGACCTTGAGTCGATGGTGCAGGACTATCTGAATGACTCAACAGAGGTCTTTCTTAATGATGAGCCATTGGAGTATTGGCATGGGAAAAAACAATTGTGGCCACATCTCTCCAACCTGGCTATAAACTACTTGTCTTGCCCACTCGCAAGTGTGTCTTCTGAACGTGTTTTCAGTGCTGCTGGTGGCATTGTAACTCCCAAACGGAGCCGCCTCTCGCCCAAAAATGAGGAGAGGCTAACAATGATTAAGATGAATCAGCACCTCATACCACCAGATTACAAAGTATGAGAAAGCACGCCACATGAAGACGAGGAGGACAGCAACGTAGATGAGGGAATTTGTTCTCTGTTCGCTGACGCTGACCTCATCCTACCTGAATTCGCAGAGTATGATGACGAACTCTTATTCTTATTCCCTGACACCGAGCCCTGAAAATGAGACAATGAATCAATAACTTTCTTTTTCGTCCTTATTCACTTTTATTCCTGTGTGTCTGTCTTTCTTTGTTTTGCACAGTTAATTTAATTCAAACTTTAATCACCTAATCACAAAAACAAGCCCATCAGCAGAACTGTCTTCACTTGTTTGCTTATTGATTTGAAGGTGCCGCAGTCTACATTCCTCAGGTTCACAAGTTCAGAAGAACATGCTCCTCTATCCTCCTCCTCCAGACTCCTATTTCCCTCAAAGCAGAGGGCTGGATTACGCCCAATGAAGAAAGACTCAGCACTTGTGGAGGTGTTCTACTTCTTTGCGGGTGAGTTGACGGCTCTGGGCCCATTGCTGTGAAGCTCTAATAACGGATAAAAGTGTTTGGACCAAATATGAGGCGGAAATTTCTTGCTGTTTTTGCTGACTTGCTTGCCTTTGAGGTGCTCTTTGGCGGGGTTCTGGGTGTTTGTGGGTGACTTTTGGGGTCTGGGAGCACTGCTGCGACAGTCTAATCTTGATTGCATTTGCTTTTCAGGAAATCCGTGGTGGAAAACAGGAGTTATGATTATTGATGACCTAGCTGCACAGCGCGTTTGGACCGAAGGCCGAGAGATATTGTAAGTATGGGATTTTGCTTTTTGGCTGTTTGGGGGTGTTGTCGTGTGCTTTTTTGCGGGTGGGTTGGCGGGTCTTGGGGCATTCCTGGGAAGGTCGAATACCGGATAGAAGTGGTTTGGACTAAATCCATGCAGAATTTGTTTTGGCTATTTCTTCTGACATCTTGCTGAATGTAGCGTTTTCGGGGGCCTGTTTGGGGGGCTTCCTGGTGTTTGTGGCGTACATACCTTATATTTATTTATCAGTGGTATTGTAATAGCACTTCCTGTTTTCCGTTCAATAATTACAGGCCGGGTTTCAGTCAACATCCGCCAGGCAGGCAGTGGACAGGGTGTCTTCTGTCAGTGGTCACCAACATTGATGGATGAAGCGTCAGCTGGAATGGAGGAGTGCCGCTAATAAGAGGAATTGTTTGCTGCATGCAACTTACTTACCAAATTCAACAGGACAACTCCAACAACATACAGATACAGTATCCATTGTTTTCTTCTATGAGTGTGACTGCATGTGGTTAGCTTTAGTTTGTAGTTGTACCCAAAGATTTCTTTATCTTCAATTATTGTTTGTCCATGCTGTGCTTTTTTTTTCTTCTCTCAACAAAACCTACCCAAAAAGAAACCCCCATTCCCATCCATTTTCCAAACCCTAACCCTCTTCCCCCGGGCTGTGTGGTTTTGCTTGATGTCTGACTAAATGACATCAATAATTCCACACACCTGCTGGGGAGGATAAGGTCATAGCAACGGGCTGGTGAAGGAATACGAGGATATATTCTAGGCTTACTCAGCTTCAGTACTATTTCTTGTAGTAGTAGGAGCCAATGTCAAATAAATTCAACGCAAGTACTAGTTATACTTGCAATACTTTACCATTTCTTAGGCTACATTGTGGCACTGTTCTAGTGTACTGTCACCTGCTATATTCTCTATCGTACCGTAACCGTTGTAATGCTACAGTAAGGACAAACCAGGTTTCGTTTTCTTTTTTTCCATAGGCATGCAACTGCCACTGTGTCACACCACTAGTACCACCGCAATGAGGACATTTCATCCGCCCAGGATTGCCAACCTTAATCCCCATTTCCCGTGGAGCCAGCCCTGGGCCTAGCCCTAATTTCAAACACAAATGACAGGTAAGATAAGCCTTTGGTGGGAGGTAGTATAATGGAGTATTAGGACTAGACGAGAGATTGACGGTAGTACTACTAAAGTCCTAGGACTCTTCAGGAAAACAAACTTACTGTTAAACCCCCACCCACCAGACTCAAAAGCAGTAAAAAACAGGTATGGTCAGATAAAGTTTAAAAAAGTATATTTATGTAGCCCTAACAAAATAATCTCCCTCAAGACCCTCCCTAACCCCAACAATTGTCTTTCAAAAGTCCCAAAAAGAACCCAACTCCCAAATCCCACCCCCCAAAGTCTCTAAAAAAAGGGCAAGGGACACTCCACTACTGGAGGGTGCTGGTGAATTTTGCGCCAGGGCATCATACTCCTTGCGGAGGGTGGCATGGTCGAAGCGGAGGCCCTCCACCAAGTTCTTATAGTTATGGACCTCCTGCTCCAGGTACGACACTCTGAGTCCTAAGCGGCGCTGGCGTGCCTTGCAACTCCTGTGGGGGGAAGCTGGTGTTTTTGCTGCTTGGCGGTGGCGGTTGGCTTTGGTAGCCCGGCTCCGTACCGCTGGAGCACTGCGCTGGCTGGCAGCCCGTGGGGGCACGGAGGAGGATGCAGCTGTCCCAGTGGAGGATGTTGTGGTTCCACCGGTTGACTGCGTGTCCTCCTCGTCCAGGGCCACCAGCCGCCGATATTCGGCGACAGTGTCATCCAGCCTCCGTTGCCGGGCCATTCGAGCCTGCTCCCTCCGTGATGTCGATTTGGAAGGAGCAACTATATGAAGAAAGAAAGACATAGTCTGTAACCAATGCTCCTTAACATTAATAACACAAAGTGATTGAGCCGAAAGTTGTGTCACAGTACAAGTAGCAAATTGAAAGCACAGTACATAACTATTGAGGACAGTATCTATCTAACCTCCCACTTCTGCATCCTTGCTCTAACATTAGTGGGAGTTTAATGAACAAATTCTACGACCACTATGGACTTCCATTACAGTCGACTATGACAGTACACCAGTCTTATTCTTCTTCTTCTTCTCTCTTGTTTAGGAAAATTGGTACGTTATCTTATGCAAGCCGGCAGAATGCCAGCGCAGTGAACTTGCACCCGAGAAAAACAGACGCACACCATGATGAGTGAGACAGACTTGCGTTACTGTACCGGTCCAGTACATGCAGGTGGTGAAGCTATTACTTTTCTATTACGGGTGGCACAGAGAATACTCTGTTACAAGGGCTACTGCTTAATTAATTTACCTTTCACCCTACAGTGCAAATGAGTACTAGAAAAGGAAAATGAAGAAGCTAAATAATTTGATTATCTATCACTTCACATGGGATGTATTTGATGACATATGGGATGACTTTAGGTGCTTTGCTTATTATTGAGTGAACAGTGATACACCCACACATGGATGACGTACTACTACTAAACTAAAGTTATTAAGAGAGGTACGGAGTGTCCACCGTAATAACCAGATATATCACAGCTAAGTCGAAGTACATTTAGAGGAGGCTACTACCTGGTTGATTTATAATACACCTGTGCAGAAAGCACACTATGCAGTCTTCAATCTCAATAAGTAAGGAATATATAGCTTACCTCTTCCCGCCACCACCGTGCGAACCCTCACAGGAACGTCCGGCACTTGCACCGCCTCCTCCCCAGAGTCCGCGTCCAACACCACCACCTCCGCGCTGGCCCCGCCACCAGATGTTCCACCTACAAAGTACATTTAAGAATGTTAGAATACACCACTCACTACTATATAATATTTGGTCTAGGAGGAATAAAGAAATGTTAAAAAAACGAAATACAATGTAATAATTTGTAACTGTCTACTCTAAAGTAAAAATGTCCCTTTTTCCAGGGAAGGCTGTTATCTTGATGCACTTTTTGGCACAACTGATGAATGCTTGCTTTTTATTTTTAACACACACCACTTTTTCTCCTAACAGAAGCTTGACTTATAAGAACACGATCAGGGTCAAGCTCAAGTTCAAACCAGGTGAGAGCTCAGCTCGACCACAAGAAATGTGTCCAATTAATCGTTAGCACTAAGCACTTTTCCATTTTCAGTTAAACGTTTACTTTTATGACAAAGTTGATTTTAATAAATGTGTTTAGTTTTAATAAAGCTTTTAAACTTAAATAGACTCTGTGGTTTTTGGTCCTCCAGACTAGAGTGGATGAGCTAAAGGTTTTGGAATTTTTGCAAACATGAGTGCCTCTGACACTTCTTGACTGTGACTCCGTACTCTTGTCCTGCGTTGGATAATCCAATCATCATTGGGGATCAATCATCGGTGACTTTGGGAGCTAAATGACTCTGCCACACTATCTAGTCAGTACGGAGATTGGGGGTTCTTCAAAGTCTGATATCACTGAGGTATGTGGAAAGAAAGTCTACCTGCGCCTATTATAATTGATAAACAATGCACTATTTAGTGTTCATAGTTCGGTTTGTGCAGATTTGTCCCTGCAACAGTAGTAGAATGGATTGTCCTCCTATCCAAACCAAAAGTAAAGTAGTATCTTATTCTTTCTTGGTGGTCATTCACCTTTTTATTGTTGGCAATTGTCAAAGCATAAACATTTAGAAGACTTGAAAAGACATTATGGACAATCTCAGAGGACTGCACTCAGTGCATAGAGCTATTGCTGACTAGAATGGGAGTCCAATGGAATTGCCAAATGTGCAATCTTAGTTAGCTACACAGACAGACTAATAAGAATAATCTAGTAATACCACAGGGAGTCATAGTCGAGGTAGAATAAGAATTTAGATCCAGTCTACAAGAAGATCAAAGACGATTTAGAAAAAATCAAATGAGGAACGCTAGGAAAAAATAGGTACTCTATATTAAAATTAAAACTTACTGGGGCCAGCAAAGGAGCCCTCGCCTGCCCGATCCTGGCCTGCATCCTCCTGAACAGCACCCTCCTCCTCCTCCTGTGTCCTCTTGCCCTTGGGGGGAGCTGATGTACAACATGAAAGAAAGAAAGACCAGAAAACATGGATGAGATTTGTCAACCAAATCAAACATTTCAAAAGAACAATAACAAAATATTTTGGAGAAATAGCAAATAGATAGACAACTATTCCACGGGATATATTGACCTATCTCATGTGGTATACTACATTATTCGTATTGCCTGATTTGCGGACCGTTGACTTTGAAAGTTCCTATGTAACTCACTAAACAGACTACTAAAAAGGTTTGCCTAGGCCTGGCAGGCAGCAGTCCGCAGCACGCAAAGTGACAGACAAAGTCCTTCCTGCTTGCAGATCAGTGAATACTCAAACTATCAATCCACCGACCACCACCACTATTTCTTCTTATAGCCATGTGTCTAAAGGAAGGACTGTACTTCAGTCTGTTGGGGCTGATTTAGAAGTCCCTTGCGGCTCATTTTCCTCCATTGTTGCGTGACTTTTGTGAAGCTGCGGCAGAACAAAAGAGTCGCCATGGTGTGGCGTATATATATATAAAAAAAACGCATATGGGAGATGCATCACGTTGTAAAGCCCTGAGCCATCAGGGGGCGTTCCGGCGCAAGGGAGGGCGTTCCTGCGCAGGAACGAATCCTAAAAGTGGCTGAGGGAAATCTACAGGATGTCAATCAGTCACTTTTAGGACAATGATGCGTGACTCAAACCCTGCGCCTGCTTGAAGCCGACGTACGGCTTGATGCAGCATTGGGGAGATAGGGCACCCCAGAGCATTGCTGGAGCTGCGCCATCGTTGGCACGCAACTCCAGCAATGCGCCGCCTTTACGGCACAGATGCGTAAGGCTTCTGTGACGTTTTGGGCCAATGGGTGGTGGTGGCATGGCGCACAATTACTGCCGCATCCCTGCTACTTTGCAGGGATGCGCCGGTAATTGAAAATATGACCCTTAGTGTCTAGCATTACGCAGTTCTTTACACTACACTCATACATAATTTCTCAGGCCAATGAAATGAACACAAAATACAAAACAAATAAGCATAGTAGCAAGCAAGGCTACTGAGAAGGAGAGCAGTGCACCTGAAATGCATAGAAGATTTTGAAATATAATTTACCTACAATGTAATCGGCAGCATTATTGCTCTTGGTAAAGAACAAAGATTTGCAAATAACAGAGCCGGATAAAACAGATTAGTGATGAAATAGCTAGAAATAGCTACTACTACTCACCAAGCCCGGGGACCTCTACGCCGAGCGCGTCCAGCAAGTCCCGTTCCCGGTCCATGACATCCGTCCAGCGGTGGATGGCCTGGTTATAGGTGCGCCGGACCCCAGAGAGCTTAAATTTGGCCCGGCACACCTTCTCCCACCGCTTCCGGCGCTCCTGGATGCCATAGCTGGTTGCGATCTTGCTGCCTCCCAGGATGGTCTTGGGGAGGCGGCGCTGGACGTGGAAGACGAGTGCGGCCACCTCCTCCGCGCTAAAGATCTCCCGTGGCATCACTAGCTGCCCCCTCAAACGCCCGCACGGGAGCCGTGCATGGGGTGCGGGACCCTTCCCCTTCTCAGGGTGCTTCCCGGCTCCCTTTACCATGGTCTGGGCAGAAATTAGTTAAATAATAAAGAAAAAATAGAATAGGGAAGAAGAAAAGAAAAGAGTTTAAAAAAGTAGTTTAAAATTAACAAAAAGTAGCAGAAAACACAAAAATATAGAGCTAGAAAAATAGAGGGATAGATAATAAGTAAAAGTAGATCAAAAAAACTTCAAACAAGCAAAGGATGGCAGAGATTCAGAGAGGATACAGAAAGCATGCCCAGAACCATAGCAATGAATGAGAAACAAGATGGCCGCGCCCGTTCACGACCGCGTGGGTAAGTTCGCGCGAGATTTTCCTCGCGATCACGCGCAAAATTGTACTAGCGAGCAGCACACTTTGCGAGATTACACATAGCGACCGGAAACGGAAGTACGTCACGCAAACAAGATGGCCGCGCCCGTGTACGACCGCTAGGGTAACTTCGCAAACGTATCCCTACAAGCGCCTTACAAACATGCAAAAAATCACGCGAACATACACACCGCAAAAAAAAAAATAGTGTATTCGCACGTATTCGCGGCTTCCGAAATCGATCTCGCACGGATTCGCGCCCCGCAAATGGCGCGAAATTGCAGAAAAACGATTTTTGCTAAACTGAAAGCAATCAGCAGGTGCAAAAGTTCAAACTTAACATTAGTAACCATTCACTCTAGTGCTTCCTGAGGGGCCCCTCCAGAGTTCAGTTGCCTATTGGCAACTATTCCATGACCCTGCTATGACCCAAACAGCAGGCTCATAGAATAGCTACAAGTAGACCATAAAGGTCCTGTGAAAAAAAATTGCACTGCAACAGAAAGCAAATTACAGATAAGGAAGGAAGCAGGTGCCAGCCAGACTGGAAGTTTCAAAATTACTGACACATTAATCACCCCCAAATTAATTCATGGCAGTTGAAGAAGGGCAGGTGTGCTTGCTTTCATTGCAACAGAAAGCAAATTACAGATAAGGAAGGAAGCAGGTGCCAGCCAGACTGGAATTTTCAAAATCACTGACACATTAATCAACCCCAAATTAATTCATGGCAGTTGAAGCAGGGCAGGTGTGCTTGCTTTTTTTCACCCCCATAATCTACAGTGATGGTGGCAGTGAGGATGTACCAGAGGGTGGCATGGGTGTACCAGAGGGTGGCAGTGGTGAAACAGAGGGTGCTGTGAACCTGTGATGATAAACCAGACGTAGAAACAACATAGTCGCGGCCGTTGCGAGCCGAAAAGTAAGTTCGCAATTGCGAAATGGTCCACAAATCCTCGCGAACACTCGCCAACACAAAAAATGTAAAAATCCGCTAATCCGCGAGAGTTCGCAGATTTTGCGTATTGCGAATCAGTAAATTCGCAAATTCGCGTACGCGAGATCCGCTAGATCCGCCCATACTTAGTCCTCTTCACCTCTCCCATCAATGCACAAGGTTTAATCCCCAAAGTCATCCTCATACTGAACAATGGGGAACCTACGCACATAGACTGTATAAATACAGCACCTCTTGCTACCAGAGACACTGTGGCTCCGGCATGCCATCGCTCCAGCTAACAGTGGTCTGACGATCCCTATACGTACCAGGATCCTTAGGGGCCATCCGGAGGAGGGGCTAGTGGTGTGCGATCCATTGCAGTTGATTCTCCCTTGCGAGATGTCCAGATCAAGTCCAGGATGAAGTCCCACACTCTCACTATTCAGCCATTGGGGGTCAAATAAAGCCTAGTGGGATCCTTGGCTCTTAGACTTAGGCTCTTTTGCTTAGGCTCCTTGGCACCTACTTACATGCAAGGTACATTTAGATACATCTAGATAGGCATCATAGGAGTATGCACTTTATTTTATAAATGCATTTCATATTCATGTATTTGTTCATGACTATTGCAAAATGGTAAAACACTACTATTCCTCTTTATTCACTGTACTGCTGGTTCTATATCTCTGTGACTATGTTACAGTTGTAGCAGTGCACTTACTTTACATATGAAGAACAACGGTACAATAAATTCTTATTGTAAACATGCTCAACTGTTTCTTCTGTGTATCTCTCTGACAGCAAAACAAGCAAGCATAAGTGACTAGGTAAAAAGTAGTATATTGTTCTCATGCGTCTGAGGTTCTTATGTTCTGATGTTGCAAAAACGAATCTCTCTGATAACAGGAGATTCTAGTGGCACTGCAAGCTAGCTAATGAGAAAACATAGGCTGACATATTCAGTGAGGGTGTACAGACTCAGTTTTCCATCAAGCCCACAGTATATGTTATCCATAAACAGCGTAGGTCCTGTATGAAAGGGTACTATCAGAACTACACTACACTGGCTTGGCAGTTCTGGTTGGATGGTTTCTTTATGAGCAAGACCAAGGCTGATTCGCACATGCCTAATTCTCTTCTGAGGTGGTATGGTGTATAAAAGAACAATGTATTGGAATTCCATCTGGAGTAATTATCGGTGGCTGCGATTAATTCAAACATTTCGTCCCTCATTGTTTTGTTTACTGGATCTTCTAAGATCAATAACACTTCAGCATGCAAGAATATTTTGAATCCCAAAACTCCTATTGTTATTGCTTTAATTTATTTAATTTGATGGATCGATATTGCCCATGCCGCCAATGCAAATATTAATGAAGATAATTGGCAACTGTGTGAAGTCCACTTCAAGATTTTCACAGGGTCTGAAAGTAGTCAATGGCCATTTGTAAAAGTTTTAGCAGAACGCCCATGTTAACTTAGTTCTAAAGGAGTTACCAAAATACAAGCATCACAGAAATTCCTGTTCCATAATGTCAAAACATTTCAGCATTAATTCTTAATGAAACATTTTGTTAAACAAACCGATTTGTATAGTCTGTTGAATCTAGTGCGTGTCTTACATTGTTCCAATACATCTTTTTGATGTGTAAACATGTGTTGATCTAGTAGCTTAAATGCTGTGGATAATCCCTGAGACTACATATTTCAGGAATTTTTATAATGCTCATTCCTGTGGGCCATGGGTATATAATATGTACAATGAGCTTTCTGGAGGATTACTATTGTTTTCAACATTTTAAAATGTGGTGGAAATGTATTTTCTTTTACTACTTACATTATACATTTCATTCATAATCTGCCATAAATTATAAACATCAATTCTGAAAGGTTTTGGCAAAATCTCTAAACTAAGGCTCTGATTTGAAGTTTTGTGGGCAGCCCGCCGTCTGTTAGGGCAGCAGAGGAATTAACCTCCTCAGCCCTTGCAGGCTATCACTTGCCACATTCAGAGATCTCTATGCCTTCTCGGGTGCTGCAATCAAAGCATCTCCTCTGAAGGCATTGAATATTTACAGAGTGGCTACCACGTTTCATTTGCCCAGAAAGCACATTTTTCTGTTGAACAAGAATTAACTTTCAAAGCAGGTGTTTGTTTATGTAAAATAAAAACTAATGACCCTTACACCCTGGGAGTTTTCTGTCAGAGTATGGGGATCATTTTGCTGACAGTCTCATAGAGAAAACAATATTAGATTTTTTTTTCCAAATAGTGTGAATGGCCTCATGTATACACACAAATGGCCCCAAGTTATTTGGACAATCGGTGTAAGTTTTCCACCCGCGGAGCCAGCGGGGGCTACACGATGAGAAAGATGATGGTCTGCCTGACTCTAAGGGCTCCAATTCACAGAAATAACTTAGGACAAAATCCTTAACTTACTACTTTTGGTATTCACAGGACGTACTTACTACTTTAGGTATTCTCAGAATGCACTTACTACTTTTGGTATTTCCAGAATGGATTTACGACTACTAACTTTACGTCAGGACTCAGGCCTGAGATTCTGGCCCGGTGGCGGAGATTCTGGCCCGGAGGTGGAGGTTCCGGCCCGGAGGTGGAGATTCAGGCCCGGTTGTGGTGATTTCAGCCATGGCTAAGTCTCCGCCACCGGCCGGAATCTCCATATGCAAGAAGCACAGTCATTATTTTCCTATGCTAATTTTCTTGCCTCTTGTTTCAAGGTTGAAGTTCATATAAGAACAATGTGTGTCAGCCAGGTGACTAAACATGTAACTCTGTTCTTTAGTAGTAAGTTGTTGTTGTCATGCTTCTTTTTCATCAGTAGGGTTTTACTACTTTCTGCCTGTCCACACAATATTCTTCACCAATTTCGGTGGCATGACTGACTATATAGGAGTTTATCCTCTTCCATCAAGGTCTGTTGTGGGATACTCCATTGAGGAGAAAATAAGTGGGCATTGCAAGTTTGCTCATAGCGTGATCATTCAACTATTGAGTTAGCTGTATGCAATGTTTGGATGCTGGTGTTTGGATTTGTGTGCTGTATAAGGCAGTTTGTGTGATGTAGAGTGTAGTGGTATGGTGCTCTATTAGTGTGTGTCCAGGGATACAGAGATTATATTGCAGTGAAGTTATTGTGAATAATACATCGGAATAGTCACCCTTGGTAGCAGGGCATGTGGGGCAACTGTTAGGAGGTTTTCAGAACCGAAGATCACATCCAGTTTTTGCCCTGATGCCTGGGTTGGACCTTTGACCAGTTGTTTCAGGAGTACGGGTTCTAAGTTGAAATATGGAAGGTCTGTACTGGAACTTCTGTTAAAAAACGCATAAGTCAGTAGCGTAACGAAACTTGAGGGGGCCCCCCTGCAAAGCACAATGAGGGCCCCCCCCAGCGGCCCGGCCCACCACCTACCACTTTGCCCCACCGATAAAAATAAGCAGTCACCTAAAGCCATATTTTCAGCACTTATCTGCGCATACTTCGAACAGCAAATAGAAATAGGATGCGCTTTAATTGTGTTCTAGGGCTGCCTGAATGATCCATGTCTGATAATTAAAGAGATCAAAGACAGAAAAGTCACATTACAAATACGTACATTCCTATTTATAACCCTATTTAGTGTCAAGACGAGGTCTTTCAGGGTCTTTAAACAATACATGGCTGGCATTTTTCTTTTGGCAGCCCTACTTTATATTCCTTTCCATTAAATGCATTCTCACACTACAGCAATAAATGTAAATTTCAACTGTAAGGAATAGGCAGAGGGGGGGCCCTCTTTTTTGGTCACAGTATGCCTAGGCTTTCGGGTGTCGACCTGCCTCAGGCCCATAGTTATGCCTACTGGCCTACGTTCTCCTATTCCCACCTACCTGCACTTGTTCGGGGCTACCCTGGTTGTACAGATACTGTTTTCATGTTCGTCCATGGCATTACCCTCAGAAATCAACATGTCTATCTCTCTTTATCTCTCTCCCCCTTCTCTTTATATCCCCCTCCCTCTCTCTCTGTCTCTAACCCCCTCTCTCTCCCTGCTTCTCCAATCATGGTATCACCTTGCCTGTGTTACCCCATCTTACTCCGGATTGCTCGCTGGCCTGAATGTCTGCATGTAGAGGCCCCTCGTTCTCACCACAATAAATGCTGTCCTTACCAATGGATTGCAGAGTCTTACAGTCTCCCAAAGAGACTTCCTGTACTTTACTGCCTCCGGTCATAAAGGTACATATTGTCTCAGCAACTCCTGTTATCATCCAGTGTGCCCTTAAGTGTTCATTGATTGGCGACTCACTGGGACAGAAAGAAAGCCTGGCACCAAAATAAAAGTAGCCCTCATTAGCAAATCAGACAGCTAAAAGAGTGGCCCATTTGCATATAGGGTAATTTTCATCTTATCAAGACATACTATATATGTGATTTCAAGGTATGGCAGACTGCATGAATTTTTGCTTGCTGCAGTGCAAAGTTTGTGGTAACATAATGGATAGCAACAGTAAAACCCATCATACTAGATTCAACAGGCCGACAAACAGCCTACAAATCAGCCCACTCTCTAAGGTGTCACCTCTACTCTTTTGGGGACAGTACTAGCAGTGGGAGAGGCAATGAAAAAGAAAGCTCTTAGCTGAGGCTGCCACTTCACATGCTGTAGGTGTTTAGCAAGGAATGTGTGACTGTGTTTATTTAAGGATACTTCAGGCAAGGTTTGTGGTATTATCCAAAAAGCACCAGTAAAACCCAGAGCACCAGACCATAAATGCTGAAATAAGTCACTTGACACACTGACCTGCAAAGATACCCCTCAGGACTGTATGCACAGGTGGCAGGATGGCAATGAAAAAGGAAGCCATATGCTCTATATATGTTTTATAACTTAGGTATGAGAGATTGCTCCGGCAAGGTTTATATAGCAGAGAAATAAGCAAGAAAACACAATGCACAAGACCCTACATGCCCACAAACAGTCAAAACAAATTATCCCACACTGTGACCTGTCACACATAGCCTTTGGGGATGGACATTATTGGTAGTGGGCGAGGCAAGAAAATAAGATAGCTGCCTTCTATCACTTCATACACGTTATAGGTGTTTTCACTTTTCAGTAATCACACCATGCATTTGAGCTTGCTTCAGGCTTTGCTTTAAGATCGGGGAAATCATCTTTAAACTCAGAACAAAAGACCCATTTGGCCTACATACTGCCAAAATGAACCAGCCCACACACTGACCTCCACAGCTACCCTTCAGAACTATAATGCACGGGCAGTGGGTGCGGCAATGAAAAGGGAAGCTGGTGTCCACTGGCTCAATATAAGGGGCCAGTCAACACACTGCATAGATGCAGCTATGTTTTTCACCACACATGGCGCGGATAGGCCAGGTGGTATACTTGAGGGAGAAGCTGGACACGGCTTGTTTAAATCCAAGGGTCAGGATCAGCAATCTTTGCCAGTAACTATAAAGTCAGTGCATTGGCCGGTCAGATGTAAGTGAAGGCCAAAGTATCTTTGAGACAGCAGACTGGCAGACTGTGAGAAGTTGGCCTGATGTATGATGTCTCCAACTCTTGGAGCACCTTATATCAGTCCAAACAATCCCTTATGGTGGTGGTTGTAAGTCAACCTTAAAGACAAGCTATCCTAGAGGTAGCATGGACTAAGCAGCCTAAAGGCTTAACTCAAGAGGACATGTGAAGCCAGCTGTTTTATCATATGCAATCCTATAATATCAAATGAAAGGACACCACACAAGTTATATATTATAAAAATATATGTATTTATTCTCAGAATAATCCCCTGTACTCTTTATGAGTATAGAAGCAGCAGCGTTTAAACAAAAGCACAATATAACATATGAAAGTTGCACGTTTATGGATGAGGCCGGTGGCTACTCAAACCATATATCAAAAGAGTTGTATAAGTATCACTAATCGATCAGTGGTAAGGCCTAGGGTCTTGGGAATTGCTGGGACTACACTGGACTAACAGCAGTTAGGACGGGAGTAGCCCGCGGGAATCGGGTGCAGCGCTAAAAGGACACGCATGCACCAATGCAAAGTCAATGGTGTGTAAAAGTTATCGAGTTACAGTTTTAAGGGTCTTCCGACTGGACTAGAAGGACAAAACTTTAGACTTGGACACCAGAGGTATAAACCACTACAGGAGCACCGGCGTTCAAGAGTTACCTCACCCACAGGAAGCGGGTGCACAGGTGCAAAAGCTTGTCGGGTCTCGTCGTGTAGATCTATGGAGCCGGGAGATGAAGATGCTGCAGGCGGCCAGATGGGAAGAGTCCGATGTGATCCAAGGGCGGATCGAAGATGTAGAGTGAAAACAGAGGGGACAGAGTCTGGGTCACTAGCTGGAGAAGTGTGGCTCAATGGTTAGAGCGGCAGACCCTGATGCAGAGGTTTAGCCCGGGACCAGGGTTCAATTCCCCGCCTCGGCGGGTCTTGGGCTCAAAAATTCCACGGACCTGATAATTCTCACATCGGTGCCTATTCCAATCATGGAGTCCCACTCTGCAACTCTGGGCAATAGCTTGCTTAATCTCCACAACGGCCCCCACAACGCTAAGGATGCCTGGCATCCGCCTTGGGGGTGCCCAGGAGTGGACACCTCACAGGGAAAGCCAGGATGGGTTCCACAGCGGTATTCGTACAAGCGCCTTGAGACCCTTGTGGGTGAGTAGTGCGCTATACAAGTATCAATTTACTAGCCAGTGACCAGGAGGGAACCAGGAAGGAACCAGGCAATGTCGGGCGCAATCAGGTGGTTGTCATGAAGCTTGTCTCCACTGCCACGTGGACTCTGGGACATCGAGGATGTCCTGGAGAGAATCACGAGCTGTCCCCCAAAGGCTCTCGCTGTCGGCGGTGTCGGCTTCTGGATCGGAGTCAACAGGCCTTGGCAAATGCAACCCACGCAGGATTCGAAGATCGCTTCTTACTCGGACCAGCATGGTCTGAGCGGGTGCTCCTTTTCAGTGGAGCGAGGGCCAGTCTGGAGCAACTAGACTAGCAGAGCAAATTAAAGGTTCGTCGGTACTAGGGCCACTAGCCAAGGGGCAAGCGACCGGACCAACGCGTCAAGCAGGAAAATGCAAAAGGGCCCCACGCAGCACTCGATGAGTGTGGAGGGGTGAACTTCGAAGCAAAAGCTGCTCGGGGCTGGAGCTTCTCAAACTCCAATGCACAGCTTCGAGGGAGCCTTGGATGCTGCACGGTCAGCACTTCATAGTTTTTCTAAGATGGCCGGCCCCACGCTTCATGTCGCCTCCACGGGTCTCAGCTTTGCAGGGACTGTGGATCGGGCTGTTGGAAGGCAGGAACGCTGGGTCTTGTTGATCTCTGCTGCTTGAGTTTTAGCAGGAACTGCAACAAAGCAAATGGTGACGTGCTGGATGATGCCTGTTTGCACAGGGTGGTCACTCCTTGACCACAAGGGAGATTCTTCAGTCTTCCACTTCGAGTGGGATGTCGAAGGGTCCAGAGTTTCATTTCATAAGTTTCAGTCAGGATTATCTGATGTGCATCAGCACAGCTCCTACTTTTATTCCAAATCAAGGGGCTGGATTACCTGCTAGGTCGCTCCTATGGGTGGGACCCAGGAAGGGAGTGGTTACACCCCTTTCCCTTTGTCCAGTTTCGTGCCAGAGCTGGGGCTGGAGTGCCCCAGAACCGGTTTGACTGGATTTTGCATGGGACACCTTGTGTGCCCCAGGCAGTGTCTAGTTTCTTTCAACCCTCCCTGCTCCAATCCACTATCTCCTGTCTGGGGTGGTGTAACACCTCCCTGTGACAGGAAACCCTTTGTCCAGGCCTCCCCTGCCAAGTTTCGGTCAGCAGCAGGAGGTCAGACTTGTGTCGGGGCAGCAGCATCCATTTTGTAATGCTGAGGCTCTGGTTAGGATTAACTGCGTTTTAAGTAAAGTAACATGTCTTCTCCCTCTAGAAGGGTGGAATGCTACCCCCGTTGCCAGAACTGGCGAGGGGGTAGTATTCCAAAGTGTATGACACCAAACACGACATGTTTTGATAAAGCCAAACCAAAGTTAGCATTAACCGCGAGGATTATAATGGAGTATATGGTATGGCAGTATCACTGGAACAGCAGTAAGGAAATGGTTCCGAACACTGCAGACAGGCTCAGCTCATGCTAGAGCACCATCTCACATAAAACCAAGCACTCTGCCTCCAGGATTGTAAAGGCCTGCCATAGGAGTGACTTATAGGTGCATATGTGTCCAGATATAGGTTTAGACATAGGTATACTATATCTAAGCAAGGGGTGATTACACCACCTGCCTCAGCTGAGTGATCAGCCAGTTGTGTCGATTTAAGTACCAGCCAGGGGTGGCAAAAGATATGCTTCAGCCCCTGGTAGGCCTTGGATGCACCTATGCCCTGAGCACCTATAGTGCATGGTACAGGGGCTGACAAGGTGTCCAGTACCAAATTGGTGATGTACCTATAGTACATGTCTGTGAATTTAGAGAGAGAACAGCAGGCTGTGGGTCTGATTAGCAGGCCCACAGCCACATTAAGTCGAAAACCAGTGAAGCAAAAAGCAAACATTGGGGTGACCATAGGATAGCAGACCCTACTCTCCTACACAACCCCCCCCCCCCAAATGCAGGGACATTAAACTTAACCTTGACCAGATAAGTCTTCATGTTCTAAGTGGAAGTACCTGGAGAGACCATCTGCATTACCATGGTCAGTCACTGGTCTGTGCTCCACTGTAAAGTCCATCCCCTGTAGGGAAATGGACCACCTGAGCAATTTGGGATTTTCACCCTTCATCTGATTGAGCCACAAGAGGGGCTTATGGTCTGTCTGAATTAGGAAGTGAGTACCAAACAAGTATGGCCTCAACTTCTTCAGGGCCCAAACCACAGCAAACTCCTCCCTCTCCATGGCTGACCAACGTTTCTCTCTAGGGGTCAGCCTTCTGCTAATGAAAGCAATGGGCTGGTCTTGACAATCTACATTAAGTTGTGAAAGCACAGCTCCCACCCCAACTCAGAAGCATCTGTCTGAACAATGAACTGTTTGGAGTAGTCAGGACTCTTAAGGATTGGTGCAGAGCACATGGCCTTCTTCAGGTCATCAAATGCCCTTTGACAGCTAACTGTCCACTGAACCTTTTTGGGCATCTTCTTGGATGTCAGATCATTCAATGGTGTCACAATGGACCCATAGTTCTTTACAAATTTCCTGTAATACCCAGTCAGGCCCAAGAAGGCTCTGACTTGTGTCTGGGTAGATGGAGGAGCCCAGTCCTGTATGGCCTGGATCTTGCTCTCCAATGGTTGAACTTGACCCCCACCTACTAGGTGGCCCAAGTACACAACCTTGCTCTGTCCTATCTGGCACTTGGTAGCCTTGATAGTCAGGCCTGTCTTTTGCAGGGCCTCCAGAACCTTCTTCAGGTGGATCAGGTGATCCTCCCAGGTAGAGCTAAAGACAGCAATATCATCTAGATATGCTGCACAAAAGTCATCCAACCCAGCAAGGACTTGATTCACCAACCTTTGGAAGGTGGCAAGTGCATTCTTCAAACCAAAAGGCATCACCACAAACTGATAATGTCCACTGGGGGTAGAGAATGCTGTTTTGGCTTTAGACTCCTCAGCTAACCTGATTTGCCAATAGCCAGCTGTCAAATCAAATGTGCTGAGATATTTGGCAGAAGCCAATTTATCAATGAGCTCATCTGCCCTTGGAATGGGATGAGCATCTGTCCTAGTGACAGCATTGAGACCTCTATAGTCCACACAAAATCTCATTTCTCTCTTTCCATCTTTGGCATGAGGTTTTGGCACAAGGACTACTGGGCTGGCCCAGGGGCTCTCTGATGGCTCAATCACTCCAAGTTCTAGCATTTTCTGCACCTCAGCCTTTATACAATCCCTGTCATGGTCAGGTTGCCTGTAGATCTTATTCTTCACAGGCAGACTGTCACCAGTGTCCACCTCATGGGTGCACCAGTTAGTTTGACTGGGTGTAAGAGAAAACATATGTCTATGGGCCTGCAACACCTGTCTGCAGTCCATCTGTTGCTGCTCAGAGAGGCTGCCTGCCAAGGCTACACCATCCACTGAACCATCATCAGGGTTTTGGGATAACAAGTCTGGGAGAGGGTCACTCTCTTCCTCCTGTTCCCCATCTGTAGCCATGAGTAAACCCATGTCTGCCCTGTCCACATATGGTTTCAATCTGTTTACATGGAGCACCCTGTGGGGGCTCTTAGGGGTGCCAAGGTCCACCAAGTAGGTGACCTCTCCCTGTTTCTCAAGTATGGTGTGGGGTCCAGACCATTTGTCCTGGAGAGCTGCTGGGGCCACTGGCTCCAACACCCACACCTTCTGTCCTGGCTGGTACTCAGTAAGAACAGCCTTTTGGTCATGCCAAGCTTTCTGTAATTCTTGGCTGGCCTCCAGGTTTTTGGATGCTCTCTCCATGTACTCAGCCATCCTGGAGCGGAGACCAAGTACATAGTCCACAACATCAAGTTTAGGCTTTTTGAGAGGTAACTCCCATCCTTCCTTCACAAAACACAATGGACCCCTCACAGGGTGGCCAAACAAAAGTTCAAAAGGGCTGTAGCCAACCCCCTTCTGTGGGACCTCTCTGTAAGAAAAGAGTAAGCAGGGTAAAAGGATATCCCATCTACGCCTGAGCTTTTCATGTAATCCTTTTATCATTCCCTTTAGGGTCTTGTTGTATCTCTCCACAAGCCCATTGCACTGAGGATGATAGGGTGTGGTGAACCTATAGTTCACTCCACACTCTGTCCACATTGCTTTTAAGTATCCAGACATGAAGTTGGTACCTCTGTCTGAATGTACCTCCTTTGGAAAGCCCACTCTGGAGAAAACTCCAAGTACTGCTCTTGCCACAACAGGAGCTGTTGTGGTCCTCAGGGGAATTGCCTCTGGGTACCTGGTGGCATGATCCACTACCACCAGGATAAATCTGTGCCCAGATGCTGTTTGGGGATCCATTGGTCCAACAGTGTCAATCCCAACTCTCTCAAAGGGCACCCCCACCACAGGTAGAGGTTTAAGGGGGGCCTTTGTGGTGCCACCTGATTTGCCACTGGCTTGGCAGGTGTCACAGGAGCGACAAAAGTCCTTGGTATCTTCTGACATGTGAGGCCAGTGAAAGTGAGGGACAAGCCTGTCCCAAGTCTTATTCTGGCCTAAGTGTCCTGCAAGGGGAATATCATGGGCCAAGGTTAGAAGGAAGCCCCTAAATTGCAGAGGTATAACCAACCTCCTGGTAGCACCAGGCTTGGGGTCTCTAGCCTCTGAATAAAAGAGCCCATCATCCCAATACACTCTATGGGTACCTTGAGCATTCCCAGCAGCCTCAGCAGCAGCCTGCTGTCTGAGGGGTCAAGAGAAGGGCAAGTTAACTGAGCCTGCCCCAGGTCTGCCCTTGAGGGTCCCCCTGCCCCTAGAAACTCAACCTGATCAGGTTCAAGCTCTTCAGGGACAGTCTCCTCTTGGGTCTCAGAATCATCCTCCTGTGAGGTCTGATCCTCAGCCTGGGACAAGTGGGAAGGCACTGCCTTAACCCTCTTGCTCTGTCTCTTGGGTTGTGGTTGGTCTATTGTTTCAAGATCCACCACAGGTTCAGGTGGGCTCTTCTTAGCCTGGGACCTGGTTACAGCAAGGACATGTGCTGAAATCGCTAGCATTTCTGCATGAGTCCTGTACTCCACTTCTGACCATAAGGATTCCTCAAGATCATTGCCCAAAAGACAGTCAACTGGGAGGTCTGCACTAACAACAACTTTCTTGAGGCCAGTTACTCCTCCCCAGGAGAATTGAACAACAGCCACACTATGTGTGGTAGTGGCATTGCTAGCATTGGTCACTAGGTAGTTCTCACCTAGTATGATTTGTCCAGGGTCCCAAAGTTAGGTGTCACCATGGTGACACTGGCACAAGTGTCCCTGTAGGCCTGAGCCAGTTTCTCATTAATCAAAGGCGTCTGTCTATATTTGCCCAAAGTACTGGGACTCATAGGTGTGGTCACAGATATGTCCACATCATATAGCATAACTGCCTGAGTAGGGATTCTGACTAGGCCAGACTCCATCTCAGTACCCAAGGTTAACCCTACTATCCCCTTAGGTTGCGCACTACCACTGCTAACTGTACTAGGGGGTGCAGGTGCTTTAGGGGCTGTAGTGGTAGGAATTGGATTTTTCTTAGTGCATTCACTCCCCCAGTGGGAAGTGGACTTACAAGTATTGCACCAAGGTTTCTTTGGGCTATCATTCTTCTTTTTCTTGTTTCCATTTTGGGAACCACCCTCCTTATTAGAATTATTTTGGGGGCCTGTAGAAGACTTCTGGTCTTTTTCTTTCTTATCTCCACCCTTCTGGTCTGCCTTCTTTTGATCACCTCCTTGGTTCTGGGGTTTCTGCTTAACCCTTGTTCTGACCCATTTGTCTGCCTTCTTACCCAATTCTTGGGGAGAGGTCAGATCTGAGTCAATAAGGTGTTGATGCAATTGCTGGTTCTGACAGTTATTAAGGATCTGTTCTCTCATTATAAGATTGTACAATCCTGTATAGTCTGAGACTTTACTTCCCTGTAACCAACCCTCCAGAGCCTTAGTGGCACAATCAACAAAATCAGTCCTGTCCTGAGTCTATGCTTTTTGGGTGTCTCTGAACAACAACCTGTATTGCTCAGTGGTTAGGCCAAACCCTTCAATAAGAGCACTCTTCAGGACAGAGTACTTTTTAGCATCCTCAGGTCTAACAGTGAGGAGCTTATATCTTCCTTTCTCAGAAAAGGAGAGCCACAAGATTGCTGCCCACTGATCTTGAGGGACCTGCTGTACCATGCAGGCCCTCTCCAGAGCAGTTATCCATTTGTGGATATCATCCACATCTCTGTAGGGGAGCACAATCTTACTCAGGTTTCTATGTTCATAGGACCTGTCTTTATCCTTAGGGATAATGCTGCCACCAGTGAGTGTCTCCCCACTCAATCTCTGTTCTCTTGCAAAAGCAAGTTTAGCTTGGGCCAGGGCTACTTCTTCCCTCTCGATCTGGAGTCTAACAGCTCTCATCCTGGCCTTATGCTCTTTCCTCTGGGGGGAAGTCATTCTCCTCTGAGCTTCTCTTGAGGCACTAGAAATGTGAATATCCCTGGAAGGAGATCTCTCTCTTCTATTGCCTGGGAGAATTCTGCTATTGGGTCTGGGAAAGTGATTCCCTTCTCCATTCCCATGTAGGACCAAGTTGACTTGGCTAAGCCTCCCAACTGGTACCTGGTTATCCCTCTGATCCTGATCTGACTCTTCACCTTCTGATTCAGGGGGTATACACCTGTTACAACGCATTTTTTACTCCGCACTACCATTACAACGCGACTTTTACTCCGCATACCATTACAACGCATTGCGCTGGGGGGCGCTCTAGGATAGGGAATAAGTATAATTTACTATCCAACACCTTCCCTAGGGTCCACGGGGACTGGAGTTAGAATAGTAAATTATACTTACCACTATCCAGCACCTCTAAGCGCTATGCGTTGTAACGGTATGCGGTGTAAAAGTCGCGTTGTAACGGTCTGCGGAGTAAAAGTATGCGTTGTAACGTCATACATCCGATTCAGGGTCAACCTCCTCATCTTCTGGGGTGGTGTTCTCAGTATCTGGGGGATTCACTCCTTCTCCTGACCCTGAGGGAACTTCTCTAGCTTTCTCAAGATCATCCTTCTCCAGGATGCCTATCAGGATAGGGATGGTAGGGTTGTGACCCTTTTTCAGCTTCCTTGCAGTGCACAAGGCACTCAAGTCTCTATGGTTGAATTTGTCATAGCTGGAGGTTGCCCGTGGAAGGTCAATCACCACAGGTAGAGAAGTTGGAGCTTCACCTGTGCCAGACATGACTCTAGTGAGGTGTAAGTGATGCACTTACCTACACTAAGTGTTTTCCTACTGTACCTTGCCTGTGAGTTGTAGTCAGGGTGTGCTAAGCCCTTCTACCTACAACTACTAAGTTCAGTAGAACTTAAATATGCTAAGCTTTGTTTATATATACCTATGGTACTTAATGTGATCTTTCAATTTGATAAAAGATTGCAATGGTAAAACAACAGCAAGCTCAAATCCGCACTGCTGCTCACCAATGTGAGAAGTTGGCCTGATGTATGATGTCTCCAATTCTGGGGGCACCTTATATCAGTCCAAACAATCCCTTATGGTGGTGGTTGTAAGTCAACCTTAAAGACAAGCTATCCTAGAGGTAGCATGGACTAAGCAGCCTAAAGGCTTAACTCAAGAGGACATGTGAAGCCAGCTGTTTTATCATATGCAATCCTGTAATATCAAATGAAAGGACACCCCTGTACTCTTTATGAGTATAGAAGCACAAGCGTTTAAACAAAAGCACAATATAACATATGAAAGTTGCACGTTTATGGATGAGGCCGGTGGCCACTCAAACTATATATCAAAAAAGTGGTATAAGTATCACTAATCGATCAGTGGTAATGCCTAGGGCCTTGGGAATCGCTGGGACTACACTGGACTAACAGCAGTTAGGACGGGAGTAGCCCGCGGGAATCGGGTGCAGCGCTTAAAGCACACGCATGCACCAATGCAAAGTCAATGGTGCGTAAAAGTTATCGAGTTACAGTTTTAAGGGTCTTCCGACTGGACTAGAAGGACAAAACTTTAGACTTAGACACTAGAGGTGTAAACCACTACAGGAGCACTGGCGTTCAAGAGTTACCTCACCCACAGGAAGCGGGTGCACAGGTGCAAAAGCGTGTCGGGTCTCGCCGTCTAGATCTATGGAGCCTGGAGATGAAGATGCTGCAGGTGACCAGATGGGAAGAGTCCGGTGTGATCCAAGGGCGGATCGAAGATGTAGAGTACCGGAAAGCAGAGGGGACAGAGTCTGGGTCACTAGCCAGTGACCAGGAAGTCAGTCAGTCAGTCAAATACACTTTATTCGATTTGTTAAAATCATAAAAGGTATAAAAATATTTATATACATGCGTTAAAAATATACAGTATAACACATAAGACAATTTTTGTGTTAGCAGTCAAAAATTATTCGAAACATTTAATTATAGAGCTTTCATTTCAATAGGGAAAAACAGGCGACCTCAAAGTTAAAAATAATTATGTTTTGTGTGATTTAGTTCTGGACGCAGCTACCAAGAAGTTTGCAACGCTAAATATGACATAGGTGCTGCCTAAGAACTGAAGGTACATTACAGCAGGCCTCACCTGGGTGAAGCCCTCCTTTCTTAAAATTGGTAACAAATATTTAGCCCTTTCCAGAGCAAAAAACCTACAAAACATAGTAAAATGCATAGTATTTTGTATGGACTTATCATCACATCTACAAAATGGGGCTGCCTCTGGTTTAACCCATTTGGGGTAACTGCCTAAATGATAATGAATCAAGTTAAATCGGAACTTGGTCAGTAGAAACCTATGGAATGGCTTAGTGACAATGCCAAGATATGGCTCCATTGATGGGGAATGCAGAAGCAAGTAGTGTGATCTAACAGCCAGCTTCCTCAATTCCCCTTCCTCACGTGCCAGTCTCGTCCCCTCCATATATTGCTTTTTAATCACTCTAATATCCTCTCTCCTGATGCAGGAAGGTGAATGAAAAAGTTCCGGGCGACCGAGCTCGGCTAAAGATCTTCTTATATATTCCAGCCAGGGCACCTTTTTAGAGTGATCTAGGGACATGACATCGGCCATAATTGCATGGTTAAGAGATAGTTCACTGTTCAGCCATGTCCTAAGCCAGAATGTTATTGGGGCCAGCCTCAACCTGTCTGTAGCAAAGTCCAAACCAACCTCCATATGGGTCGAGAAGGTCTGGGTGGACTGGGGAACGGACAGCAGGGATCGTAAGAACCTGTTTTCCACCCTCTGGATTGTATCGTCTTTTATATAACCCCATAGGGCGGAACCATAAACAGCAATTGCCAAACATTTGGAGTTGTACATTTTTTTCATGGCCACCATCGGCCTGGCCCCCAACCTTTTGGAAAACCCCATGAGTGCTGTAGTTGACCTCGCCACCGCTAGACTCTTAGCCTCTCTCATCAAAGAGCACTCCTAGGTAAGGAAAAACAGCCACTCTTGTAACCACCTCACCCTTACATTTAAAAATTTTAGGTTTAGCCTTTTTACTATGGAAGCCTACCACCATGGTGTGAGATTTGTTGCCATTTACTTTTAAATCAAGTTGGTCCATGAAGGCCCCGAATGCATCCAACAACCGTTGCAATCCGATACCTGTGCGGGCTATAAGTACTGCGTCATCCGCGTATAGGAGGGCAGGAACTTTTGCCTCTCCTATACGCAGAACGTCCCCCTGTACTGCCTCCAGATGGCTACCTAGGCCGTTAATATAGATTGAAAACAGGAGGGGGGCCAGGATGCAACCCTGGCGCACCCCTCGCATAGATTTAAAGGAGGTCTTACATCTACCCTCCTTGGTGACTCTGACCTTGGCGAACAGCTCCTGATGAAGTGATGCCATAAAGTTTACCAAGGACCCATCTATACCAATCTTCAGGAGGATAGCCCACAGTTTAGTTCTATTCACTAGGTCGAAGGCCGAGGAGAGGTCCATAAAAGCCAAAAATAACGACCCTTCCTTGGCTACAGTGTATTTCGCAATCAAAAGATGCAAATTTGAACACTGTTCGACCGTACCTCTCTTCTCCCTGAACCCGTACTGGATGTTCGATATACCCCCACAACTTTCAATACTATCCATTAGTTTCACCAGAAGGACTCTTCCCAATATTTTAATAGCAGAGTCTAAAAGGGATATGGGTCTATAACAAAAGAGCAAACAAAGATGGCTGGGTTTAGATTGCGCTGGGCCACAGTGATATCAATATTATTGCATACAATACAGAAAGCTCCAAGGATAAGGTTTAGGCCATCTATCTACAACCAGCTGGCAGGATCAACTCATAACCATATAAGCAAAATACAACATATATCCTGAGCTAACGAGAGAATAAAATTGTATAAAGATCAAGTAACAAGTCAAAGTTTTCTTCTTTTCTTCTTTTATTTCATTTGATAAGCGTTCTTAAAATTATCTAGCCGACACGTGTTTCGTCTCTAGTGGTGTTCTACCACAGACTTCTTCAGGGCTGAACCTTCTAAGGTCGATTTATAACTCTCTCCTTCCCATTACCCCATCAGTGGTGTACCGGGAGTTGTCATTCCTAGTTAATCAAATATTTGTGTTTCCCGGCGTACTTTAGCAGCAATATGACACCAGATACTTTTCCTGTATGAAGACGTGATATCATCACAGGAAGAAAATACTTACTCTATGCATATGTGGAACACAGTGTCATATTGCTGCTAAAGTATGCCGGGAAACACGAATATTTGATTAACTAGGAATGACAACTCCCAGTACACCACTAATGGGGTAATGGGAAGGAGAGAGTTATAGATCGACCTTAGAAGGAACAGCCCTGAAGAAGTCTGTGGTTGAACACCATTAGAGACGAAACACGTGTCGGCTAGAGAATTTTAAGAACGCTTACCACATGAAATAAAAGAAGAAAAGAAGAAAACTTTGACTTGTTACTTGATCTTTATACAATTTTATTCTCTCGTTAGCTCAGGATATGTTGTATTTTGGGTCTATAACTCCCTGGGTCCTCCCTCTGACATTTCTTGAAGATTGGTACTATACCAGTGACCAGGAAGGAACCAGGACGGAACCAGGCAATGTCAGGCGCAATCAGGTGGTTGTCATGAAGCTTGTCTCCGCTGCCACGTGGACTCTGGGGCACCGAGGATGTCCTGGAGAGAATCACGAGCTGTCCCACAAAGGCTCTCGCTGTCGGCGGTGTCGGCTTCCGGATCGAAGTCAACAGGCCTTGGCAAATGCAACCCACGCAAGATTCAAAGATCGCTTCTTACTCGGACCAGCAAGGTCTGAGCAGGTGCTCCTTTTCAGGGGAGCAAGGGCCAGTCTGGAGCAACCAGACTAGCAGAGCAAATTCAAAGGTTCATCGGTACTGGGGCCACTAGCTAATGGGCAAGGAACCGGACCAACGCGTTAAGCAGGAAAATGCAAAAGGGCCCCACGCAGCACTCGATGAGTGTGGAGGGGTGAGCTTCGGTGCAAAAGCTGCTTGGGGCTGGTGCTTCTCAAACTCCAATCACAGCTTCCAGGGATCCTCGGATGCTGCACGGTCAGCACTTTGTAGTTTTTCCAAGATGGCCGGCCCCACGCTTCAGGTCGTCTCCACAGGTCTCAGCTTTGCAGGGACTGTGGATCAGGCTGTTGGAAGGCAGGAACGCTGGGTCTTGTTGATCTCTGTTGCTTGAGTTCTGGCGGGAACTGCAACAAAGCAAACGGTGATGTGCTTGATGGTGCCTGTTTGCACAGGGTGGTCACTCCTTGACTCCAAGGGAGATTCTTCAGTCTTCCACGTCGAGTGGGATGTCGAAGGGTCCAGAGTTTCGTTTCATAAGTTTCAGTCAGGATTATCTGATGTGCATCAGCACAGCTCCTACTTTTATTCCAAATCAAGGGGCTGGATTACCTGCTAGGTCCCTCCTATGGGTGGGACCCAGGACGGGGGGTGGTTACACCCCTTTCCCTTTGTCCAGTTTCACGCCAGAGCTGGGGCTGGAGTGCCCTAGAACCGTTTTGACTGGATTTTGCATGGGACACCTTGTGTGCCCCAGGTAGTGTCTAGTTTCTTTCAACCCTCCCTGCTCCAATCCACTATCTCCTGTCTGGAGTGGTGTAACACAACCCTGTGACAGGAAACCCTTTGTCCAGGCCTCCCCTGCCAAGTTTCGGTCAGCAGCAGGAGGTCAGACTTGTGTCGGGGCAGCAGCATGCATTTTGTGATGCTCAGGCTCTGGTTAGGCCGCATTTAAGTAAAGTAACATGTCTTCTCCCTCTAGAAGGGTGGAATGCTACCCCCGTTGCCAGAACTGGTGAGGGGGTAGTATTCCAAAGTGTATGACGCCAAACACGACATGTTTTGATAAAGCCAAACCAAAGTTAGCATTAACCGAGAGGATTATAATGCACTTAAGAGTATATGGTATGGCAGTATCACTGGAACAGCAGTAAGGAAATGGTTCCGAACACTGCAGACAGGCTCAGCTCATGCTAGAGCACCATCTCACATAAAACCAAGCACTCTGCCTCCAGGATTGTAAAGGCCTGCCATAGGAGTGACTTATAGGTGCATATGTGTCCAGATATAGGTTTAGACATAGGTATACTATATCTAAGCAAGGGGTGATTACACCACCTGCCTCAGCTGAGTGATCAGCCAGTTGTGTCGATTTAAGTACCAGCCAGGGGTGGCAAAAGATATGCTTCAGCCCATGGTAGGCCTTGGATGCACCTATGCCCTGAGCACCTATAGTGCATGGTACAGGGGCTGACAAGGTGTCCAGTACAAAATTGGTGATGTACCTATAGTACATGTCTGTGAATTTAGAGAGAGAACAGCAGGCTGTGGGTCTGATTATCAGGCCCACAGCCACATTAAGTCGAAAACTAGTGAAGCAAAAAGCAAAAATTGGGGTGACCATAGGATAGCAGACCCTACTCTCCTACACAGACCACAAGGACTGAACTCATTAGCACCATCACGTCCCTGCCGCCTTGGAAGCAGAGGGCTATAAGTCATCAAGAGAAGATGGGAAAGGAGAAGGAATAACGAAAACAATTGTCTGTTCAAGTCTGGGGATCTTTTTAAATTATGTGGTGTTGTCTGGTGAAGAGCTGCACATTTTCAAAGCCTGTTAATCTATTTCTCTAAAGAAAATGTATTGTTTTTACGTTTGCGCAAGTGATGGGTAGTTAGTGTTTGTGAATCATGAAGGCTCATAATTTATAAGGAACAACATAAGATCATAGTAAATCCTGGAGGCAGAAATCATTCAGTGTTGTTGGGGCTTTTTTCACACACAAAAATGTTGTATACGTGTGGGCAATAATTGCACAAGGCACAGCTGTGATGAAAGTGGAGGCAATGATTGCACAAGGCACAGCTGTGATGAAAGTGGATTTATGGTAATGCCATGTGACCTTTGGTAAAGGCTCCTATTCCTCCTGTGGCACTCCCCACAGTGGAGAAGTATGCATGGATGAAATGGAGCCTCCTTGAAAATTTACACATTTCTTTTTTTGGACTGTGGAGGAAAACGTCATGTGGAGAAACCACTAACCCTGCACCCCCACGAAGTTTGGAGCTCATCGCTTTCTCCTCCAACCTTGGATGGAGAGATACAGCAGCCCTTGGCTGGAGTAAAACTGTGAATGTTTCTTGTATGGAAAAATATTTGAGAAGACTTGAGAAATGCTACAAGTATAGATGTTGATGGGTGGTCCCAGGAAATCTGTAGTACTAAATAAATGTATACCCTCCAGAAATCGCTTCCAGGATATCTGGCAACAGTAGTAAAATAACATGTTGTAAAACGCAGCGCAGCACTGCCAGAGTCTGGGATCACCCTTTAATCACTCTCACACCCTGTCATCTTCAGACTTCTTGCCACAGAGGAAGTCTGAATTAGTTCATATCTGCAGCGTCAACATGCACACTTCCGCCTCAGCAGGAGGTGTGTGAGGAGGAATATAATGCATGCTTCATTTCAGAGTTCTATCTCGATGGCATGCTTCATTTTAGAGTTTGATCTCAAACATACATTATGAACTGCAAGTAACCAAAGGAGCTCTGTGACAAAATGTAGCAATTCACTGAGATAGCCTCATAAAATGCAGTTTAGTGAACTGCATGGTACACGTTCTTTGCAGCAGGCACATAAACCCTTTGCACTACTTCATGATCGGTGAGAACTGCCACTAGACAAAACGCTGATCTCCCTCCTGAAGGAACATTATTTGCTTGTGTTATATTGACATTTTAACAGTTTCCTTAAAACATCTGGGCACACAAGGAAAAATTAACATCAGCGCTACTTGTCACGCTGGTGATTCAAACCTGCCAGTAGAGAGGAAAACTAGGCCCTGTCAGCAGCAACAATATCAGCAGCGCGTTATTTAGCTTACCTGTGTGCCTCAAAATCTTACAACTCTGTGCTGCTGCAGCCTTCTGCCTTAAGTGTCCGTGAGCCACACGGACTGCAGACAGTTATCACTGTCTCCTAGTGCTGCGTTGAATTAAATGGGGCGTACTTACTGAAGGTACTGTGTTCTCGTGCATGTGTATTCAGAGGAGTAGGAGAAACCAGGTTCCTGTGCGTGCTGATTCTGAGGTGAATGGACTATGAACCCCCTTGCTTGAAAGGATTGTACAAGAACCACTGCTCCCGTCGATGGGGAAACATGGCGGCAGCTAGTTGAGCTGTCGCTGTACTCCGTCCTGAGTTCCTGTTCGTAATGGTTTGAGTGTGAGCGTCGAGCGAGAGGGGGACCGTTCGGCGGATCGGCAGGCTGGTGGATCAACGGATTCGGATTCGGGCATTTTTTTTTAATGAAATCCGGTGTCCGAGTGCCTCGGTGTTTGGCGCTTGATGTGTGGAGGCGGAGAGTTCTTTTTCGGCTCCGCAGCCGTTCCTGGAGCTGCTGACCTAAGACGCGACTCTGCAGCCGGGTGTACCGCAGCTGAGCTTACCCTGCCTTCCGACCCCGAGTTGACTGAAGCAGGGAGGCGGCCTGATTACCAGCTCTCTCGCACAGGGACGAGGCTGGCTGCTTTCGGCTTGCAGCTTTGGAGTTTAGCTGCGCTGAAACTCCGCCGCGGGAGGAAGATTCCCAGCCTTATCCTGGGACCGCGAAGAAGCTTGGTGGAACCCTGCTCCAGCTCCGGTATCTCCTCGGTATCTGGTAGGAGGTGCAGGGGGGGGGGCGGAGGAAGAGAAGGACACAAGGGGGGTAAAGCCTAGTGTAGACGTTGTCTCGGCTGAGGCTGCTGCTGAAACATCACAGGGGGGCTATATCAGGCTAGGGAGCCCGGAGATACATAGCGCAATACCTGTGATACCTGCGCCTGCGAATCTGGAGGCCCCTGTTGTTAGCCTGACCCCCGGTCTGTCTCCTCCCATAGAGATCAGTATAAAAGTGAGCACCCCATATACAACTACAAATCTAAAACCTAAGGCCAGAAGGAGGGGGAGAGGTACGCTTAGCAGGAAGGCCAAAACTGCTGGGGGGCCCACTGATTTGGGTGTGGGGGTTGAGGCAGAACAGAGCTCAGAGGCAACAGCAGCTTCAAGTCAGGCAGCACAGGCGGTCCCTTCAAAGAATAAAGTCTACTCATATCTAACTGGTGAGGTTAAAGCGAAACGTGCTTTCACTTGCAAAACGGTAAAGGGCTCTAAAAGCTCCAAAAACGCTAAGGCAGCTAATAATGTAGGGTCTAGGATAACGCCGTCTTTATGGTCTTATTTTAAGGTTGTCCCGCAAATCTTGCATCTTCCCGACCAACAACCACCTGAAGCCACCTCTCCTACGATGGCGTCGCTGAAACACCATGAGCCTACTGCACCAGGCGCAGACACAGATCTAAACACCTCTATCTTAGTGCCTGTACCTGCTACAGGGCTTCTCCCTGCTACAGCAAACTCCCCGCAGGACTTGGCTGATGCGGTAGATGCGGATATAAATCTAGAGGCAAATACAGCGGATGCCACAAATGAGCTTCATGAGATAAGTGTGGTTCATCCTGGATTGAAGGTCGGGGTCGAGGACGAGAGTGAGGTTAATGTTGATGACCCCCTAGCTCAGATCGTGAGTCCTCGCGGAGCACCGACTGTCCTCCTTTCCGATACTCCGGTACAAAAGCCAACAGAGGGATTATACTCTATGGAACCGCCGATCGTTAGCCCGCCAGCTATTCATGTACAAAATCCAAAAGGCTCTTTACATTTCACGGAGCCGCCGACTCTCTCGCCGATTCTCTCGCCCCCTTCAACACATCTGGTTGCAGCATCGTTGTCGTTGGCATCTAACCCAGGGTCGTTGTCATCTAAGTTGCTGATTAACACTGAGCTATTACAGGCGGACCCACGGGGGCTACGGCCTCCGACACATACCCGGGCAGTGGGGTTGATCCACCTTTAGCTTCATATCTCCAGGCGATGTTTTCATCTCTATCGGCTGATATCAAGAAAGGCTTTGAGGCTTCGGCAGCTATCCAATCCGAAATTTGGAATTTTTGCGAGTCCTTAGATAGCAAAGTAGGTAGCCTCGCCATAAGAACGGAAAGATTGGAAGATACAGTGGCAGGTATGTCTCTGCACTTGGAAGAAGCCAAGATGGATTTTGTTAAGCTCATAAAAGAAGATCTGATGCTGGCGGAGAGAATGGAGTCTCTGGAGAATAATGCGCGTCGTAGCAACCTCCGTATTCTCAATATCCCTGAAGGTAGTGAGGGATCGGACATCAAGCATTATATCACCCAATTGTTAAAAGAATACCTGAGATTGGATCAATCGGTCGAAGAGTTGTCTCTGGACATCCAACGGGTCCATAGAGACCCCTTCAGGAGGAATCCCCAAAGAACAAAGCCGAGGAAAATACTTGTGAACTTCCACACTTACACCCTAAAAGAGTCCATCTTGAGTCTGGCCCTAAAGCAGAAGTCATTGAGTGGGAAGGGTTTTAATTTCCAGATTAGATCAGACCTCTCAAGGGCCACGCTGGACAAACAATGGGAGTTTGGGAGGAGGTTAGATGCCTTTAGGAGCCTAGGTGCGGTAGCCCAGTTAGTCTTCCCAGCGGCTTTGAAGGTTATGCATAATAATACAATGCGTAACATACGATCAGTGCAGGCAGCTGATGAGCTGCTAATCTCTTTGGGGAGAGATAAGGACAAAAATAAGGGGACCTCAGGCTAAGTAGTAATATATTGTTTTTGTGGGAAAAAAAGGAGAAAAAAGGGAAGGGAAAAAAAAATAAAAAAATTAGTTTAGATAAACCCACGAGTAGTGTTAAGGGAGATGGGGAAGGGAAAGAGATGCTGCTATCAGTGTAATTGCTAGAGGAACTAGTAGAGTAACCTAAAGGGATTTTCTATTGGACCAGGAAATCCGTAAAAATTCTAATGATTACTATAAAACTATAAAATCAATGTCCTGTTCCCCTATCTTAGGGTCGTTTATCTCTTTCTCTGCTGCTTTCTTTTTTGTTTTCTTTGTTTTTTTCTCTCTCACTCACGCACAGGTAAAAGGTAACAGTTAGTTAGGACAGGAACTCAGCAGGGGTGCTATCTTCTGGTATTTCCAGATAGATAGAGTAAGGGTTTCCCATGGGGTGGGGGGTGGTTTAGGGGAGCACGAAGGGGGGGGTAAACATTTTTTTAAAAGTCCTCATTTTTTACTCGTTGTTATCTTCTTGGTTATGGAGAAATATAGGTCTGGAGGTAAACGTCGGTATTGTTAGTAGACATTTCCTTGAGGTTTGGTATTGGGGGGTGGTGGAGTGGAAACTGCTTCCATGGATAAGTTAAAAGTTCTTTCTTGAAACATTAATGGCCTGCGTTCTAGTCCAAGAAAGTGGAAGATTATGCAGTACCTTCGCGATTCCGACGCTCAGGTACTCATACTTCAAGAGACCCATCTTACAGAAAATGAAATTCTTTCTTTAGTTAAAAAAAATAGGTAGGTCGATTTCTGCGTTTCCACAACACAAAATACTAACCCTAGAGGAGTGGCGATTATCTTTAAAAAATCCCTAAAAGCAAGACTAGTTGATAAAACCGCAGACTCAGGGGCAGATGGCTCATTGTCTCGATAGTTATAGCTGGGGCCCCAGTCACCATAGTGGGCTATTATGGGCCTAACTAGGACGATCCATCAGCTTTGAGTTCAGTGTTTTCTCATATCCTCCTTTATCCAGAACCGATCATTTTGGCCGGAGATTTCAATGTGGTCTTGGACCCTAATCTAGATAAATCCCCGTCGAACAGACCGATACTTCCATCTAAAACTAGGGCCTTCCTAATTGAAAAAATGAAGGAGTTTGGGTACGTGGATATATGGAGATTTAAATCTGGGCTAAAATAGGGCATCTCATTCCGTTATTACAAGTATCATCACCAGTCAAGGATAGATTTAGCGCTGGTCATCCAGGAACTAGTTAAATCCGTGCAAAATGTTTATTTTCTTCCTTTCCATCTATCCGATCATGCAGCTTTGTGTCTGGAACTGGTCGGCCTGTTAAAAACCACACCTAGAACATGGTCGTTTGACCGATCCTTTCTCAATGCTCCAGGCGACATTTCCTTTTTAAAATCAGGGAAGCACAGGGTTTTTTCGATAATAACATCAGGTCCGCTTCCCCAGGTTGTGTCTGGGATGCATTTAAGGCTTTTCTGCGAGGCCTAATCACCAACAAGATCGCATATAAAAGGAAGATCTATAGAGACACGGTCACCTTGTTGGAAGCCGATCTGGCTAAGGTGCTGGAGAATATCCTGTTCATCCTACAGCACCACTAGAAATTCATAAAGATTGGCAAAATAAGCTAAGCACATTAAAAGGGGAATTGGGCTCAACCCTGAATGCACAAGTTCTCCAGAGATGGGAGGCCAGTAAGATGGCCCATTTTGAATATGGAGAATGTGCAGGTAAGCTCCTGGCGTGGAAGGTAAAAACAGATCGAGCCAGAAACAATATAGATCATATTAAAGTTGAAGAAGTGACTCACTCGGTAGATAGGGAAATCAGAAGTGCCTTTCGTGATTTTTTTAAGGACATCTATCATGATTCATGAGGACAAAACCATCGAGGTGAGGCAAGTGGATGATTGGCTGATCGGAGTATCCCTTCCTTCTCTTTCGCTCGACCAGAAAAATATCTTAGACGGACCCATTACGAATGAAGAGGTTATTAGAGCTATAACAGATAGTAAGAAGGGCAAGGCATCAGGCCCCGATGGCCTCCCCTCGGAGATCTATCTGGCCCTATTACCAACAATAGTCCCTTTCTTAACCCAGTTGTTCAATCAGATCTTCCAGGAGGGGTTGTTACTAGCCTCGGCGCATTACCTGACAGCGCTGTACTTGTTGCGCAGCTCTGCTGAATTTTAAACGGTCCCGTTTTTGTCTCTCTTAGTTAATTTCATTTCAGCACTTTTCCCTTGTTTTTAATTCTTGGTAATTGCCGGCCACGCTCTACTTGCACCTCTGACACTCTTACCCGCATTTTAATTGGTTATACACCGCACTCTTGCGGGTCCCTCGCCCCGTCTCGTTGGTGGCCATCTTCAGTGAGGGGGGTGGATCACAGCGGTCTAGTTCTCACTAGGAGGCTGGACCAGTAAAAATACCAGGTAAATTGCAGGTGAGCGCCCTTACTAGCCTCGGCGCATTACCTGACAGCGCTGTACTTGTTGCGTAGCTCTGCTGAATTTTAAACGGTCCTGTTTTTGTCTCTCTTAGTTAATTTTATTTCAGCACTTTTCCCTTGTTTTTAATTCTTGGTAATTGCCGGCCACGCTCTACTTGCACCTCTGACACTCTTACCCGCATTTTAATTGGTTATACACCGCACTCTTGCGGGTCCCTCGCCCCGTCTCGTTGGCAGCCATCTTCAGTGAGGGGGGTGGATCACAGCGGTCTAGTTCTCACTAGGAGGCTGGACCAGTACAAATACCAGGTAAATTGCAGGTGAGCGCCCTTACTAGCCTCGGCGCATTACCTGACAGCGCTGTACTTGTTGCGCAGCTCTGCTGAATTTTAAACGGTCTCGTTTTTGTCTCTCTTAGTTAATTTTATTTCAGCACTTTTCCCTTGTTTTTAATTCTTGGTAATTGCCGGCCACGCTCTACTTGCACCTCTGACACTCTTACCCGCATTTTAATTGGTTATACACCACACTCTTGCGGGTCCCTCGCCCCGTCTCGTTGGCGGCCATCTTCAGTGAGGGGGGTGGATCACAGCGGTCTAGTTCTCACTAGGAGGCTGGACCAGTACAAATACCAGTCATGCCGACGCTCAGCGTCACCGCGCAGCGGGACCGCCGGATTTTCGCCGGAGTTACGCCTGAGTTCAGCCCCTCTGCGCCCGTCCGCGCTGAGGACGGGCTGCAGGACGGGCTGGATTCGGCTTGTCCCCCTCTTCCATTACTTGATGTAAGTTGGCAATATACTATCTCTGATCTGCTGTCTCTCAAACCATCTGCGCATTCTTGTCACTATCGTTTTTCTCCTGAGGGGATTATACACTCCCCACATTGTTTTACATATAGAGCTCCTTTTCACTTCCATGTTCCCGCTTTAATAAGATCCCATCCCTGCCTTGGAAAACGATCTACTATAACTTCTAGAAAGGGTTTCTTGGTAAACGCGCGCTCGCTTATTAAGAACAATGTTGCTTTCCACGAGTTTGTAGAAGAGAGACAGCCAGACTGGGTCTTTGTGACCGAGACATGGGCTTCGCACTCTTCCGGCCATGATTTACTTTTGGCCATTCCTAATGGCTATTCTCTTCATAGACATGATAGACCACTTCGTAGAGGTGGAGGACTTGCCATCCTCTATAAATCCTCTCTTTCCTGTACCATCAAATCCCTATCGATGCCTCAAGATTCTTTTGAAGCACTATACTTTTGTATTTGGTGTGCTCCTTCTGTCTCATTCACCGGGATACTGATATACAGACCACCTGGTTCGAGAGCTAGTTTTTGTGTAGATCTTCTTAGAATCCTTGAACCCTATTTTGGAAAACCTCGTCTTACTATTCTTGGCGATTTTAATTTCCACCTTGAGGATGTTGGTTCAAAGGATACTTCTACGCTCATTGAGTCGCTGGAAGCTTGTGACCTCGTTCAGTTGGTTAACAGCCCTACACATAAGGCAGGACATATTCTGGACGGGGTATTTTCCAGTGACCCAAGATTATCTGCTGGCCCCCCTTTGCCGCTGGTCTGGTCAGACCATCTTGCAGTGCCGTTAGAATTTGTCCTCCCTGCCTCAGCCACGGCTAATCAGGCCGCCACCACTTTTGTTCTTAGGAGAAACTATAAAAATATTACTGATGAAGCTCTCACCCCCTATGTTCGGGCCATAGAGCCTTTCTCCTTAAAGAAGGCGAGTGAAGCAGCTCAAGAACTTGCTGATTCCATCTCCACTGCAGCTGAGAAACTTGCTCTACCTCTCTTCGCTACGTGGCGAGGCAGAAACCCACTGCTCCCTGGTTCTCTGAACATCTGAGACTTTTGAGGCGGAGTTGTAGGAGTAAGGAGAGAATCTGGAGGAAATCTTGGGATATGAAGGACCGGGAGGAACACAAGTCCGCTTTGCGGGATTACAAACAGAGAGTGATTACGGAAAAGCAGGAGTATTTCTCCAACCTTACAAGTTCTCTAATTTCATCTAGAGAACTTTTCAAAATTGCTGATTCGTTATGCTCCCTCCAACTTCCAGATCCAGTGGTGAGTTCGCAAGATCTTTGTAATAACATCTCGGATTTTTTCTATAATAAAATCACGGATATCCATACTTCTTTAGAAGCTCAACGACTTTCCCTGGATGACGGTGTTCCTCTCAATATAGCCAACCTTGATATCTTGGCTGAAGGTTCCCCTGTATCCCTCACCCAATTTCCAACTCTTTCACTGGAAGGACTTAACCTCCTCTTAGACAGGACTAAATCCTCCTCTCCACTGGATCCTGTACCTTTAAAAAAGTTAAAGGAATGTAGAAATAGTATCCTTCCGCCCCTGCTCGAAATTATGAATGGGGCTATTGTCCAGGGTTCTTTTCCACAGGTATGGAAGAAGGCCATAGTTAAGCCTCTCCTTAAAAACCATCGCTGGACCCGGACAATCTTAAGAACTTTAGGCCTATTTCTTTATTGCCAGCCCCGGCAAAAATGCTAGAAATGCATCTTAATACATATCTTCCTATTTTTCTTGAGACTAGTGAATACCTTGATAGCTCGCAGCACGGATTCAGAAAACATCATAGCACTGAATCCGCTCTCACTGTTGTGGTGGATAATATTCGCCGCAAAGTTGATCTTGGCCAAACCACAGTACTGGTTCTATTAGACCTCACGGCTGCGTTTGACACCCTGTCTCCCGCCATTTTAACATCTCGGCTTAAGGAGGCAGGGGTCACTGGACCAGCCCTGAGTCTTCTTAACTCCTTTCTCCATGACAGAGAACAGAAAGTTATGCTTGGAGATTTCCTCTCCCCTGCCAAGTCATTGCAATGTGGGGTGCCACAGGGGTCGGCTCTTAGTCGGACCCTATTTAACATTTATGTGGCCCCACTTGCAAGACTAGTAAGATCACAGGGGATGGAGGTGGTGTCTTACGCCGACGACACCCAGATCATGGTGTCACTGGCTCACTCTGTCAGTACATCCGCATTCAGCTTTAGGTCATGCATGCAACGCGTGGCGGAGTGGATGATTCTCAACTCCCTAAAGCTGAATGGCGACAAGACAGAGGTCTTGGTCTTTGGTAAAGGCCAAGACATGTGGTCGAGCGAGTGGTGGCCTTCATCTCTTGGCATCTGCCCCACTCTCTCCCAATCGGCCAGAAACCTAGGCGTAATTTTTGACACCTCACTTTCCATGACGCTCCAAGTGAATAGGACCGTGGCCACCTGCTGGGGTGTTATCAAGATCTTAAAGAAAATCCTCCATTATCTCTCCTTCCAGGCGCGCAAACAGATTGCAATTGCTCTTGTTGGATCCAGACTCGATTATTGTAATTCTTTTTGTGTGGAGTCCAACAAGGGCCTTATCCATCGATTGCAAACTGTACAGAACGCCGCTGCGCGCTTCGTCTTGGCTCTTCCTATAGCATCCTCTGCCACTACTGCTAGGAGATATCTCCACTGGCTCCATGTCCAGTTTAGAATTTCCTTTAAGCTCCTATGTCTCACATATAGAGCACTTGCGGCTGGCCCTGTAGACGCACTTGGTACCTTGCTTACCCGTTATGTACCCACGAGATGCCTGCGATCAGCCGGGTTACATCAATTGGTAGTGCCTCGTGCTAGACTGACCAGATGGGGAGCAAGAGCTTTTTCTGTTGTCGCTCCCCAGCTCTGGAACTCTCTTCCGTTGGAAATAAAAATCTTACCCTCCATCGATTTGTTTAAAAAAGCCTTGAAAACCTGGTTTTTCACCAGAGCGTACCAATGAGATACTGCTGTCTGACCCGGCTTGTTTCTGTATTTGATTTAGGCGCCTTGACGCCCATTGGGCTAAGTTAGCGCGATACAAGATACAATTCATTCATTCATTCATTCACCTGATTCTTGGAATGACGCTTCAATCACTCTGATATTGAAGCCTGGTAAACAGGCCGATCTCCATTTTAAATTCAGACTATAAGCTTTTTACATCTGTCCTTGCCAGAAGATTGGGTGAGGTGGCACCCTATATTCTACTTCACGACCAACAAGGCTTTGTGAAGGGTCACCAGCTCTTTGAGCTGACTTACGATCTACTGGGAGCCATTGATATGGCAACCGCGGACTCTCTGCCCCTAGCTGTGATCACGTTGGATGCCACCAAGGCCTTCGACAGGGTAAATTGGACATTCCTGTCGGGGTCTTGAGGAAATTCAACATTGGGGAGGGCTTCCGCAGAGCGGTGAGCCTACCGTATCGGAACCCCACAGATTCTTTATTGGTCAATGGGGAATTGTCTGCCCCTTTTAACATCACATGGGGTACCAGGCAGGGCTGCCGCCTCTCCCCTCTCCTATTTGATTTATATATCGAACCCTTTGCCCAACGGCTGAGGCACGATGTTAATATGAAGCCTTTTATCTATAGGGGATGGGAGAGGAAAGCAGCCCTCTACGTAGATGACATTCTTATTTTTTCCTCAGATCTGCGTACAGCACTCCCTGCAGTCATCGCACTGGCACATAACTATGGTGAGATGTCTGGATATCAAATCAATGCATCCAAAACGGAGATGATGCAGTGGAAGGAGGCCGAGCCAGTGGCAGGGGCTCAGCTAAGTCATTCTATGCGTTATCTGGGTCTCACCATCGTAAAGGACATAGATAACATCGTACCGTTGAACTTTGATATTGTTGCGAGGGACTGTAGAAAGCTGATGAGGTCTTGGTCTTCGCTCCCTCTTTCCATCTTAGGTAGAGCTAACCTGGTTAAAATGTCTATCTTACCCAAAATCACCTTTTTGTTCAATACTGTCCCTTTACACTTTGAACCCTCTATTTTAACAAAACTTCATGGCCATATTAGTTCTTTTATTTGGAACGACCATATACCACGGATAGCATGGAAAAAGATCAGGCGCCGTAGAGAAAAGGGGGGTTTGGCAGCACCTGACTTACAACTCTACGCTTGGGCTTTTCAATTTTCCCATGTGAGGATGCTGCTTAAAATGCCGACTAATGTAGGGGTAGGCAGTATGTTTGCCGCACTACTTAGAGGAGAGGGAGTAGGCAAGCAGGGTTTTTTGCTTAAGTTCGGGGATCCTAAGTTTTAAAAAAAGGTTAGGTTGAAGATTTTGTTGGGTTTTACAAGGACATGGGTTAAATTAAGAGGTGCTATAAAGGTGGGGTACTTTGCAAGTAGGTCTCCACTGTGGGACTCTCCGGGTTGTCCGGCGTGGCTTCTCGATAGCTTGGCAACACCCCTGAGAGAGACCGGTCTGGAGGTCTAGGGGGACCTCTATTCAGACGGTGTTTTGCTACCTTGGGATTACTTATCTGCCAGAGTGGGGTTGGGTCTATCTAGATTTAAATATCTACAGATAGTGAGTTGGGCCCATGTACAGAGCTCTGTTAGGGGAAGATTCCAAATGGGAGGGTATAGTAGAATATTGACCCTGATGATGGACAAACCTCAGGTAACTAAGGAGATCTCGTTCTGGTACAATTTGTTACTAGAAGAGGTCGACGGGGACTTCATTCTACCCGAAACACTGTGGAGCTCTTCATTTATTGGAAAAGATCTCGAAAACATCTCGTCCTCCTCCTTTAAGATCCTGTGGGCCAGCGTGGTTGCGTAAGAACCATCTTTTTACGCTACATAGGGCGTACTATTCTCCACAGAGGTTATCAAAGTTCTCTATCGACTCCACCGCGGCGTACCCTAAGTGTGGGCTGCTCGCAGCCTCGGATCTACACATGTTCTTCGAATGCCCATTACTGTCACTTTATAGGACTCTATCAGTACTCTGTTGTCAACATCTTTGGGGTATCAAATCTCAATCAATGCAATGCTCGCAATTTTCGGAACATCACTGGAAATCCACGGTCCTGTAAAAAACTATTGTTCTACTGTATCCTCTTGGCAAAGGAGAGAAATCTGCAGGTAATGGAAAGAATCACTGCCTGCCATTCTGTTAGACTGGCGTATATCAGTTCTGCATACGTCTAAAATCGATCTAGCCAGATCTGGTAACCCCGCTAAACGTGGCTTTTGGCACTTTTTAAATTGGGTTTAAATTATTTTTCTTTTGACCGTGGTTTTTCTTTTTTTTTTTTTTTTCCACTGTCCGATGTTTAACGCTGCTTGGTCTGCTCTCCTCCCTCGATTTACCCAATTGTCATGGGCTCCCCGATCTACAATGGGTATTGAATAGCAGCAATATTGCTCTTTCGTGGTTAACATCTCGCGGCGCACCCCTTGGAGAGCTTGAACAATACTGAGTGTCAATATCAGCCGGTTGATGGCACTACCAGTTTATCTGTGACAGTATAGTTCATTTCCCTCTCCCTGTGCTCCTATGTGGTTTTCCAAGGGCAAAATGAGGACACGAAAAAAAAAGAACCACTGCTCTTACCTCTATGGCGACGAAGTAATCTGTGCCTCTGGAGAGACTCTCACAGGTGTGACCAGCCTCATCCCCGAGGGAAGGGACTTTAGAAGAAAAAAGCCGGGAAGGACTTTACCTCAAGCAGTGACTGCTTTGGTTTTGTGGAGTAAGGGTACTGTTCTGTGTGTGAAGAGAGGAGGGTGCAAGAAGTACCACCCCTCTTTACTTTCTAGAGTCAAAAAGAGTTCCAGTGCCCTGGTACTGGTCTGCCTGAAGAGGAAAGTTACACCGGCAGATTACTGTTGGAAGACCGCCTTGAACAAGACCCCCGAGCGCTCTCCCAGGGCTGGGTTTACGGAACTACTGTTGGACAGAATCAACAGTCCCAGACTGTACTGAATTGGAGATAAAGGTGTGTGCCAGACACACAATCCTAGTACTGTGCTTCAGCTGAGTACAAAGAGCCGCACAGGTCTAGGGCCCCACTGGTGAACTGTATTGCATCTGTAGGGAAAGGACAACCCACGGGATACTGCCCTACTCTTGCAGGCAGAGCTCTGTTGCATCAGAGGGGAAAAACACACACCGTAACCCTGTGCTGCTCGCTGGGGAACTTGGAATGCACTTTCCCGCTGCTCACATGCCGGAGTCACGTCGCTGGCTGCTGCAGTGGCTGTCCACCTGGGCCCTGGTGGCAGTGGTCAGCCTGGCTGTGCCCGGTGGCTCCCCGCCATCGCTCTGCCCTCAGCCCTGCCACTGCGATGGGGACGGTGGGGTGGACTGTTCCAGCAGGGGCCTAATGGCAGTTCCTGTGGGGCTCGGCGTGTTCACAAAGGCTCTGTAAGTATTTTGCTTGTGTGAGAAGCGGATATAACCAATAACTAGTCTCATCGAATGATTCGCGACAGTATATATTTAAAATAGGGTTGTGGAATACTTATGAAACGCTGTCTATTGAAAACTCCGCTATAGATGCCGAGATGCTCCCTGGAGCGATTGCTAGCGCGGTATAAATGGACCTTACATACATACATACATAAAATAATAGTAGCACATACGTACTGCTTTCAATATGACTTTCCCCTTAATGTAGTTGCAGGTCATTGTAAGGTGATTGTATCAAACTTAACACTAACGTATGTCGTCGTGTGTGGTTATCACACACACGTGGAGTGAGTAGGTTGGTAACTCCTTAATTTTAGAACAATTGGGAAGTCTCGCTTGAGTAGTTTAAAGTGATATTTTTAAACTTTACCTTCATTCTCCACTGGTTCTTTTTTCTATCTTCGTCCAATCGCAAGGAATCGCTTATAGAATGGCATAAAGTGCTACACAGATGACATACATGACATACCCTGTATGAATGCGTGAGGGGAGGGTAGCAACTTTCAAACACCCACTAAAAACGAGAAGTGGGCTCTCTTTTTCTCTCTTTATCAAACGTGTTCCTAAGCTGATAAGCTGGTGCTGCAAGGCATATATTAATGGCAATAAATCCCTTTGTGACTCTCCGTAACATTATAGTTGTATTCTGTGGCTGCTAAACCCATGGTTGCAGTAGTTTATGCAACATGAAAATGATGACACTTTATGCCAGATGTCATCATAATGATGATAAAGTGTACCTGCTTTAGGATGGATGGTGGTGTTTTGTGCCTTGAATCAGAGCCAAGAATTTTATTGATAGAACCTGCATTCTATGGTTTTTCTTTATGTTTCCTTAGTCATTGAGTACCTCATGGTCCTTACGCTGTTTTCTTATTAGGTATCGTCAGAAACGTCATATTTGGGCTACATCGTGTTGAGTGTCGTGATATTGGCAGTGGTCGAAAGTAGGGGAACCGCGAGCGTAGACTCAGAGGGCGGGGTTAACCGAAGGATTGCATCAGTGGGTGGAGTCAGAGGTGTGGCCAGAATGTGCCAAACATCCCAATTTTTATTGTTTGGCATTTCACCGACCAGTTACAGCTTATTGTGTTATTTTTTTATCTTTATTTTTTTAAAATATTTATTTCAATTTGCACAGGTTACACAGCTGTAAGCCTAAAACCCTGAAGCCGTCAGCAGTTGATTGATTGATTTAATCTCAAAGAACACAGCCTTTACTCCGACATCCCGGGGGGTCCGGCAGCGATGTAGGATTACTTATATCGGAGCGAACCGGTGCATGCATACCAATAAGATGAAAACCATGTATTGTGTCTAATAAATCAATACTCATAGAACAATGAAACACCACCCCATCCCCTCTGCCATGCCATAAAGCTCAAACCCAAGATCTGCCCTCCTCATGTCTACCTGTGAGCGTCCAACGCAGAATCCGCTCCTACCCACCCGTATGGTCTTCCACATCAGTATGTTCAGGGAGTAAATAGAAGAAACACAATATGGCAATACATAATAGATACGATTTCCATCACAGCGTTACACATTTGTTTCTGCCCGGAGGTCAGAGCCCTCCTGTTCTAGCCAACTCACAAAGGGCCCCCACACATCCAGGGCCTAGATCTATTGGGCAGCAAATCTCAATAATTCGACAATTGATCTTTGCAGTATGTGACCGCATTGATCCAATCTGCTATTGCAGGCGGGTGTGATTTTTTCCAGTGTATCGCTACCTGACATTTTGCAAGCAGGAGCAACATGGACACCCGCTTGCGAGAACCCTTCGGAATCTCCATCACAAACCCCAGCAGTGCCACCAGAGGATTAACCTGCAATTGGACGTTAATGATGTTACTGATGAGGCAAAAAAATTCCGTCCAAAATTGCGCTATCAGCCTGCAGTACCAGGCCAAATGAATAAACGTGGCGTCTTGGGCCCGCATCTCCAGGATCTCGTATCTAGTTGTATACCCAATCGATATAATTGCAGCAGTGTCCGATAAACACTATGCAAAAAGATAAAATGTATAATTTGTAACCTATAATTTGGCGAGAGGTGCTCCAGTTGTGTACAGCAGAACTGCCTTTGATTATCCATAATTTAAATATCAGATTCTCTCTCCCAGTCTGCTTTTGATGCCCTGGAAATAATGGGGGCTGTCTCCTGTGTTTTACTGTAAATTCTCGTTATTAGTTTACGAGGAGACTGATTTGATAAGATATTCTCCAAAGCTGGAAGTGGATCAGGAGCAGCAGGGGAGTTGGCGTACCTCGCCTTGCATGCCGCTCTAAGCTGATAATACAGCAACATATCTGAGGCTGTGGGCGAGAGTGGTTCAGTCATCTGTTGAAGAGACAGGAATGTATCGTCTGGGTACAAGTCCCGACCCATCGTTAGTTTATGACACCTTGTCCGTTCAGTTGTAGCCTTGTCTGTCAGCGGGCCTGAAAGTGAGTTACCTGGCAGTGGCATAGATGGTGTAAAAAGTTTTTTGTGACCTGCCTCTTTGCAATGTTTCTTCAGGCCCATCGCATTATTTCCACAGTATTTATTTCTGAGTGTGGACACTCATAAGGATGACATAATGCTACATTAAGTGGGGTAGGTGCAGTCACATCAATCTTTATAGCCACATGAGGTTGATATGGAGTTGGGTACTGCCAGTAATACAGATATTGTGCCTGTGCACTATAAGCATACAGCTCGAAGTCAGGGGCCCCTAGGCCGCCCTGAGAGAACGGTAGAGTTAGTAAATTCCAAGAAACCCGAGGTTGCCTGCCCACCCAAACCAGTTCAAGAATACTCGTACAGAGTCTTCTATAAAGGTGGATATTGAGTGGCATAGGTATGTTTACAAATAAATATAAAAGTTTAGGGAGAATCACCATTTTTGTTATTGCGATATGCCCCGTAAGGGATAGTGGCAGTCCTTTCCATCTCTGTATCTTGCTTTCTATCCAGTCCACCACTTTCCCGTTATTGGCCAGCCATATTTCCTATGTTGATCTACTTATCCAGATCCCTAGGTATCGAGTTATGCCCTCCGCCCACTGAATAGGAAACTCAGTTTCACATTGGTTGGTGTTGTCCGTGAGTGGTAACAGCACGAATTTTGTCCAGTTAATCTGCACTCCCGTTAGACACCCATATCTAATCAGTTCTCTCAAGACTACGTCAAAATTGTCTTTCGGATTAACTAAATAGATTGTCATGTTGTCCGCATACATGGATATCAATAGCCCTCTAGATGTGAAACCAATGCTTCGTTGAGTGTGATGTTGCCGAAGCCTCGCTGCCAACGGCTCAGTCGCAATTGCAAACAGCAGCGGCGACAGAGGACATCCCTGCCTCGTCCCAATCGTGATGCCATATAATTCCGATATTTGTCCATTTACCTTCACCCTCGCCGTTGGGTTAGTATATATTATTTGAATTTGTTTAATGATAATGGGTCCCATAGTAGGGCAAAAAGGAACTTCCACTCCAAAGAGTCGAACTCTTTCGTAGTGTCCAGTAATGCCGCCGCTGCGTGGACATAAGGTGCCAAATAATGCAGCAAATCAAAGATCACTCGAAGATTATGTGCTGTTGAACTACCCGGTATAAACCTAGACTTGTCCGGTAATGCTATCTGTGAAAGCATTGGCTGCAATCTGTTGGCAAGAAGTTTGGCGTATATTTTTGCGTCTAAGTTAATCAAAGATAGTGGGCGAGAAGAGATCGGTTTGGTGGGGTCCATGTCAGGTTTTAATAAAGTTATTATTGTGGCTTTTCTAAGGGTAGGGGGAAGTACACCTGTTTCCATCGCCTCCAAATATACCTGTAGCAAACGGGGGGCAATAATGTCCACATATTCCTTTTAAAAGGCCGAAGTAAGCCCATCTGCTCCTGGGGATTTGTCTGCAGGCATGCCCGATTTTACTTGCCTCACATTGTCTACCGTTATAGGCAGTTCCATGCACTCCCTAGCACCATTATTAAACCATGCCAGCGCTTTAGTGTCTAGATACTCAGTAATGTCTGATTGTGCTGGGTTTATATGAGAGGTGAATAATGATTTGTAGTATTGAGTCATAGTTTTGAGAATTTCCTGCGGAGTTCTGACCACCTCCCCAACCTCTGTGTGAAGTTCAGTGATATACTCAGATCCCCTCGGGGAACGGAGCAGACTCGCTACCGTTTTCCCAGCACGGTTTCCTTCTCCATATCGTCGGGCCTGAGTGTATTTATGAATATAGGCCATTTCCCTCTCAGCTTCCTCCTGGAATTCCATTAACTTTGACCTAAGTTTAGCCTTATTGTCGGTGGATGGATTGTCTCGGATTTCTCTTTCTAAGTCCTTAATGTCGCACTCCAATTTTTGGAGCGTGGTTCGTATAGCCCTCAGTACCCCCGACTTTAGTGCCATGCAATGTCCCCTAGTGACCACCTTGAAGGCCTCCCACAGTGTCCCAGGTGAATCCACTGCTCCCTCATTTAACTCAAAGTTCTTCACGAAAACCCTGATCCAGGAGTGCCCTTAATGGAAATCTCCAGCTGAACGGTTGTATGTATGGCGGTGGGATTTGCAGTTTTATCTGGGTGAGCGCATGATCAGAGAAGGTGCGTGGGTAGTGTGTATCATCCGTGACCCAAGAGTGTAAGTCCCTAGAGATCAGCCAATAGTCTAATTGAAATCTCCCCCCACAGTATCGCTAACTCTCCCAGTGACTGAATTTTCTGCCATATGTGCTGAAAGAATACCGGACAGTCCGTGTTTGGACCACAGCTGGAGTATTGCAGAGTGTACCTTCAAGCAGTATATATCTACCTTCACTGTCTATCATCGAGTGATGTGTCTTCCATTGCAGTCCTCTACGTAATTGTTTTGCTACTCCTCTTGAATAATTTGAGTAATTGGCTTCCACTACCTCCTCCCTTCTGTTATGTCTGAGCCTTTTCGTAGCTGCGGATGCTAGGTGGGTTTCTTTTAAGACATATGCCTACCTCATGCCTAATTAAATAAGAGTGAATCAGCCTGGCCTTCCTTCGATCATTTAAGCCCCTAATATTTCATGAGAGACATTTGATGGCTGTCATGTTTGATGTAAGTAAACTACATACTGGTGAGTGCCTTCATTCTCCAGTGTATCCAATGTAAATCTATCAGGTCGCACTGCTATGGCAGCATGAGGTGCAGTGAATTCCCATCGTCGGGTGAATGACTGACATGCAAAAGGTCGATCCAGGTATAACTGACAATTTAGCTTCGGCATTGGACATGGAAGGTGTGTTAAGTAAAACACAGTTCCCTCCCCCCTCCACCCACATCAACTCCCCAAGTAGGTTGTGACCATCCCACCCTCTCCCCTTTAAACAATAAACAAACATTCCACAATAACGAACTCAAGGGAATCATCCAATAGGGGTACGTGAGGCAACTGGCAGTACTCCCCTACACTTTTGGTAGGGTGGCCGAGAGCAGGACATGTGGCCTTGGTCCATTAATCAACCAGTTTTACCTGCAGAGACAACCAGACAATCTATACAATCCAGCCAAATTTTGGGTAGAACGCTTTCCGATAGTCAAACAGGATAGCCATGATTACAGAGCGCACATAAAAACTTAGTATCACATTTGTAACATAGTGCACACCTATCTACTTTTCCAGCGATCATGTCCAAAAACATCAATCATTATCGCTCAAAGTCCTTTCAATCTGTGATTCCTTCAATGTTGCTTGTTGTTTGTGTTCTTTCGCCATCTGCTTCGCGTACCCAAAGGCGGCCTTAGCGTCCGTGAAAAAGGTAGGTTTCCAGTGACTCTGAATTCTCAATTTGGCCAAGTAGATCAAGGCATACCTGGTGCCAATCTGTTGGAATATTTTCTTTGCAGGGATGAACTCTCTACGGGCAGCTAGCACTTGTAGCATGAAATACGGGTATAGAGCTATGTTGTTACCCTTGTATTGAATATCTCCATTCTCCCTGGTGAGTCTGAGAATAGAATCTCTATTTCTGTAACTTAGTACTCTTGCCAGAATTGGTCTCGCCGGTGCTCCTGGTTTCGGTTGAGAACCCAATGTACGATGTGCACATTCAATTAGGAACATAGTGGATAGATCCGGCCCAAAGTGATCTTGCATCATCTCCTCTATATAATTCTCCATGTTTTGGAAATCCATAGTTTCTGCTACCCCTGTAATTCGAACGTTGTTCCTCCTCGATCTTGCTTCCATATCCTCGTTCTTCTTTTTTATTAACTGAAGTACCCCATCCATAACTCGCAGTTTCTTGTCCATTTCCATCTGACCTTCTTCCTTTTCCGTAATCCTTGTCTCCATTACACTCATGCCGCCCTCATTCTTTTCTACACGTTTTGTGATTCTGTCCATTCTCTCTGCCAGCGAGTCCATTTTGGAGTCTATCCCTTGAAGACTAGATTTCAAGTCTTTAAACATTGCCAGAATATCATCTTCAGGTGGCTGGCTTGCGATGCTCTCCCCGGGCTGTTCCTGTTGACCGACATCACTGTCCACAGATTTATTGGATTTCTTGTCAAAGTAAATTTTCGGCTGGCGTGTTTCTGGTTTCCACATGTCGGTTCTCCACGCCTACTGGAGTATACATAACCGTGTCAATAGTCCAATCCTGTATACTGTGTGTTCTTTTCCTATGTTGTTGGCGAAGGTAGGTATTCCAGAGCACTCACTGGATTCTCCGCCACTGATGCCCGCCACTGGAAACCCTGTTGGTCACAACCGAAGTCACAAACCTCGGACTGACATCCCAGGGAATGGTAAGTTAGCTGCCTTCCCTCTACTGAACCTTCCTGCGTGGCCTCAGTCCACACCGGCAGTGCTTGTCGTGATCCACCAGTGGCAATGTGACCTAATTCTCAGCTGACTGCATGATGAGTCCAACACTAATGGCAAATCAACTTGGCCAATACAGGTCTCCGGCCACTGCACCCAGGCCCATACAGCAGAGATTATCGTCAGGATGATTGTGCGACCGTGCAGCTTTTTATGATGCAGAGTCACAAGCCACAGCATGTGTGGCAGCACAGTCCAATCAGCGCGCCCCTTTTACTCAGCGCTCGTTGGTACAAATCCTAGACTGGGGGGGTGCCCACCTCACCCAATCCACCATTGACCAGATTGACCGATGTCCATCCTAATGTGTCACTATGTATGTCGCAAGCCAGGGCATCTGTTGTGTTTAAAGCCAGCCTTTTATCGCCACCACATGTCCCAAAGCTCTACCTTGATTGAAGGTTCAGCAGGGTAGAAATATGCTCAGCAGGATCCTCAATGCAGTGCGAATAGTTGGCCCCTACAACCGCCCTGCATGCGAACCAGCGAGATCGTGAGCTCCGATCAGGATCTTTACATTAGGCTCGACCGCCCTCCACAAAATGGCGACCGCGCGGGTGCTGCTAAGGCACGCCTCGCTATAGCGCTAGGGACCGGGTGCTTGCTCTGTTGGCAGTATGTCCGTGAGGTCCGGAGCCAACACGAGTTATTTCAGGCCGGCAAACATCCGCTGCAATGTTCCCATTACAGACGGAGCCTCCTCACCTGGGACACGATCCGTGTTCCCCGAATGTCTCACTCCAAGTCTGCTCCCACGCCCGACTACAGTGCGGTCACACCGCTCGTACAGCGGCATGCCCTACGGCCCCCACCTCCTTCAGCTTCCGTTGCTGCAGGGGGGCCAGTGCTCAGTGGCTGCCTCTTCTCCTCTCCGCCGGCGCAGTCTCAGGCGTCAGACTGCCGGTGTCCCCGCTCCACACGCCGGGGGTGCTCCAAACTTTAGGCCCTGGCTGCACTATGCAATCTCGGAGGTAGGCCTCACCTCGGCAATGCCATTTTGCTTGATGTTACGGCCAATATTCCCGCAAAAACTTTAATTCGGCCTCCAGGCTCCAGTTGACAGCACTGTCACAGCATCGGATCGCAGTCTAGCAAGTCATGGATGGATGTATGATGGATATTTCACCCTCGGCCGGTGGAGCCGCTCTAGTAAGCGGCCATTCCGCAGCTATGCGAAGCCACACCCCCTGCTTATTGTGTCTCACTCCAAGTCGGCTCCCACGCCCGACTACAGTGCGGTCACACCGCTCGCACAGTGGCATGCCCTATGGCCCCCACCTCCTTCAGCTTCCGTTGCTTCGGGGGGCCCAGTGCTCAGTGGCTGCCACTTCTCCTCTCCGCCAGCGCAGTCTCAGGCGTCAGACTGCCGGTGTCCCCGCTCCACACGCCGGGGGTGCTCCAAACTTTAGGCCCCGGCTGCACTATGCAATCTCGGAGGTAGGCCTCACCTCGGCAATGCCGTTTTGCTCGATGTTATGGCCAATCTTCCCACAAAAACTTTAATTCGGCCTTCAGGTTCCAGTTGACAGCACTGTCACAGCATCGGATCGCAGTCTAGCAAGTCATGGACGGATGTATGATGGATATTTCACCCTTCGGCCGGTGGAGCCGCTCTAGTAGGCGGCCATTCCGCAGCTCAGCGAAGCCACACCCCCTGCTTAATGTGTTATTTAATTCAACCAATGGATACTCTTGATTATTTAAGGGGTAATAGGAGTTATTGGCATTTAAATACAGTCACAAAGTGGTATATATTGCCAATTACACAATGTCCCAAATACGCTTAAAAGTGGAATCACAAGCCATTTGTCTCCAAGCCATGCAGTTTCTCTCATTAGCACTTCTCCTCCCTTCTTCCACAAGAGCAGTTCAAACATGTATGGCAAAATATCCTAGTTTGCAAATGTTTTCTTTATAATCATGGCTCTGCCATATTTTCCACATAATACATCATCCACTGCATATTCTTACAGTTTTAATAATCATTTTTGTAGCTCAAACGGATAAAAAGTTACAAAAAAACGTGACTTGAGTTGCTGCAAAGTAGATGGCTCTTTGCAAAGGTTGACTGATCACCTTTCTCACTGCAGCATTTGTATGTTATACTGATACTAATGAGGCAGAATCTGTGCAGAGACTTAACATGTGTAAAAATGTCAAAATAATAAAGTAAAGAAAATATATTGCATTATGCTGCGGCCTTTTTTTTGTGGAATAATTTAGTCAACACTGCGGCATCAATTTGTCCCTCATTGCTGCATAATTTCAGTGGCACCAGAGCAGGTAGCACATGTTAAAAGTGCTTGTGCATGAAGAAGAGAGACTGTGAAGTTTGCAAACTTAGTTTGGTGTTCATGCAAATCCTGCATTGCCAATCCTTGGTTAGTTGCAGCTACTACTGCTAAAACAAGGCCAATGGAGGTACCAATGGGTGAGGCGGACTGGCCTCGATGGCAGGGCCGGCTTCAGTGCTGGTGGCGCCCTGTGCAACAATGTTTGTTGCTGCCCCAATGATCACCTACGCCTCGGACTCCCTCACTACCACCCTTTAACAGCCCCCCACAAGTCTCCATAACCATACTCTTTCTCTGATACATTTAATTTGATTTACAGAACCACTCATACCAGTATACGTTGTCAGAGAACTTTACATCACACACACTACACAGACACAATCATTTATATGTGTGTAAATTGCTGTATAGGAAATGTTACATAAGACAAAGGACTACAGGGTGTAGAAGCCACATGACAACCATACTAGTAGGCAGTATAGTTTAATGGCTCACTGTTCTATGTTAGGATTTTAACTTATAAACTGCAAGTAACAATGGGATCTCTCTGACAAAAGCAGCAACCTACTAACCTAGTTAACATTATGTGCACTTTGTGATCTTCATGGTACATGTTCTTTGCAGCAGACACATTAACCCTCTGTGCTACCTTTCCAGGAGTCAACCCTTCCACTAGACAAACTCCAATCTCTCTCTAAGAAGAACATTAATCACCGAAGTTATCATGACATTTTTATAGTTGCTAAAAATTGCTGGAGGCCAGGAAGGAACCATAAGCTACTTGCAAACACTACGCACCCACCCGAAATAGGTACCCAGTGCCTTCACACCGTTCACACCGTTCACACCGCTCTAACCTGCTCAAGGTTCATGTGACCTCAGTGACAGAGTCACAGTGACTGGATCACTGCTGCTCTAGGGTGTGCTGCTTCGTAGGCCTGCCCGCAAGACTGGAGATTGACTTCAGTATGGATTGTGGTGGACTGGCCTTCAAGGGTAACCCACAATTGACACAACTAGGGTACACCTGCTTGTGCTAAGACATCAGGCCTTCTAAGGTCTAGTGGGGCCTTCTAAGGTCTAGCATGGGAATATGCTCCCACAATAGAGTGGTCTGGTTCACTGGTCATGAAGGCTGAACCCGGTTCCCCAGTTCCAAATTTGACAGCTCTGGCCATAGTGCCACATCCTCTCCCCCACTGAACACCATACTGCCCCACTGAGAGAAACTCGCACTGCCTTCAGCTACAACCTAACTGTACCTGCTTTAAACACTTGGATGTGGCTCAATTCAAATTATGCACTTGATAAGAGTAATATGTTGCCTACAAAAAAAAGTAATAGCAAACACTCATAGGGAATGCAAGATTGAGTAAAGCATGGGAAAAGTAAGCAGAAACAACATGATTACCTTAACGATCTCTCACTCACAATTCAGAAATCATTGAATGGCTTTACCTGAAAAGTTAAGAACATGACTACAGGGCCCTGAAGGGAACCGTTTCAATGTCCATTGCTTATATTCTTACAAAACGTAAGCAGGATGGTTTAAAAGACCACATCCATAAACACAGAGCCTTGGTACACCCATACTTCACAACACCATGTTCATAAATATCCATTCCATGGGGGTAAAGGCTTTCTCTAACTGTGGCAGCCTTGAGGCATGTCTTCAGGCATTTCGCATTGTTCAGGGGAGGGCTAGGAGTCACCCGATTCACTGGCCCTTGTTTTCCACTGGTCAATTTGCAGCTTAGATTGGACCTTGTCCACCTCCCCCATCGTTGAAGGGGATACTCAGTTGGAGTAACCAGGCGCTTTATAAGCTTTTAATCTAATCTAATCTAAGAGTAGTCTTGCATACCCGACATTGGTCACTCATGAAAAACAGGATCTAGTTTAAGATATGGAGCCTCATTTACCTACTTGGTTTTGCCCCACTCTACCTGGTGCAGCACATTCATTGGCATGTGCTGAATATAAACCTGAGAAGTGCTCATTTGCTCTTTGTAGAAACACTGAATCATAAACGCCTCTGCAAAGGAGGAAGGGCTTTCTTTTACCAGCACCATTCTTAGTGGTCCTGGCATTGCTTTAATATGATCAGCACCAAGAGAATCTAGTAGTAGTTTGCATATTATAAATGTTCTCAGTTTGACAGTTAGACCCTCTAATATGCTTGATATGAGACTGAGTTTTGCTCCTCAGATTCAAGAGAGGATTACATGTTGGTATTCCCCATTGCTTCGTCTGTGGAAGATCCTGTCATGTTTGCCCAATGAGGAAAAAGCACCATAGTTACTGCTGCAATCTCATCAAGGATTGAAGGCTGAAACAACTCGTATCTGGATCTATTCTACTAACTGGATGGGCAACTATTCGCCAGCAGCATATCAGTAACTCACACGTATATTGGAGCATACTGGTGATTGCATATATTCCCTATGTTAGAATGTTTAAGCTAGCTTCAAGTTAGGCAGCATGTCAAATTCTAGGCTCTGCCTTGTCTATAAGGCTAGAAGTGTATTAGGTCTTGAATTAACTGCTAGCAGAATTATCCATCCATCAACTGTGCGTCTTTTACTTTGTCCAATCAGCTGTGAAAAGGCCTATTATAAGTTTGTTGTTTCCGCAAGATCATCACATTGTGGAATGCTATAACAATCCATTTACAGATGCTGCCCAAAGATCTCCAGAATACATTGTTGAAATTGCCCTGGATAGGTAGTCCATTTTCAAGTTTGACCTTCTTACGGAACAAGAGGGACTGGATTGGCTCCTGCTCCAGAAAGGAGACAACCTAAGTTCACTGGTCCGATGTTTAGTAAACAGTCCTTTTAACCTCATAAGTGCTGCGCACGACCAACGGCCGACAGCACCACTACCTCCGTAGTGCTGCCGTCGGCCGTTGAACGTTCCAACTGCACCTGTGCAATGGAACGTCCAGCACTGGAGCTGGACGTTCCATCGCAACTAAGGTGTTAAGCTACCTCGTTGTCTTTTCTGGGGTCTTGTGTCAGTCTTGCTTATAGTTTGATGTTTAATTCCTTTTACTTGTCGGTTGATTGCTTTACAAATTTCACTACTCTGCCACAAGTGATTTGATAACGGAGAACTATATTTAAAGACTCATTTTACTTTTATAAATTTAATTTAAAAATGTTGTCCATTGATAATAGGCACTTTTGTGAGAAATATATACTAAAAGAATCTTATTAACATCAGCATAGTGTTTGCATAATACTCTATTATAGTTTGTCATAATAAAAATGGTCACACTCTGTCAAACTTGTTGTTCCACCTAAAGGTAGGAGATGTGAAGGGTTTCCAATGTGGAGCTTTAGCTGGCTTCGGCATCAGAAACCTCTGACCTGTTGGTACTGTCAGTCAACCTGTCCTATAAGTAGGGGTGAGCACCAATCAATCAATCAATCCATCATGCCATTTGTATAGCGCACTACTCACCCGGGAGGGTCTCAAGGCGCTTGGGGGGAGGGGTATGCTACTGCTCGAACAGCCAGGTCTTGAGTTGTTTCCTGAAGGCGAGATGGTCCTGGGTCAGCCGAAGGTGGATGGGGAGGGAGTTCCAAGTCCTGGCAGCCAGGTAAGAGAAGGATCTTCCTCCGGCGGTGGCTCTTCGGATGCGTGGTACGGCTGCGAGGGCGAGGCTGGTGGACCGTAGCTGGCGGGTGGGCGTGTAGAAGGTCAGGCGGTCGTTGAGGTACTTGGGGCCCAGGTCGTGGAGAGACTTGTGTGCGTGGGTGAGGAGCCGGAACGTGATCCTCTTGTCGACGGGGAGCCAGTGCAGGTTCCTCAGGTGGCTGGGGATGTGGCTGCGTCGGGGGACATCCAGGATGAGTCGGGCGGAGGCGTTCTGGATGCGCTGGAGTCTTTTCTGTAGCTTGGCTGTGGTTCCGGCGTAGAGGGCGTTTCTGTAGTCCAGTCGGCTGGTTACGAGTGCCTGGGTGACAGTCTTCCTGGTCTCGGTCGGGATCCAGCGGAAGATCTTGCGAAGTATACGCAGGGTGTTGAAGCACAATGAGGAGACGGCGTTGACTTGTCTGGTCATCGAGAGGTAGGGGTCCAGGATGAAGCCTGGGTTGCGTGCGTGGTCGGTTGGCTTGGGTGCGGTGCCCAGGGCTGGGGGCCACCAGGAGTCGTCCCAGGCAGAGGGCGAAGATCCCAGGATGAGGACTTCCGTCTTGTCCGAGTTCAGTTTCAGGCGGCGGTCCTTCATCCTCTCGGCGACGTCTTTCATCTCTTCGTGTAGGCAGGTTCTGGCGGTGTTGGGGTCTCTGGTGAGGGAGAGGATCAGCTGGGTGTCGTCGGCGTAAGAGATGATGTTGAGGTTGTGCTGGCGTGTGATGGCTGCGAGAGGTTTCATGTAGATGTTGAAGAGGGTGGGGCTGAGTGAAGATCCTTGCGGGACGCCGCAGATGACTTCGGTGGCCTCGGAGCGAAACGGAGGGAGGCGGACTCTTTGTGTTCTTCCGGCGAGGAACGAGATGATCCACTCCATTGCCTTCTCTTGGATACCGATGTTGCTGAGGCGCTGGACTAGGGTGCGGTGGCAGACCGTGTCGAACGCAGCGGAGAGGTCCAGGAGGATGAGGGCCACTGTTTCCCCCTTGTCGAGCAGGGTCCGGATGTCGTCGGTGGCTGCGATGAGGGCGGTCTCGGTGCTGTGGTTGGCTCTGAAGCCGGACTGCGAGGGGTCGAGGGATCCGTTAGTCTCGAGGAAGGCGGTCAGCTGTCTGTTGACGATCTTCTCGATGACTTTAGCAGGAAAAGGGAGGAGCGAGATGGGGCGGAAGTTTTTGACATCGGTGGGGTCCACTGTAGGTTTCTTCAGGAGGGCGCTGATCTCGGCGTGCTTCCAGCTCTCCGGGAAGGTGGCGGTGTTGAAGGAGGCGTTGATGATGTTCCGGAGTTGGGGTGCGATGGTGGAGTCGGCCTTGTTGAAGACGTGGTGTGGGCAGGGGTCGGTCGGTGATCCGGAGTGGATGGTGTTCATCGTGCGGGCTGTGTCTTCGGTGGTCACCGTGGTCCAGGTGCGAAGGGTGGCGGTGGGGGGCGTTGGTTCGATGGTTGGGTGCGTGGGTGGGGCGCCGAAGCTGTTGTGGATGTCGGCGATCTTGCGGTGGAAGAACGAGGCGAGGGAGTCGCAGAGGTCTTGTGACGGAGTGATGTCGTTGGTGCCGGTGCTGGGGTTGGAGAACTCCTTGACGATAGTGAAGAGCTCTTTGCTGTCGTGGGCGTTGTTGTCCAGTCGTTCCTTCAGGGATTTCTTCTTGGTGGTGCGGATGAGCTGGTGGTGCTTGCGGGTAGCGTGTTTGAGGGCGGTCATGTTGTCGGTGGTCCGGTCGAGGAGCCAGGCTTTCTCGAGGGTGCGGCAGGCCTTCTTGGAGTCCTTGAGGTCGTCGGTGAACCAGGATGCCTTCTTGTTTCTGGGTCTGCTGGGAGGGTTCTTTAGTGGCGCGAGGTCGTCGGCGCAGGCGGTCAGCCACTGTGTGAAGTTGCGGGCTGCTTCGTTGGGGTCCGTTGTGTTGGTGGGTGGGCTCTGGCTGAGGGAGGTGGTGAGCTGGTCTGCGGTGATCTTGCTCCAATTCCGGTGAGGTACCTGTTGCGGGTGGTGGTGGGTCGTGGATCTTTTGAAGCTGAAGTGGACGCAGCTGTGGTCGGTCCAGTGGAGTCCGGTGGCGTGGCTGAAGGTGATGTACTTGCTGAAAGAGAAGACGGGATCAAGCGTGTGGCCGGCGTAGTGGGTGGGGGTGTTGACCAGTTGCTTGAGTCCGAGGTTGGCGAGGTTTTCCAGGAGGGCGGTGGTGTTACGGTCCTTGTTGTTCTCCAGGTGGAAGTTGAGGTCCCCGAGGAGGATGTAGTCGGTGGAGGGGAGGGCGTGCTGGCTGATGAAGTCTGTGATGTCTTCGCTGAATTGTGTGCGTGGTCCCGGGGGTCTGTAGACGAGGGTGCCTCTGAGTGTCATCTTAGGGTTGGTGTGAATCTGGAAGTGGAGATGTTCCGCTGCGGCGAAGGAGTCGTTGTCGTCGGTCGTGATGCGGATGGTGTTCCTGTGGACGATGGCGATGCCACCTCCGGTCTGGTGATGCGGTCCCTCCTGATGATCTTGTACCCGTCCGGGATGGCGATGGCGATGTCGGGTGCAGAGGAGGCGTTCATCCAGGTTTCCGTGAGGAAGGCGACGTCCGGTGATGTAGCGTCGAGGAGGTTCCAGAGTTCCACGGCGTGTCTGTGGACGGAGCGGGTGTTGATCAGGATGCACTTGAGGTGGTTGCTGCTGGTGTTTGTCTTGGTGGGTGCGGGGCAGGTTCGGAGGCAGGTGAACTTGCAGGTGCAGCAGGTGAAGGGTCCGTGGGTGCGTCTCGGGGTGGCTCGGCAGCAGGCGTGGGTCCGGCCGGCATTGAGTGCGTTGAGAGTGGCGGCGTCGTACGTCAGTCGGGTCGTCTTGCCTCGGCGGGGAGGGCCAGGGGTCCTAGCGCTGGGCGCAGGCCAGGCGCGGACAGGCGCAGACGGGCTTACCTTTGGCGCACCTTCGGCGCTCAATCGGTGCTCCCGCTGCGCACGTCCGCTGCGCGGTCGCTCTGGGGGCGTCATAAGTAGGGAGCCGGGAGGGAGAAGAAGCTGGGTGGCGGGAGCGGGGCGGCGAATGGAATCACAGGGGGGCGGGGCCGCAGGGAGGCAGCGGCGGGAAATTCCAAGAAGCAGCGGGCAGCGGGAAATTCCCAGGAGCAGCGGGAAATTCCCAGGAGCAGCGGGCAGCGAGCGAAGGAATCTGCAGGCAGGAGGCGACAAAGGCAGGCAGGAGCGGCAGCAGTGAGTGGGGCGACCAAGCCCTGTGGAGGGCTGAGCGGTCACAAGAGTTCCATACCAGAGATCTCCCTGGACCTCTCACCCACCTTCAACACCATCTCCCACCACACCCTTTGTGCCAGGCTCCATGATGTCAGCATCCACGGCAACGCCCTAGAATGGGTCCACTCCTTCCTCACGACTGAACCCAGAGTCAAACTTCCACAGTTCAACTCAGAATCCATAGAGATCAGCTGTGGATTGCCTCATGGATCCTTCCTGAGCCCCACCCTCTTCAACATCTACATGGCCCCACTGACAGCCATCATCAGAAGCCACAAACTGATCATCATCTCCTACGCTGGTAACACCCAGCTGATTCTCTCCCTCACAGATGAATCCACAGCCGCCATGAGCAACTTCTACAATGGGATGAAGGCAGTCACCATGGGGATCAAAGACAGATGCCTCAAGCTCAATTCAGACAAGAACAAAGTCCTCATCTTGAGTTTCAACAGCCTCCACCTGGGATGACTCCTGCTAGCCCACAGCACTCGGATTCCCCCCACACACGTAGACACAAAACCTCAGCATCATCCTGGACTCCTTGCTCCCAATGAACCACCAAATCAACACCATCTCATCCTCCTGCATCCACATGCTCCACCTGCTTCATAAGCTCTTCAGTGGATCCCCACGGAGTCCAGGAAACTGGTCACCCAGGTGCTCGCCAGTAGTAGATTCAATTACGGCAACGCACTCTATGCCAGCACAACCTGGAAACCTCTGCCAGACTCCTCCTGAACATCCTACACCGCAGCCACATCACCTGCCACCTGAGAGACCTTCCCTGGCTTCCTACAAAGAAAAGAATTACCTTGATGCTCCTCACACAAGCCTACAAAGCATTTCACAATGCCGGACCTGCATACCTCAACCACCGCCTCTCATTCTACACTCCCACTAGACATCTCCACTCCGCCCAACTGACCCTGGCAACCATCCCACGGATCCACAAGACCATGGCTGGAGGACGATCTTTCTCCTACTTTACTGCAAAGACCTGGAACTCCTTGCCTTTGCACCTCAGGAATTCACCATACTGCAGCAAACTCAGGAAGGACCTCAAGACCTAGCTCTTTAACTGAACCGCAGACCTTCCCCCTGCGCCTTCAGACTCTAACAGATCAGTTTTCCTGCTTTACAAGAAACTTGATTGATTGTGGATGCGTGTGGATTGATTGATTGAGTAAGTGAAGGGTCGAGGATACAGGTGGGGGCTGTATCGCTCCTCAGCGAGGCTTTCAGGAGACAGGAGCTGAATCTCATGTCCGGGCCCTTTTGAGGCCTAGAAACGGGGATTTTATAATTGAATAACGTGCACACTGGGAAACGTGGCAACATTACTTACATAGGCCTGATATTCGTAGTATTCACGAGGACTGGAAACTAACATACTAGAGGTGGACACAACTGTAATTGCGTCTTCAATCAGAATGGGGAATAACATATGCATATTGGTCATGCACACATAACATATGATGGATGGGGCGTAGGGACACAGACCATGGCAAAATTTACTTTTCCACATTCCCTCCTTGTCACTACGTTTCCATCAGGAAACATCAATATTCATGATACCATCTATCACTTCATACAGTACCATTTGCTCGTCTCGAATTGTCTTGGAACGGGATTTAGAACGGGGCTTGGGACTAGGAATACAAGAGGTAGCACACATGCTGCAAATCGCAGGGCCACATTGTATACAGAGGCAGCAGCTAAATATGATCGCTACTGCAATACCTAGAAAGGACAGGACTTTCCATCCCCAGGCGGAAATTATATTCCAGAACCAACCGGACCATGTCCAGGTGCCTGGATCTTGGTGTAACAGATGGGCAATTTTATGGAGTCTGGTTATAGCTGAATAAACAGACGGCGCGTTATTTGGAATGAAAATGCAACAACTGGATCCGAGAATTCTACAGGCCCCGCCCCTATCGGCCAGTATGACGTCAAGGACGAGACGATTCTGTAAAACGACAATTCTCATAAAGGATTGCTCTTCAGTTAAGTTACCTAGAGCGGAGGCAGTCTCATCTACTACTGCTTCAAGGGTTCTTGTTAACCTACGGATTAGCTTACTATTTACAACTGTACCTAAATAAGGGAAAACACCTTTATCTATATCAATGAATTGCTCTGCGGCGGTTTCAGTATAATCGACAATCGGGAGATTTCTCTTGTGTCTAGTGTGTACTAAGAAAGAATTCCTATGATAGTCAGGTGGGGCTAGAAAAACAGGTGGCAGTAGGAAAGCAATGTAACAGGTTCCCTCCCAATCGAGGGGCAGACGGACATATGCAGTTTGACCACAAACAAAATAAGAATGACGTGAAGCTTTGAAAATAGATTTCCTACTGTCACTATACTTGATAACAGTAGTACATTCACTATGTCCTATATGTACAGAACCATAACTACGGACACATAATTCGCCTTTGACTGGTAGTACTGAAATAGCGGGTGAGTCTGGAGTAGTATCAGACTGAACATTCAGAACCATGAAATTCGACGAATAATTTCCTAAATTATATACTTCATTTTCTAGATCTAAACCTGTTCTGTGGGGGAAACCTTGCTTGTCTGGGAAACATGTACTATTAAGAAAAGACATATCTGTTGAGGATGACGTTAGCGTGGACCATGCTCCACACGAACCATTGTGTGAGAATGGATAAGGAAAAAGTGGCAGAACTCCCTTCGGTGTCTGGAAAGGGGGGAGTCGACCACACACCCAACAATTAGTGGCATTGCTGGTCTGGTGTGAATAATGTAACATACGGATGAATGTGTTATTACGCATGGCGAGGCGGTATGAATATTCGTGAGGAGGCAGATCACTGAACGTGTGCTCTACTGTAGCATGAGCAGACATATTTACATGAGGAACTGAAAAACACAGATAGAAAGCATAGCTGGTGCAGGAAATCATTATGCTAAGAAATAATATGAAACTTAGAAAAACGATGCATTGAAGTGAACTTCGACTGACTCTCTCACTATGGGGGTCTATTTTATACATGTCAGAAACAGTCTAACCGTTTCACCTAGGGGAGGACTTATACAATCAAACTGACTGACTTATTAGACCTGAGCTTTAACTTATACTCCTGTTGCGGAGTTTTCTCTAACAAGGGAGGGGTTGTAATAAAGTCTGGTGCGGGACAGTCCTTTAAAACAATGTTCTGGCAATCCTTCGAATCCTGGGAAATGTTCTTGGCAATGTCTGGTTCCGATCCTTTGAAAAGTTTTACATGAGAAAGGTGGACCCACCCCTTCCTGCCTTCCAACTTGACGGCAGTTCGGGTGGTCAAGAGGACCTGACGTGGCTCCTTCCAACGTGGTTCCAGCGGACTTGATCTGTCAAAATTTCTGATCATCACAAGGGATCCTGGAACGATCTCGTGCGGTGCCACCTCGGTATTGTCTGGAAATGCGGCGGCAACCTGTGAACGACATGAGTTGAGGGCAGACATCAAGGAAGCTAGGTAATCTGTCAGCATATTACATGAAACATCGGTAATACTTCGGGGTCTAGGAGTACCCCACATGTTAGGGGGGCGGCCGAAAACGACCTCATACGGGGACAGACCTGATCTGGAATGTGCGACCATACGCATGTAAAACAGAGCGACTGGCAAAGCTACTAACCAGTCCACACCCTTGTCTTTACAGACTTTTGCTATACGGATTTTCAGAGTCTGATTATGTCTTTCGACTAGTCCAGCTGCTTCTGGATGGCGTACACAATGGAACTTCCACTGGTACCCTAACAAAAGGGAAACATGTTTCATGAGTTCGGATGAGAATGGCTGGCCGTTATCAGAATATACGACTCTAGGGAGTCCATATCTAGGGAAGAATTCACGAACCAACTGCTTGGCAGTGGTCGCGGCTGTGTAATCTGGGACTGGATATGCTTCTGTCCATCTGGACAAAGCGCATACAACTACAAGGACATACTTGAAACCTCGACATCGCTCCATTTGAATATAATCCATCTGGAGGACCTCAAAAGGGTGGTCAGGGGGCTGGAAACCACCTTGTTCCACCGGGACACTTTTACCTGGATTAAACTGACAACATATCATACAGGTACGGACTTTCTGCTTGGCTGCAGCTCGTAAATGCTTGTTAAACCAAATGTTCTGGATACTGTCTAACATAGCTTTTTCTCCTAAATGTGCTGGACTATGTGCGGTATTGATAATGACTTGAACCATAGAATCGGGGAGAAACCATGTGGCTCTACCCTTCGTTAACCATCCTTGATCTGTCTGGACCCCTCCTTGTACAGACCATTTCTTGATTTCATCGGGAGTAGCATGTGACTGTATATCTATGACATCTTGAGTAGGGTCCTTAACTGTCATGCATGTGGTCAGATCTGGAATATGTGTCTGATTAACTGGAATGTCTGGAGTCTGTGCTGTAAGCTTGGCTGTGCGGTCTGCTAGATCATTACCTTGGGAAATAATGTCAGTGACTTTCGTATGTGCTTTGCACTTCATGATAGCAATAGATGTTGGTAAATGTATGGCATCTAACAGGGCTTGAATAAGGAGACCATGCTGAATCTTGGTTCCATGAGAAGTCATAAAACCTCTCTCCTGCCAGAGCACTCCGAAGTCGTGTACAACTCCGAATGCGTAACGTGAATCTGTGTAGACATTAACCTTCAGGTTCTTGGCATGTATACAGGCTTGTGTCAGAGCAACTAGCTCTGCTGCTTGAGCGGACAGGATATCAATACGGTGTGTTTCAATAACTTCAGTGTCAGTAGTCACTGCATACGCGGCGACTAGTTCTCCTGTACTAGTTCTCATACATGAACCGTCCACATAAAGTGTCAGGTCAGGATCTGGTAACGGAATGTCTGTCAGGTCTTGTCTTGGCTTTGTCGTAATGTTAACTACTTCCACACAATCATGTGCGTCTGGATTTGAACTAACTGATGGTAACAGTGTAGCAGGATTCAGGACGTTGCAGCGTCTAATTTCTATGTGTGGCTGGAACAGTGTCAATTCATAACCTGTTAAACGTGCAATTGTCAAGTGCTGAGTTTGTGTTCGGTTTAAAAGAACTTCTACTGAATGTGGAACTTGTACTGTCAGGGAATGTCCTAAAACTATAGAATCACTTTGTCTGATAGCTAGTGCTGTGGCTGCAACTGACTTGAGGCACGCAGGCAACGCCTGGGCGACTGGATCTAATGTGCTCGAAAAATAAGCACAGGGCTTGTATTGACCTGCTTGATCTTGTGTGAGAACAGATAATGCTGTACCTTCGCGTTCAGTAACGAAAAGTGTAAAAGGCTTACTGTAGTTCGGTGTAGCTAGAACTGGAGCCTGACATAGGGCTTTCTTTAACTCGTTGAAACTAAGTGTATGGTCAGATGTCCAAGGGAGGACAGTCGATACGGCTGCCTCCTGTGTCGTTAACTGTATCAATGGCTTGGCTAGAAATGCATACTGGGGAATCCATTGTCTACAATAAGAAGTAAGGCCGATAAAGGCACGTACCTCCTTCTGGGTTCTGGGCTGGGGAAGACTCGCTATTAACTGGATACGGTCGGGTGTCAACTGCCTACCCCTCTTGGACAGCAAGTGTCCTAAGTATACCACTTGCTGGACACAGAATTGAAGCTTCGAAGGTGACACCTTGTGCCCCATCTCGGCTAGAAAATACAGAACTGTAAGTGATGCTCGCTCGCAAGCACGTTCAGAACGGGCTGTGATCAGTAGATCATCGACATACTGGAGCAGGGCAGTGTCAGTTGGCATGTGAATATTGTCTAGTTGTCTCTTGAGTGCTTGACTGTAAATACTAGGGCTTTCTGTGAAACCTTGAGGAGCGCGTGTAAACATATAGCTCCTTCCATTTAAACAAAATCCGAAAAGAAACTGGCTGTCTGGATGAATTGGAACACTAAAAAATGCATTCTTGAGGTCAATAACAGTGAAAAACATGGCTTCGGAATCAATGGCTGTTAACAGGGAAGAAATGTCTGGAACAACTGGGTACTGAGGAATAATACATTTGTTAAGCTCTCGTAAATCAATCACTAATCGATATACTGGGGGTGCATTTGGGTCAGTACGTTTCATGACTGGAATGATCGGAGAATTACATACATTGGAGTCAGTTTCTACAACTACTCCTTGAGCCATGAGCTCGTCAATAATTTTGGATAAGGCTGCTACAGCCTCAGGTGGCAATCTGTACTGTCTGATTCGTGGTAACACTACACCTGGTTTGAGAGTCACACGATAGGGTGTGATTTGCATGTAACCTACATCGGTTGGACCTTGCGCCCATAAATGCTGCGGAACATTAGACAACCTTGAATCAAAATCTCGTAATACATAGTGACCCTTAAAGTCACGTAGGAACAGACGTATTCCCTCTGGGGAACAGCAAATAACTGCACCTAATTCTTTCAGTGTCTTAATACCTAACAGATTTTCTGGACATGACTTAGTAAGTAACAGATCAGTAGTACGGGACAATGGACCTACTTCTAAAGTAACTGGCTTTGAAATCTCATTAACGATGGGTTTTCCTGAAAATCCAAGGGAAACATTTCTTGAGCCTGAGAGCGGAGCCCCTGGAACTTCGGCGTGACTAATTGTGGTCCTACTTGCCCCTGTATCGATCAAAAACTTTCTGTCTTTCCCTAATACTTGACTGTGAACATAGGGACCTTCTTGGTCTACAGGTATCTCGATGAGAGGCAAGCCTACCTCCCTCTCTAGGCTGTTTCATGAATATGACTGGTACTCTGGATACTCGGACTGTGCATACTGGTACATCTGTGAAGTAACGTGCTGTGTTGCAGCAATAGGCTGCGGTGCGGTAACTGTCTGTGGTGCATTCTGTGACTGAGGAGTCTGTGAAACTTGTTCTTGTCTAGGCGGACGTGGTCTTTCTTTAGTCTTACCAGTAGCTATGTTGTGCTTCAGAACTGCACACTCGTTTATAAAATGACCTGGCTGTTTACAATAATTGCAGTTCCCTTTAACGGGAGCTGCAGGATGACTGGCTTGAATCGGACCCCTCTTCTGACTGTCTTGAGGAATAGACTGTGCAACTAGTACTTTCATTTTCGTGTCTTTCATACGTTTTCTTTCGTGTTCTTGCTCTTCCCTGATTCTATTCTGGTGATACTGGAGCATCTGGAGCATCTGGGACGGAGTATTTGCTTGCCAGGTGCTTTCGACTTTCAAAACTCGGTTTTTAATTTGTGGACTTGAATTCTCGACTAATTTGGTAACGAAAAGATGAGGGTATGACTCACTACTTGTCTTGAGACCACTATTAATACTGAAACATTTCTCGAATCTAGAATAAAAATCACTAATATCCTCATCTTGTTTCTGTTTACAGGCTGAGATTGCATCCCAGTCTTCTTTCCTAGTTATCAATAATCTGGGTAGAACTTGAATCAATAATTCTGGTAATTCTTTACATTTATCTCCAAGACCGGTACCTGGTACTCGTGCCTTGTCTTCAGCTTCTAGAGCTGCCCAATCGATCTTTTTCTCTCCCACCTCCCATTCTTTTTCTTTTAACTTTTCATACACCCCTGCGGGTAACAGGACCTTTAACATTTTAATGACATCTGGATAAGTGTATTCTCCCATACGGAGCATGTCTTTTAATTCTCTATGGAACCCCGCTGGATCTTTGTCATGACAGGGAATTAATTTCTTCATTTCAAGGAGTTCCATCTTTGAAATCGGAGTGTATACAAACACTCGTTGCATTACGCCACCCGCCCCTTGGACTGGGTGGACTTCTCGTAGCGGATTCTGTCTGTCTATGTAGAATGGTTTACGTTCTGGGGGTGAGACATGAACAAAATGCGGGTTCAGGAACGTTCTATACTTGTGGCGCTGTTCTAGAATGACACTAATTAAATCGGTACCTAGACCTCTCCATCTGTACTGGAGTAACTCGTTCAGGATATCATGTAACGGGCCTGGATCAGAATGTTGACCCTCATACAGGGTAATGAGGTGCTGGATCATATACATACCCACCAGTCGTTGCTCGGCTGGGGGCAGTTTCAGAAACATTTGTGCCACTATTTCGTCTGGAAAAGTGGTAGAATCAGTAATCCATCGGACTGCTGATCGGGCTAGTTCTTGTTCGTGCATGGTACTTAATTCGCTATAACCGACCCGTGATTTCAGAATGTGATCGGTAGCTTGAAATACTTGCTCTAAAGAGCCTCGTTCTGGTGCTGGATGATGGAAAATAGACTTAGGTTCTGGACGTAAATGGCGATCTGGAAATCTGGATTTTCCTACATACGCTATTCTGGCGGGATTCTCGTCTTCCTCTTCAGGATCAGAGATACTTTCTTTCTCGCTTACTTGTGCTGCTTTACGCTGTTCGTGTAACCTTATTATTTCTTTACGAATTTTCTTGTACATACTTTCCATGGCACTAATGGTCTTGTGCTTACCCTCGGCTATATTATCACTCCACCTTGTTAGGATTCTCATTTCGGCGGGATCTTTAGACGGGTAATCTTGTTCTCTTATTAGACAATTGATCAGGAACTTTAATATCATGAGCTGAATCTCGGCTTTCCTTTGGGACATAATCTCGCCAATACTTTCTGGATCATCCCCTGTACGGATGAAACGATATATTCTGTCTAGATCTTCTTTCATATTTGGTAAGGTGACTAGATACTCGGTCACCCTTCTTACGCGTACGGAATATAAAACCATATTATACTCGCCTGGTACTGCGTCATAGACACATTCGGCAAGGGCTTGTCTGATTTCTGTAACAGACTTATTACTTTTAGGAGTACGCTGTGATGCTTGAGCATGTAATTCGAGTGCTGATAAACGCTTGTGTGGCGGTGGGGTTTGAGGAGGACCCCCTCCTGCGGCCCCTAGACTAGAATCGTCGACTGACATTCTTCGTGCTTGCAGGGTCGGTAATTGTAACGTGGGCTGAACTTGTATAGCAGGCTGACCCGGGGGTACCGTAACAGGTACTCCGGTGTCTGGAGGAACTGGAAGTGCCTGATTTACAGGGACAGGTGGAGCGCGAACTGGATTTGCATATTCTGGAACTGTGTCGTCCAAATAGGACGAAATAAAAATATCAGCTGCGGTCGGTTTGTGACGCAGCTTGGTCGGAACTAATGGCGGCGGGAAATTACTGGGTGCCTCTGGGGTCGCTTTTGGCAAGCCTTCGGCAAGGAGAGGATACATACCCTTAATAAGGGCATGCCTCTGTCTGTCTGACTGTTCGACTTTGACTTGTTCACCTATCTCGATTAATTCTCTTTCTTGGGCTCGTTCTTGGGATTCTCTACTTAACTCTGACTTTCTGACTTCCTTTTCCGTTCTTCTATGAGCTTCCTTACGCCATAACTCGATGGCATCTTTCTGTGACTGTCTGGCTTTCTTTTTCCATAATGCTTCTTCTACTCGCATGATACATTCGGCATCCCATGTACCCGATACGGGCCATCTATACTTTTCTTCTAACTGTTTGGTATACTCTACCCATAAATCTAGATACAATATGGCGCTTATGCCATGTTTTTGATACATAAAGTGACCTGGACTGTCCCTAGGCGGAACAGGAACTGCTGCTTCCAGCAGACCCTTTCTAGTTTTTAACTGACGTAGCTTGGAAAAGAGCGGCATTCTAAACTTGAATCGGAACACAATACAATACACGAAAAATAATAACAATTGGGAAAACAATTCAGGCATACCACGACATTGGAAATACATTAAACAACATTATAAATAACAGTTCGAACAGAATACTACCTGAAAATACTGAAAACAGAAACAGAACAGAATTCTCGAGAACGGAACAGACTAGAATTACTGGATGCACTGCTATAACAGTACGGAACATACCGGTCCCATAAAGGAACGCATCAAGACCCGTATCCACCTAGGTGAATACTTCGTTTGTGGGCTTGGGTACCACCAACCCACGGACCAGGAGTCAATTTAGACTGACCCTGTCTAGACACTACCCCAGCAATGGTACTCACCAGGCAGCACGGAACGGAAGGCCTCGGACGGGACTGGACTATGACGACGAACCTCGGACTTCGGACTTCAGTTACGGGTGGACCTCCGGATACCTCGGACCTTGGACTCTCGGCTTGGGCTCTGGTCGGGACTCGCCGCGTTCCTCCACCGTCTCGTTCGGATGCTGGACCGCCTCCTCCGTCTCCTCCGTGGGCCTGAGGGATACTTGAAGCAGAAATATCTGCACTTGGCCAGTATGGTTCCGTCACGACTGCAGAGGGTCAGGGGGTCGGCGTGGCTTCACCGACGCGTGGGGAAAGGGCAAGTCCCTATTCGGGCGCCATTATGTGGTAAATAAATAAATAATACCCTATTTTTGACTAGACTTATAGCATAACAGATAGCTCAATAAATAAGAGTCAAGATTCGAGGTAGTAGGAGTTTCTGCAGGTTTATTACAGCATAAGGACAGGATCAGGACAACCTGCATAGGGTGACCCAGCAGCTGCTGGGGCTAGGTCTGGGATGAGCGCGCTAACATTTAATAACATAACATTGACTTATATACATAGCGCAAACACATAGCATTACATTACAGTAGGCGTAACAGTGGGTGGAGCAGAAGGCGTGACGTGTAACAGTCGCGAGAGATAAGAGTAAAAGTAGGTGTAACTGGGAGTTTACTTAGACATGTGATGCAAAACGTAACAGAATATATCATGAGTGGGCGGACACATTGGAGGGGGCTACCTAAGGAGCCGGGACCTCTAACCTAATGGTGCGCGGAAACTAGCAATGACGTGTTACTAGGAGAAGCTGGGGGCTACGAACTCTGTGCTAGGAGCAGAGACTAGAGTCTGGAGGGTCGGAGCGACATGTACTTAAACCCTATCTGGTATCTAATGTTTAGGGAACGTGTTGATATAAACTAGAAGTCATGAGGGGAAAGGCTAACCTGATTCTAAGACTGGACCATGCATTATTCTACATGTAGTGCGTGAAGAATATTAAATGACCATTAAATACAGTATTTCTCTAACATGGAGACGAGAAGGCTAGACAATGACGGAAACTATTGATGCAGTTCAGTAGCTTAGGAATGCAGAGGAGGAGGACTGAACTGATAGCAGGAACTATAACATACTTTTGGCAGACTCAGAGGCAGAGCCGGGGTGCACCGGGCACTGCGAGGCAGGAAGTAAGTGAAGGGTCGAGGATACAGGTGGGGGCTGTATCGCTCCTCAGCGAGGCTTTCAGGAGACAGGAGCTGAATCTCATGTCCGGGCCCTTTTGAGGCCTAGAAACGGGGATTTTATAATTGAATAACGTGCACACTGGGAAACGTGGCAACATTACTTACATAGGCCTGATATTCGTAGTATTCACGAGGACTGGAAACTAACATACTAGAGGTGGACACAACTGTAATTGCGTCTTCAATCAGAATGGGGAATAACATATGCATATTGGTCATGCACACATAACATATGATGGATGGGGCGTAGGGACACAGACCATGTGGTAAATAAATAAATAATACCCTATTTTTGACTAGACTTATAGCATAACAGATAGCTCAATAAATAAGAGTCAAGATTCGAGGTAGTAGGAGTTTCTGCAGGTTTATTACAGCATAAGGACAGGATCAGGACAACCTGCATAGGGTGACCCAGCAGCTGCTGGGGCTAGGTCTGGGATGAGCGCGCTAACATTTAATAACATAACATTGACTTATATACATAGCGCAAACACATAGCATTACATTACAGTAGGCGTAACAGTGGGTGGAGCAGAGGCGTGACGTGTAACAGTCGCGAGAGATAAGAGTAAAAGTAGGTGTAACTGGGAGTTTACTTAGACATGTGATGCAAAACGTAACAGAATATATCATGAGTGGGCGGACACATTGGAGGGGGCTACCTAAGGAGCCGGGACCTCTAACCTAATGGTGCGCGGAAACTAGCAATGACGTGTTACTAGGAGAAGCTGGGGGCTACGAACTCTGTGCTAGGAGCAGAGACTAGAGTCTGGAGGGTCGGAGCGACATGTACTTAAACCCTATCTGGTATCTAATGTTTAGGGAACGTGTTGATATAAACTAGAAGTCATGAGGGGAAAGGCTAACCTGATTCTAAGACTGGACCATGCATTATTCTACATGTAGTGCGTGAAGAATATTAAATGACCATTAAATACAGTATTTCTCTAACATGGAGACGAGAAGGCTAGACAATGACGGAAACTATTGATGCAGTTCAGTAGCTTAGGAATGCAGAGGAGGAGGACTGAACTGATAGCAGGAACTATAACATACTTTTGGCAGACTCAGAGGCAGAGCCGGGGTGCACCGGGCACTGCGAGGCAGGAAGTAAGTGAAGGGTCGAGGATACAGGTGGGGGCTGTATCGCTCCTCAGCGAGGCTTTCAGGAGACAGGAGCTGAATCTCATGTCCGGGCCCTTTTGAGGCCTAGAAACGGGGATTTTATAATTGAATAACGTGCACACTGGGAAACGTGGCAACATTACTGTATGACGTCAAGGACGAGACGATTCTGTAAAACGACAATTCTCATAAAGGATTGCTCTTCAGTTAAGTTACCTAGAGCGGAGGCAGTCTCATCTACTACTGCTTCAAGGGTTCTTGTTAACCTACGGATTAGCTTACTATTTACAACTGTACCTAAATAAGGGAAAACACCTTTATCTATATCAATGAATTGCTCTGCGGCGGTTTCAGTATAATCGACAATCGGGAGATTTCTCTTGTGTCTAGTGTGTACTAAGAAAGAATTCCTATGATAGTCAGGTGGGGCTAGAAAAACAGGTGGCAGTAGGAAAGCAATGTAACAGGTTCCCTCCCAATCGAGGGGCAGACGGACATATGCAGTTTGACCACAAACAAAATAAGAATGACGTGAAGCTTTGAAAATAGATTTCCTACTGTCACTATACTTGATAACAGTAGTACATTCACTATGTCCTATATGTACAGAACCATAACTACGGACACATAATTCGCCTTTGACTGGTAGTACTGAAATAGCGGGTGAGTCTGGAGTAGTATCAGACTGAACATTCAGAACCATGAAATTCGACGAATAATTTCCTAAATTATATACTTCATTTTCTAGATCTAAACCTGTTCTGTGGGGGAAACCTTGCTTGTCTGGGAAACATGTACTATTAAGAAAAGACATATCTGTTGAGGATGACGTTAGCGTGGACCATGCTCCACACGAACCATTGTGTGAGAATGGATAAGGAAAAAGTGGCAGAACTCCCTTCGGTGTCTGGAAAGGGGGGAGTCGACCACACACCCAACAATTAGTGGCATTGCTGGTCTGGTGTGAATAATGTAACATACGGATGAATGTGTTATTACGCATGGCGAGGCGGTATGAATATTCGTGAGGAGGCAGATCACTGAACGTGTGCTCTACTGTAGCATGAGCAGACATATTTACATGAGGAACTGAAAAACACAGATAGAAAGCATAGCTGGTGCAGGAAATCATTATGCTAAGAAATAATATGAAACTTAGAAAAACGATGCATTGAAGTGAACTTCGACTGACTCTCTCACTATGGGGGTCTATTTTATACATGTCAGAAACAGTCTAACCGTTTCACCTAGGGGAGGACTTATACAATCAAACTGACTGACTTATTAGACCTGAGCTTTAACTTATACTCCTGTTGCGGAGTTTTCTCTAACAAGGGAGGGGTTGTAATAAAGTCTGGTGCGGGACAGTCCTTTAAAACAATGTTCTGGCAATCCTTCGAATCCTGGGAAATGTTCTTGGCAATGTCTGGTTCCGATCCTTTGAAAAGTTTTACATGAGAAAGGTGGACCCACCCCTTCCTGCCTTCCAACTTGACGGCAGTTCGGGTGGTCAAGAGGACCTGACGTGGCTCCTTCCAACGTGGTTCCAGCGGACTTGATCTGTCAAAATTTCTGATCATCACAAGGGATCCTGGAACGATCTCGTGCGGTGCCACCTCGGTATTGTCTGGAAATGCGGCGGCAACCTGTGAACGACATGAGTTGAGGGCAGACATCAAGGAAGCTAGGTAATCTGTCAGCATATTACATGAAACATCGGTAATACTTCGGGGTCTAGGAGTACCCCACATGTTAGGGGGGCGGCCGAAAACGACCTCATACGGGGACAGACCTGATCTGGAATGTGCGACCATACGCATGTAAAACAGAGCGACTGGCAAAGCTACTAACCAGTCCACACCCTTGTCTTTACAGACTTTTGCTATACGGATTTTCAGAGTCTGATTATGTCTTTCGACTAGTCCAGCTGCTTCTGGATGGCGTACACAATGGAACTTCCACTGGTACCCTAACAAAAGGGAAACATGTTTCATGAGTTCGGATGAGAATGGCTGGCCGTTATCAGAATATACGACTCTAGGGAGTCCATATCTAGGGAAGAATTCACGAACCAACTGCTTGGCAGTGGTCGCGGCTGTGTAATCTGGGACTGGATATGCTTCTGTCCATCTGGACAAAGCGCATACAACTACAAGGACATACTTGAAACCTCGACATCGCTCCATTTGAATATAATCCATCTGGAGGACCTCAAAAGGGTGGTCAGGGGGCTGGAAACCACCTTGTTCCACCGGGACACTTTTACCTGGATTAAACTGACAACATATCATACAGGTACGGACTTTCTGCTTGGCTGCAGCTCGTAAATGCTTGTTAAACCAAATGTTCTGGATACTGTCTAACATAGCTTTTTCTCCTAAATGTGCTGGACTATGTGCGGTATTGATAATGACTTGAACCATAGAATCGGGGAGAAACCATGTGGCTCTACCCTTCGTTAACCATCCTTGATCTGTCTGGACCCCTCCTTGTACAGACCATTTCTTGATTTCATCGGGAGTAGCATGTGACTGTATATCTATGACATCTTGAGTAGGGTCCTTAACTGTCATGCATGTGGTCAGATCTGGAATATGTGTCTGATTAACTGGAATGTCTGGAGTCTGTGCTGTAAGCTTGGCTGTGCGGTCTGCTAGATCATTACCTTGGGAAATAATGTCAGTGACTTTCGTATGTGCTTTGCACTTCATGATAGCAATAGATGTTGGTAAATGTATGGCATCTAACAGGGCTTGAATAAGGAGACCATGCTGAATCTTGGTTCCATGAGAAGTCATAAAACCTCTCTCCTGCCAGAGCACTCCGAAGTCGTGTACAACTCCGAATGCGTAACGTGAATCTGTGTAGACATTAACCTTCAGGTTCTTGGCATGTATACAGGCTTGTGTCAGAGCAACTAGCTCTGCTGCTTGAGCGGACAGGATATCAATACGGTGTGTTTCAATAACTTCAGTGTCAGTAGTCACTGCATACGCGGCGACTAGTTCTCCTGTACTAGTTCTCATACATGAACCGTCCACATAAAGTGTCAGGTCAGGATCTGGTAACGGAATGTCTGTCAGGTCTTGTCTTGGCTTTGTCGTAATGTTAACTACTTCCACACAATCATGTGCGTCTGGATTTGAACTAACTGATGGTAACAGTGTAGCAGGATTCAGGACGTTGCAGCGTCTAATTTCTATGTGTGGCTGGAACAGTGTCAATTCATAACCTGTTAAACGTGCAATTGTCAAGTGCTGAGTTTGTGTTCGGTTTAAAAGAACTTCTACTGAATGTGGAACTTGTACTGTCAGGGAATGTCCTAAAACTATAGAATCACTTTGTCTGATAGCTAGTGCTGTGGCTGCAACTGACTTGAGGCACGCAGGCAACGCCTGGGCGACTGGATCTAATGTGCTCGAAAAATAAGCACAGGGCTTGTATTGACCTGCTTGATCTTGTGTGAGAACAGATAATGCTGTACCTTCGCGTTCAGTAACGAAAAGTGTAAAAGGCTTACTGTAGTTCGGTGTAGCTAGAACTGGAGCCTGACATAGGGCTTTCTTTAACTCGTTGAAACTAAGTGTATGGTCAGATGTCCAAGGGAGGACAGTCGATACGGCTGCCTCCTGTGTCGTTAACTGTATCAATGGCTTGGCTAGAAATGCATACTGGGGAATCCATTGTCTACAATAAGAAGTAAGGCCGATAAAGGCACGTACCTCCTTCTGGGTTCTGGGCTGGGGAAGACTCGCTATTAACTGGATACGGTCGGGTGTCAACTGCCTACCCCTCTTGGACAGCAAGTGTCCTAAGTATACCACTTGCTGGACACAGAATTGAAGCTTCGAAGGTGACACCTTGTGCCCCATCTCGGCTAGAAAATACAGAACTGTAAGTGATGCTCGCTCGCAAGCACGTTCAGAACGGGCTGTGATCAGTAGATCATCGACATACTGGAGCAGGGCAGTGTCAGTTGGCATGTGAATATTGTCTAGTTGTCTCTTGAGTGCTTGACTGTAAATACTAGGGCTTTCTGTGAAACCTTGAGGAGCGCGTGTAAACATATAGCTCCTTCCATTTAAACAAAATCCGAAAAGAAACTGGCTGTCTGGATGAATTGGAACACTAAAAAATGCATTCTTGAGGTCAATAACAGTGAAAAACATGGCTTCGGAATCAATGGCTGTTAACAGGGAAGAAATGTCTGGAACAACTGGGTACTGAGGAATAATACATTTGTTAAGCTCTCGTAAATCAATCACTAATCGATATACTGGGGGTGCATTTGGGTCAGTACGTTTCATGACTGGAATGATCGGAGAATTACATACATTGGAGTCAGTTTCTACAACTACTCCTTGAGCCATGAGCTCGTCAATAATTTTGGATAAGGCTGCTACAGCCTCAGGTGGCAATCTGTACTGTCTGATTCGTGGTAACACTACACCTGGTTTGAGAGTCACACGATAGGGTGTGATTTGCATGTAACCTACATCGGTTGGACCTTGCGCCCATAAATGCTGCGGAACATTAGACAACCTTGAATCAAAATCTCGTAATACATAGTGACCCTTAAAGTCACGTAGGAACAGACGTATTCCCTCTGGGGAACAGCAAATAACTGCACCTAATTCTTTCAGTGTCTTAATACCTAACAGATTTTCTGGACATGACTTAGTAAGTAACAGATCAGTAGTACGGGACAATGGACCTACTTCTAAAGTAACTGGCTTTGAAATCTCATTAACGATGGGTTTTCCTGAAAATCCAAGGGAAACATTTCTTGAGCCTGAGAGCGGAGCCCCTGGAACTTCGGCGTGACTAATTGTGGTCCTACTTGCCCCTGTATCGATCAAAAACTTTCTGTCTTTCCCTAATACTTGACTGTGAACATAGGGACCTTCTTGGTCTACAGGTATCTCGATGAGAGGCAAGCCTACCTCCCTCTCTAGGCTGTTTCATGAATATGACTGGTACTCTGGATACTCGGACTGTGCATACTGGTACATCTGTGAAGTAACGTGCTGTGTTGCAGCAATAGGCTGCGGTGCGGTAACTGTCTGTGGTGCATTCTGTGACTGAGGAGTCTGTGAAACTTGTTCTTGTCTAGGCGGACGTGGTCTTTCTTTAGTCTTACCAGTAGCTATGTTGTGCTTCAGAACTGCACACTCGTTTATAAAATGACCTGGCTGTTTACAATAATTGCAGTTCCCTTTAACGGGAGCTGCAGGATGACTGGCTTGAATCGGACCCCTCTTCTGACTGTCTTGAGGAATAGACTGTGCAACTAGTACTTTCATTTTCGTGTCTTTCATACGTTTTCTTTCGTGTTCTTGCTCTTCCCTGATTCTATTCTGGTGATACTGGAGCATCTGGAGCATCTGGGACGGAGTATTTGCTTGCCAGGTGCTTTCGACTTTCAAAACTCGGTTTTTAATTTGTGGACTTGAATTCTCGACTAATTTGGTAACGAAAAGATGAGGGTATGACTCACTACTTGTCTTGAGACCACTATTAATACTGAAACATTTCTCGAATCTAGAATAAAAATCACTAATATCCTCATCTTGTTTCTGTTTACAGGCTGAGATTGCATCCCAGTCTTCTTTCCTAGTTATCAATAATCTGGGTAGAACTTGAATCAATAATTCTGGTAATTCTTTACATTTATCTCCAAGACCGGTACCTGGTACTCGTGCCTTGTCTTCAGCTTCTAGAGCTGCCCAATCGATCTTTTTCTCTCCCACCTCCCATTCTTTTTCTTTTAACTTTTCATACACCCCTGTGGGTAACAGGACCTTTAACATTTTAATGACATCTGGATAAGTGTATTCTCCCATACGGAGCATGTCTTTTAATTCTCTATGGAACCCCGCTGGATCTTTGTCATGACAGGGAATTAATTTCTTCATTTCAAGGAGTTCCATCTTTGAAATCGGAGTGTATACAAACACTCGTTGCATTACGCCACCCGCCCCTTGGACTGGGTGGACTTCTCGTAGCGGATTCTGTCTGTCTATGTAGAATGGTTTACGTTCTGGGGGTGAGACATGAACAAAATGCGGGTTCAGGAACGTTCTATACTTGTGGCGCTGTTCTAGAATGACACTAATTAAATCGGTACCTAGACCTCTCCATCTGTACTGGAGTAACTCGTTCAGGATATCATGTAACGGGCCTGGATCAGAATGTTGACCCTCATACAGGGTAATGAGGTGCTGGATCATATACATACCCACCAGTCGTTGCTCGGCTGGGGGCAGTTTCAGAAACATTTGTGCCACTATTTCGTCTGGAAAAGTGGTAGAATCAGTAATCCATCGGACTGCTGATCGGGCTAGTTCTTGTTCGTGCATGGTACTTAATTCGCTATAACCGACCCGTGATTTCAGAATGTGATCGGTAGCTTGAAATACTTGCTCTAAAGAGCCTCGTTCTGGTGCTGGATGATGGAAAATAGACTTAGGTTCTGGACGTAAATGGCGATCTGGAAATCTGGATTTTCCTACATACGCTATTCTGGCGGGATTCTCGTCTTCCTCTTCAGGATCAGAGATACTTTCTTTCTCGCTTACTTGTGCTGCTTTACGCTGTTCGTGTAACCTTATTATTTCTTTACGAATTTTCTTGTACATACTTTCCATGGCACTAATGGTCTTGTGCTTACCCTCGGCTATATTATCACTCCACCTTGTTAGGATTCTCATTTCGGCGGGATCTTTAGACGGGTAATCTTGTTCTCTTATTAGACAATTGATCAGGAACTTTAATATCATGAGCTGAATCTCGGCTTTCCTTTGGGACATAATCTCGCCAATACTTTCTGGATCATCCCCTGTACGGATGAAACGATATATTCTGTCTAGATCTTCTTTCATATTTGGTAAGGTGACTAGATACTCGGTCACCCTTCTTACGCGTACGGAATATAAAACCATATTATACTCGCCTGGTACTGCGTCATAGACACATTCGGCAAGGGCTTGTCTGATTTCTGTAACAGACTTATTACTTTTAGGAGTACGCTGTGATGCTTGAGCATGTAATTCGAGTGCTGATAAACGCTTGTGTGGCGGTGGGGTTTGAGGAGGACCCCCTCCTGCGGCCCCTAGACTAGAATCGTCGACTGACATTCTTCGTGCTTGCAGGGTCGGTAATTGTAACGTGGGCTGAACTTGTATAGCAGGCTGACCCGGGGGTACCGTAACAGGTACTCCGGTGTCTGGAGGAACTGGAAGTGCCTGATTTACAGGGACAGGTGGAGCGCGAACTGGATTTGCATATTCTGGAACTGTGTCGTCCAAATAGGACGAAATAAAAATATCAGCTGCGGTCGGTTTGTGACGCAGCTTGGTCGGAACTAATGGCGGCGGGAAATTACTGGGTGCCTCTGGGGTCGCTTTTGGCAAGCCTTCGGCAAGGAGAGGATACATACCCTTAATAAGGGCATGCCTCTGTCTGTCTGACTGTTCGACTTTGACTTGTTCACCTATCTCGATTAATTCTCTTTCTTGGGCTCGTTCTTGGGATTCTCTACTTAACTCTGACTTTCTGACTTCCTTTTCCGTTCTTCTATGAGCTTCCTTACGCCATAACTCGATGGCATCTTTCTGTGACTGTCTGGCTTTCTTTTTCCATAATGCTTCTTCTACTCGCATGATACATTCGGCATCCCATGTACCCGATACGGGCCATCTATACTTTTCTTCTAACTGTTTGGTATACTCTACCCATAAATCTAGATACAATATGGCGCTTATGCCATGTTTTTGATACATAAAGTGACCTGGACTGTCCCTAGGCGGAACAGGAACTGCTGCTTCCAGCAGACCCTTTCTAGTTTTTAACTGACGTAGCTTGGAAAAGAGCGGCATTCTAAACTTGAATCGGAACACAATACAATACACGAAAAATAATAACAATTGGGAAAACAATTCAGGCATACCACGACATTGGAAATACATTAAACAACATTATAAATAACAGTTCGAACAGAATACTACCTGAAAATACTGAAAACAGAAACAGAACAGAATTCTCGAGAACGGAACAGACTAGAATTACTGGATGCACTGCTATAACAGTACGGAACATACCGGTCCCATAAAGGAACGCATCAAGACCCGTATCCACCTAGGTGAATACTTCGTTTGTGGGCTTGGGTACCACCAACCCACGGACCAGGAGTCAATTTAGACTGACCCTGTCTAGACACTACCCCAGCAATGGTACTCACCAGGCAGCACGGAACGGAAGGCCTCGGACGGGACTGGACTATGACGACGAACCTCGGACTTCGGACTTCAGTTACGGGTGGACCTCCGGATACCTCGGACCTTGGACTCTCGGCTTGGGCTCTGGTCGGGACTCGCCGCGTTCCTCCACCGTCTCGTTTGGATGCTGGACCGCCTCCTCCGTCTCCTCCGTGGGCCTGAGGGATACTTGAAGCAGAAATATCTGCACTTGGCCAGTATGGTTCCGTCACGACTGCAGAGGGTCAGGGGGTCGGCGTGGCTTCACCGACGCGTGGGGAAAGGGCAAGTCCCTGTTCGGGCGCCATTATGTGGTAAATAAATAAATAATACCCTATTTTTGACTAGACTTATAGCATAACAGATAGCTCAATAAATAAGAGTCAAGATTCGAGGTAGTAGGAGTTTCTGCAGGTTTATTACAGCATAAGGACAGGATCAGGACAACCTGCATAGGGTGACCCAGCAGCTGCTGGGGCTAGGTCTGGGATGAGCGCGCTAACATTTAATAACATAACATTGACTTATATACATAGCGCAAACACATAGCATTACATTACAGTAGGCGTAACAGTGGGTGGAGCAGAAGGCGTGACGTGTAACAGTCGCGAGAGATAAGAGTAAAAGTAGGTGTAACTGGGAGTTTACTTAGACATGTGATGCAAAACGTAACAGAATATATCATGAGTGGGCGGACACATTGGAGGGGGCTACCTAAGGAGCCGGGACCTCTAACCTAATGGTGCGCGGAAACTAGCAATGACGTGTTACTAGGAGAAGCTGGGGGCTACGAACTCTGTGCTAGGAGCAGAGACTAGAGTCTGGAGGGTCGGAGCGACATGTACTTAAACCCTATCTGGTATCTAATGTTTAGGGAACGTGTTGATATAAACTAGAAGTCATGAGGGGAAAGGCTAACCTGATTCTAAGACTGGACCATGCATTATTCTACATGTAGTGCGTGAAGAATATTAAATGACCATTAAATACAGTATTTCTCTAACATGGAGACGAGAAGGCTAGACAATGACGGAAACTATTGATGCAGTTCAGTAGCTTAGGAATGCAGAGGAGGAGGACTGAACTGATAGCAGGAACTATAACATACTTTTGGCAGACTCAGAGGCAGAGCCGGGGTGCACCGGGCACTGCGAGGCAGGAAGTAAGTGAAGGGTCGAGGATACAGGTGGGGGCTGTATCGCTCCTCAGCGAGGCTTTCAGGAGACAGGAGCTGAATCTCATGTCCGGGCCCTTTTGAGGCCTAGAAACGGGGATTTTATAATTGAATAACGTGCACACTGGGAAACGTGGCAACATTACTTACATAGGCCTGATATTCGTAGTATTCACGAGGACTGGAAACTAACATACTAGAGGTGGACACAACTGTAATTGCGTCTTCAATCAGAATGGGGAATAACATATGCATATTGGTCATGCACACATAACATATGATGGATGGGGCGTAGGGACACAGACCATGGCAAAATTTACTTTTCCACAGTCAGTCGGGTCGTCTTGCCTCGGCGGGGAGGGCCAGGGGTCCTAGCGCTGGGCGCAGGCCAGGCGCGGACAGGCGCAGACGGGCTTACCTTTGGCGCACCTTCGGCGCTCAATCGGTGCTCCCGCTGCGCACGTCCGCTGCGCGGTCGCTCTGGGGGCGTCATAAGTAGGGAGCCGGGAGGGAGAAGAAGCTGGGTGGCGGGAGCGGGGCGGCGAATGGAATCACAGGGGGGCGGGGCCGCAGGGAGGCAGCGGCGGGAAATTCCAAGAAGCAGCGGGCAGCGGGAAATTCCCAGGAGCAGCGGGAAATTCCCAGGAGCAGCGGGCAGCGAGCGAAGGAATCTGCAGGCAGGAGGCGACAAAGGCAGGCAGGAGCGGCAGCAGTGAGTGGGGCGACCAAGCCCTGTGGAGGGCTGAGCGGTCACAAGAGTTCCATACCAGAGATCTCCCTGGACCTCTCACCCACCTTCAACACCATCTCCCACCACACCCTTTGTGCCAGGCTCCATGATGTCAGCATCCACGGCAACGCCCTAGAATGGGTCCACTCCTTCCTCACGACTGAACCCAGAGTCAAACTTCCACAGTTCAACTCAGAATCCATAGAGATCAGCTGTGGATTGCCTCATGGATCCTTCCTGAGCCCCACCCTCTTCAACATCTACATGGCCCCACTGACAGCCATCATCAGAAGCCACAAACTGATCATCATCTCCTACGCTGGTAACACCCAGCTGATTCTCTCCCTCACAGATGAATCCACAGCCGCCATGAGCAACTTCTACAATGGGATGAAGGCAGTCACCATGGGGATCAAAGACAGATGCCTCAAGCTCAATTCAGACAAGAACAAAGTCCTCATCTTGAGTTTCAACAGCCTCCACCTGGGATGACTCCTGCTAGCCCACAGCACTCGGATTCCCCCCACACACGTAGACACAAAACCTCAGCATCATCCTGGACTCCTTGCTCCCAATGAACCACCAAATCAACACCATCTCATCCTCCTGCATCCACATGCTCCACCTGCTTCATAAGCTCTTCAGTGGATCCCCACGGAGTCCAGGAAACTGGTCACCCAGGTGCTCGCCAGTAGTAGATTCAATTACGGCAACGCACTCTATGCCAGCACAACCTGGAAACCTCTGCCAGACTCCTCCTGAACATCCTACACCGCAGCCACATCACCTGCCACCTGAGAGACCTTCCCTGGCTTCCTACAAAGAAAAGAATTACCTTGATGCTCCTCACACAAGCCTACAAAGCATTTCACAATGCCGGACCTGCATACCTCAACCACCGCCTCTCATTCTACACTCCCACTAGACATCTCCACTCCGCCCAACTGACCCTGGCAACCATCCCACGGATCCACAAGACCATGGCTGGAGGACGATCTTTCTCCTACTTTACTGCAAAGACCTGGAACTCCTTGCCTTTGCACCTCAGGAATTCACCATACTGCAGCAAACTCAGGAAGGACCTCAAGACCTAGCTCTTTAACTGAACCGCAGACCTTCCCCCTGCGCCTTCAGACTCTAACAGATCAGTTTTCCTGCTTTACAAGAAACTTGATTGATTGTGGATGCGTGTGGATTGATTGATTGAACTTAGCAATGGTAGTTCTGAGCAGGGAAATCAATATAACAGCACAAATGTGTTACAGGAGAAACCTACCTGAGCATCTGTGTCAATGTTTACTTGTTTTCAAGAAACAAACTCTTGATCCAGGAGTTTCTTTTTTTAAAACAAAATACCTTTGATGAGAGGGTGAAAGAAACATAGCACCCACTCAGACAAATCCAGTGCTTTCAGTGGAGCTTGTAACCATGTTCCTATTTTGTTAGCAGTTATGCATTTTAATTCTTTCATGCGCAGCCATCTATTTGGATACTAAGGGTGATTTTCATGAACCAGTTTGTGTCACTCTTGCACCACATAAGGTGGTGAAAGAGTGCCATAAACCTAAAGTCAGATTTCTGCAGCCACGCAGAGCCATGTTGCATGGCTTTGAATGGTTCAAAAGTTGGGAGTAATGCATCTCAGTGCAAATCACAGTGTTGCATTACTATGCACTAGGGAGCCATTCCTTGGGCGCTGTGCAATTGTTCCCACGCAGCTCCATGGTTTTTGACGCTTCTCCAGACTTACCAAACCTGGTAAACCAGGGAACGCACCAAAAAGATATGCCTCCCCAGGAAAGGTGTAACAAGGGGAAATATGTTTATTTCTCCTAGTTTTTCATCTTTCTATGTGTGCTGCATAGTGCAGCACAAATTTTTGAGGACCCTTGATGACTTACAATTATTTAATTATTGCTTAAGACAGGGGAATGCACCTGTGGTGTCATTACAAATCTGATTTGGAAAAAAATAGTTGAATATTCCAATATACACATCAGTAATGGCATTCCATATATGGAACAAAATTCCAAAAGAACTAGAGCTAGAGGAAAGCTGAGAGTACTAATTGATTATAACCAATTTAAAGTGGCTGTCAAGTCAGCGTCAAAGCTGTTTTTATTCCTGAAAAACCTGGAGGCCATCAGCAATTTTTTTTAAACATGGCCGTTTTGACATCATACTCTTGTTTGTCCCCAAGACCATATCTTCTTTTAAACATGAAACAAACTACAAGCAATAAATAGACTGAGGTTCATGTTACTGCCCCTCAAAACATTAAAATCATGGCAGAATAGTGCAGCGTGTGCTTGCTGCAGTCAGTGGCCTAACACAGGCCCCCGCAGCTCCCGCGGTGCAGGGGGCCCAAGTTCCAGGGGCACCCCTCAGCACAGTACTTTGCCCGAGGAACTCCTTAATTAGTGTGGAGGAGGGCCCTCCTTGCAGGGGAGCCGCATCAAGTTTCATTACGCCAGTGGCTGCAGTGGGTGTGGATAGTGCATGGAATTGGTTCAGGCTGGACTGTTCCCATGGGGAGCTGGGTCAAAACACATATGCATACGGCTGGTTTTAAACTGGAATGGCATAGGGAACAAAAATGATGGATTGAGGCCCAGATCTCTGTACTGTGGGGAATTTTTTACATTGATCAGCATTCTCTCCATACATTGTTCTTTTCGCTTATGGAATCAATAGTACGTGTAATCTGTTCTTGTCTGCTCCTATTGCCTCTCAGAAGGAAGCTCTGAAATCATGTTTCAATCAACTTTGTATAAGGTCAATTAAAGCTGTAATCAAAAAGTGCCACCAAGGGCCAGATGTACAGGTCATGAGCCGATGATTGAAATTTCTGGATGTAGCTACATCTGAGTTGCAGAAGGTAAAAGTGATGCTCCTTGTCCTGTCATGCCCTCTACATTAATGTATCCGATAACTCTGGATTGTTCCTACACTGTCCAACTGGCACTACATTGATGACAATGCATTATGTTTTAGCAAGAGTTAAATAGGGAAGTATCAAATCGAACCTGCACATGACACTTTGGGCCTTATTAGGAGTTCATCGTTCTGACCTCCATAGGACAGCGTCAACCCCGCCAGCAGCCCATGGCACTGGTAGTCCAAATACCGCCCTATTACGAGTCGACAACAGGGCCAGTGGTGTGGAGGTGGGGATCATGCAATGATGGTGAGCACTATTACCAAATATATTGATGCCTATGTGTGCATTTCAACTTCATATGTGTCAGATGCACACATATGCATAATATATGTGGGACAGGACAATATACCTAATACCCGGATACAGCCCATATGTTGCAGGCCTGGCAATTGGTATATGGTATCAAAATGACTTGCCTGTAGATCACCACACACAGTGTCATAATCCTCAGGGTGAAAATCCTGCTGTGAAGGGGGGACCTGGAGAAAGGGATCCACATTGGAATCTGCCTGAGAGAAGAAGAAAGGGGGGAATACGGAATCCAAATCCTTCATCACTGTAACCTTGCAGCAGGCGGTCGGACAAACGTGGTCTACTCGTGGAACAGGCAACTGGTACTATGCATGGAGGTGCAGCTCCCCTGTACTACCCTTGTAGTGTCGTTCCTATATTCCCAATAGGCTCTGCGCATTGGAATAATATAAACAGCAGTGTAGACGTAGGACTGAGGTCAACTAGGTCTCTACTGACTATATTAGACTTAATTAGTTTTGTCAGCTAGCTCAAAGGTCACTAGAAACTTTCTCGAATGTTCAGGAAAGAGTTAACTCTCCGGATTTAGACAAGAAGGGATTAGCTTCTGACAACCGCATAAACATGATAACTTTGCTCCCTCAGAATAAAGAGTGTATCTCTAGAGTCGTGTGAAAACAAAAGACAGTTATTTCACTCAGTCAATCGTGCATACTTAGTTTCACCAGAGTGCAGAGAAATAGAGAGACGGGCGTTTTCAATAAAAGGTGTTATTTATTGAGCAGTCTTCTTTCTCATGCAAGAGAAACGAGTTGCCACAATTGCAATACTTATCATAAAGTAAAGTGCGTACAGTAAAAGGAGTATTATGAAATAATACTGTAAAAGCATTGATATGGTTTCTTAGCCATATGATACTTTAAAATGGATAAAATATATACATACATAAAAATATTGACTAACGTACTCAACTGGTGCTTCTAATCTACACCTACCCCGGTGTACCGGACCTAAGCCTAATACGTGGGAAGGAGTAAGTAAGTTGGTTTTTGCCAAGGATCTGAATCAAGAATTCTCTTAAGGGTTTAGTCAACTCCGTACCTTGGTAATAGAATGTAGGAGGTCTTGTATCTCTCTCTCAGGACTCGATCTCCCAGCAACCCGCAAGGGTGACTGGAAACACCGGAGCTGGATTTTCTCGGCAGGAGAAAAAGACAGCGTCTCTCTCAGTGCGTCAAGGGAGGGTCGGCTTCCTTCGGCTCTCGCATCAGCTGGGCGTCGGGCAAGTAGATAGCCGCTTTGCTCCAAACCACTGTGTGTTTGCTTAAGGCAACGTTGGTATATTTATACCTGAAAGGTGCCGGGTTTGACGTAAGGTTGGACATAAGACGTCACTAAGAACTAACAGTTCTTTCTGACTCTAGGAGTTCTTGTGCAAATCAAAACAAGAGCAAGGGGATTTCCCGGGCTGCTGGAGGCTTGGTTTGTTTAAAGAACGCATTGTACATTCTAGGAGTAGCCTTGCCGTATTTGGACTGCATGGGCTATTACTAAATATGGATATGATTCTTATGCCTTTATAAGGATATTATTTGTTATAACCATATAAGGGCATAAATCGGGAATATCGAATTAGGGTCCTAGATAGAAACACAACACCCTTTGGCGGCTGCCTTTCCCAAATTGAGAACCTGGTGATCGGTGGTGTGCTGGTGGTCGGCTGGTGGTCTTTGCGGACCAGCAGCAGTCTTGGCAAAGCTTATCCGCCCAACTCCTAATTTGTAGATCAGGCCGCCGAGCTCACCATGCTTGGACCACAACTGCTGATATGGCAGTATACAGGACAGCTAAACTCGTGATAAGGCCCTTTATGTTAGTTCATTTATTAGCTGGCCAGTTGCAGGTCCCAAGATGATTCTTATTCTTGCAGTAGGCACTTTAAAGCTCCTTGATTTATATGTCAATCTTCTGGATTTGGTTGGTTTGCTAACCCCTGGTGAGTCAAAAAAGTCCATAAGAGGTGTAGACTTAAATCTAACGCTAATTGCAACATTATGCTTTGTATAATTGTAAAGCTGTAAATCGCCTTCTGATGATTACTGTTGAAGAGGTAAAGAGGACATTGCAATCCAGCATTACGTATGTTAACAACAGAAAGGCTGCGGCTGCGTGAGGGTTCCATCTGGGTAGCACGATTAAGCATTGCCTCTCATTTTCTGTCATCTGGTCGATTTGATGATTTTTAATAAGTGCATGTTTAAGTTTTGTATGCATATGTGCTTTTATTGTATCTAAACAGTAAATAGATTTGATTTGATTTACTATGGTTAAGCATGTGCAAAATCAAGCTCTACATCAGTTAATGTTTGTGTTTTTTATGTCCCATGTCTCATTAGGTGATGTGACAGATGCAAAAAATATGGACTGAGCACTAGGGTCCCTAAAGCTCATTTAAGCAATCGAGAACATAAAAGAGTGTGACAATTGTATCCTATCACTTCCTTAAATCTCCATCTTTTGGGGTGATTCCACAGCAAGTGTAACATGGAAACAGATTGTTCCACTACAGCAATAGGCTACATGTTCATAAATGTAGAATTGTTGGGTTCTATCCATGGCGTGGTGAGGACATTGTGGATGTGCCATCATTTGCTATTAAAGTACTTAAATATCACATGCAGGAAATATACTTGTAAGGTGAATACCCCTAACTTAGGGGCCTATTAGGATGGCGGACGGAAATGTGTCCCGTCCGCCATGGTCGCGGCAAAATCACTCCCGACCGCACCGCGGAGAATCCGCGGGTACGATTAGGATATTTATGTCAAGAAACTCCGACGGCGGCGGACGGATCATAACAAACACCGTCTGCGGCGGACGGAGCACACCAAAGACCGCCGTAAGCGGACGGTTCCAAAGAAACACCCTCCACCGCTTACGGACATGACCACGGGAACAGGCCCAACCGCCACCATACCTGCGGAGGGTCAGGCCTCGCGATTAGGATAACGTCGCCATTCCAACGGAACTCACCACCGTCCTCGACCGCCGCGGAAACAATGCATCGCCAAACGGACCATGACTGCGGAAGGACCACACAAACACCATCCCTGCCGTCAAACCGATTATAAAATGGCAGACGGAAGTAAATAGAAAACACACTAAACAGGACACCCAACCACCTGAAACACCCACCCCCAGCAACTACACGCCCCAATGACACCCCCCAAGCACCGAAAAATACACCAAAAACACCACACCCAGAGAACACCTGATTGCCAACAACCATTGGGACACCACCACCACACAGAGTATAAAATGAATCCCTCCCACTACCACAGTCCTTTGCATCACAGCATAGCTGCAAGCAAGAGCCACAAAACCACTAACACCAGACACACACAAACACACATATTACCTGCACACAAACACACCCACCACACAAACACCCACAACACAATCCCTACACACCACACACCTGTACACCCCACCCCACCCCACCAACACCTTGCACATCACACACCATGGCACATAAGAAAAATCCCAAGTTCAGAGACAGTGAGTTGAAGGTCATGGTGGATGAAATCATCCGTGTCGAACCACATCTTTTCGACACACTAGTCCAGCAGACCACCATGGCAACCAAAAACAACATGTGGGACAGGATAGTGACCAGAGTGAATGCGTCAGGGACCGTGCCACGCACCAAACACGAGATCCAGAGGCGGTGGCACGACCCCAAGGCAAGGGTGAAAGGCATCAGGGCGAAGAACCACCTGTGGGCACACCACACTGGCGGTGGCACTCCCCCGGAGCCCATACCATTTGCAGAATGGGAGGAGAAGGTGCTGGGCATACTGCACCCTGAGAGCCTGGAAGGAATCGAGGAGGGACTAGAGGCTGGTAAGTACAAACCAATGACCACTATCACACTGCCATGGTCTGCCTTACACAACTGCCACCACACATCTCCCTGGCTCCAATCCATGCATGTGTGCCACATAGTCACCCAAATGTGAAGTCCTGGGCTCAAATGCACCCACCATGACCAAACACAAATGTTGCCCCCTACGTTCCCAGCCCTGCATGTTGTCAAAGCAGCCAGCACCACAACTCCCAAGAGGCTCCCATGTCTACAGGGAGGGTGGTGGGGGTTGTTAGAGAGGTGTGTGGTGTGTGTGAGAGAGTTGGGTGGTGTGTGTGAGAGACCAGCACTACAACTCCCAACAGGCCCCCATGTCTAGAGGGAGGGTGGTGGTGTGTGGGGTGTGTGAGAGAGGTGGGTGGGGGGTGTGAGAGAGGTGGGTGGGGTGTGTGAGACCGGTGGGTTGGGTGTGTTAGAGACCAGCACTACAACTCCCAACAGGCCCCCATGTCTACAGGGAGGGTGGTGGTGAGTGGGATGTGTGAGAGAGGTGGGTGGGGGGTGTGAGAGAGGTGGGTGGGGTATGTTAGAGACCAGCACTACAACTACCAGCAGGCCCCCATGTCTACAGGGAGGGTGGTGGTGGGTGGGGGGTGTGAGAGAGGTGGGTGGGGTGTGTTAGAGACCAGCACTACAACTCCCAACAGGCCCCCATGTCTACAGGGAGGGTGGTGGTGGGTGGGAGGGGTGAGAGAGGTGGGTGGGGGGTGTGAGAGACCAGCACTACAACTCCCAACAGGCCCCAAGGTCTACAGGGAGGGTGGTGGTGGGTGGGGTGTGTGAGAGACCAGCACTACAACTCCCAACAGGCCCCCATGTCTACAGGGAGGGTGGTGGTGGGTGGGGGGTGTGAGAGAGTTGGGTGGTGTGTGTGAGAGACCAGCACTACAACTCCCAACAGGCCCCCATGTCTAGAGGGAGGGTGGTGGTGTGTGGGGTGTGTGAGAGAGGTGGGTGGGGGGTGTGAGAGAGGTGGGTGGGGTGTGTGAGACCGGTGGGTTGGGTGTGTTAGAGACCAGCACTACAACTCCCAACAGGCCCCCATGTCTACAGGGAGGGTGGTGGTGAGTGGGATGTGTGAGAGAGGTGGGTGGGGGGTGTGAGAGAGGTGGGTGGGGTATGTTAGAGACCAGCACTACAACTACCAGCAGGCCCCCATGTCTACAGGGAGGGTGGTGGTGGGTGGGGGGTGTGAGAGAGGTGGGTGGGGTGTGTTAGAGACCAGCACTACAACTCCCAACAGGCCCCCATGTCTACAGGGAGGGTGGTGGTGGGTGGGAGGGGTGAGAGAGGTGGGTGGGGGGTGTGAGAGACCAGCACTACAACTCCCAACAGGCCCCAAGGTCTACAGGGAGGGTGGTGGTGGGTGGGGTGTGTGAGAGACCAGCACTACAACTCCCAACAGGCCCCCATGTCTACAGGGAGGGTGGTGGTGGGTGGGGGGTGTGAGAGAGGTGGGTGGGGTGTGTGAGAGAGGTGGGTGGGGTGTGTTAGAGACCCGCACTACAACTCCCAACAGGCCCCCATGTCTACAGGGAGGGTGGTGGTAGGTGGGGGGGGTGAGAGAGGTGGGTGTGGTGTGCGAGAGAGGTGTGTGGGGTGTGTGAGAGAGGTGGGTGGGGGGTGTCAGAGACCAGCACTATAACTCCCAACAGGCCCCCATGTCTACAGGGAGGCTGAGGGTGGGTGGGGGGTGTCAGAGACCAGCACTACAACTCCCAACAGGCCCCCATGTCTACAGGGAGGGTGGTGGTGGGTGGGGGGTGTCAGAGAGGTGGGTGGGGTGTGTGAGAGAGGTGGGTGGGGGTGTGAGAGAGGTGGGTGGGGTGTGTGAGAGAGGTGGGTGGGGTGTGTTAGAGACCAGCACTACAACTCTCAACAGGCCCCCATGTCTACAGGGAGGGTGGTAGTGGGTGAGGGGTGTGAGAGACCAGCACTTCAACTCCCAACAGGCCCCCATGTCTACAGGGAGGGAGGCGGTGGGTGGGGGGTGTTAGAGCGGTGGGTGGGGGGGTGTTAGAGAGGTGGGTGGGGGGTGTCAGAGAGGTGGGTGGGGTGTGATAGAGACCAGCACCCATATCTCACCCCAGAGCAAGATTGAGTCCACCCACCATTTGGTGACCAGTGCATCTCCTCCTGCAAACTGACAGGTAGATAGACATCTTCTCAGGGGGAACATCCAATAGCAGGACAGGACCACACATATCCAAGTATTGCCGTCCCAACTCCACGTCACCATATTGCCCTGTACTGTCCACCACAACAACATGATGACAACAACAACCATGTCCTGATTCCATAGTGATTTGTAATGTTGCTACAAAAAACATGTCATGTCCACAGCATTAATTTTGAAACTCTTGTCCATCAGGTGATCGCAACTTAACCGGCGAAAGCAGCAACCGCCAGCACCAGTCGCCCCCCTCACAGCCAGGACTCTCCGGGGACGATCCCATTGACAGCTCGGGTGCAGAGGACGAAGCTGGCCCAAGCAGACTCCCAGGGCCATCAGGCTCCCAGGACATCCCGGCCTCCACCACCTTGGCCTGTGTCACTACACCAACACCTGCCATTGTGAGCTGTGCAGCTACCACCACAACCATCACCACCACCACCACCACTCCTGCCTGTGCCACCCTGCCTGACCCATCGCCCAATGATGGGCCATCGACATCCCAGGCTAGCAGGGAGAGTGGGTGGGAGAGGACACAGGTGAGGCCACAGCTCACAACCAGGAGTGTAGTTGCTCGGCGAGGTCGGGAAGGAGACCCACCCCATCCTGGGGCCGGGACCCTGGAAGCCATCGCCAGAGTCAATGCCTCCTATGAGCGGTCACAGGCCCAGTCCGATCGGGCCCACCAAGACTCGCAAGAGAACAGCCAGCTGTTGCGGTCCATTGACACACGGATTGGCCAAATTGTGGACCTCATGGGCCAGCAAACTGCTCTGTGGAGGGATTGGTTATCCCGCGCCACACCACCACCCCCTCACCCAACTGATCAGCGGGACAGGTCACCAACACCACCGCCATCATCACCTGAGGCCACGGACAGGGAGGTGGACGCTGACCAACCTGCCCCCACAGCTGTCTCCGCTCCGGTTCCAAGACGGAGGGTCCATCCGAGGCTGGATGCAGCTGAGAGCAGTGGAAGTGCACCATCTACCCGCTAGAAGAGGGGCCGCCAGTGACTTCACCCTTCCTTGAGCCTGCCATTTACCCTGTCAACTATCCTGACCCACAATGCCAAGCATTGGCACACGTCTGTTGGACTAGGTGGACATCACACAATGTGGTGTCCCCACGGTGTTTTCATCTGCCATGACCTTCAACTCTCACTTCCCCCAACACCTACTTGTAAATATGCACCAACATCAATCCACAACCTGTAATTAAACACCACGTTAACACTCTATGCTGTGTGACCTCCATTTTTTAATCACATGTTTTTCTAATAAATTGTCATTACCAGGTGCAGGGATCAATGTTCTTGAGAACCATGCCACTGTGGGAGTGACCTAGGGAAAATGACAGAACAACAAGCACAGGTCAGGAAAATGATTCACACCCATCACAACACAATGTACTGCAGTATCCCACAAACCACACTCATCACCAATTAAGTGGATCACAGGACACACATCAGGGAGCATTGCATGTACAACATCTCACACACACATCTGCTAACAGAACATACCAGAACAGGCAGCATAGACACACCACACCCACACATCACCAGCAAACATCCATCACGCATTGTCTAGCTGCACAAGAGGTAGCTACTTACATTCAAGGAAAATATCGATCAATGAGCTGACGCCTCTGGTCCACACCTTCTTCCTCCCCACTATCCTCATCAGTGGACATGGGTGGGATGGGAGGCGGAGCAACCTGTTGGTCTTCAGGGTCCATGATCAGTTCAATGTTATTGTGCAAGTCCAGGTTGTGGAGCATGCAGCAGGCAATCACGATTTTGCAGACTTTGCCTGGTGAGTATGGCAGGGCCCCTCCGGTTTTATCAAGGCAGCGAAACCTAGACTTCAGCAGTCCAAAAGTACGTTCTATCACTCGACGTGTACTCCCATGGGCATCATTATAAATCATTTCACCAGGGGTAGTAGGATTCTGTATGGGGCTCAGCAGCCAAGGCCGGTTTGGGTACGCAGAGTCGCCTAGGTGGGGGGATGACAGACACAAATATCATTACCAGGATTGGTGGGAACACCATGCCACACATACAACACAATTGTCCTCACAACACACTGACAACACAATTGTCCTCTCAGCACACTCACCTACAAGCCGCGCACGTTCTGGACGCAGATTAGCCATCAGTTGGGGGACAATGCTGCTCCGCAGGATGTGTGAGTCATGGGCGGAGCCGGGAAATCTGGCACACACATGTGAGATGATGTTGTCGGCCAGGCACACCACTTGATCGAATGGTAGTGCTTTCGATTCCTATATACAGGTTCACGTGCCAGGGGTGGAATGAGACCAATATGTGTGCCATCAATGGAACCCACTACGTGTGGTATCTGTGCCAGGGCATAGAAGTCCCCTTTGACTGCTGCCAACTCTGCCGGACGTGGGAAATGGATGTAATCATCCCTGTAATGCATCATGGCATTCAGAACATCCCGCAATACCATGCTGAACATGGCTTGGGACATCCCCCCGGCATGACCAATTGTGTACTGGAAAGTGCCAGTTGCAAAGAAGTGAAGTGCCGCCATCACCTTTGCTGTGGGTGTAATAGCTCCTGGATATGTCCTGCGTGGCTGCAGATGATGTGACAATTGTGCTACAAGCTCCTGCAATCTACGTCGATCAAGATGGAATTTGCGGATAACCTCCTCGTTAACCATGTCCTCCAGCACAGTGTATGGTCGATGCACATTTGGAGCCCTCCTGTGAGGGAGTAGATGATAGCAGATATCAATTGACCAACACCGCATAGCTGTGCCACACTATCACATCTTGACCAACACAATGCAAATAATACATGTTGCAGACAGTGATTATATGTGTGACGTGATCAATATATAAGGCAATACAACTAACTACACACACCATGGGCCCGATTCACAGAACTAACTTAAGACAAAATCCTAAACTTACTACTTTTGGTATTCACAGAAGTTAGGATTTTGTCCTACGTTTGTCTTAAGACAGACTTAAGACAGACTTAAGACAGACTTAAGTTAGGATTTTGTCTTAAGTCTGTCTTAAGTCTGTCTTAAGACAAAATCCTAACTTCTGTGAATACCAAAAGTAGTAAGTTTAGGATTTTGTCTTAAGTTAGTTCTGTGAAACGGGCCCAATGTTCACTCACAAACAACATCCTGTGCGCAAACATGTCCAATGTAACGTGCACACATGTTGAAATATCTGGCAACAACACATGACTGAGGGCCCAAATGTGGACAAGCGTCCACACAGACACACATGTACGTGCACACACAACATGAACATGGAACACACCCTCCTTGTCTTCATGCACCCATGACCCCACCTGCAATACTGGGCATCCTCACATGACATGCATGGGCACACAACAACAGACACGCATACACAGAATGTATGTACACCCCCATCATTGTTACTTGCACACACAAACCACACACTCACAACAGTTTCTAAATGTGGGTATACACCCTTGATGTACTGTGTAGATGTGTACAAATGTAAAACCAAGACGTCAATACGTCGACATGCACATCTGACACAACTTGGGTGCACATCACTAGCCTTTGTTAACCACTGGCAAGGTCAACTGTATGAGCACACATGCAACAAATGGACATGAATGTCACACGTGGACACGGGCCATTGACTTGACATCATTATTCTTGCAGCATTCCGGACATGTCCTGACACACATGTACAACTATGAACATTACATGTGTGCGGAGACATGCAGTGTGTGTACATACGCCATCTGGGGACGCCTTCCACCAACACAGAAGATGATCATTGACACAGCAATTAAGCATAACATATGCTGTATGGTCAAGGACCATCCAAGGTCACACCCCGCAAAACGCATGTGCGCACTACCTCGACGGTTCATCATTTGAAACTAATCACTCACTGGCGTCGCTATGGCAGTGCACGCATTCCGCAGGGACGGTGCAGGTGAACACATACATTTGAAAATGCAATTCGAAATGACAGTTGATACCCCCCTTACAGTCACATTGCAGCACCCACCGCAGCCCGCCGGTCCTGGTCGGGTACCCACCGCCGGTCCTGGCCGGTCACCCACTGCCAGCACCCAGAGGTGGTTGACCGGCCAGGACTGGCGGTAGGTGACTGGCCAGGACTGGCGGTGGGTGACTGGCCAGGACTGGCGGTGGGTGACCGGCCAGGACTGACGGTGGGTGACCGGCCAGGGCCACCCATGCCATGGTGACCTCAATGCACAGGCCGCTTATCCATCGCCAGCACATGGTGGTGGTTGACCGGCCCGGACTGGTGGTGGGTGACCGGCCAGGACTGGCGGTGATTGACCGGCCAGGACTGGCGGTGGGTGACCGGCCATGACCGGCGGTGGGTGACCGGCCAGGACTGGCGGTGGTTGACCAGCCAGGACTGGCGGTGGGTGACCGGCCAGGGCCACCCATGCCATGGTGACCTCAATGCACAGGCCGCTTATCCATCGCCAGCACATGGTGGTGGTTGACCGGCCCGGACTGGCGGTGGTTGACCGGCCAGGACTGGCGGTGATTGACCGGCCAGGACTGGCAGTGGGTGACCGGCCACGACCGGCGGTGGGTGACCGGCCAGGACTGGCGGTGGTTGACCAGCCAGGACTGGCGGTGGTTGACCGGCCAGGACTGGTGGTGGATGACCGCCCACGACCGGCGGTGGATGACCGGCCAGGACTGGCGGTGGGTGACCGGCCAGGACTGGCTGTGGGTGACCCTCCAGGACTGGCGGTGGGTGATCAGCCAGAACTGGCAGTGGGTGACTGGCCAGTGGCCAGGACTGGCGGTGGGTGACCGGCCAGGGCCACCCATGCCATGGTGACCTCAATGCACAGGCCACTTATCCATCGCCAGCACATGGTGGTGGTTGACCGGCCCGGACTGGCGGTGGTTGACCGGCCAGGACTGGCGGTGATTGACCGGCCAGGACTGGCGGTGGGTGACCGGCCACGACCGGCGGTGGGTGACCGGCCAGGACTGGCGGTGGTTGACCAGCCAGGACTGGCGGTGGTTGACCGGCCAGGACTGGCGGTGGGTGACCGCCCACGACCGGCGGTGGATGACCGGCCAGGACTGGCGGTGGGTGACCGGCCAGGACTGGCTGTGGGTGACCCTCCAGGACTGGCGGTGGGTGATCAGCCAGAACTGGCAGTGGGTGACTGGCCAGGACTGGCGGTGGGTGACCGGCCAGGGCCACCCATGCCATGGTGACCTCAATGCACAGTATATGTGAGAAAAACAAGGACCCCCTGGGTACCGATAAAGATTCCTAGGGCAGGGTAAATACCTATGTGTGTACAAAACCTAGGACATCTGCATATTATAGACGACCAAATTCGTTTAAAATAGCAAGTGTGAAAAGTAAACAGAGACTCAAAATATATATAGTATATAAATTTAATATGTATTAATAAAAAATCATATAGACAGGCAACCTATATGATAAGGCTAAAAAAATCAGTTCATAAAAACCGAAACACATATATCATATTCCACTATAAATTCTCAAAATCATACATATAGTGACAAAAGCAATACATTCATAAATATAAATGACAATAAAAACATATAATCATAAAGTAACTCAACGAATTTGGTCGTCTATAATATGCAGATGTCCTAGGTTTTGTACACACATAGACCTCAATGCACAGGCCACTCACCCACCGCTCACCCACTGCCGGACTGGCGGTGGTTGACCAGCCACAACCGGCGGTGGTTGACCGGCCAGGACTGGCGGTGGGTGACCAGCCAGGACCGGCGGTGGATGACGCAATGTGACTGTAAGGGGGGGTTTCAACTGCCATTTCAAATTGCATATTCAAATGTATGTGTTAGCCTGCACCGCCCCCGCGGAATGCGTGCAGCGCCATAGCGACGCCAGTGACTGATTATTTTCAAATGATGCACCGTCGCGGTAGAGCACACATGCGGTTGCCGGTGTGTGACCGTGACGAACTGCTGCTGTTGTGCCACAGTCCTGGATATTGCCATGCAGAGAGTGCGAGAGATACGGTCTCGTCCCTTCACCGCATCAGAGCTGGATGTTCTTGTGGACGGTGTGCTCAGCCACTATGAACGGCTCTACGGTGCCCCCGGACAGGTGGTAAGTGCAGTGGGTAACATGTTGGTGGGCATGAGGTGGTCACTGACTCCTGGATTCTGCAAGCTTGGCGGTGTGCTGTGGGACCATAACATGTGTTGTACTGAGCATGGCTGCATGAAGATACGTGTTTCTACGATGTTTGTGAATGTCAAACTGTCCACTGACGTTCCCCTCTTGTCTCCCATCATGGTAGGTCAAGCTGCACCTTCGCAAGGCCGTGTGGAGGACCATAGCACGTGATGTACGGGCAGTGGGGGTGTGCAATAGACGACACACACACTGCCACAAGCGATGGGACGACATATCCAGGCTCAGCAAGAATGTTGCGGAGATGACACTGGGTATTATTCCAAGATCAAGCCGCCTTGCCCGACGCACCATGACCCCTCTAATGCACCGTATAATTGCTGTGACGCATCCTGACCTGTCCGCCCGGCTGAGAGGGGATCAACAGCAAACTGGCGGTAAGCAGACTGTATGTGTCTGTAACTTGTGAGTGCATGCATGTATTGGTGCTCAGACACAGTTGTGACATCCGTGGTGCGTATGTTTTGCAGCAATTGCATGTTGGTGCCATTAGCGGAGTGAGCGTTAGCACCCATGTCCGCCAGGTGGACATACCAGTTGATTTGTAGTTGAGGGTTCCAGGACATGCCGTTGAGGTCTGTGGTCCCATGGCATGACATGTGTGGTGGTCTGCATGCACTTGCCCTGTTTGTATGATGTACATGTTTTACAGGCACCCCCGGTTCTTTGATATGAGGATGTCTGGTAGGGGTGGTTCATGTGCAGGATGGGTGCTACATGTCAATCGACTGTAAGGAAAGGTGTGAATTTGTAACCTTCAGTACGTGAGTCTGGCACTTAGGTTAACATCTCTTCCCTCTCTTCCAGCTTTGGCCGAGGGCACTTACACACAGACGACGGAGATGAGTGGTGGCAATGCATCCGGATCCGAGATGACACACACGCATACTGACACCAAAGGGGGCAGTCCCGGAGAGGGGGACAGAACCGTCCCTGAGGACTCACATGTGGAGACACCATCGTCCTCATCCTCAGACAGTGGTGGTGAGTCAGCACTGTTGTCACAGACAGGGAGTGGGCAATCAACACCTTCAGTCGGTACACAGCACACAGGGCCCACACTGCCACCAACTGCAACAAGTACTGCTCGTGCTCGCCAGAGATGGGGGGGCAGAGTTGTCTTCGGCGCAGGCACCACTGCCCCTGCCCCTGTGCCACAAAGTGCACTTTGTGCTAAGGCTGTTGATCTGCTGCGACAGCTGTGTGTAGGGCAGACCAACATGATCAATGCATTCCAAGACCACGTTAGGAAGTTGGGTCAGGTGGTAGCATTCATGGAGGGGATGCATGGCGATGTTGCTGGTCTCCACAGAACAGTTCAGTCATTAGCAAACACTGTGTCTTCAGCCATTCTTCAGTCGCATGGACAGGGTGCTGCTTCTGTTCCCCCATCCTCACCACTAGATGTCTCAGGGGAGAGTGAAATTTCAGACCAGGCGTCATTTTCGGGGTATTGCACTAGAAGCAGCCACAGGCAGCAAGGCAGGGCACGGAGGGCACAAACACCATTCCCTAGACCAGGGAAATCTTTCACCCATCACGACATGAGCTACACTGGAGTTGACACACAGGATCCTCAAGGGGTGTTGGGGGAAAGTGATTCACATGTAACAGACGCATCCCCCTCAAAAGGTACTCCCAAGGCAAGGGCACCTCCCAAGTCCAGGGACACTCCCAAGGACAAGGACACTACAAAGGAAAGGGCACCTCCCAAGGCCAGGGACACTCCCAAGGACAAGGACTCTACACAGGAAAGGGCACCTCCCAAGAGCAGGGACACTCCCAAGGACAAGGACACTACACAGGAAAGGGCACATCCCAGGAGCAGGGACACTCCCAAGGACAAGGACGCTTCAAAGGAAAGGGCAACTCCCAAGAGCAGGGACACTCCCAAGGACAAGGACACTACAAATGAAAGGGCACCTCCCAAGAGCAGGGACACTCTCAAGGACAAGGACGCTTCAAAGGAAAGGGCACCCCCCAGGAGCATGGACACTCCCAAGGACAAGGACGCTTCAAAGGAAAGGGCAACTCCCAAGAGCAGGGACACTCCCAAGGACAAGGACACTACAAAGGAAAGGGCACCTCCCAAGAGCAGGGACACTCCCAAGGACAAGGCCGCTTCAAAGGAAAGGGCACCTCCCAAGAGCAGGGACACTCCCAAGGACAAGGACACTTCAAAGGACAGGTACACTACAATGGACAAGTCTGCTCCCAGGGCCAGGGCACCGCCCAGGGATCAGGGACATTCCAGAGACAGGACACCTCCTACGTCCAAGGCACATCCCAAGGCCAAGGCTTCTCCCATGGACACGAGCTCCATCAAGGACAGGCATACATCACCCCTGGCTGCCCAGAGGCTGATGTTGTTGAAGGAACGTAAAACACATGTGTCAGCGGTGGAGTCCCCACATACCTCAACTCCCATCCACACCCCGCAGAAGCAGAATAAGGAGTACACTGTTGTTGCATCCCCCATTACACATGATGCAGAGGGCAGAAGGCAGGGCCACAGCAAATGTCAAGCAGGGTCCAGCACGTCCCCAGAGAGCAGACCACCACAAGCACATGATCCTTCTTTGATGTCTGATGAGGCCACAACACTTACCAGTCCAGTCATGTCCAGGGTGCCCCTACATTTCACAAAGAAACGGAGACACACACCAGTGAGACCTGACCACACCAATGTCGCTCCAGTACAGCTGTCCCCAGCTCCCAGAGCCACCCTGCCTCCTGGCCCATACAGCCCTGTGGCTCATCATTTCAGTGGTCCTAGTGGGTCAGCTGCCGTTCACTCTCATGTTAAACAACGAAACAAATGCCAATACCAGATATTGCTTGATCAATTTAAATTTAACCTATATGAGAAAAACATAAACGTCCGTTTTTTTGATTTGCGTCACTAGTTTATTTATTTATTTGAACACTAGTGGAAAAATGTGTTTTCATTAGTAACCAACTTTTAGTGTATATACAAAGGACAAATGCAATATAATGTTTACAAATGATTCATAATATACAAAAACAATTTACAATTTTTTTTTTGACACATCCAAACTTTCACACTGGCCAAACCATTCATCCATCTACACTCATCCAACATAAACAGTACAAATCCTAAAGGTCTAATGTCAAAAAGAAAAATATATATATATCAAATTCTCTAAATATACATATATACAATTATCACATCTCAACGTTTTTTTCTTCCTAAATGTGGTATATAAACTTAAACCCTTTTTAAATGGACCTATTTAAAGAAATTATTTCAATTTTTGACAGAAGGACCAAACAACCGGTCGACGCGTTTCGAACTCCCCAATGCGGAGTTCTCCTCAGAACCAACAATCTTAATGCGGTGAATAAAGCACTCCAACAGTAGATGGCTTTAGGACGATAGACTGCTTTAGACAAGAATTTTAAATTGCATTGTCGTTTATTAGGAATATTCCATTTCACTCAATCTTCGGCGTGCGTATAAATCAATCACCCGAGCCCAAAGGTTGCAGTAACCCGCTTCCAAAATGGAAGCCCACCAGGCAACTCCATTTCTTTAAATAGGTCCATTTAAAAAGGGTTTAAGTTTATATACCACATTTAGGAAAAAAAACGTTGAAATGTGATAATTGTATATATGTATATTTAGAGAAATTGATATATATATATATATATTTTTCTTTTTGACATTAGACCTTTAGGATTTGTACTGTTTATGTTGGATGAGTGTAGATGGATGAATGGTTTGGCCAGTGTGAAAGTTTGGATGTGTCAAAAAAAATTTGGGTCAATTGTTTTTGTATATTATGAATCATTTGTAAACATTATATTGTATTTGTCCTTTGTATATACACTAAAAGTTGGTTACTAATGAATTTTTTTTTTCCACTAGTGTTCAAATAAATAAATAAACTAGTGACGCAAATCAAAAAAACGAACCTTTATGTTTTTCTCATATAGGTTAAATTTAAATTGATCAAGCAATATCTGGTATTGGCATTTGTTTAGTTGTTTAATAGTCTTGGGCTTAGCCTTACTGGTTAGGAGTCACGACCCTGTGTCGTTGTTTCTGGTTCACTCTCATGTGTCAGATAGTGGCACTGTGTCTGTTGTTCGCTGTCAGGCATCATGTATTAGCACTGTGTCAGTTGTGCCCTCTCCTGTTTCAGGTACTGGCACAGTGTGTGTCAGCCACTCTCATATGTCAGATGCTGGCATGGTATTTGTTGGTCAGTGTACAGGGACATATCCTGGCAGTGTGTCTGGGTCTATGGCTCATGTGTCAGTCACTAGAGCTGTGGCTGTGTCTCACACTGATGTTTCTGGTACTGGCAATGTGTCTGGGTCTATGGCTCATGTGTCAGTCACTAGAGCTGTGGCTGTGTCTCACACTCCTGTTTCTGGTGCTGGCAGTGTGTCTGGGTCTATGGCTCATGTGTCAGTCACTAGAGCTGTGGCTGTGTCTCACACTCCTGTGTCTGGTGCTGGCAGTGTGTCTGGGTCTATGGCTCATTTGTCAGTCACTAGAGCTGTGGCTGTGTCTCACACTCCTGTATCTGGTGGTGGCAGTGTGTCTGAGGCGACTAGTTCAAGCAGTCCACCAGATTCTGTGCTGTGAGGTGTAGCTCCCATCACTCACATGTAACTTGACTTTGTGTCTCGATTGTCCATTGTAACCACCTTTGCATTGTTACTGTCCTTGGGCCGGGGCGCTTGACCCACGTACTTGTGTTGCCTCTGATGTACCAGTGCCTTGCCATGGACTGTTGATGTACTTAGCCCCTTTCACGTGCTGCCTCTGATGTACCTGCTATGTTCTCTGCCATGGACTGTTGATGCACTTAGCCCCTCTCACGTGCTGCCTCTGATGTACCAGTGCCTTGCCATGGACTGTTGATGCACTTAGCCCCTCTCATGTGCTGCCTCTGATGTACCTGCTCGGTTGTAAACAATGCCCTGTTGCTGTTCTGATACTGCATTGTGCCCTCGTATGTGCTGCCTCTGATGTACCTGTGCCTTGCCATGGACTGTTGATGCACTTAGCCCCTCTCACGTGCTGCCTCTGATGTACCTGCTATGTTCTCTGCCATGGACTGTTGATGCACTTAGCCCCTCTCACGTGCTGCCTCTGATGTACCTGCTATGTTCTCTTCCATGGACTGTTGATGCAGTTGGCCCCTCTCACGTGCTGCCAGTGATGTACCTGCTCTGTGCTATGGACTGTTGATGCACTTAGCCCCTCTCATGTGCTGCCTCTTATGTACCTGCTATGTTCTCTGCCATAGACTGTTGATGCACTTAGCCCCTCTTACGTGCTGCCCCTGATGCACCTGTGCCTTACCATGGACTGTTGATGCACTTAGCCCCTCTCATGTGCTGCCTCTGATGTACCTGCTATGTTCTCTGCCATGGACTGTTGATGCACTTAGCCCCTCTCACGTGCTGCCTCTGATGTACCTGTGCCTTGCCATGGACTGTTGATGCACTTAGCCCCTTTCACGTGCTGCCTCTGATGTACCTGCTATGTTCTCTGCCATGGACTGTTGATGCACTTAGCCCCTCTCACGTGCTGCCTCTGATGTACCTGCTCTGTTGTACACACTGCCCTGTTGCTGTTCTGATACTGCATTGTGCCCTCTCACGTGCTGCCTCTGATGTACTTACTATGTTGTAAACACTGTCCTGTTGCTATTATGATACTGCTTTGTGCCCTCATGTGCTGCTTCAGATGTACCTGACCTGTTCTACCCAGTGCCCATGCTCTTGGGTAGTGTACGATTATACCCCTATTATGTTTATTAAAGCAAGTCAATCATGTGTCGTGGTTTGTCGTTGTCATTCCTGGTTGTGTACTTGAATTGTTGATATATTGGTGCAATTGTACATCCAGTTTCTCAAACATGACACTCCCCCTCCCTACATCACAGCCCTGGCAGGTATTCCCCTTCCGACAGCAATTGGTGTATTGGCGTACCTGCGTCGTCGTCGGCGATGGGCCATGACTTGCAGGTGGTGGAGCACGAAGAGTATCTGAAATTCGTGTAGTGCTGGATCCATGACGGCGATCAGCTTGTGGTGGGTATCTCTGCAATGTGTTGTATCTCCGCTGTGGTGATTCCGCCGTGTTCAGGCAGGTTGTTTTTCTGCAGCAATTTGATGTGTGTTTTCCGCCATCGTGATTTAGATGACGGTCGGAGACGTCATTCCGTACGGCGGTGTCTCTGGATTGGTTACGTCTGCCGCGGGGTCGGGTGTACTTCCGCGGCGGTGCGTGCTCTTCCGCCGCGTACGGACTTTTGACAGTGTTTCCCATCCTAATATGGCGGACGGAGTGCCCGCGGCAGGTGGACTGAAAAAAGGCATTTTCCACCTCCTCCTGGCCGGTGGTAGTCCTTCCGTCCGCCATCGTAATCGACCCCTTAGTTGTAAGCAAATTGTATCATACAATCATCTTCTCAGTGGGTCTAGGTTTCATCTCAGCATTTTATTTCCCATATCCTGTCTCTGCTCCAAATCTCAGTCCTATAGAACTGAGAAATAAATTTTCGGCATTCAAAGGGAACTCAGAGAAGAATCATTGCCTGTTCCTTCTTCATTTAGTGTTCAGATATTGTGTTTGTTATAGGTGTCAATCTGTAATTGGCAATTAGAAACCCACATGTTTAGATACTGAGTTCTTGGTACCCAGTCGACTTCCTAGACTAGGATGTAGATCTAGTTATTTCCCCCACTCACTCATGCAATGTGGTCCCTCACACTAGATTGATGATGAGTAGCGGCTCCTCGAGAGAGTGCTGCAGGGCGGTGGGGAGGGTAGGGTGCATGCTGCAACACCAAATGGCGATGCAGCGTGCGCAATGTCATTTGATTTATTTATTTAGTTATTTACTTAGCTCCGTTCGGCTGTATGCAGTAGTTTACTACCCCCACCCTACCCCTCCCCCACCCCACCACCTGCAGCACTCCCTTAAGGAGCTGCTACTGTTGATGATGATGTTTATTAAAAAAGTAGCCAATTTTCCATGGTGCGCTACTGCCTGCCACCCCTCCTGCCATTACATTCCATACTTATCTCCAACCAGTTCCAACACAAACGCCCTATTCACAGGGGCATTTCGGAATACTTAAAGTAGTACCCTTTTACATACTCTTACATGCTTTTGTGAACCGCCCCAAAACATTTATAATGAGAAAATCCAGAGAGTATTCATAAACAATTAGTACAAATAGACAGGACTGTTCTTTCTTTGCACTTTTACTAATAAGGAATTGGATATTTTGTTCGAAATTTCCAAAGACATGTTGGAGTGCATCAAATAGTTTTCCTAAAATACTACTTTCTACACTCATAGATGCTTTTGTAATTTGTCTCCTTCGTCTCTATAGTGCTCACACCTCAGAAGCACCTCTCTTCAAAGGTGAGTTTCAATCCAGGTATATAGGTTGTGACATGTTCTGATGCCCAGCTAGTGTGCTATGTCCTTCTCTTTCAACATATTCATTTCTAGTTTGCTCACTGATATCCTGTGCTTTAGAATGAAACAGGCCTCCATTTAATGCTGCATCACCCAAACATTCAAATATCATCTTACAGATGACTTTAGTTTTAATCACGCGTGTAGGCACAGAAGAACTCCGAGACATTGTAGCGCCATAAACAGTCATCAGACACCCTGAGCATGAGTTTTGTTGTTTAGACAGCTGGGGCCATCGATTCATTCACTTCCTTATCCATACTGTTCAGGCGTTATTTGCTACCTCCAGCATGTCTAGGACACAAACTATCTAAATTCAATATTCAGTTTGGAAAGCAAGCAATTTTGATCTAAATCTTGAATTAATTTAAATGTAATAAGTGCAATGAAAATAATTTTTCGTAAGTTTAAATTAAAAAAATAAATCCTCACTTAAAGAAATATTATTTTTATCATGATTTAATGAATGTTCTAAGATATGGATTGATTAATAAAAACTAATGTCATTATGTTTTAATAAAATAATGTTTAATTTTTAAATTCATAAGCGTTATAAAATTTTTGATATTAAATATAAAGATACTATTTTAAATTTTTTACAGCATTATATTTAGGGAGACCATGCAGCCAGGGCAGAGATCTCTGGAAACACTAAAAATGTAACTTGAAAATACATAATAAAAATATTTTTATGTGATATATTAATGAAAACTCATTTGATATATTTATGTTCAATGAAGAGCAAACTGTAAAAGAATGCTAGAGCACTGGTTACTTTTTTTATTAAAACATTAATGGATTGTAATATATTAAATTAAATTGAAATTATTTTTTTGAAGTTGAAATTAAAAACATCTCTCCAAGATAAAAAATAGTATGTGTTAATAATTATTGAAAGTGGTGAATCATCTTGGGACCTGCTTTCAAATAAGGTACTAAGAAATGTTATAATTTAATACTAAATATGAATTTGTTTATAGTTTTTCAACATTAAATTATATGTATTTATATTTTTACTATAAAAAAACATAATTTAATTTGAAAGTATTTCCTATGAGGTTTTATTTGTGTCCCCACCTCAATGTTTTCCTGTGGGAGAGTGTTGCAGTTTCAGTTTTTGGCCGTGTGTGGTGCCATGTTTGGTGTTGGACTTACTACTGTATCTTTTTTGGCAGTAATAACTTGCCCTCATGCGTTTGTCTCCACCAGTAGTGGCCACTCGTACTACGAAGTGGTGGGGCGGGGGGAGGGGGAACACAAAACACCCAAAACAAGTGTAAATAAAAAAATTAAACTTATCTTGCTCCCGATCCTCGCCTCGTCAGGAGCCTGCATCACACTACGCAGGCTTCCAACTCACATGCTATTCTCAGCATGTGAGCGGTGCTGGGATTGTTCTGAGTGCCTCGGTGTGGCGCTCAGACATAGACTGGAGTCTGCATTGGTTTCTTCACCTAGCTGCACAGCGCACAATGCATCTAGGTGGAGAAAGGCTAAGTGTGCATGACGGATTGGACGGCCAAACCATCATAAGCACTTGGCAGTGCCCAATACTTCCCACTCCTCCATGCAGCTGCAGTGTCAGGATAGGAGGCCATGCCCCTCTCTCTCAGCCTGCAGGGCTAAAAAGAAAATTATAATAAAAATGTTTTATTATCATTATATTTTTGTCCTTTGCCTCTGCTAGCTTTCAGCGTGGGAGGGATGGAGGGAGAGGAGGGCGACGGTCTTCCGCCATAACAGAGGAGCCGCCCCTGTTCTCCACTGCTTTTTTCAGGAGATGGTGACATGTAAGTGTAACTGTGAGTGTTCACTTTTGAGCAACTTTACCCTCAGAGTTTGCAAATATTCAAAAGTAGTAAAGTTAGAGAGGAAAGTTACTCAAAAGTTTAAGAGTAAATTAGACGTGTAAATTAGTCACAAATTGAAGTTACCTCCGTGAAAATGTGTGTTGAAGTGCATTAAAAAGTTGCATATGAGAATTGTGATTTTGTTCATATTTATTATAATGGTAAAGGTTTCAAATCCGAATAAAAGTCTAATTATATTATATTGTCTACACTAATTTGGCTGGTGCCCTCACATTTTGATCCTTACTCACAAAAGAATTAATTCATTAATCCCTAAGAATAAAAATCATCAGTCCGTACTATAAAGGCAGAGGAGGTCTTTACGATGTTGGGCGGAATCACTTCCGCCAACACCGCATCGGTCTTGGGACCGACCAACACCCGCTCAGTAACCCCACCGCCTCATTTGAATGCGAACACTGTTTGGTCGCTTTCCTTTACTATGCCATCATGCATTCCGGCTGTAAACCGGCCGTAATGCATGCTCCCATAGTGAAATAGGAGGTGTGGTTCATCCCTACACCTTGTGACAGGCACCTGAAGAGTCTGTCAGAAGGTGTAGGTATCAACAGGTGGGCACCATAGGTGTCCCCTTGGCCTCCAACCAGAGGCTGGGCACCCAAGGGGCCCCCAAAGAAGCAAAGATATACCGGCATGGAAACCATGCCAGCAACCATCATCGTAATCTCAAGGGTGGAAAGAGCTGCCCCTGAGATTGGAGGCCACGTTCATACTGGTGGAGGGGCACTCTGAGCCCGTCGGAAGCCAGACGGAATGACTAGCTGGTTTCTTTCCCATCGCCTTCATCTTAATGGGGCGGTCAGAAAGAAATCCAAATGGCCCATTACGATGTGGCTGTAAAGGCTCTGACCGCAGGCCAGAGCCTTTATGGGCCGCATCGTAATCGGCTCCTTAAGGTATGTTATCTCCACAAGCATAGAACATTTGGTTAAACTATGTATGGAAAAAAAGAATCCAAAGCCCATTGTGGAGAAGCCCCAAAGACTTCGGATAAACCCACAAACTCATAAAGCAACCAACCCTCCACCCAACATGGTGTGAGAAAGTCCACGGGCCGGAATGTCCTTTATGAACCCACAAGCTGTAGCAATTTAAGACAATTATGTAAAATTGAGAAAGCGGGCCATAACAAAAGAAAACCTACAGAGGAGATATCCATACAAGTTAATCTTATAGATGGCCCCAAAATGAAACAAAACGATAAGGCACTGAACTCATTGCAAATAGTGGACCAGAGGCAGGAGTCCCCCAAGGGAGCACAAAAGAGAAATTAGTACCTTATGAGGTCAGTCCGTCCTGCCCTAATGTGAACAAACCAGAATGCCTAAATCAACCTCTTAAGACCGAGATGCCTAAAGATGAATCAGAAATAAAATTTGTACACCAAAAGAAAGCTGTATTGAATGGCGCTGGAACAATCCAATCACCACGAGAAGGTAAAAAATTAACACTGTACCCAGAGTACCTATCCTAAGGGAAATGGGACATCCTCAATAGAGGAAACCTCCTAAATTTGTTCTCGCACCTTCCAGGACTAGAAAATATAAAAACAACAGACATTGAAAGTGTTGCTTTTATCGCCCCAAAGCAAGGCAAAATAAATGAGACACAGTAGTAACTTTCTACAGTAAATATATAGCTGCAGCCCTACTGTTGAATAAAGATTGTTTGGGCGATTGGGGCATTCAGACAAGTCTTGTGACTAAAGCTAAATACCCTGCCTTTCTAAAGGATAGAGTTCCAAATGCTTTAAAGGATTTCAACACTTCAATCTTGTCTAACAGTGAATTAACCAGCCAGTTGCCTGCTTCAGTTCTGTGTGGCTCCCTAGCGTCTACCCAAACAGCGCCCTTGAAAAAGAACCCGCTACAAATAACAACATCTAGAGCAGGAGGCTCCTGCCAATGTAAGCTAAAACGACAGAACTCCCAAGACTGGTCTTGGCTCTCCCAGGCTTTAGGGTGAAGCATATAACATCCCAAGTGGACATAAAACCAGTGAAGATATGGTCCACCGCCTTATAATCTGTTAATGGAACATCCGAGGTCTAACAAAGGAAAAAGCTGAAAGAGTAACAACCTCTCTTTTGAAGAACTATGATATTATTGCCCTGCAAGGAACCTGGTCCTTGCAATTTACCACCTGGGAGGACTACACTGTTTATGAATGCTGTGCAATTGCATCTCAAGTAGGCGGTCATGCATCAGGAGGCGTATTAATTGCTCTTAAGAACAACTTGGCCCTAAAGGCCTCCTCAATCTGTGAAGGGCAAGGCATTTATATTGTTATCAATATTCAGTCACAACCGGTGGGAAAAAATAACTCCAAACAACAAACTATTATCCTTGGTTGTATTTATCAACCTCCCTCCAAAATCAAGCGAGCGTTACCCTGGAATAAAATTCTCCCTATCATGAGGGACCTCGTTGTACATTTCCCAAATGATATGTGGCTAGTAATGGGAGACTTTAATGCTAACGTAATGGAGACAGGCCTGGACCCCTCCCTTCTATTCTCACTGGACAACCAAATGTGGGCTATCCCAGATATAAGGTGCCAGTACCAACAGAAGGACAATCAAGGGACAAAGGTGGTTGTGTGCTTAAACCAACTAGGGCTTCGTATTTTAAATGGTAGACTGGATTCAGACTCGCCCACCGCCGTAATGGCCTGATAATTCTGCCAATAATCAGGACATATGACCTTATCCCCTCTTGGGACCCAAAAGGACACACTACTTCACAATACTTACCCAAGAAAGGAATAATACCAACAGCTAACTAAAAAAATGGCCATTGCCGAGAAGGTCGCAAGCAACAACAACGCAAACACAGTATCACTGGCAACAACAACACAAGCAAAGTACCCCTGGGTACAACAATGCAAACCAAGGGCCACGAGGTATGACAACGCAAACATACCCACCCAGGTGATAATATATATATATTTGACGCACGCTCCTCCTAACAAGGCCTGGGGTGGAAGAATTAAAATTTTTACTTCCCTGGTTAAGAGCGGGGCGACTCTCCTTCGACAACTACCTGCAGGAAGGGAAACTTACCATCCTTCCGATACATCAGCATTTAGACTATAAAGGCCCTGACCTCCCATCCCAAGGAACACAGACAAATAATTATATGCTCTGGGGTTTCTTTTATTACACAATGATAAGATGAAAAAGAATTACTACAATGTCACGCTAGACCTTCTTCATATCAGCGCCTAAGCAATTGCTAAACGCAATCCGTGAAACATATATGTATATACAGAACTTATATGTATATAAATGTATGAAACCTAAAAATAGAAGAAGATAGTTAGACAAGAACAGTAAGAATATAAGAGTTAGTGGAACACCTCACCAAGTATCTACACATCCGGTTTCCACTTCACCAGAGGGGAGTCAGTTTTTCCAGCCGAATCAGGATTCTCTTCTCCACCGTCACAGCTACACGTCTGTACTTTGATGAATTACCAGTGGTCGAGACCCAAATACCCCCTTTAGTACAAGTGGAAATGTAAGACGAAGCTTCTAGCGAGCCTCTACCCCTTTTCCCATCAGATTTTGTAACAATCCACGCCAAGGCCACAGCATCGGCTAGCTAGGTGTCTGTTATGACTCCGGAGCAGAGTGTGCGCATTCCTCCGACAAGAACTGGTTTCTACCAGCATACGAGGTGCAGAAAACAGGTGAAAAGCATAACAGGATTTTCACCTAGAATGGCTCAGAAGATGGCGACAGCTAAGAAAATGGAGTTGCTTAAGCATAGGTCACTTCACTCGTAAATGAACAAAATTAGTATGCAAGACGGCATAAGAGTATGCCAAAGCCAATAGGTAAGCACTGCCACGGAGCAAGATACAGCCGGAAACTGAGAAGGCATCATCAAGCCCTACTTTGTAGCTAGTTCATATTATGTAGGCCTACTCATCACTATATTAGATCAAAATATACTGAGATGGTAGTGGGCAACAGTCATAATCGAGCTGTTTATTCATAAAAATAGCTTGGTCACTACAGCTGCTTACACCCATGTATCCCCCTTCAGAATGGCTACCTTGGATTACATATGGATCTCAGTCGCCCACTTCCAATTCGTCCAGGAGTTTGTGTTAACCCCTTCATTGGAAAGTGATTATGGCGTCCTAATGTGCAAAGTTCTATCCAAGCAGAGCTCCCGCCCAAAAAACTACTTGATTGGGAAAGAATCAATATTGAAGCCTATTAGAAAACTGTATAGGACTTTGGACCAACAAGAGGCAATTGAAGAGAAGGTGGTTAACTTTTTGGAAAACTTGAACCATGAGTTTAGTGGTCAGCTGATGACACTGTCGTGGGAACAGGTAGTGGAGGACCTTAAAAAAGCTCAAATAATTCCCCCCATCTATACCCCACCTCAGTGACTACAAGCACACTATGTTGAGTATTAAACACAAATTAAACATTTTATTGCGTGAATGCACATATACCAACATAGATCACAAATTCTTACGGGAGAAGATATTGACTACTCGTAAAGATTATAGGTAGACAAGGTTCAAGTAGGATAAAAGAAGAACAGCACTGGACATTGGCCCATGAAATGATAAAATCAAAGGATCAAAAGAGATTTTGGAGCTGGGTAAATAAGACTGCTAGATCGGACCAACCATCCACCACAATAAATGTCTCCCCCACTGACTGGGAGGCTCATATTGAAGTTCTTTACGTAGAGCCAAACAGATACAACTGGCGTAATTATCACAGCTCTACTCCCCCTAATCCCCATACTGGAACGTCACCTACTATCAAGGTCTGCCCCAATCAAGTTGCCCTTATCATAAAACGAATGCATCCCGGATGGGCCCCTGGCCCCAATGGGTTACCAACAAAGATACATAAAGCTTCGACTCACAAGTGGGCAGCGCTCTTGGTCCCCCTATTTGAGGCATGCAGAATGGGCGAGCCCATTCCTGACTCAATCTACAAAAAAGGTCAGCGATCTACTCCCGATAACTATCGGATGATTGCACTCCTTGATATTGATGGGAAGGCCTATGCAAGCGTCTTATTACAAGAATTGACCAGTTGGACGGAAGACCATAAACTAATATCTTTTATGCAAACTTGCTTCCAAAAGGGCTACCACAATTGAGGACAATCTGATCAGCTTAGCCCACATGATTGGGGTTACACTTGCAACAAAGGGAAAATCGCTGTTTTTTGGATTTATTGATTTCCAAAAGTCATTTGACAACGTCGTCCGTCCCACGCTTTGGAAGAAACTGTTCAAATGTTGCATCCCGCAGATCCTATTGAATGCCCTTATCGCTCTGTATTCTGATACCTGGGTCAAAATAAAATTCTTCGCTGGCTGGTCTACACCCAATAAAATCATGACCAACAGAGGCCTAAAGCAGGTTTGCATTTCGGCCTCTCTACTCTTTAATTTGTTCCTTGCAGATTTGCCAGAGTGGCTGCCCTGCTCCCGAGCTTTTACCACCAAGAATCGCATCTGTTAAAATCCAGTCAATGCAATTCGCTTGCAACGACTTTTTGATTCCTTGGCAACTTAGTGTGAAACAAATGCTCTGAAGATTAATATCTCTAAAACCAAGGTGATGGGAGTCTCGAGATGTCGAGTGAGACAGCGCCCCTGGTACATTTCTGGGAAACCTTTAGAGGTAGTTACCACATATAAATATCTTGAAGTCTGGATAGACCACAGAGGGAGCCCGGGTCCGCAAATCGCTGCAATGCAAGGTGTGGCTCGCAGCCTAGAGGGGGCCTTCTTAACAGCCAAGAAAGCTCTCTATTCTCCAGGCTTCACTCCGTTAATCAGAGTGATAGATGCCAAACTACTATCCACTATAGCCTTTGGCGCCACTGCTTTTGAAGATAAAATGTCCACCTGGTTGGATAGAATGCAATCAGCCTGTTTTCGCAGAGTGTTTCACCTACCCAACTCGACCTCTCACACCCAAATCCATATGGAGTTCCGCTTGTTTTTCCAACATTGGATCATGAAAGCAAGATTCATTGCCTACTGTGCAAAAACCAAAATGGCACATGACTCCATACTAAAAAGTTGCATCTGGTCACTGTTAAACAACCCCACCACTTCCTGGAATACATTTTTAACATTCTGCTTGGACGCACTAGAAGCTCATGATATATGGGCGAGCCCGCAGCCCATAGGGGTGGCTACCAAAGCTCTGACCAAACAAGAAAAGATCCTTTCAGTGGAACACGATGCATTATCCGTGAAAAATCTATCCCATGGCAGTTGGACGTTAAAAACGTTATGATCTTAAAGCCTTACCATATTATCTGTCCTCCTCCATGAAACCATCGGTGAAACACCAGTTAATAGACTACGTTTTGGACTAAGCGGTAGGCAGGACGGCTAGTTTGCAGCCAGTGCTGCCTGCAAAATCAGTGGGAAGACAGCTAAAGGGACGAGAATTATTGGGCAAGGACGATTTTGCACAACAGATGCCCTGTGTAAATCTTCCCCCATAATCCGTACCTTATACAGTCATATTGACAGGTGTACCGGGTCTTAGGGAAAACCAACTAGAATCATACAGGGAGCTGAAAAATAAGGTTGTTTTTTGGATGAATAAAAACAGAACGCTCCCTCCCCATTCTAACACAGAGATTTTAAATGTTAGAAGAGTGAGCTGGTTGGGTTATAATAAAAAGGATCTTGAGGGTGATTGCGTTATAGTTAATTTTAGAGATCCCTGGGTAGTTGACTATATTTGCCAAGAACCAAGGTTTGGCAGAGTGGGTGATATTCAATCCATAGGTCTAAGTTATTTTCATCCCTATGTAAACTATGGAATGTTCGGTGCCACATATAATCAGCGCAGAGGGAGACTATACGGTGAGAACCGTTTTGATTGGGCACCTCAGAATCTCCCTCTAAGAAACCGTTTTGAGCCTCTCAGTGGCCTAGAGGGGGTGGACTGACTTGTAAATAGTCTTGGCGGGAATTTTGTGGTCAAGAAAGATGAGGAGGTCCCCTTAGGAAGTGTAACTATAATGCTTGTGGAAAGACCAGCAGTAGTAGAAATGCATGTGAGCAGTGATTTAAGTGTGGAATATACGTGCCCAGTTTCACCAAGTAACCATCTAGACGGGTGTTCCTTCCATCTAATCACATGGAACATAGCAGGTCTTTCTCGTAGGTTGCAGGATGAGGCATGGTCAACATATATAGCAAGTTTCGACATTATCTGCCTCCAAGAAACCTGGAGCAGAAAGGATAAGGACCTGGATGGATATCAATCATTTAATGTTCATGCTGAATCCTCACAGGCTGGTAGGGCGAGGGGCGCGTTAATGACGGCAATCTCTGTAAAATATAATACTGTAAAAATTTCACAACTAGCGGATTCTCCATGGTATCAGTTGCTTTCGTTTTTATTTTTTTTTTTTTTTTTTTTATTGAGTTTTTAAACCAGCAAACAGATAAAAAAAACAGCTGAATACAAAAAACAAAAATGCAACAAATCAAACACTGAAGCTTCATGGGTTATAAAGCATCTCAGCAGCGTACACATTGAAACATATATTAATATAGGCTGCAGAGTCATTACTGCCGCAACCATTTGTCAATTGGTAACCAAATTTTATCCCCAAACATTTTCCGTCTAATTCCCTTTAGTTTATACAAAGAAGATTCCAAATATTATATAGATACCAATTTAGCTTGCCATTTTACAAAGTTTGGTGGTTCCGGGTCTATCCATTGTGAAGTGATCCAGAATCTGTATACAGACATGCTTAAAAAAACAAAAGCTTCTTCTGCTACCGACCTTTTATAGGGTAGACTCTCTTCTACACCAAATATAACCGATTGTGCAGTTAATTTTACCCCAATGCCCAGACTGTCCCTATAAAATCTCTCAATTTCTGAAATAAATTTAGAAAGTTTTGGGCAAAGAAAAAAAACATGAATCGTGTCTGCAGCAGCGAGATTACAGCGACTGCATTTGGTCCCCCGTCCAGACTTCCATTTTGTTAATTTAGCTGGCGTATAGTACAGATCAAACACCGACATATAATGTTGGGATTGAAGAGATCCATTTAATAAAACACTATTAGCTATCTCCAAACTTCTTTCTAACATAGTTCTCTCTACACCCAACTTATCTTGCCATTTCTTTTCTATAGCCATAAGATCATCTTCCTCCGTTGCCAAAAGAAGTTGGTACACATGACCCATTTTAAGCCTTCTTTTGATTGCTTCAATAATCACTATTTTATCTAAGAAAAGCTTATTATTTGACAGCTTCTCTTCACAAAACTTCGGAGCTGAAGATATTTAAAAAAGTCTGCATGTTGTAATTTAAACTTATCCAATAGGAAGTCAAAGGAGACAAACCTTTTCCCCTGGAACAAATCGCCCAAGACCCGTACCCCCTTCGCTTCCCAACTTGCCATCACCCTATCTTTAAAAATTTCAGGGAGAATAGGGCAATTGTAGATTGGTGTACACGATGTTAACTTAGTTAGAATTCCAAATTTCTTCTTCATTGCCCTCCAGACAAAGCAAGCCGAATAAAATATTTTAAATTTGGTCTTTTTGTAATAACTTGGTTCCACAATTCTATTCAAACATTGTTTAGCCTGCTGACCCAAGAGCATTTCGTAAATAGACGGAGCTGAAAATTCTTCAGTAAGATCCTCTGACAAAAACAAAATCCCCATATGTTGATATAATGCTATCCAGTGATAGAATTGAAAATTGGGGATCCCCCAGCCTCCTCTGTCCCTTGGTAGTGTGCATTTTTTGAGAGATAGCCTTGCTCGATGATATCCCCATAAAAATCTCGAACACATTCTATGTATTCGAGCAAAATAATGAGAGGGTATTAAGAAAGGAATGGCACGAAAAATATATACAAATTTTGGAAGTATTAGCATTTTCAATATGTTAGAGCATCCTACCAACGAGAATTTTAGATTGTCTAATCTCTCTAATGTTTTATTTGAAGCATCAATTATTGGATCAAGATTGGCTGCAATGATGTTATCTACATTAGCCATGAGTTTTACGCCAAGGTGCGTAGCCTCTTGATCGCATTTGATGTTTTCTGGTCGGCCCGCTACAGAGTGTATAATTTGGGTTTTGGCAACATTTAATTTGTACCCTGAAATCCGGCCAAACATTGCTGCAGCTTCTATAATAGTTGGAAGTGAACTTGCAATATCCTTAGACACAACCGCTATATCGTCTGCATAAGCGCAGATTTTAATTTCAAAATTTTGAATTTGGACAGATTTAATTGCAGAATTTTTCTCTAATGCCAAAATAAAAGGATCTATATATAAAGCAAATAGAAGGGGTGAACAGGGACAGCCCTGTCTCGTCCCTCTTTCTATCAATACCTTCCCTGATAATTTCCCGGCTATCCTAATAAAGGCCACTGGTTCTCTATATAATGCCTTAATTGCTTTAATTAAAGCAGCTGGAAACCCCTTCTTCACCAAAACCTGCCACAAAAAGTTCCAGGAGACCGTGTCGAACGCTTTTTCAGCGTCCAACAGGGCCACTCCCACAGGAGACTTTTCTCCCTGTGCCCAGTCCAACAAGGCGACAATTCTTCTAATATGATCTGTGGTTTCCCTTTTTTGTATAAAACCATGTTGTCTCAAAGACACCAGGCCCGGAATCATATCATTCAACCTATTGGCAATCACTTTAGAGTAGATTTTGTTATCAGAGTTTAAAAGAGAAATTGGTCTATAAGACCCCATCTCTATATCTTTTTTGCCCTTCTTTTTAAATACTACTATAATAGCATTATACCAGGACTGAGGAGGATTACCTTTGAAGGCCTCTTGACATACTTCCACCAGCTCTGATCTCATGCTATCCCTGAAAAACCGGTAAAATTCAAGGGGAATATTGTCAGGACCCATTGCTTTCCCCTGGGCTAGTGTCAATATAGCACTCTCTATTTCCCCCCAGCCTGGTAGCTCTTGTAGACTATTCTTTTGTGTTTCATTCAATGTAGTTAGAATCACTTCGTTTAAGTATTCTTCGGAAGAAGCCTCTCCTACATCATCCGTATAAAGTTTCTGGTAATAGCCTTGAAAGGCAGTCAGTACACCCTCCTTAGTCTCTTGAAGCACTCCCTGAAGATCTTCTACTTTGGAAATGTCAGTGTAGGAAGTTTTTTCCCTTGCCCTTTTAGCCAAAATATTACCCGTTTTATCTCCGTATTCGTAAGCTTCCTCCTTATGTAACACAAATTGAGCTGCTATTATATCAGCTATGGTTGAATAGGCCTGAGTCCTGAGAATAGAAAGCTCCCTCTGAATTAGATTGATGTCAGCAGGTTCCACCCCTACCCTTATCGCCTCTGCCAACTTCTTCTCATCCATAAGTACTTTATCAAAATCCTGTCGATGCTTTAACTGGGTCTGCTTCCGTTTAAATCTAGAAAAGCTTAATGTTTCACCGCGGACCACAGATTTAAATGTGTCCCAAACAATCGGTATGGAAGCGGTGCCTTTATTAATCTCAAAAAATTCCCGTATCTTGATAGCCATAAACTGACGGTATTTACCATCCAACAATAATTTCCTATCAAATGACCATTTTATAGGTTCTTCCCTTTCTCCCTGATCAAGATCTAACATCAGAATCACCGGATTATGATCTGAAACTAGCTTGGGTTGAATCTCAATATTGGCCCTTATCAAAAATGAAGTTGAAATAAAAAAATAATCCAGTCGTACAGATTTCCCATGGGGAGCTGAGTAGAAAGTAAAACCATCATCCTTTGGAAATTTAGAGTTCCAAACATCTTAAACCCCATGATCCATAATCAAAGCTTGCAATGATTTATATACCAGCCTCTTTCTGCCCTTGTATACATAATTAGCTCAGCAGCTGCTTCCAAATGAATATTCATTTCCCCACATATTATCATAGGCACCGTCCATTGAGCTAATTCTATGTTTAAACAGTTAAATAACTCGGCATCATCTAGATTTGGACCATATACATTACAAAGCGTGAACCTCGTTTGGCCGACTTCAATTCCTGAAATGGCCCAGCGGCCCCATTTATCAGCTGCTACTTTAACACTACTTCCAAACCCTCGTTTTTTCAAAATCGCAACTCCTCTTTTCATTCCTGTTTGTTTGGAACACACTATCAATTCCATACCCATTGATTTTAAGTACCCTCCATTATGCCATGGGATATGCGTTTCTTGTAGACATAAAATGTCCACCTGTAGAATCTGCATAAGTTTCCCCAGGATCTGTCGCTTTTTAGGGTCATTAAGGCCACAAATGTTTAAAGAACACATTTTAATCTTCATAAAAGGATACATAGCTAATGGTTACTTCCTTCTTTGACTGTCTCTGCTTGTCAACTCATATCACAAACAACTAAAGCTTTACTTCCAATTTGTGCCATATGTATAGGTATAACTTGCACACTTGATTGCTGTTTGATTCCTTTCTTCATTAACAAACTCCTGTCTGCTGGGTTTTTTTCCCCACCCCCACACCACCACACCCCCGTGACCCCCCCTTCCTCCCTCCCAGGTACCCTACCATCCCCTCCCCCCCCCTCCCACACCATCCTATGAGGCCCAGGGACCATCAGTCCCTGTAAATAATGGTTTACCGGGCTCCACTCCCCCAGTTCCGAGGACCAAAACATACAATCTTTTTTTTTTTTTTATATACGATTTTGCTACAATTTTTTGCTAACAATAGGAAAAGATATAGAAAGAAAGAAACAATACTTCTGAGGCCAAGGAAGAGAGATTAGAACATTCGTTAAGTTCAATAAATTCTTTAAGTTCTCTCCTCTGAGGCAATGTCCACATCTAAATAGTCTCTTAATGTATATAATTAAATTCACAGGATGCCTACACATTGGCAGTTAATCAACCCATTGTGTCCAGAAACTCCTTGGCCTGTACTTCAGACATGAAAAATTTTGTCTGACCCTTGAAGACTACCTTTAGTTTAGCCGGGTTCTGTAAGAAAGCCACAGCCCCCTTTTTCTGAAATTCTGGGAGCAGTTGACGAAGATGCCATCGCTTTGAGACTGTGGCTTGACAAAAATCAGGTCTAGTAAAGAAGCTACAGTCTTTAGCAGAAACCTTCTTATCTGGTCTTGCATGTACAAAGATATCCTCACGAGCTCGAAAGTTGTTAAAACTGACCAGAATAGCCCTCGGGAGGATCTGTTCCCCTTGGCGGGGGGTTTTGATTCTGAATGGAAATCGATGGGCTCGTTGGATCTCTTTGGCCCAGTCCCAGTCCGTTAGATCAGGGAATGCCTCTTCCAGTAATTCCACGATGAACTTGCGAGCATCAGTCCCTTCTTTCTTTTCTGCAATCCCCAAAAAACGTAGGTTACTCCTTCGGGCCTGATTTTCCATACCAGCCAATTTATGACTTAGGTCATCCCTGTGAGCCTTGACCGCTTCTAACTCCATTTTTTGTATCGTCGCTTGATCTTCCAGAGCAGATATACGAGCTTCTGCTTCCGTGACCCTTTCAGCAGTTTCAGTCCCTGTTTTGATTACACGTCTCACTGCATTTCTGACTTTGCTACATGTTGCCTGCATACGTGCGTTCTCAGCCTTACTCTCACTTCTATGATTCATCATGGTCGCATATATTGTCGCTAAAGTAATTTCTTGTGGTGGGTCATTTGTTGGCTCGTCTCTTTAGACTGTGGATAGACGCCATTGGCCCCATTCTCACTCCCCGCTGTAGCTTCTTTAAGATTTTCCCCCTCTTGTGATGGTCTTTTCTTCTTCCTACGACGCTTGACAGTAGTAGCCGTCGCATTTGACGAATTCAGACTTGTTCTTGAGTCGTGTTCAGAGCTACTCACTGCACTCCCTTTTTCAGAATCGTACGTAGCATTCAACTCCTCATCCTCTTCCTGCGAGGCCTCAGACAGTGAGTAAAAATATTCGTTCATAACGTTTGGGGCTGCAGCATCCTGTATCTGAGTGCAAATGTCAGACAAATCAGAAAAGTCTTTCTCTACAATTAAATTGTCATGGCACTCTGTGATGTTTGCGCCATTGGGCGTAAAAGCTCCTGTTTCTGTTTGGCTTTCTTGTGTTAACTCGGACCAGTCAGCGCGATGTTGCACCGTATCTTTGTTCGTATCTTTCACTGAGACTATTTGTCTTAATAATTCATCAATAGTAGACTCCTCTGCGATAATTGAAACATCTCGGGGGGGTCGCTACTGTAGACACTGTAGACACCATGCTTTCTTTCTCCCCCTCAATTAACTCAGTCAGTGGTGCAGATACCGTATTACGAGCATTCTGGCGCTCGAACATAGCAGGGAGAGTCTGTGTCCCCAGCCCGGCAATAGCTCCTTGCTTAGCCCCTCGCGCTGCCAATCCCGTTTTTCCCCTGCTGTCCCCTCCTTTCTTTGATTTTGTTATGGTGAGATTATGCATTTCATTATTATCGACATTATCAGTATTCGCAGTAATCTCACCAGCCTGTATGGAGTCCTTGGGTGATGTAGGGCTCTCAGAGCCTTCAGCAGCCACTTTTTCTCTGTTCTTCCCACTTTTCCCACTCCAAGTGGTGACTTTTGGCGTATCGATTAACTTAGTCGGACCCTTCGCCGGCATTTTTCCTCGGCGTGCAGGACCACCACGACCACGAATCACCGGTAAACTATGGCAAAAATGGAATACAGGCAACCACTGGAGTCTTTTCTTATTGTGTATTAAGAACAGCGGTCCAAACATTGGAGCACAATAGTTACAGCCAAACCTTCATCCAGGCGCCGAGACTCCACGCTCCAAACAACCAGCAGCCAGGCAAGGCGCTAGGACCGTAGGTTTTACGGCAGGTAAGAGAGCGCCCTCAAAGCCCTACATCCACAAATATCCGCAATGAATGAAATTTGTCCTCACCTTACTTGAAAGCGTTCATTTACACTTTTTTTGCAATTAGATCAGTTGCTTTCGATTACGAATTTGTTCCCAACTCCTTTACTCCTGATTAATTGGTATTACAACATTTTCCACATTTGTTATTGATATGTTACAAGATTAGATAGCTATGGTCATAAACAGTTTATCTTCTCTGTGCATTATGTGGGTAGGGGATTTTAACTGTTCCCTGTGCAAATTTAGTGGGACAAGTGCTTGTGGCTTGGTGGACATGAATGAGCAACCACTAGCGCATTTTAGGCATACGCCACAAAGAGAGGCATTGAATAACATTATTATTATAAACGATCTTTGTATTTTGGATATGCCAACCACTGGTGATCTATTGCCTTTACCAACTTTCCAAGGGAGTGGGGGTCGGATGAGCATAATTGATTTTGCTATGGTTTCTAGCAAGTATATTCATTTTGTTAATGATTTTAAAATAGAAGTTAATCCTGCTAGTGACCATAACCCCCTCGTTTTGGATTTGTGTCCTGTGATTGAGAGAAGCAAGTCCACTGAGCAGCCAACGAAATATAGTTTAAATCAGGGCTTAACTCTGAAGTGGGACAAGGTTGATGTCAGAAAGTTAGAGGAAACTATTTTTAAGACAAATGACTCAGAGATAGTTATTTGTTTAACGTCCACATCTGAACCAGAAATTATCATTCGAAATTTTGAAGCTCTATGCGAAAATGTGGCCACTTACCTTATTAAACTAATAGGAAAAGGAGTTTCAAGGGAATATAAAAGGTTTGATGCTGAGTGTTCGGCAGCACAAACATTTTTAAAAAGAGCATTATCCCAAGTACCTCGGAATAAGGATTTGGTAAAAAATGCAAGGAAATCTTATAAGGATACCATTACGAAACGGAAATTGGAACTAAAAAAGAAGGCTTGGGATGATTTGGAGAAAGCCTCAGATCTAAGGGATAGTAGGCTATTTTGGGAGACAGTGAATCGCCCCTTCCTTAATGGTGACGAAAAAGGTAGTATGGTTACCCATCTACCAGGAGAAATTTGGGAAGTTCATTATACTAAAATTTTTAATCCAAATGGTTCCTGTTTGGTTACTAACGGGGAGGGGCATATTGACCCTCATCATGAAACAGCGTTAGCACTTAGTCTCTCACTCTCTCTCCCTGATGTTGAGGAGGCTTTAAGGAAAGGCATCTTATTAAAAGCCTCGGGCCCAGATGCAGTGCCTTTAGATTTATTTAAAAGTAACCCTGACGTGTGGGCTCCATTATTACTTAATGTTTTTAGAGCGGCAGTGGTCGGGCGTATTCCATTATCATGGAAAGAGGCGGTGGTTGTACCGATCTTTAAAAAAGGAGACAAACGCGACCCGTGCTGCTATAGGCCAATATCATTAATTGATGCATCCTGTAAGATGATGGGGAGAGTTATATTAGCCCGTTTGGAGACATGGGCAGACTCTTCGGGCCTTATTGTAGATTCCCAGTATGGGTTCAGGAGAGGCAAAGGGACAACAGAACAATGTCTTGATTTGGCTCTAGTGATGGGTAAGTACATGAAGCCCAGGGGTGTTTCTATACACCTGGCATTCATGGACTTATCCAGTGCTTTCGATACTGTATGTAGAGACAAGTTATGGCGGATGATTGATGCTATGGGGTTTGAGGAACCTTTGATTACCTTGCTTCGTAGATTACACGCTGCTACTACTGTGTCGATTAGATATGGCCCGGGTAGGGAAAAAGCAAAATCAATCCCATCGACTGAAGGTGTACGACAGGGCTGCATTTTGGCCCCCTTTTTGTTTTTAGTTTATACAAATGGTTTGGAAAAGTTTCTGTTAGAGAATTGTTCAGACTTTCCTAAAGTAAATGGTAGACAGTTACCATTGTTATCCTATGCTGACGACACTGTATCAATGACCCTAACTGCTAATATTATGCAAGTGTTTAATAGCATTTAATGATTTTATGGAGGACCTAGGCCTTTGGGTCAATTTTACAAAGTCCTTTGTTATGGCATGTGGACCCAGAGGGATAAATACCCGGAGGTTTGTCGTAGACAACCTGACTATTGACAAAGTTGAGAATTTTAATTATTCAAGCAATTTATTCAATAGAAACTTGAGCTGGGATCCACTAATAACGGGCCGAGTCCAAAAAGCAACAAGATCTATAGGGGCTCTTTTTCGTTTCGCGAGCAAATTGGGCCAAAAACCAATAGCGGAACTAAAGACCCTATATAAAGCCAAATGTTTGCCTCGCTACTTATGGGGCGGGGGGGGTGTGAGGGACACATAAATATTGATTTTGTGAGTGATATAATTCATCTTTCCCCATTGCTCTTATGGGGGAAAATTTGGTTATCTGAGGATTTGCAGCTCACGAAAAAAATCTTGAAAGATTGCCTAAGGTTGGATCACTCTACACGGATCCCATGGTTGTCATATGTGAAGGAAACTTTTCATAAAATTGGTCTAGGTCATCTTTATGAATCCCCAGAATCTATTCAGCAGGATATAAAGACTTAAATCAGGAATGCCTATCGTGATACTTTGGGTCACTTAAAACACAATGAACAACCACTATATCAAAAGGGTAAAATGCAGCACCAATTTTATTTATCTTTTACCATACACACGCAATGACGTTTTTACTTGACACGATTCTGATTAAATACACTGCATTTTCTTTTTGCTTTTCCGAAACAAGGGGGTTGGTGTGAGAGGCTACCCCCTTGTCCATGCGATAATAAGGCGCAACAATGCACATTGCACTTTGTTCTTTTTTGCACCTTATATAAAAATCCAAGAAACCGGTTTATTAAACCTATATTAACGAATATTCGTCTCTGTAATTATAAAGAAGGCTATGAGTTTTTAAGATCGTTGCACACCGCTGCTATTTGTAGTGCTATGCTTAGCTTCATTAAATTATCATTTTTCATTAGGAACCGTTACTGAAATCATTAAAATTACTGAACATTTTTGATACTCTAATGGGAATATTGAGCAAATACATGATGTAATGATTGCAGGTTAACATGAAAGGTTTTATCGATTTCTGTAGGTGATATTTAGTATAAGCAGATTGCACTTTACTAATGCATAATTGTGACTTGATATTTTTATGATTGTTTTTAAATTTTTAGGGATTGTAATTTCTTGGTGACTTGATGAAATTTGGTTAAGAAATGTATTGTATATCAATAGTTTGATCTTATAGACTTGAAAACCATTTGTAAAATTTGTATCATGAAATTGTATACTTTTATGATTCCTTGGTTGAATCGAAATAAAGTTTTATGACTGACTACGTTTTGGACTAATCCCCCCGATGGCGTACAAGTATGGACGGAGGTACAAGGCAGATTCGCCCTCTCTGTGTCGTTTTTGCAACAACAGGGAACAAAACTTAATACACGTTTTGTGCATCTGTAGAATTTTACTCCCCCACAAACTTTTTGGCTGCGCCCCATCTGGAGAATTCTCAATGTGCAGACATGCCATGAAGCCTTAGAGGAGTGTATTAAGGGGGACTCAGCTCAGATGGCCGCCCGATTTGTAAAATTCATGATTAAGATTAACTCAATTGTACAGGCAGATACCACCCATGAACCTCTGCTATGTCAGCCATGAACTTCCTCCCCTTTTCCTTTAAAAAAACCAAAAACTATTTTAAATCGAGAGCGGAAAGTGCTTTTTATGTTCTTTTTGTATGAATTGCAATGATTTTAATTAATTGTGCCAATAAATATATCTATCTATCTATGGTTAAATTAGCAAATTGCTTGACAATGAAAAACATAGTTGTCTTTCTTTATAGTGTATGTCCTTATATATTTATATATTCAATTTGAAATTTACATTTCAAACTGATTGCCATAATATCTTACAACCTCATTGAGGAGAATTTGGAGTCTAAACAGAGTTTATGTTATCGGAACAATATCATCAGCATAACAATGTAGGCATATATTTGATTGATAAGTTATGGTGCACGAGGTAACTTCAAATTCTATGGGTAATGCATTTATATACACAGCAAGAGCCTACAGGCAATCACACAGGATTCTACAAGCAGAAGGAAAGAAGTAAAAAGAAAAGTAATGGATGAAATGCTTGAATTAATCTCAACCACTAGTAATTACTTGGACTACATTCCAGTTCATTGTTTTTGCTCATTATGCCACTTAGACAGAGATCTGCCAGATGCAAATCAGATTTGATCCTGCCCAGGTGGGAACAGTCCAGTCTGAACTGATGGCCAGATCCCTTCGATATGTTACAATAGATGAAAAACAATAGGTTGAAACAAAGTCCTGAGCAATTGCCAGCGGCCAAGATCTATTGAGCCATTCCTTTCATGTTTTTGTTATTTGTTGTAAAACTGTCCCTATAAAGAGGCCTTTATATATGGCAGTCCATAGGACCTCCGCACTTGTGGTGGCGGTCTTACCACCGCAACACTGCAGGCCCGTCCTGAGTATTACAAGTTGGATGGCATATGCTGGGGATCCAGAATCCTGAGGCAGTCCAATAGGCAGGGAGCTGCAGTATGCTGGCAGTACCGCTGCGGCTCCGCCGAGCATAATTCGAGTTACTTGTTCACCACCCCTTTCACAGCAGTGTGCCCGCCATGAAAAGGGTGGCAGAGAGGAAATAATGGGTGCAGCACATTCCTCACTTAGGACCTGATCACTACTTTGAAAACCATGACGGAGAGGAAACTTGTAATATTCTAGGCGCAACTGCTGCGTATTACTGCCTCTGCACTTCTGTACCACCATCAGGGAATGGCTATTCCCTGGCAGCTGCAGCGGGGCAATGGCGGTTGTAACAGGACAGTCAGGAGACCGCCACGTCCCCTGGACGGTCCATGGCACCAGGCTCATAATGAAGCCTTTAGTTTGCATGAACTCTCTTCAAATCAGTTTGAAACCTATTTTAAAATATGTTGGGATTCATCAACCTGAAAGCCTCTTTTTGAGTACATTAGCCTTATCATACAGTTTACTCCACTCATTTTTGAAACACTTGGAATAGCAGAATAATTTACATTATTCCAGTTTATTTACTTGTAGAACTTAATACTCAGGCCCAACCACCTAGCATTCATGTTGGGTTGATACATAACAGATGAGACTAGAAAGCTAGATTAGTAAAGCATTCTATATTGCAGATTTTATAAACACTATTATCTCAGTGATTTGTAACATATTCTAATGCAGGCACTTGTTTTTTGACCCACAATTGATTTGCAACAATTGTTTTTATCCTGCAATGGTGGATCACTTAAGTACTGCACATTTTCTCTATTACTTGTCTGATTTTGTTGCATATAGTTTACAACACAACTGTTTGTTGTGCATACACATTGCTTGAAGAGTAATTTATTCTTGCAGTCCCACATTTTCAGGTTCTATTAGTTAGAAAACAAATCATGCTCCTATATTGTTTTACAAAATTATTTCCCCATTGAAACATTGATGACACTAGCAAAGATGGAAAAGGCGACTGGCAGAGGTTGGGCAGTAGAAGCACAAAAGATAGTAGTCATTAGGTGTGACCATAATGCTATCACAGGTAAGGTTTGAGGTATTGAGAAGTCCAAATTCTAAGTGTAGTTCATGTTGGGGTAGACAAAAAGAAGTAGACTCATAAAGTTGGATGTTAGCAACATTATGACAAAGGAAGAAATGGTAAGGCTTTGCAGCTAGAATGTTTTAGACATTAGGAATGTTGTGGGCATTATGCAGATCCTGCAGGGTAAGATGGTGAGGATCACTTTTCCAAAAGGAAGAAGGGAATGTGTGCAGATTCGGATGATGGATTAGATTAAGGGGCACATGCATCAAAGGGATTTGCAAGGGCAAATGATGCAATTCGCGAAAATCTGCAGTTTGCGATCACAAAAGGCCATTTTGCAATACATTAAAGTGTTGGGGATGCACAATTTACGTAATCGCAATTTCTTGCGATTTCCTGAATTGTGATTGCATTTAAGGAATCGCACTTTGCGATTCCATAATTCAATGCAAGAAGCACTCTGAAATAGCGATTTCGCTATTTGCGGTTGCAAATTACAGAGCAATTAAACTGGTCGGTAATTAGCAAAAACTTTGAAAAATGCACTAAAGTGCATTTTTCAAAGTTTCAGGTGAAACGCACACATACCCTAGGGGCATGTGTGTGCGCAACATGTGTGCACATCACAATTTCAGGGGTGCAACAGGGTATCTTTTTGACACCCTTCCACTCTTGAAATTGAATGTGCATTTTGCGAGTACCAATTGGTACTCGCAAATTGTGCATGCAATTTCACATTCATTCCAATGGGGCTGTAGGCCCATATGAATGAATGGGAAGCCATTCCTTGATTAACGACTCACAATTTGCGAGTCACAATTATGGAATGTTAAGGAATCACTATTTTTAAGGTGATTCATACATGCATAGGCTTTTGAGAGTCATTAATTGCGATTCCTTAAAAATCGCAATGAAGTTTTTGTTCTGAAAAAAAAAATCGCAATGAAGGACTCTCAAGATCATACCTTGATGCATGTGCCCCTATATGTTTGAATGGTCCAGTGAAGGTCATGGAGTTAAGGTGTGAAATTCTGACACTGGTTAAGGTTGGGCAAAGGTGGGAAAAAGGCTCAGATATTGAGTAACATGGAGATGGATAGCTACTTTAGAAATGAAGAGGTTTTTATGTATGAGCAAAGGAGTGAGAAAGGCACCCAGTTATTTAAAAATGTTGAAATTTGAGGATTCTCTATAGTATTCTTTTCTATTTTATTATTTTGGTTGCTGGTGTTCTGCTGAAATGCAAATAGGTGAAGATCTTTAATTGGCTGAGTGATTTACAAAGGTGATATGAAATGGGGAGTAGGTTGCACGTCAATAATGCTATGATTGTGTTTGAAATGTAGAACGGGACACTTAATTATGGAGTGGCATTGTGAGCTAATCTTGCTTCTTTTTATGGAGTCCATTCCTTACGCGGCTTTGGCACAGCTGTGTCGGTGGAGAGCCGGTGCAACTGCGCCAAAGTCAAAATCAAGCCCTTTGTGCTCAAAATTAAAAGGGTCTTTACAGTTCAGTTTTGAATTAAAGCACTTTACAAACAGGCAATTCGTTTCCAGTAAGGCAAGCAACCATAAAAAAATTAAGCATGGGACTGTATATCTGCAAAAAATGCTTGAAGTGGAGCCCATATGTCCTGTGGTTGAGAAGATGCCGGCTACATAGTGTCATATATTTCTGCATGTTCGCTACATGTAGTTAGATAATTAAGCCACCTATCATAGTTGGGAGGGCAATTACTGTGTCAGCGCATATTCACTCTCCTCCTGCCGATTAGCAAGGTTAGGGATGCAAAGTTTTAATAGAGCTTGGGAATTTCCTTCACATATCCCAAATTTACGATCACTTGGTCACTATCAAATGTGTATTTATCATTGCTTTTAAGCATTTTTAGGAAAGTGCCCTTTAGGGATAGCTGCCCCAACTTTTTGCCTAATGTTTATATACTTTGACTAGGTGTGACCTGGGTTCCTACCAAGGGCCTACGTTCTTTCCTTAAAACTGCACTGTTTCAAAACCCAATTGGCACCTCTGTGGCCAAATGCGAGTCCCTTATAAATGGTACCCTGGGTACCAAGGCACTGTGACCAGTTAAGGCCTCTAAGGGCTGCAGCACTTATTGTGCTACTCTTAGAGGCCCTGTACCTTTACACGCACACTGCCTTTGTTGCATGCATGTCTTGGTACAGAACAAAGTGAAGAGTAGGCATGACACACATCCCTGTGTACCATGCCTACAATCCACTGCCCTGGCATAGGTAGGCCACCCCTCTATCCGGGTGCACTATACTAGTGGTGAGGTTACAGGTGCATGAGCCCTGTACCCCTACAATGTCTAAGTCAATTATTAGACATTGTAAGTGTAGTAATGTAATAAAGAGTATATGGTATGGGAGTTCGTCATTACAAACTCCACAGCACCATAGGAGCCTTACTGAGAAGTTTGGTATCAAACTTCTCAGCACATCATACCCACGCTGATACCAGAGTGGGATTTACTGAAAAATGCACTCAAAGGGCATCTTAGAGATGACCCCTGAAAAATGACCTAACTCCAATGTCCTGGCTGAGTGGCTGCTTGCCAGCTGCCACTATTAGACATGTATCTGGACCCCTGGGTTAAGAACCTACCTTTCTTGGGGTCCTAAAACAAAGCACATCCTGGGACATGGTGCCAAGCCTCCTCCCCCATGATAGCAGGGTCCCAGAAGGGGAAACTTCAAATGCTTGCCTCCATCATGAGCTAGCCCAGCCATATGCTGCAACTGGCCCCTACCGGTTCTGACCCCCACTTTGGACAGGAGAATCAGTGGGAAAGCCAAAGTTAGAAAGAGAGGTGTACCCACCTTTTCCATCATCCTCACCCCTAAGGTGGGGAGGCGATGTGAAGCACCACTCTCAGTCCCTGCCATCTTGCAGATGGGGGGACCCAGCCAACCAGAGTGAGGCTTATGCCCCCTCCCACTGGAGAGTGGCATGATAGGGGTTGTATCCACCCCAAGGGACTGATTGGTCCCAACATGTACCTACCTGTAATGCCCCTAAATATAGTATTTATGGGCAACCCAGAACGTGCCTCCTCAGACCAGAAGCAAAAATGAGAAGCAAGAAGAAGAAGGACCAAACAGCCATCCAGAGTAAAGAAGAGGACACCAACTGAGTTGTCCCCAGTCCTACTGGCCTGTCCCGCCCTCAGACTCCTCTAACATAACCTTGGTGTGTCCTGCAGCCAGCAGTCCTAGAAAACCCAGAGAACCTGCCCTGCCTTTGCGACTAAAAATGACTTTGTCTCCCGTGAGCACCGGACTTGTTCAAAAGTAACTGACTCTGACTCCGCACGATTCCGTGAGACTCCACCACTCCTCTCCTGGTGCCCGAACTTGAGTGACACAATACACTAACGAGGTTCCCCTGGTGATCCTCGCCTGGATCCCAGAGACCCCTGGATGTTTAACAGCTCCTAAACTAAATGTGCAGCCAACAACTGGAAGATCTCCTCAACCGTGACCGAAGGCGACACCCTGACTGGCTCCGTAACCGAACCAGTACAGAAAGACCAACCGCGACCAACTGACCCTTTGCAGTCACAAGACAATGACTCTCAAAGACCCCATTCGCCTTAACAGCCACTAACCGACTCCGAGGGATCTTTGACTGAATCTGTAGCAACAGCCAAGGCTGCATCCTACGCCTGGCCACCCCTGTGCTGCTGGTGGTGTAGTTCTTGTGTTGGCAATTGCACTCTACTGTGCTGACCTCGACCCAGGAGCTTTTGTTTCCCAATCTTGTGGTCTGCTCGTTGCAGTCCCCAAGGCCACGACTGTGCTTAGCCCATTGGCTAATGTGTGGGCCCTGCTCTCTACACCTGGCCGCCTCTGTGCTACTCGAGTGCCCATGTGATTGAATCCTACCCACGGACCAGTCAATCCAGTTCTGCCTTCTCAGGACTAAATGCGGCTCATGAGTGATAATGTAAACCTGTGCTGAGCTGCTTGCAAAATGCATTAACTCCTTTTTCCTTCCCTAAGGAAATGCACCAGCCTGGTATCTAGAGATATCTGGCTTGCGTAAGAAAATCATTGAAAAGTCATTCTGACTATTTGCGAATACTAAGTAAATGTAATGGATTCATTGCATTCAAGCTGTAATTAAACTGCATATGCTTGCAAAGTATTTTTTTACATACCTGTACCAGGCCTGGCTTGGTTCTAGATAATAAATATACCTAAATATTATTTTCATACAAAACAAATTGGTCAGAGTTCAGCCCTTGATTGTGTGAGTGGGTATTCCACTGTAAAACACTATTAAACCAGAGGCCTAAGTATTTGTATTCACATACTACATCCAATTTATCCTGACCTAAAAACCAATTAAAATTGTTTACCATCTTTCCAAAACATAGGATCTTTGTTTTTTCCATATTCACTGTTAAGAGCTTTTTATCACAGTACTTTTTAAACACATTTAGCTTTCTTTGAAGGCCCATTTCAGCTTGATCCAAGATCACCAGGTCATCGGCGTATAAGAGACATGACACTTTGTTATTATTCATTCGCGGGCTCGTACTTTTTTCAACTTCCAAAGTCGCTGGGAGGTCTGCCAAAAAGATTGAGAAAAGCAGGGGTGCCAATACGCACCCTTGTCTCAAACCCTTCTTTACTGGAATTTTATTGGTCAGAGAGCCCTTTATATCTTTAATAACCTGGGCCCAATTGCCACTATGTAGTTATTTTAATATGTTCAATATACCCTGTGACATTCCATATTTTCCAATACTTCCCAAAGGCTATTTCGGTCTACTGTGTCAAACGCCGCTCGGAAATCGACGAAACAGCAAAATAATTTGCCTTTTTGCTCCATCGATTTCCTGGCGAGCGCCCACAATGCAAAACAATGGTCTATCGTGGAATGGCCTTCTTTGAAGCCCCCTTGTTCAACTGGTATAATAGATCTATGTTCCACCCAAGCTTTTAGCTTATTAAGAATTATTTTAGAGAACATTTTTTCTCCTATATCCAATAGGTTGATTAGCCTATAATTCTTCGAGGCATGTATATCCCCTTTCTTGTGTAGAGGTCTTATTATGGCTCCCTTCCAGTTTAGGGGCAAATCCCTTGGTCTAAAATTAAAGCAAACATTTTTGCGTAGAATTCCGCCCACCATGTCTGGTTTGAATTTAATATAGGGCAGGTAGGTTATCTGGGCCTGCAGCTCTAGTTAGGTTCAAAGTTTTTATTGTTCTAAGGACATTCATTGTTGTACATTCTTGTTGTAAATCCTCTACTAGGCCACGCCAGTCCCCAGATGCCTCATTTCCAATCCCACTTCTCGGGGCGTATAAATCCTGTATATACTCTGCCCACGCTCCCTCTTCCACTACGCAAATCATCGGAGCAACCGAAGGTCCCGTTGCTGAGTGGATTAACTTCCAGAACTGCCGTGTATTCTTGGCTTCGATTGCTTCCAATAATTTGCACCAACATATTTCTTTAAAGGTCCTTTTTGCATTGCGGATTAGGGTAGTATATTCCCTCTTTATTTTTATTAGGTTTTCTGCCCTAGATTGCACAAAGTTTTTCCGTAGGCTACGTTCTTCTCGCCTAACTTCTCTTTTCTTTAATAGGCATTCCTGATTAAACCAAGTTCCTCGCTTTGCTTGTGGCCTTCCATTGTTCTTATTGGCGCTTGCATCATACCTTAATTCTATGCTTATGCATTTTACTATTTGATTTATTTTCTCGACATATCAAGGTAAATTCTCGCCACACAGTTGACCTAATTGCACCTTTTGTTGCAGACTAGTTAACCTTTCGATATATTTTTCAGTTAACCGAGTGGTTGTCCGCTTTGGATAATCCATCTCTTGCGGGATAACTATGTCACCTGCTAAATGTTGGGCGATTACAAGCTCTAGTTTTAACATTTTAGGATCACTACATTCCGCAGGGCAATCCTAAAATCTTTTATCAACTCAAAATTCCAAGCCAACATAAAAATATAATCTATCGGGCAATTTTGAGTCCCGTATTTAAAAGTTTTCCTTGCGGCGCAGTCCTGAGTTATCCTCCCATTTAGATAGAATAAACTTTTTGTCGCCAAAAAGTTGCCCAAGTTGGCTGCATCAGTCGTCATTTTAGTTTCCAGAAATTCTGCTTTTTTCACTTCACAAGCCTCTAGAATTTCAATGTACCACTGATCAGACCATTTGGGGTTTAATTTGTGATTAAAATCTCCCAATAATAACATCAAATCATTTCCATAATTATCACACAATGTATCCATATCGTTCTTAAAATATAACAATTCATCCCCATATTCCTTCCGTGAGCTCCACTGCATATACACATTTAGGATCAACATATATTCATATTTTTTATCAGCAAAAGATGTTTGTATTCTACAAGCCAAAAGCCACTTAGACGTCACAAGTATCTGAAAAACCGTAGTTAATAGGCATGTTGAAATCAAGGTCAGCAAGCCACCGGCAGGGCGGCCAGAGGTAGATTTTTCTGCTGGGCGGTAGATTTGTTTAAATCCTTCCACTACCGGGGGTTCACCACAGAGCCAGGTCTCTTGTATACAAATGATTTCACACTTTTTGGCGAGTTCTTTTAGAGTTTCCTGTTTTATTTGTGTACCCATCCCATTTATATTCCAAGAGACCATATATGTGCTCCGTGGTTGCCCCCTTACCTATTCTACATCGTTTAGGGGATCATTTATTTCTGATTCTTCCCTATAGCTTTGTGAGGGGCCTGCCGGGCTTTCAATATAACTCCAGTTTTTCCATGACACTACTAGGTCCGAATTATTTATCACTATATTGATATTTTCCCGCCCTTGTTCCATTTCTTTTCCGGGTAGCTTCACTTGTCTCTTCATCATTTATTGCCTGAGTGTGTACAATAAATTCTTAGCACCACTGTCTGATAAGGCCCTACTGCTCACCCACACTACCACAAATAGAGAGTAAGATACTATCTACTTTAACCTCTGCATACCTTTGGGGTTCCACTGGACTCTTTACACACTATACCTTATTTTGGCATAGTATATACAGAGCCAGCTTCCTACAGGATTCAAGAGTTTCTGCCAATATAAGTGCAGTACAGGGCAGGCCAAGGTCATGTGAACTAAATTAGGTTTAGGAGCACTGCATTTAGAGCAGTTTGAACTTTCAGATAGGCCAAATTGGAACTTAAAAATGGATGTATAGTACCCTATTAATAAATGTGAGCTGAATCATTCTGAATCTGCCATTTAATGATTCATCTTTAATCTGCTGGCCAATAATAATAATAATGCCAACTGAGCTTTTGTGATATCATTTTCCAGATCCCACTCCCATTTGGTCTTAAGAGATGTGTGGTCTACAGCTATCTCATTAAGAACAGCATTATACATGCCAGCAACAATTTTGGTAGGACTGTGGCTGGTAATAATGTAAGTGGGTAAATTCAATTCTTTTTAAGTGTTCATTAACAAACAGGTCTCCCATGATGCAAAACCTTTTATCATGCAGTTGACGGATCGCACCTTCCTCATGTGTCATCAAAAAATGTAGGGTTGTTAGCTAGCAGGAGGTGGGGTGGTATAGAGTGTCAGTGTTTGCTACGTTTTTAACCCAGCCCAAGCCCAAAATCATACAGTCTAATAACTTGATGAAGCAGGGTTTCGCAAAATCGAAACCTGCTCGAATTGAGTACCCCCATAATACGTACTAACAATAAGTAGATATAGTAAAACTAACATACACCAACATAAACACTGCTTTGTGCATGCCTGAAATACACGTAAATAAGTAATAATGTGATAATTTGTGGTTTAAAAGAAGTTGCATACATAGGCCGCATGTGCTCCATTATTTTGCCTACCGCATCATGTTTTAAGATAATAATTAATGCTGCTTTTGCACTACGCTTATGCTAGGTAACTTTAATGGGGAATAGTGTGAGGTGGGTGGTAAACAGTGAAAGATTAATTATCACATAATTAACATACATGTATTTTTCGTTTGCTTTAGTGTGTTGGATGAAGACGCCATTTTAGTTAACTTGGCTATGGTGGGAGGGGGGAGCTACTAAGAGCGAATTTGTTCTGTCATAAGTAGAAAAAGACGTGCTGTGCACCACAGATGACATGAGAGGGAGAAGGCTGAGATGTCAAGTGGCTGCCAAAAGTTGTTCCCAGGCATGGGACTAGAGTTGCACACTGCGAATGATGTTACCTTTTGTACAAACAATTGTTGAAATATGTTTCTTATGTGGAGAATGTGAGACTCAGACCCTGGGAATCAGTTTGAACAATGAATTAGTTGAATGTAAGGTGAAGTCACCGTGGTGTGACAACAGCAACCCCCAAGCCCACCAATCACTGTACGAGTTCGAATGTAGAATGCAACATTTGTGGGATGGACATGTAAAATTTAGGGTATATCTGGGGTGCCTTTAGGGGTGTGGTTAGAAGCTTAGGCTGACAGGAGAGAAGAGGGGAGATGCGTCAGTTTGCAGAGAGGCCTAGCAGTTCCTGACCTGTCCTGTTCCTGGTTCTATATTCTTTGTTCCCTGATTCTGTTTTGGGGAACCCCCACCATTTCCAGGGCGAGGAGGTGATTTTCCTACAGATCAATAGGTTAGTATCTAGCATAAATCATTCTCATAGTCTAAATATAAATGTATTTTGTCTCTGAAACTTTTGTCTCTCCACCTATCCACTCCATCAATGATTTAATGATATGTATTATTTAGATAAAACTATTGTCTCTTCATCTATCCCTCTGTTAGGTATATTATGTTTGGCATAATTATTTGCTGAAACTTTTGTCTCTTACCCTATCCACTCCTTCATTGCATAAAGTCATTGTTTAATGTGTTTGAACAAAGTTTATGATTATTTCTTTCGTGAGATTCAGTGTTTGTAAACTGTGACCAAATGCAACTGAACATTTACCCTTTAATATTTGAGATAAAATTCATTATTAACTTTTTCGAGAGTCTGCGATCATTTTATTGACTAAAAGGTTGAGAAAGCCAGTAGTTATCGTTACCATCAACTATTTAACTAATTGGCCCATCGACCAAATAGACGGAAAGCTAATACTAAAGGATTAGTTATTAAAGATAAATCATTTAAATCTATGAAAAGAAAAGGAAATGTTCGGATGTATAAATTGACCCCAACACATCAGGGATTCTAGGTGAGCGTTTTGGGGGCCATTGTGTTATGATGTTATTGGTTATTTATCCCTGATCAGTTTTAGTATTGGCGCTGGTTCGATTTCTAACTTTAGAGTACCACCAATTACTCAGCACACACGAGACATCACCAACATGTAGTCAGGGAGATACAAATACCTCACAGACCCCTTCACAGTGACCAACAACTCTAATATGATATATAGGATAGTCCCTAGCTGTACTGTTAGGTATTGTATATGTGGCCATGTGAGGGTCATGTGGGAATAATTTGTTTAGCAGGCAGCGATCAAACACACCCTACATTGATATGTGCCTTGTATGCTCCATGGTTTATGCTGGAGCAGAGTGTATTACCCAATGTAACAGATGCGCATAAAATTGCCCCTGTAGTTCTGAAGATCTTCAGATGTGGCCAGAATCACTGTATCAGGACCATGAGTTGGCATAAATTCACCTAATGATACTAGAGTTGTTATGGTGCAGGATGAGAGCCCCAGAACCAAGACTACTATCCTTGGGCCCATTTTGTCACTGTGTCATTGCCTTAGCACAGGCCCTTTACTCCCACATGCATTGGATTTTACTGTCAAATGAGTGATATTACCATTGTACAGGAACATTCTTCATGAGAAATATTGTCATGTCAGATAGTTTGTTACATCTGCAGTGCAGTTGCGAAGTGCATCACTTGTGGTGTAATATTGTGCAGTCATGCAGTATGTACACAGGTATGTTGATGCCATCCCATACACACCCTGCCATCCATGCTGTCAGGACTTACCACACAGACACATGCCAATATAGTCTGAAGTCCAAATAAGTGATCAACATGTCCACTGATCCACAGAGTAGGAAATATCATTCACCTGCATAGCTGCCCTTTTTTTGTGACCACAAAGTTGGCACATTCACAGTTCAAAGGTAGCTGTGATGTTTAAGCCAGTTTGATTCAAGTCATTTGTCCAGACTGTTCAGGTGTCTGTCCATGGCTGCAATACAACTGTATCCTTCAACACATTGGTGTGCTGTGTTACTGAGCACATTTGGTGAGGGCCAGGGGTACATGATGTCAGGGGTCGGGCGTAGTGAATATAGGCATGATCGGGATGGAAGGTAGTACTCAGAGGGCATTGAAGTTGTGCAGTAATGGATTTTCTGTTGCTCAGCATGTTCGCTTCAAATGGTAATGCGTCAAAATATCAAGGGGAAAACATTTAAACTACCATAATATTGAATGAAAAATGTTGTTGGATGGAAATATAGATTGCAAGAATATAGTTGTCAAGAATATCGATTTGAAGGTAAGTAATCAATTTTAAAAATATAGAAGTCATTAATATAATTTGTAAAAATATAAGGGCCTCATTACGATGTCAGTTGGAAAGGCTCTGAGCAGCATTTGGATTTTCACAATTCAAGTCGGAACCCATGTTTCCGACTGACTTGGAAACATTTCCAACCGACTGATTATGATGGTAGGCAACCGTTCGGTCCCTCAAAAACGGTGCCGACCGGCATTCGGAGAGTCCGAGTCAGAAGGAGCCAAATGGTACAGGTCTATGAACCGCGTTTTCGACTGATCGATTACAATGCCGGATTCCAACAGCTGTTCCTAATTGGTCTGTTTAACACAAAAAGGCTCTCGGAAACTGACTTTGGGTACCAATAGCAGGCCAACCTTCATGGGGAGGCCTCTGGTTTGGGGCAAGCAGGGGTACGTAGGACCCCTCTTTCCGACCATACATAGTGTGGTAGGCACCATGGGGTGCCCGCCACAGGATGCAAGGTTTTCAACAAGCACCCCGTTTTTTAAAAGGAGCCTGAGTTGTTAGTTGGAACACAGGCTCCCATTGAAGTCAATGGGAGCCCGACCGGACAGTGTTCAGTATCATCGTAATCGGTCGGTCGAACTCCCCAAACCTGCCGGAAACCATTCCGACAATGAGTCAGTTGGACGACTTTCCGAACGACATCGTAATGAGGCCCATAGTTGTTTAAAATATAATTTTTTAATTATTGGTATATTCTTTAGCATATATTTTGAATGTATATGACAATATATTTTTGTGAATTATTGTGTATGTTTCTTACTATATTAGTTACATTTTTAATAGTTATGAAATTTACTTGATAACATTTTGTGTTTTTCAGTTCTGTAGTGGGTTGACGAGGTGTATAGGACTATAAGGAGGGGAAATAATTTTATTATAATACATTTAAGATTTTTTAATAATTACTATTATTTATTTAATTGATATTTAATTTTGTTAATTGTGTTATTCATTTTTTATGTAAATGTGTGTTGTGGAGTAAAGTGTGGGAAGTAATTTATTAATTTATTAATTATTTGTTGCTAAATAATAATAATCAATTAATCAATAAATTATTATTTTGATTGTGTGAATAGTTCTTTTAGGTGTGGGTTGTCAGGTTATAGGGGTAAAGGGTGGAGAGTCATTCATTTATAATTAATAATTGGTTTGATAAATAATAATAATTAATTGATAATGAATTATGCTAATTGTGTAATTCATTTATGTAGGTCTGGGTTGTGGAGTTGTGAGGGTAAAGGATGGGAAGCAATTTATTTTTAATGTATTAATAATTACTTGTTAATTAATAGTAATTAAGTAATTGATAATTAGTTTGGTTAATTGTTTAAATAAATGTGTTTTAAGTTTGGGTTGTGGGGTTTATAGGGGTAATGGTGTAAAGTTAATTAATTTTAATTAATTTAGAGTTAGTTTTCCATAAATAATAATTATTTAATTGATAAATAATTATGTAAATTGTGCAAGTATTTAAAAAAAAAAAATTAGATTGGGTTGTGGGTTTTGTATGGTTATGGGGTGGGAAGTAAATACATTTTACCTTAATATTAAATATATTTCTATTTTGTATTCATCATATTTTTTAATTTATTTACTGTATTAAAATAATTTTTATTTAGCCACTGTACGACAGACAGTGGCAGGGTCTGTCTAAAACCTGCATTGGTGGTATCACTCGAGGCTGGTAAAAGAAAACACTGTCTACTCGCACCTAAATTTGATTCTTTCACTGCATTTAAGCTGTTTTTAAACATGTAGGCGTTTTTATTCTGCACTGTAATTCTGGTACTAATTTGCGGGGGGCTGTGTGGGAAGACAGTTACCTTCATCGGGCATGTTGTCCCTGAGTGTTAGTCCTTCCACGCCCTGGTCCGTCGTGGCGATCTTGTGCCGATTGTGCGGAGGTCTGGGAAGAGGGGCAGAGCACTTCTGGGTCCCAGGGCAGAACGGCAGTCAGCGCTCTGGTGGGAAGGGGCGGAAATTTACTTAACGGGCTGGCCACAGTGAACGCAAAGCAGCTACGACAGACAGTGGCAGGGTCTGTCTAAAACCTGCATTGGTGGTATCAGATGAAGCTGGTAAAAGAAAATGCTCTCTACTTGCCCCTAAATTTGATTCTTTCACCGCATTTAAGCTGTTTTTAAACGTGTTGCCGTTTTTAATCTACACTGTAATTCTGGTACTAATTTGCGGGGGGCTGTTTGGGAAGACAGTTACCTTCAGCGGGCGTGGTGTCCCTGAATGTTAGTCCCTCCACGCCCTGGTCCGTCGCGGCGATCTTGTGCCGAGGGCTGGGAAGAGGGGCAGAGCACTTCCGGGTTCCCAGGGCAGAGCGGCAGTCAGCGCTCTAGTGGGAAGGGGAAGATCCCTACTTAAAGCACATGTCACTGCGAACACCAAGCGGTTTCGCGCAGCGGGCGCGCCGCTGGAGCGCCGAAGGCACTCCAAAGGCAAGCCTGTCTGCGCCCGTCCGCACCCGTCCGCACCCAACCTAGGCCAGGGGCCAGAACCCCTGCCGGCTCCGAGTCAGGTGTGCGCTACAGCTTTCAGCAGCTTTGTGCACTCAGCGCCATGATAGGAGAGGAGTGCAGGCACAGTTTAAGGGCAGACAGTGTTATGGTCCGACGTGTGTAGTGGGACTGAGAGGACTACGTCTCCCAGCATGCACACGGACACGCACCGGTTGTTGCCTGGAGGACTGGCGGCTATATGATGCCGGCCACCAGGGGGATCCGGTGCTTGTCACTCTTCTCGCCTGTGGAGCTGAAGGCGGCTCCTTGTGTTCATGCCCCGTTTTGCCTGCGCCTGTCCGCACTGAACTCCGACGGAAGACTTGGTGTCCTTGCGTCTCCTATGCCTGCCCGCATCGCACGCCGACAGAAGACTCGGTGTCCTCGCGTCTCCTACGCCTGCCCGCATCGCACGCCGACAGAAGACTCGGTGTCCTCGTGTCTCCTACGCCTGCCTGCATCACACGCCGACAGAAGACTCGGTATCTACGCGCCTCCTGCGCCCTCCCCCACCTTCATTCCTGTGTAGCGGCCATTAGGCTATTGCCTACTTAACTACGGAGGGTACCCGGGCCACTCAAGGAAGTGCCTCGAGGTACTGCTGCATGCGCCTGAGTTGCCTGTTGGGCTTTGTTTTTTCCTTTGCAATATTGGAGGGGGCTCCTGCCTTGGTTTGAACGCGGTAGGAACCGGGGGAAGCTCACGGATGCCCAGCTCCCCGAAGTCCCGCTGTTTCCCAGCTCCATACCCTTACAGAGGAATTTGTTTATTAATTAATTTAATTACCAAGGTCCTTGCCGACCAAGGGGCGGGTCAACGGTAGGAACCGGGGTGGCTCACGGATACCTAGCTCCCTGAGGTCCCGTTGTTTCCACGCCCCCTCTCTGCACTTTTGTTCCAGAGCAACAGGGTCACAGAACACGCTCTCAGGAAAAGAGCTTCGCTATCCCTGAGTGAGTTCCACCTTAGGTGGGCAGGTAGGGGGTTGCGGGGAGGGTTCTTTCTGATGCAGGGCTAGCGGAACTTACCTGTCTTTTGTGTTGCATCCCCGCACCTGCAGGGACTGTCAGAGACGTGCTCCTGAGAAGTATCAGGAAGGTGACGGCAGACATTCCTTTTGAACTTTCCTACATTCCCTGTTTTGCGTTCCCCAGCCCCTCCGGCCCTGCTCTGCTGTAAGGAGTCTATATCTCCTCCGGTGGGACAGTGTGGGGGGGGGCTTCGTGAACTAGTCATCGCTCCCGCTGGATCTCGCTCCCAAGGTTAGTGCACCATTGGGGGACCACGACAGAGTGACAAGCCCACGACTGATATCCAGCTTGAGCGATGGATGTGAACGCCGTGCTTGCCTCTTTGATAGAGACTATGACGGCACTACAAACAGAGGTCGGTGCGTTTCGGAGCGAAACGCAGGACCTAAGAAACTAAATAGGCTCTATGCGCAGAGAGGTTGCAGGGTAAAGCAGGACGGGCCCTTCGCAGTCGGGGAGACAGTACATCAGGGATTGGACATTGCCCCCGCCCTTGAGTAGGTCTGTAGCACAGACAGGAAATGGTGTAGAAGGAAGTGAGCCTCCCCCTATTCAAGTGGTCCACTCTCCTCAGATACCCCTTGCGGCCCCCTAACGTTTTTATGGAGACCCTAAGAAGTTCGGTATTTTCCTGAACCAGTGCAGACTACATTTTTTGTGTAAGCCTTCCCTCTTTCAGGACGACCAAACCAAAACGACATTTGTTATGTCGTACCTGGGCAGAAACGCCGCTAGCTGGTCCATTCCATTAATAGAGAGGGATGATCATTTAATACACAATTTCGACGAGTTCTGCACGGAGATGCGCAAGCTGTTCGACAGGAAGACACACCTGCTGTCCTCCGATAAGGAACTGCTCACGCTGAAACAAGGCTCCCAGGATCTGCTTGTTTACGTAACTACCTTCAACCCACTTGTGGTAGAAACGGATTGGCCACCTAACAAAAGAACCTCTTTGTTCCACCAAGGACTTTGGGGCAAGCTGAAGGAAGTCCTAGCCCAGGTAGTCCATTTACCACAAACATGTGAGAAATTAATTGATCTCACTATTCAACTGGATCATTGGATCCAGGAGAGGAAAACTGACAAAAGCAAAGGCGACTGCAAGTTCTTTATTCCTCGGACTAAGGCTGCGGCAGGAGAAGAATCTCCAGCTACAGCCGCACCAGAACCCATGCAGATCGGAGGGACACGAGGTCCCTTGAGCGTTGAAGAAAGGGACAAAAGACGGAGGCTTCGTCTTTGTCTGTACTGTGGCAAAGTCGGTCACTTCATCAAAGACTGCAAGACACGGAATAAACCCCCGTTCAAGGCATTGCCTCTTAAAACCCAGGCTGTCGCTCAGAGGGTGTGGGAAACCGAGGAGAACCCAGAAAACGAGTAGCCCCGAGCCTGTGTGAGACCCCAGGGTTAGGGCACGATTCTACGGAAGAGTCTTGTGTCATCGCCAACACAGTGCAGCGCACTGTCCCCCACATTAACGTGTGCGTTTCCTTGTGGTTGGAGGACGAGGTGCTCAAGCTAGTCCCGGCCTTACTGGACTCCGACGCCACAGGAAACTTCATAGATCGTGCATACGCGAAAGACCTGGGGGTGCCTCTACAAAAGAAAGACCACACGAACCTGTCAAGGCAGTGGACGGGACTGCCCTGACGTCTGGACCCATTCGCTACCATACAAAACCCCTCATCATGCAGCCCGAAGCTGACCACTTTGAAACCACAATTCGATCTGATTGATGCGCCGCACTTTCGGTTGATTCTGGGAATGCCGGGGCTGACGTTTCACGATCCAACACTAGGATGGGCCAGCCGATCGGTGGTGATGGATTTGCAGTTTTGCAAGGATCACTGCACCAAGCAACATGTGCTCACTGCCACTCATGAAGACACCCAAGCGGTATTCCTTTCCGCTGGTTGTGTCGAACAGAAGGTAGGCTGCGTATCAACAATCCCTCCTGAGTACCTGTCTTATGCCTCTGTCTTCAACAAAACCGAAGCAAGCCGCCTACCACCTCACAGAGACTACGACTGCCGGATTGAGCTGGTCCCAGGTGCGACGATCCTGTGTAGTCGTGTCTACGCGCTTACGGAACCTGAGACTCTCCACCTCAAGGAGTACCTGGACGCTTACTAGGCCAATGGTTTCATTCGTCACTCCTCGTCCCCTGCCTCCTCCCCTCTCTTCTTTACCTCGAAGAAGGAAGGGGGCTTGCGCACGCTGATCGACTATAGAGCCATAAATCGGGTCACGGTAAAGAACAGATACCCCCTTCCTCTGATCCCGGTGTTGCTGGACCATCTGAAGGGAGCCAAGATCTCCACCAAACTAGACATAAGGGAAGCCTACCACCTGGTGAGGATGAGAAAGGGGGACGAATGGAAGACCGCCTTCTGGACTAAATTTGGGCTCTATGAATACTGCGTTATGCCGTTTGGGCTCTGTAACGCCCCGGCGGCATTCCAGTACTTTATGAAGGAGGTGTTAAGGGGTCTCTTGGACGTGTCATGTATGGTCTACATAGACGACATCCTGATTTATTCCACCACAAAGACTGAACACGTTCGGCATGTATCCCAGGTCCTGGAGAGACTCCAGCAGCATGCTCTATACGCTAAGTTGGAGAAGTGTCTTTTCCACGTTCCTGAGGTTGAGTTCCTGGGCTACGTCATCAACGCCAAAGGGATATGTATGGATACCCGGAAGGTGGAGGCCATAGCTCAGAGGAAATCCCCCAAGCAAGAACCAGAAGGAACTGCAGAGCTTCATAGGCTTTGCCAATTTCTACCGGCGTTTCATTAAAGACTTTTCACTGGTTCTGCAGCCGCTGTCCTTCCTCCTCAAGAAAGGAGTCAAGTTTGTTTGGTCTGCGTAAACCGAAGAGGCCTTTCAGGTTCTGAAGAACTGATTCACGGAGGCTCCCATTCTGAGGCATCCAGATGTACAACAGCCTTTTATTCTCGAAACCGACGCCTCCTACTATGCCTTGGGTGGAATCCTTTCACAAAAATACCCTGACACAGGACAGCTCCAACCTGTGGCTTATTTCTCCAGGAAGTTGACGCCGTGCGAAGTCAACTATAGCATCTCAGACAAGGAACTGCTCGCCACACCGTGGAAATATTTACGGACCACAGAAACCTGCTGTTCCTGAAGACGGCCAGGGCTTTGACCCCTACACAGTTGCGGTGGTCCCTCTTTTTTGCAGACTACGATTTCGTGATTAAGTACCGGCCTGGAAACAAACACGGCAAGGCGGACGCCTCGTCCCGGCCCAACGACATCGTACGAACGGAAGACACCACAAAAATTGCACCCCCTGTGCTCACGAGGGCCGTATACCCTGCACAAGAGATCGCTCTGGTGATAGACTCCGACTTCCTGAGGGACCTTAGGGAAGAAGTGAGGGGGATGGACGCACTGTCCTGGATCCAGGAGAACCCTGACGATAGACGCCAGGAGACAGCCCTTCTGTTCCATCAACAGGCCCTCTTCCTGCCGTCTACCGCCTTGCAAGAAAGGGCTCTCAGGTGGGCTCATGATTCCTCTCTGGGGGGTCACATGGGGATACACAAGACCACTACCCTGCTTGAAAGACACTTCTGGTGGCCGCGGCTGAAAGAACAAGTCCGTCTCTACGTCTCTGGCTGTGCTATGTACGCCCAAAGCAAGACTCAACACACCAAACCAGTTGGACTGCTGCAGCCCATTCCTGTGCCAGACACCCCTTGGCACACGGTCTCCATGGACTTCATCGTTGAGATGCCGCCCAGCAACGGACACACTGTCATTCTGGTCCTGGTCGATCACTTGACCAAAATGGGACACTTCGTGCCCTTGAAATCCATCCCTTCTTCCGCTGAACTGTCTCTCGTCTTTTTGCAACATGTGGTGCGGGCATATGGGATACCGGCGGTTCTCATCACGGACCGCGGTTCTCAGTTCACTTCTCGATTTTGGAAGGAGTTGTATTCTGTCATGAAAATAGACGCCCGTCTTTCATCCAGTTACCACCCACAAATGGACGGCAAGACAGAAAGACTCAACAGGCTGCTCCCCCTTTTTCTGTGTGTATGGATATAATCAGAATATGCTGTCCTTCAGTTGGCCTGTAACCTCTAAGCATCCATCCATACAAGCACACCATGCGCATCTACGTGCAGTTCTTGAAGACGCTAAACTACATCTGTTGAAGGCTCAAGAGACTAGTAAGATGTATGCAGACAAAAAATGCACCCCCGAACCACCCTACCAGATAGGGGATAAGGTGTGGTTGTCTACGGCTCACCTGCACCTGAAAGGCTCCAACCGTCTGAAACCGAAGTACGTAGGGCCCTATGCCATTACAAAGATCGTCAATCCTGAGGCAGTAAATCTACAACTCCCCCCTACATGGATAAGTCTGTCATTTATTCCTAAAAGGAGATTGCACCTATCTCTAGGATCAACAGTTTGAGTAAAAGAGTTCTTCTTGGAGGGCAGGAGCTGGCTCTGTTCGACCCTTAGGTTAGGGATTTTGGGGATAGTCAATTTGTCCAATGGCTCTAGTGGTTTTGTTAACTTTGCAGTGATAAGTTCATTGATTTTCGCCAGTCTGGCTGTCAATTGATCGAACCTAACTCTTACAAAGAGATCTAGGCACTCGACAAGGGAACCCAATTTCTGTAAATCCAATTGCGAGTTGTGACTACTGGAAGTTGGGTTCTTTTTGACTGCTTGATGCTTCCTGTAACCCTGGCATTTCTTTCCTGACATTGTTGGATTAAACAATTTTTTTTGGGGGGGGGGATGAACTTGTGCACGGGATCTAGATGTGTTAATTGCTAACTCTGTAGGGATGACTTCTGCTACAACCGGGTTCTTAGATCTTTTTAAGGGAGGTTGGGAGGGAGAATCATTAACAAGGGAAATAATCTCATCAGAGCTTGTTTGTACGCAGCCATTTACGTTTTGGACAGGGGGAGTTCCTTGGGCTTTTAGAGCCGTACACGAGGAGGTGGAGGAATTATGGCTCAATCTAGATGTTGTGCTCTCTAAGGATTCCTCTACTGAGGCAATCTGTTTATCTAGTATCCCCACTGCCCCTGTTAGATAGTTTAATGGGGACTGTTGTGAATGGGAAGGGACCTCACTAGTCTTAGTGGACTCGTTTTTTTTTTTTACCCATGCTTAGCTAGCAGCCAAAAAATGAGAAGGTGTTTACAATAGTATACGGTATTTGAGAATGCAAGGTTGGGCAGAAGAAACCTGATAAAACACTAATAGCAGAAATAGGTATGGTCCCAGGACTGTCTCGAGCGTGCCCACCTCACCCCTGTAGTATGATGTAATCTAAACCAAATATATCTATATGGGTGAGTAATGGACGTGTCCTTAGTTCTACACAAATATCTGAATATACTTGAAGACAACCTATATGAAAACAGCTGGGAAAACCAATATATGTCCAGGAGGTACCTTAAGTCCAACGGGTCAGGGCCTGTCCCAACCCGACCTCCTCTGGCCTCTGATGGCCGTAGATGGCCCGCCCTTTGCCCGGGCTTAGCACAGGCGCCCCCGCGCGCTCCAGCGAGGCGGGGAGTGACGCGGGTATTTGTGCGCCTCCTGGCGCTTACTACCTGCACGTGGCTTCCGGCCGAAATGTCCGATGGGGCTTGTGGTCTTTCGTGGGCCCTGGTTCTCTCCCCCACTCGGCGGCCGCGATATGATAGGGCTAGATGCGGCGGCGGGGGGTGAGTTGAGACACCAGCAGGAGGAAAGGGTTCCTGTGGCCGAAGGGCAGAAGGACAGCATTCAAGCGGACAGCAGGTAGGGATCTCCAGGCACACTATGGTCTCTATGCAAAGCGTCATACTCATCAAGAGTGACGCGGGTATTTGTGCGCCTCCTGGCGCTTCCTTCCTGCATGCGGCTTCGGGACGCAATGTCTGATGGGGCTTGTGGTCTTTCGTGGGCCCTGGTTCTCTCCCCCATTTGGCGGCTGCGGTATGATAGGGCTAAATGCGGCGGTGGGGGGTGAGTTGAGACACCGGCAGGAGGAAAGGGTTCCTGTGGCCGAAGGGCAGAAGTGCGGCGTTCAAGCTGGCAGCAGGTAGGGATCTCCGGGCACACTATGGTCTCTATGCAAAGTGCAGGGAGTCTTTACAGTGTGGCTTTTACATATCTGAGACCCTCGTTTTTGGGAATCTCATTTACCTAACTTATCTTATTCAAATGGGTGATGAGTGAAGGGCAGAACGGAGCTTTTGCAGTGACGTTGATCATATTTTTGCCTGAGACAGCCATACAGTTGTAGTTCCAATGTTGCTAGTTTATGAACAATGTGAGGATATCACAGAAAATGATAGCTATGTTATTCACGAGGAGGTACTGTTTTGTGACATTGTTTATTGCACTCTTCTTTAAACCAGCTTCTGAGATGTCCACACATGTTGAATTTGTGAGTGTGTACCTGTATAGTGTCATTGATCTGGACATAGGGGTAACCATTCAGATGTGATGATAAGATGATGTTTATGTTTATGTTTATGTTTATTAAGCTTGTAGAGCGCTCAGCTACTCAAAGTGTCCCGGCGCTAGCTCCTGAAGAAAGGATGAACGTGTGTCAGGTTAAAACAACAAGGTCTTGAGTTTTTTTCTAAAAAGCACTTTGTCCTGGGTAGTCCTCAGGGCTAAAGGCAGTAGATTCTAGGCCAAGCCAGCCCTACCCACAAAGGAGTTTCCACTGAGACGCTGGCGCTTGAACTTCAGGATCTGCATCAGCCATAGGGCCGAGGACCGCAGCACTCTGCCAGGCACATAAAAGGCAAATCTTCTCTGTAGGTAAAGGGGGCCCTTATCATACAAGGCCCGGTGAGCAATAGTAAGCATTTTGAATTTCAAGCGGGACTCCACTGGCAGCCAATGCAAGGCGCGCAAGTATGTCCGCACACTATCTCTAGGAGAGAGCCCCATAAGTAGTCTAACCGCCGAATTCTGCACTACCTGAAGTTTTTTAACCAGAGACCCCGAACAACTTACCAGGAGCACATTGGCGTAGTCCAGGCGGGACATTCAGTCATGTTGCATACAAGGACTCTCTTGTTTGGACCAGGGATACAACACCCCCAGCCTTATCCATGGTGTTGTGTCTCAAGGGTGGATCTAAGTAGTGTGTGAAACCCGTTATTGATGTATAGTGTGGGCTGACGTTGGCTAGGAGTCCTTTCATTCGTGTAATGTGCAGTGTCTGTACATTTTCACCAGGGATGTTTGACCTACACACGCTAACATATGCACACCCCATATGTCTCCTCTGTTATGGTAAACGTGCACAGTTTTGTTAAATGTGTGTTTTACATTTGTTTTTGGTGTCCTCCACAACAGGACTTTGAATGGGATGAGTGTCAAGGGGGTCTCGCACAGGTGTGTACATGAGGGCTTGGCTGATAAGCATGCAAGCTGTACATATGTGTTTGCCATATTGTCCCACACAGGCAATATATGTGTTTTTTTTTTACATAACAGAACACCAATGTATATGTTAACACGAGTTATGTTGCATCTACAAGGAATCAGTACTGTTGGATGTGCCAATGGTTGTGACTTGCATTAGCCATAGGAGTTACTACTAAGACTTAGTTGCATGATCATTAGGGAGAAGCTTCTGATCTGACCTAAGAACACTGGGAATGGACTTTTATGAGTCTCGTGGCTGTTCCATGCGTAGCAGTGGTAGGTGGTACTGCTGAAAGTTGACTACATTTCGCTTGGACCCTTCTCTGCAGCAGCTTTTACAATCATCCAGGGATGACAACCGACAGGCCGTGGAAAACTTCTACACAACTTTCACTACTTGCTTTCTCCAAGGTCCGTTCAGGCTCCCCTGTGTCCAGCTTCACATGTATTTTGTATAGGCTATATGTCCCAGCGTGTTGCTCTGGGAACATGTTGCTTACCCCCCCATTCATACAAAGGTACCTCCCAGCTTATCCATGGTGGTGCCACAATTTGATGATGATCCCATGTAGATGGTAGGTGTGCCACTTACCAGCGGTTCTGTCCATGACTGTGTCCATTTTGGTTGTCAGCGAGCAGATAAAGTAATGGCAGGACGTGCAGGATAGGCTCCATGTCGGCGCAGAAAGTGAAAAGCTGTGTAGGGTTGGGTGTCAGCCTTATATCCCTCCCTTTCTGCCAGCTCAGATGAGGTGGTTTGACTACCATGGGCGGCTCATCAGAAAGGTGCATCATAATTGGGCAGGTGGTACGTAGGGAGGTCCACTGTTCGACAAGCTCCATTAGTCCTTTCAGATGCCACCGTGGTTTGAACTTCCTGTTGGAGTCGGATGTACTGCGGTGCTGGAATTTCTGTGAACATGCGTGCATTGTATTCCCGTGGTCAGAGCGACCGCTTCCGACCTGACTGCGGGGTTCCGACCGACTCTGACAGGACCATGGAAGCCGGCTCAACCTGCAGCGTAATCAGCCCATTAATGTTGTACTAAAAGTATTACTGAAAATGGGCTAATTAACATTTCCATGTTGCATCTAAATGAATATTATTTAATCTATGACAAGTGAGGGAGCCAGTGGAGAGCTTCCCTCACCTCTCGGCAGATGATCCGCCAGTGCAGTTCTTTTCCATAGCATTCTTCTCCAGTGGGGATCCATGTCAGTCTTCATTTCTTCCTGGGTCATCTTTCCAGAATTCTCTGGGAAAGATATTTGTTTTCATCCTAGGTTGGCTGGCTCCATACGTCTTTTTGAAACCTTTATGGCAGCACTACTTCACTGTAATTTTGCTATTTAAGAGGAGGAAATGGGCTACTGCTTGCATTGCAACGCTTCAAATAGTTGTCATAGTGTTTCCTCGCTCCAGACTTCCTGAGTTTCCTTGGGTTTCCTGCTTTCAGTTCTCTTTGTGCCAGATCGTCCAGTTCCAAGTTTTCTCCAGCCTGCTGCCTCTTTTTTCTCTTTATCATCTTGGTAGTACTTTCCGACTGTTCAAGCTGGGTCAGCCACCATTCCACTTTTCAAAACTTCAGGAGGTGTTTTTGTCAGTTTGGCTTTTTCCACCTACCTTGCACCTACAGCTAGGCACCTCTCTGTGTTGACAGAACCATGGGTAATGGAAGGGGCGACTCTACCTCTGGCAAAGAAAACCCGTAAAGACATAATATTCCATATTTGGAGGGAACTCCAAGGAAAAACAGAACCTCTTCAGCGTTACACATTGTAGATAAGGCTAAATTAAATAACATTATTTAAATCAGTTAACATATAGATGAATAATGTAAATAAAATAGTACATATTTCTTATTTAAACCGTATTTTGAATTTAAAATCCATCAACAATGATTTTTATGAAAATATTAGTAAATTAATTTTCTTAATTCTGTACATAGTTGTATAATATTTATTATTGCAGATTATTTATTTATTTTAGATGAAAATTAGTTTTTCAATTTACAATACAGAAAAATTATTATAAGGTAATATATTTTGATTTATTAAAGATTTAACTCAAATTATGGTATTATTTTTATAGCATTTTGTATATTTATTTCTACATTTAGCATCAATTTATAAAATGAGTTTACATTAACATGTTGCATCAAGATATTTTAATATTTATTTTAATTTTAACTAACGGTTTTAGTTATTTTCCTATATTTTATCCAGCAGAGATCTCCACCCCAACTACAAAGCCTCCTTATGGTAAGGGGAACATTTTAAAAATGTATTCACCTCAAAAATAAATATTGACAATATTTTTAAATAAAATATTCATGCAAATTAATGTAATACATTTATTTAGTATGTATACGAAAATAAAACATGACACAGCACTAATAATTTAAATTGAAAATGAGTCTTTAATTAATGGAACTAAATTAAATGAACAAAAATGTAGAATTATATTTTGGAAGTTGAAATTAAGAAACACATTTCTTCCTAAAGCAATGCTTAATTTGTAAAATATGAAGTGCAGGTGCTCACAGTTTTTAAAGAGCCATACCCACTTCCCCAGCTCCGCCCACTTCCTCCAGTGGCTGCATCCACTTCCTTTATTGGCTCCATCCACATCCACAAGTCTCAACACATCAGAGCCACCTCCTCACTTCTTGAGTTCCGCAAGAAGCTAAAGGCCTGGCTCTTCACAAAAGCACCTCAGACACCTCACATCTACAAACATGCCCAGCCCCCTGGATACCCTCCTGGGTGATTAGTGCACTATACAAATCAATATGACATAATATAACATATGTTATGCTAATGTTATGTTAAAGTATTTTTAAAGCGCAAACTGCTACCTGAATGAGTCCTGGCGCTGTCTATATGCAACCCAACGAGACATAGATGAAGAGCCCGGAGTTATGCGCCAAAAAAGCCAAGTTTTTAAGGCTTTCCTGAATGCCAGTAAATCAGGACTGTTTCTAAGATGAAGTGGTAGGGTATTCCATGCCTTGGCTGCACCTGCTATGAAGCTCCTACCTCCCCAACTTTCTTTTTTAGAGATGGGTACCGTTACAAATTTTGCTCCCAGAGAGCGAAGTGGTCTATTGGGGACATACCACTGAAACTGTTGCTTCAAGTGCTCTGGCCCGGTACCATGAGGGGCTTTGTAAACTGTACAGAGTGATTTGAACTGCACCAGTTTCTTAACAGGCAGCCAGTGAAGTCTTCTGATATCTCCGGAGACTGAAGCATATTTAGCTGTCCCTGAAAGCAACCTGGCAGATGATTTTTTTTAAAGTTGGAGTCTATGCAGTAAACATTCCTGAATGTTTAGTTAAAGGCTGTTGCAGTAGTCCAATCGTGACATAGTTAGTGCCGTCACTACTGTAGGTTGGTTTTCCATAGGTAGAAACTGCAAGATTTTCTTGCATGTTCTAAGTGCAAATGTAGTCGTGCGAGCCAACTGCATTGACCTGATCCTCAAAGTTGAGTTTGTCATCAATCAGGACACCCAAGTTCTTTACTTTCCTCGTAGGAATTGGAAGCACCCCCAGCGAATCTGGCCACCAACTTGGGGGCCAGAGCTTGGGGTCATTGCCAAACAGAATGACTTCTGTCTTACCAGAATTGAGTTTTAAACAGTTTTGGGTAATCCATTTCCCCACTGTTTCCATACAGTCATGAAATCGTTTTGCAGTCCCAGTCTGTTGCCTAGGCAGCAGGGACACCACAATCTGAGTGTGGTCTGCATACGATGTCAGAGCAAATCCAAAGAATTTGATCAGGGGGGCCAGCAGGGACACGTAGACATTAAAAAGTGTTGGGCTAAGTGAGGAACCCTGCGGAACACCGCAGGGCAGAGAGAAGGGTTTGGAACAGAATGCGCAGAGCAACACTGTTTGTACTCTGTCCGAGAGGAAGGACTTCAGGAGATCCCAAGCTTTACCTTGGATCCCACAAACGTTCCAGCAGCAAGTCATAGTGGACCGTGTCAACAGCCACAGACAGGCCCAATATAATCATTGCAGCTTTGACTCCCTGGTCGAGCGCGGCCCTAATTTCCTCTGTAGATTTCAAGAGCGCGGACTCAGTACTGTGTCCCTCTCTGAGCCCATATTGCGTTGGATCCAATATTTGTGCCTCTCGTAAGAATGTACTTAGTTGTGCATTCATGCCTTTCTCTATCAATTTAGCTGGCAGGGGGATGCGCGAGATCGGCCGAAAGTTATTGGGATCCTTCGGGTCCAGATTCAACTTCTTGAGTAGAGGAAGTATTGAAGCAGTTTTCCAGGCTTTAGGAAAATATCCTTCCTTAAACATCGAGTGAGTGTTATAAAAATGGGTTCAGGGGTGAGTTTTAACACTGCCATTGGGCAGGGGTCATAGGGGGAGCCCGATTTGGTGACATCAATGATTTATGAATGTTCTTGATGGATAGAGGTGAGAACACTTCCAAACTCGGATAGAGACCAGACCAAGCTTTATATTTCTCCCCAGCACCAAGTGTTCCATCTGTCCTTGGCCCTTTAAATGTGGTGAAAATACCCTCTACTTTACAACAGAAAGAAATGGCTATTTCCGCACGAAGCCCCTGACTTGGTGAGACACTAGGTGTGCCAGGGTACGCTAGGCTGGTGACTATTTTGAAGAGTTCTTTAGCCGAGTTTATTGCATAATTAATTTGGTTGGCAAGGAAATCTTTCTTAGTTGGAAAAAGTAGATCTTTATTAGCCACCAGGCTTCGTTTATATGCCTCCTTTTCTGCAATGTTGTATCCCCTCCTCCATTTCCTCTCTAGCAGTTTACACTTTAGTTTTTGATCTGTCAGCTCCTGAGGGTACCATGGAGCGGAGGGCCGTGCTTTATTAGAGTTAGAGACTTTTTTAGGCGCTAGCTAATTGCTGGCTACCACGAGCCAGTTAGAATATTGAGTAGTCGCCTCTTCTATGCCTACAGATGGACAGAATAAGGTAGAGTTCAGCAGATCTTCTAATTCTTTAGCATCAATTTTATTCCGTGCTCTGGAGATCCTATGCTTCTTAGTAAGTTTACCCATCTCATGGTGATAGGAACCAGCTAGCTCAAAGCGTACTGCCACATGGTCTGACCAGACTAGGGGCAGCAGTCCTGTAACAGCAAGTTGCGGGGTGTTGGAAAATATCCCATCTAACATGTGCCCTGCCGTATGAGTAGGCCCCACAACATGCTGTTTAAAGTCAACGCTTTTCATGAAGTCCAAAAGAGTCACCATATCCGGGTCTGTATGCGCCTCTAAGGAAGCCTATGACAACAACTTAATAGTGAACTAAAATCAGTGAATGTGTGTAAATCTAAAAACATACAGCTTTAGAAAAGGTCATTTGAAGACTTGCGGCAGCTTTGCAAAGGAAAGAAAATGTTCTTGTACAAATGCAGGCAGGAAGAGGAGCACTGGAGTAAGGAAATAAATAAGTACTGGATAAAAGAAGGAGGAAATAAGAAAATAATGTGAAAGGAAGAAACTAAGGGATAGAGGGAGAAACATACCTTGTATGTTTGTAAAGCACATAGTTACGAGAGGGGCCTTGACACCAAATTTAAAATGTTATCCAGGTCAATTGCACTAATTGTATCTAAAGATGAAAGACTGAGTGGACACACCAAGATTTCAATTTATGACCCTGAGATAGAACAATGATTCCTGGAGTGGATATTAACATATGTGTAACAAGGAAAAAGTTAAAGGGAGAGTGAGGAAGGAAGAGTGGTCTGAACGCAAAGATGGATACGGTAGACAAAGAATGTCAAGAGATGTGGAAAGCAGAGCTTGGGATTGCAAGATTGGAGTGGAACGTGATAAGAACTAAAAGTAAAAAGAGGAGAAAGGATCGGGAAGAAGATCAGACAGCGGGCAGTGTGTGAGGGTACAGTGGAAGGGAAAGATGGAAAGGTGAACAATGAAAAGCATTTAATGAGGGAAGGTGGTGATTAAGAGAAAATACATATGATGGGCAGAAAGTGAAGGAAGATTGGAGAGAAGGGAAGGAGTGAGGTGTGAAGGGGTGGAAGAAAAGCACATACTGAGGGAGAGCAAGAGAAGGGTACACCTCTGCTTTATTAAATATACAGTAATTAATTTTGTAAAGTTGAGGGGTGACAGGAGTGTATCATTCTTGTCCTGCCTCATCAATGCATAGCAGTGTTCTCCAAGACATGCAATAACGATTTCTTTCAAATGTGTTACGTTTTATGCCACCAAAAGTTTTTTTTTGCCATCACAATAGGTATTCCACATAAAACACAATAAAGTGTCAGTTATACTATTAGGATTACGCTTTGATGGAGAACCACATTCTCATGCTTCAAACAAATAGTTCTATTACATGATCAGGCCATAAGTCGCAAAATCCCACTGCCACCTATTTTCAAATGAAGTCAGACATTCAACTCCATTCAGAGAGGCTTCCACACACACTTTTTAACTAATAAAGCATAACATTCAACTGAGTCTGCCACCTGTGCTATATTAGGATTGTAATTTATGATCGGCAAGTAACAAAAGCACGTCTGTGACAAAAAAACAGAAACCCACTGAGCTGTCCACATAAAATACAGTCCTGTCATCTGCATGGTACATATTCTACATTACCCCTCGGCACTACAGTCAATACTACAACTAGATACAACTTTGATCTCTCTCTCCAACAGGAACATAAGGCTGTTAGTATGCAGTAGGGGTTTACAGGACATGGGTCTTTGGAGGTGAAGAGACAGAGTGGGACGACAGATCTCAGCAGGCTGGTGGGGGCGGGGGGTAGGTACACAGCACCCAACACAGCCTGGCCCCTCGGATAGCACATTTTAAATCAATGCTATTTTTCTCAAGGTCGAAGCTGAGAAATTCCCAGTGTACTCTCTCTCTCGTTGGGAGGAATTGGGAAAGCCTCCTGGTTTGAGTGGCCAAGACTGAGAAGGGCTTTGCGGTCTCACATGCAAACTCTAAAAGAATTGGATACTCAGGGCCCAGTGTAGGTTTAAATTCAAAGTGATGGTGTGAGGAGTGCTGTGAGAGTGAGAGCAGGAGCCAAGGGGCACGGTAACAGGAGTGAGCGAGTGCTGTGGCAAGGAGGGGCATTGTGTGGAAGGGGACTGTACACAGAAGGGCACTGAGATATAGGTGATAAATGCACTGTGGAGCGAGGGGCATTGTGTTAGTGGGAGAAGGCCACTGAGGAGAGAGGAGCACTGGCGGAGGTAGTGGTAGGGCACATTCACAGTGGCAGGGCTGGGAGGTGTTCTTCAAGGCGCTTGTGGCTGCAACAGTGCCTATTGCAGAAGGGAGAGGACAGGTGTGATAGGGACAAGACAGTACTGGGACAGGTAGGAGCGAGTATTAGTATACAAACACTTTCCCCACAAGCCTGTGCATTCTGTGTCACTGAAGCTCCGGAAGCCGCATACACCCTGCCAGTGACAGCAAATCCTTTGCCTGTGCACACCTCATTACACTGCCCCTGTCAACAGAATGCTTTATTAATCACTCAGTAACATGCAGTGTACTGTTCGCAAACTTTCCGCCTATCATGAGTTATTTAAAATGGAGCTTTCTCTGTATCAAACAAATCTCAGTGAAACCAAGTTTCACTCTACATCCTATTGATGGCATTTCAATAAGCATTATTCTATGTACTAATAAACTGACTGGCAGGAAGAAAAGTTTTCACTTTTGGACCACCCTCAGCTCCTTCCCGTATTTTGTTACTCTGCAAGACCTTGTCTGTGCTATTACAGCAGGCAGTTACTGGGCAGTTTGCTGCAGGTGCTGTTGTGCAGTAATTTATCGAGGGTGTCCCACAGCCAAGCACCATTCTGTCACCCTGTTACCTGAAAGATAACAGTTGTGTGTAAAATAACGCACGCACAACTCACCTAACCTTACAGCTTCAGCTACGCTGGAAAGCGCAGAACGTTGGCTGGCGCAGATGAAATGATGCTTCCAGTTCATCGTGCGTGCAGTTTATACTGCGCATTACACAACACACCCGCCCTTCTCCCACCCTGAAGACAAGGCACTGGTGCCCGCCAAAGCAAACACACTAGCAGCATGCACCAAATCTGAACGTGCAGCTGCACACGCCTCGCTCTGATGCTGGGGGCTTTTAATGGCCTGTGCACAGAGCTGGCTGTGCATGGGAGTAAAAATCAATAGACCCGGCCCTGAGAAATAGGTGCTGGTGCTCAGCACCTGAAAGCACCGTCACAAATTAATCACTGAAAGAAAAAAATAATTTTTAATAAGCATTTTAATTAAAAAAGTGATGTATAGAATTAATTAAAACTAATTCAGATACATTTTAATAAAACATATTGTTGCATTAAGTTTTAAGTTCAAAATATGGGATTAAGATTTTTTTATAATTCAATAAAAAATATGCACTTTTTGTAATATGTTTTAACATTAAGACATTAAGCATTAACATTTATATTTTCAACTATTTTGGGTAATGTAATTTATTTTAACATTATTTCCTGTGAGGTTTAATTTTAATTTCCCACCTCCATTATTTTCTATAGGAGGGATTTTGCAGTGCCAGGAGTTGGCCCTGAAAAGAGCTGGGTTTCCCACAGAATTTTACTTTAGTGGAAATTATATTCGAATTTTGTGAACAAGCAAAAAGAAGTAAACTTACTCAAACATGTAAATGACTCAAAAGTGTAAGTCACCTTTGTGAATCACGCTTTTTGTCTGCATTCTGAAACTTTTTGATTCGTGGAAGTTTCTGGATTGAGCACACAATTTCATGTTTAGATGAACGGCTATCATTTGTAATCTCAAAGTATTATTTCCAAAGTAAGTTTGAGTAGGGCAGATGGTTATCATGCATTGACTGACTGCGTCTGTCCATTACAGCTAATGAATGCATCTCAGCATCATTGTAATCACTGCTTTAGTCTGATTGTTACCAACTTTCATCTGGTCATCCTGATGGAAAGACGCCATTTGCTAGTCACTTTTAAAACTTCCTTTGTTGTTTGACATTACTATTATACTGTCTTGTTAAACAACATTCATTTTGTGGCTTCATTACCTGGAATTGTTAGCAGCTTCCTCTTTAATCATTTCAGGGCCTTGTGGAAGCATCTGGTCCCATTTGTCCAGACTCACCACTGCCGCACAGCATAGTCTATTGCTCATCCAGTCACTTAGGAGTCTTCCGTTCATGTGCAGAGGTGTATGTTATATTCTGAAATTGTCTTCTTATGGAGGCAAAGCTGCATCTGGAAAATTGGTACATAGGAACATTGTGAGTCATTTCACATAATTTAGTATACATTCCATAAGGGTTGCAAAATCTTTTTTATTACATCTGCAAATATTTTATGCTTATTACTTCATGTAAAAATAAAATACATACGAATATAACCTATGACTGGTATGGAACACACTTAATCAGTAGGCAAAGGGCCTTCAAAATGTACAATGAGAAGCTTTATTTACGGTCGGGTATGCGGGCTGTTGTTTAACCAATCTTTTTTCTGCTTCCGGCAGTTTAAACGCTGAATGTATCTCCATAAATAATCCATAAATAATCTGTTAATTAGCATACTCGGCATTTATTTTTTAGTACAATTGTTCACCATTGTTCTCCATTGAGTTGAAAGATCACTTCGTTTTGCATTTTATAATGTACTATGAGGTCATAATAGTTTTTCAGAACATATTATTAATATAGTACATGCAATAGTCAGAGAAGTATTAGTATAAACAGTTCAATGGTGTACATTTAAAAAATACAGTCTACGTTAATAAAAAAAGAAAATCTAACCTGTGTGTTACCTAAATATCAATAAATGTATCATATACGTTCCAGCCCCCAAGATTTTGTTTCGTATACTTTCCAGAAGGAAAAATTAAATTCAAGCCTAAAACATTTGGAGCTTGACTAAGTGTCCATTATATTTTAGTAATAAAATGTGCCAAACTCATTGTTATGAAAATAAATGCCTGAACATTTCTCCACCACCCAGGAGGCCCAAGAGAGCCGTCTTGGCTGAAGGATTATAAGTCTTAACAAGGATTGCCTAAGAAGTAGCAGGGATGGCTGAGTGGCACACGTAGAAGGAGGAAACAGTCTTAGAGGATTGTATTTGTGCAGGAAGGTGTCACTTCCTGTACAAAAACATTCCTGCCTGTAGCACAAACACCCATGCTCTATGATGCAAGGGTGCCTGCGTTGCCACTAGCCAGCAGTTTGTGAGCCAGCGCAGGGAAAGAGGAGAAGGGCACAATATCCTGATAGATATGATTCAATCCTTCCCTTTCACGCAGCACAGCACAAGAAGGTGTCTTGCTTTGCATTGACTGAAATAATGATGAATATGGTTCTCAATTTGCACCAACACCCATTGCACTGATGAGCATCAGAGAAACCGTCTTGTGAGGATAGTTGATACACCCACCAAAGTGACTGGCAGACCGCACAAGATTTATATCTATTACTCTTCATTACTAAACATGCAAAGGTGGAGTTACAGCACAAAAAGAACGCTGATGACATGCTGATCTGTGTGCAAGAAAACGAAAAGGGACTGGAGATCATGGAGGTTTATCTCCATGTATCAATGAACATTATAGCACTATTTAACTCCCCACACTTTGGGCCCGATTCACAGAATGAACTTAAGACTAAATCCTAAACTTACTACTATTTGGTATTCACAGAATGCACTTACGTCTTTCGGGATTCACAGAGTGAACTTACTACTTTCGGGATTCACAGAATAAACTTACTACTTTCGGTATTCACAGAATAGATTTAAGACTACTAACTCTAAGTCCGAAATCGGGGAGTCGGAGCTTGCGGCCCAGAGTTGGAGATTTCAGCATGGCAAAAATCCCCACCTCCGAGCCGGAAGCTCCGCCTCCGGGCCGCAAGCTCCGCCCCCAAGCTGGAAGCTCCGCCTCCGGGCCGGAATTTACTCCCCGATTTCGGACTTAGAGTTAGTAGTCTTAAATCTATTCTGTGAATACCGAAAGTAGTAAGTTTATTCTGTGAATCCCGAAAGTAGTAAGTTCACTCTGTGAATCCCGAAAGTAGTAAGTGCATTCTGTGAATACCAAATAGTAGTAAGTTTAGGATTTAGTCTTAAGTTTATTCTGTGAATCGGGCCCTTTACATCGAGTAGTTCAACTAACCATGTGTTGGAAATATCGGTTGACACTACTCAACCCTTTTCACAACTATCACTACTACAAAAGAAAGTGGTGGCATAGTTTAGGACAAGAATATGAGCAGTATTTCGTTTTCTGGTATGTCAGCGCTGAAGTAGGGATAGCTATAACCATGGCAGGTAGACTACTAAAATGAATGTTCAGATTAACTTACTAGAAGAAACTGCGAGCTCAATAGCCCAAGTAGCCGAACATAAGGGACCCCATTACAGACAGCACTATTTTAAGCGTGTTTCCTCATTTGTTTGGAGATATTGCCCCATGCAGTTGTGTGAAACACTTTGCCTCTGTGCCAGTGCTATATAATGCTTACTTTGTGCCACAAGAAAGTGTTGCACAGTCAGTGTGCCCTGAAGTCAGCCCTCTGAAGGAGGTAAAGTGGGTCCCATAGATCCGCAAAGAATAACTTGCAGATTGGTGTAGTCACTCACTGTCCCTGCCCACAGTAAGGATCTGCAGAGGGATCTCTGTCCCTCTTAAATGTGCAGGCTGAGTGTCACCTTCATAGGGAAATATGGAATGGCTGCTTTAAGCAGCAGCTCTGTCATTCAGTAATGCGCTGGCGCCTAGGCAGGCGCGTGTTTGCAGTTGCCCTAGAGGAGGTGCATTGATGGTAAAAGGGCATCCCTTCCTGGACTTATTAGAGGTTTGCCACAAAGTACACCAGAGCAGTGTCCCCTTATGATAATATGGCCCCAGACGTTATGGAGGCATAAATAGTTCATTTGGTGAAGTTGGGATTTTAACAGATAAGGGATTGTAAGAGGTACTTATAAATGGGTAGAATCTCCGCCACAACCAAATATGCTGTTGGACACAAGGAAGGATCAGACATAAACAAATAAGGAGAGCATGGTTGCCACATAAAAAACAAAAGTATAGCAAAGTCAGATGGTACCCAAGGAGTGCTATGCAACGCAGACACGTTGTAGGACCTGAACGAGCCAGAGGAGATGGGTCAGAATAATATTTTGCATGTGGCTTGTGGGTTAGCTGGGAGATTTTGGATAACAAACACACGAAAGGTGATAGGAGGAATGCTTGCAATAAGTCTAACCACTGGCCATCACTTGGGATAGCATTACAATCAATCGTTCTTTTGAGCTCCACACCACCTCAGTATGAAATCAACCATATGGAAATCAGTTTTGACCTTGCTCCAATAGGAACAGTGTAGTCACAATTGCCAATCCAGATCCTTCCTGAATGGGAGCATGAAAGACCCACCAGTTACACCCTGATTAGGGTCATTAGTTGGTCATAGCTTGGTTTCAGTGGCACAGTAAGCAAGGGAGACTCATGTCTAGGCATACCCTTGCCACTTAGGCAGTTACATCAAACATGTAAAAGATGAAGGCAGGAATGCATGCAATAAGTCTAACCACTGACAATTACTCGGGGTAGCATTCTAAACCATCATTCTTTAGCTCACCATACTGCCTCAGTTTGTGCCCTGCCACATTTTGAATGAATTTCCAGATAAGGCAAAATTTGATGATACCTTAATTAAAAAAGTCAAAGACTCTTCACGAAGGTATTCATCTAAAGAACAAATAATGAAGAATACATGGCCAACAAATTGCCTCCATTCTATAGGAAAGCTGAAGTACAGATTTGTATGTTGGAATGTTGGAATGCAATAAAATCCCAAAGCATTTAAATGGTATTAGACCATGCCCAGTAGGCCACAGGCCTGACATGTGCTATTAGTTCTCATATTTGGAGATTTCGGTCATGTGCTATTTGTATTCTGAGATCCATGTTTAAGGATTGCAACAGTAAGCACCCATAGGCTTATCAGTAAGACAGCATCTGGGGCACAGTTTCAGAACTTGCAAATCAACCAACAGACACAATAACTTCAACATTGAGGCCAGTGCCTCTCTTTTTGAAAAAAAAATATTTTTAAGTTTATTGAAGCAATGTATACCAATAGTTCTCAACCTGTGGTCCTTGGACTCCTAGCGTTTTGCATCGCCTGCTGAGGGGGTACTAATAATGGGATTATTAGGTAGTTTATAAATAAAGAAGCAGAATCAAAAATTTTAGAACGTTCTGTTAATGTGAAGGAATTTGAAATTGGGACTAAAAGTTAAGTTTCTATCCTTGGCTTCCTAAGTTTAAAATTTTTAGTTTTACCTACCAATGACTCCATCAATTTACCTGTTGCATTGTAGGCTTTGTAGTTCAGAATCTACTGGTTCACCTGCCGGTGACTGTCTCCATTTCACAACCCAGATTAACACGCTCACAGCATTTATTACAAACTAAACCTAAACACTCTTCAATGTCTCAGCACCCACTCCAAAACCCCACAAACCATGTCATTATTGCAAATAAAGAACTAGTTACCTTTCAAACGATGACTCCAGTCACATTGTCAGACCACCATTTGCTTGCTTTCAACATAAAACAATACAAAGCAACACACCTAAAACAAACTTACATGCACACACCTATCGACTGTGGAATAAACTCAATTTTGAACACTTAGAAACACAACTAACATCCACTACAGATCTAGACACAATCAATTCTGTTAAAAAAACGATATGAGTGGCTAGAGGAAGCTTTTGATATTGTAATACCACTGAGAATGACACAACAGAACAAAATAAAACAACCACTTTAATAGATAAACGAGATAAAACAGAAAATTAGAAAGCTACAAAGCTTAAAACAAACATCAATGAAGGCAAACTTTACCTACTGAAGCATACCAGATTATACAAGTCAGCAATCAAAAAAAGCTAAAAAAAAATACTATTCAGTCAGAACTCAAAATGCTGAATGTGCAAATAGAGAATTATAAGAAATTCTCACAGAATTGTATCAATTAAATTGCTGGAAGGAGCTCATCCCAGTACTCAATAATTCACAGACAAAGTGACAAATCATTACATGACCAAAGCAGACACGTTTGACTGATATTTGAAACAAGACAAAACACCAGCACTGACCCTTTTCCAAAACAACAATCCAAGAATACTTTAACCCAGCCTCTCCATTCCTCCGACAGAATTCACACAATAAATGTATGGACCTGATTAAAGCATGCAGACCTGCCAGCACCCCTTCTGACCCATGCCCACCACAAATCTTCACGACAATTGTTCTAACTATCTCCACTGCCACACCAGTAAGAAAGATCATCAACAATGCCTTAAATACTGGAATATTTCCAGAAGATCTCAAAAATTCATATATACGCCCATTACTAAAGAAAACAAACCTGGACCCACGTAACCCTGACAACTGAAATAGCAGCATTCGCACAGATGTCACAATACATTGAAAATAATTCCACACAGTTTCAGACTCCCAAACATGATTTAGTCCAGGGAGAGGCTCAGAATCTGCCCTTGTTATCTAGGATGACCTTAAGAACACAGTTGACAGGAATGGGGTTGCTGCACTACTTATCTTGGATCTTTGAGACAGTGACCATGAAACTATAATACAAAGACTCTAGGAAGACGGCATAGATGGGACTGCTCTTAATTGGATCACATCCTACCTTCATAACAGAACTAATGTCATCCATACCCCCATCTCGTCTAAACCGTACTTCACAAAAGTAGGAGTCCCCTCAAGGCTCTATCATCTCACCCATGCTTTTCAACATTTACATGAAATCATCACATGCACTGATCAGTCAATTTCACCTCACATGCTGTAACTATGCAGATGACACACAAATACTTCCTAAACTGTAAAGTCCCAAAGACAATGGACATTCACAAATGTTCAGTTGTCTCAGACCTGTGAATCAGTGGATGACATGGAGCCATCTTAAATTGAATGCTTCAACAACAGATATACTCAAGTGTGGCGATAGGAACAACTATGACCCACTCGCCGCCTGGCCTGATGACTTGGGAATACCACCTAAAGTATCAAAGGAAGTTAGAAACCTCAGAATTACCATGGAATCCGAAGTATCAATGAATGCCCAAGAGAATAAACTAGCACGATCACTTTTCATTACTATAAAAACTCTGCAACACATATTCCCCCACCTGGGATTTTCACACAAGGTCCAGGCTACTATTTCTCTTGTTGTTGATTCTAACCTTGAATACGCCAACAGCCTCTACTACGGATTATCTTTGACATCTATGAAAAACTACAAAGGATTCAGAACTCTGCTGCCAGACTACTCGTACATATCAAGCCACAAGCCCACATCTCCCTGGCCTTGAAAGTTCTACATTGGTTAACGGTTGCCAGAAGATCCATATTCAAGCTGCTGTGCATCACCCACAAAGCGATAAATGGTACAGGATCACTGTTCATCAGGAATAAAATCACCAAATACAGTCAACAAAGGAACCTCCTCCCTAGATTGGCACCTCGCTTTAAAAAGCCACCATACAAGAAGAAAAACATTGGTGGAATTAATGAATGAATTAAATAGAATTTCTAAAGTGCAACAATTACCCAGAGGTATTTAGGCGCTGAGCAAAACGGACAGCATGAGGACTCTGGCACATCCTTCTCTGTTTAAGCAGCCAATATATGGAACTCTTTACCCCCAAACATGAGATCCACGGATGACTACCTTATCTTCAGAAGACTACTCAAGAGTTGGCTCTTCCCCACATAACCACAATGCTCAAACATAGATATACAGCATATCCCTCTGTATAGAAGCATTTATTTGGACTATAGATGTGTTTCTACATATGTGTATTGCTTTGTATAAACATGTATAACCAATATGTTTTTATATATATAGATATTCGTTAGTTCTACTTGTACAGATCACTTTTGGTTATAGTATTTTATGTTTAACATGTATATAGATGAATGCATAAATAAGTCTTTATCATATCATAACTATTTATCTACAATTGATTCACTATTGAATTACAAAAAAAATAACAATCAAATTAACTTTAAATATATCAACACGTGTAAGTCTGAGTTTATTGAATACAACTTAGATCTACATATATTGCCTTCCGTCTACATATACCTTCCATGTACTTATGTATCATTATATCAATCAATCAATCAATCATACCATTTGTATAGCGCACTACTCACCCGGAAGGGTCTCAAGGCGCTTGGGGGAAGAGGTCTGCTATTGCTCGAACAGCCAGGTCTTGAGTTGTCTCCTGAAGGCGAGATGGTCCTGGGTCAGCCGAAGGTGGATGGGGAGGGAGTTCCATGTCTTGGCCGCCAGGTAGGAGAAGGATCTGCCTCCAGCATTGGCTCTTCAGATGCGTGGTACGGCGGTGAGGGCGAGGCTAGTAGAACGTATCTGATGGGTGGGCGTGTAGAAGGTCAGGCGGTCGTTGAGGTACTTGGGGCCCAGGTCGTGGAGAGACTTGTGTGCGTGGGTGAGGAGCCTGAACATGATCCTCTTGCTGACGGGGAGCCAGTGCAGGTCCCTCAGGTGGCCGGAGATGTGGCTGCGTCGGGGAATGTCCAGGATGAGTCGGGCGGAGGCGTTCTGGATGCGTTGGAGTCTTTTCTGTAGCTTGGCTGTGGTTCCGGCGTAGAGGGTGTTTCTGTAGTCCAGTCGGCTGGTGATGAGTGCCTGGGTGACCGTCTTCCTGGTTTCGGTCGGGATCCAGCGGAAGATCTTGCAGAGCATGCGTAGGGTGTTGAAGCACGATGAGGAGACGGCGTTGACTTGTCTGGTCATCGAGAGGGAGGCGTCCAGGATGAAGCCCAGGTTGCGTGCGTGGTCTGTTGGCTTGGGAGTGGTGCCCAGGGCGGGGGGCCACCAGGAGTCGTCCCAGACGGAGAGCGATGGTCCCAGGATGAGGACCTCCGTCTTGTCTGAGTTCAGTTTCAGGCGGCTGTTCTTCATCCATTCGGCGGCGTCTTTCATCCCTTCGTGTAGGCTAGTACTGGCGGTGTCGGGGTCTCTGGTGAGGGAGAGGATCAGCTGTGTGTCGTCAGCGTAGGAGATGATGTCGAGGTTGTGCTGGCGTGCGATGGCTGCAAGAGGTCTCATGTAGACGTTGAAGAGGGTGGGGCTGAGTGATGATCCTTGCGGGACGCCGCAGATGACTTCGGTGGCCTCGGATCGAAACGGGGGGAGGCGGACTCTCTGTGTTCTTCCGATGAGGAAAGAGGTGATCCACTCCAGCGCCTTCTCTTGGATACCGATGTTGCTTAGGCGTTGAACTAGGGTGCGGTGGCAGACAGTGTCGAACGCTGCAGAGAGGTCCAGGAGGATGAGTGCCGCTGTTTCCCCGTTGTCGAGCAGGGCTCGGATGTCGTCAGTGGCTGCGATGAGGGCGGTCTCGGTGCTGTGGTTGGCTCTGAAACCGGACTGCGAGGGGTCGAGGGATCCGTTAGTCTCGAGGAAGGCGGCAAGCTGTCTGTTGACGGTCTTCTCGATGACTTTGGCAGGAAAAAGGGAGGTGCGAGATGGGGCGGAAGTTCTTGAGGTCGGTGGGGTCCGCTGTTGGTTTCTTCAGTAGGGCGCTGAGCTCGGCATGCTTCCAGCTCTCCGGGAAGGTGGCGGTGTTGAAGGAGGTGTTGATGATGTTCCGGAGTTGGGGTGCGATGGTGGATTCGGCCTTGTTGAAGACGTGGTGGGGGCAGGGGTCAGTAGGAGATCCGGAGTGGATGGTGCTCATCGTGCGGGCTGTGTCTTTGGTGGTCACCGTGGTCCAGGTGTGGAGGGTGGCGGTGGGGGGCGTTGGACCGACGGTAGGGTGCGTGGATGGTGCGTTGAAGCTGTTGTGGATGTCGGCGATCTTGCGGTGGAAGAACGAGGCGAGGGAGTCGCAGAGATCTTGTGAAGGAGTGAAGTCGTTGTTGCCGGTGCTGGGGTTGGAGAACTCCTTGACGATGTTTTTTTTTTTTTTTTTTTTTTTTGTAAACCTTTATTGGTATAGACAGGATATACAAATCTGGGCCTACAACCAAACTGGCCGGCCACAACACGTGAAAGCAGTCAAGAAGTCCAGAATGGAGTTACAGAATCAATCATAGAGGAACGGAAGCAATACAATCTTAAAAAAGGGGGGGAGAAGAGAGGATCAAACGGCCAGCAAACAGGAGCAATGAAGGTTATTTTTTATAATAGGGCAAAAAGGAGCATGACAGGCAGGGCGACAATATAGAAGAATCCGGATTCCCAAATCAAACTATTGGTAACAGAAGGGCTAAAGGGCAGCTATGCAGGAATGTCAGCACTGTATATATCAGAATAAAAAAATAGGGCAGTGAACACAAGTCAATATATAAGTAAGAACGACTTTGTATCTCCACCACCCAGTAGCACATCGGAAACAGAACAAAGGGGGCCGGAATAGCGACAACACCCAGACTAACCTGTCATACTAACCTTGGGAGAGAAGGAAAAAGGGAGGGGGGGGAAAGAGGAAAGAAGAGAGGGAAAGGAAAACACAGACTGAAAGAAAAGAATGCCGCGCCTAAACAAGCGTCCCGTAGCAAAGAACACATAAAAGAGCGATAATATCAACAACGAGGAGGGCATGGGAGTCGCAATGGAAAGCAGCAGAACTACAAAAAGAAGAACAGCGACATTACAGACCCCACCCCAAACATACCACGGAAGGCAAGGACAGACGCGGCACTCCAATAAAGAGATACAAAAGGGCCATAGAACTGAGGAAAATAAAACATCAAATAAGACCCATCCCACCCATCCCACCCAGCACCCCTGCAGAAGGCTATGGCCTACCCTCCAAACAGCGCGCCTGTCGCCCTAAACCAGAACCCGAAATGTAGTAAAGACAAGAGAAAAGAAGAATATAGAGACAAAAAAAGGACATAAAGACAAAAGAAATAAATGGGAGGGAGGAGCAAAAGAGCAGAAACAAATACGGTCGGCCACCGCCCTCCACCCAACCATACGAACATATTATATTTGAACCAGAACGACACAATCTCGAGCGCCAAAAAACGTACAGGGGGGTCTCCCACAGCACTAGAAATATGAGCAACTTCGCCACAGATCTGTACGTCAATAAACCACCGGGAGCCGTGCATCTCACCCCATCCCTTTTCTAACCACAGTTACCACCCACCACAGGACAGTGTGAAATAAGCAACACGAAGCGAGGCAAGCACACAATTGAAAGAGAGTACGAGCAAAACGTAGGCCAGGGAGGGCAATCAATAAGCAAGTGGGCAAAAGTTCAAATAAGCAGTTCAAATGTCTCAGCAATAACAACAAGGGCAATAATAGACAGGAGTTCAGTCTTGCCGCCAGGAAAAGCGGGGGTTTCCCTGCAAAATAGAAACACAACCTCATCAAGGCAAAAACAGGCAGCGGTCCACCATTGTTCTCAGGCACCCGGGGAGGATCGGATCCCCGCACGACATCCAAGTCCCCAAACTCCAAACATCGAAGAGCAGGAGGTTCCAAATCCACCGGCCAGCAAATCCGTCGATGGATAGCGACAGTAACTCTCGTAGCGACCGGGGGAGGCGAGGCGGTGGCATCACTGAGACAAGAGGGGACCATGAAGGAGCGTTCACCCAAGATGGCGGTAGAACGAATCGAGTCTCCCGGAGCATCGGGGGCCAGGGCCGCGCGTAAGGATCGTAAGGCATCAAGAACGTCTCCAATCGTAGGCTCACGCACACACGGCCAGGCCCCCGCGCCGTCCAGCAACTCAAGCCCGTCATCACGAGGAGACCCACAGCACAGGTCGTCGGTAGCCATTTTGTGAATTCAGCCTCCTCACCACCCTCCGCGATGCTCGAAACAGTTCACAAATGCGGGCCTTTACAGATTTCCGGGGGGTCCCAGCAATGGCAGCCTCGGTGAAAAAAGGAGATTCCCCCAAGGCGAGGGGCCGTCTGCAATATCGCTGGCGCTCCACTCGAACAGAGTCCGAGGACGAGGGTCCAGGGTCGATGGACGGAGCAGCGGCGGGGGGACCCCTTCACACGATCAGTCCACGGAGCACCGCGCTCCGCACCAGCCTCACGGCCGTCAAGGCAGGACCGGATCAGGGTCACCGGGATGTTCCCACAACGGCTCTCACCAGTGGCGCAGTCTCTCGGCCGGGGCCGACGGTCACCACAGCGCCAGGCTGGATCCGATAGGCGAGGCCCCGGTCTCAACACCACGAAGGCCCAGGTCCCTTCGGGGGGCACAACTTCGGAACCGCAGCACGCCGGAGTCTCCAGGCCAAACGGTGAGTTAGAGCAAAACGTTGCGTTGCTATTTCTTCGAAATTGTGTCGTCTCTGGGCAGGATATACAACAGGATATGCGAGTCAGGCCAGAGGGCTGACGGAGCCGAGCTACAAGGCGACCATTATGCTCGCGAGCTTGGCTCCTCCCTCCTTGACGATGTTGAAGAGTTCCTTGCTGTCGTGGGAGTTGTTGTCCAGTCGTTCCTTCAGAGATTTCTTCTTGGTGGTGCGGATAAGCTGGTGGTGATTGCGGGTGGCGTGTTTGAGGGCGGTCATGTTGTCTGTGGTCTGGTCGCGGAGCCAGGCTTTCTCGAGGGTGCGGCAGTTCTTCTTGGAGTCCTTGAGTTCGTCTGTGAACCAGGAGGCCTTCTTGCTTCTGGGTCTGCTGGGAGGTTTCTTTATTCAGCATCTTCAATGCACTACTGTATATCTCACCATATACCTCTAGCAATATATGTCCTCTACCTCCACTCTGACTCATCTCAAACCTCAATGTACTACTCTCTCCAATGCACTACCCTATTTCGCACCCTATACCTCTTTCAATATATCCTCTACCTACACTCTCTCACTCATCCTAAACCCCCTTCCACTATTATGATCCAGAAAATAACCCTTTCTAGACTCTCACCTGTTTCTCACCCTATACCACTCCATCCTTTACCTTTTACTAACTCACTCATCCCAAACCCCATTCTAATGCTATGATTGCCAAAATAATCCTTCTAGACTCTTCCCTCCTCTTCCCCTCTTTGCATCACCCCATACCTCTTTCACTATTCAGTTCTCCAAATAAGCCTATCTAAACCCTTCCTTTTGATTCTTCCCAGTTCCACCTCCTCTTTACTCCTCCCAAAACCTCCTCCTTCTGCTATGAGCCCCCCAAAGAATATCTTTCCATCTTCTATCCCTCCACTATCCTTTTCAATCCAAACAACAGACTAACATGTTCACCACTCAAATTAATTTCATGTTTTCCTATACTAATTCCTCACTAATCCTGTTTGGGTCCGGAGTAGATTGCTACCCAACCAAAAAGCGTTTCAACACCTTATCAGGGGTAGCAAGCGCTATATAAATATAAAGTCAAACCCCTCCCTCTTCTATCACTCTACTATCCCTTTTCAATACAAATAACAGACTAACATGTCCACCACTCAAATTAATTTCAGATTTCCCTATACTAATTCCCCACGAATCCTTTTTGGATTCCGAAGTAGCATTCTACTCACTGAAACAGCGGTTCGATGCCTTGTCAGAGGGAGTAAGCGCTATATAAATGCAATTACAATATACTCAATTTCTTACCCCTGGTGGACGTGTTGATTAGGAATTCAGTCTGTAATCCATGACACTCTTCTAGCGTGAACTCAGGCCCAATCCCACTACAGGTAGAGGCCCATGGTGATCGTATGCAGTTCAATGGTAGCACTCGGGAGGCTTAGTACACCCCCTGTGTCTGTCCCGAATAAGGCCACCCAAGTTAATCTTGTGTTGATGGACAGACTCTAGCACCACTCTGTGGGTGCTCATCACAGCAGTTTCAGCCATTTCCTGAGATGATGACTTTATTCATTTTCCACACAATCTTTACTGATGAGTTCATCAAGACAATTGCAGCATGACTACCCTTCTTTTGTAATGATATTTTTTGATATTCTCAATAAAGAATTGCAATAAAAAGATAGTTGCAGCTCTGAACTAGGATGGTGAGTACGTTGAGGGAATTGGAGCCTGACCAGTCCACTAAACATGGCAAAATCAATAAAGCCTGTCTGAGCTGAAAAGTGATAGCAGGTAGATTTTTTATTATCATGCCGGGAACCACAGAGAGACAGGAGATCCTCTGCAGTATGAACCGATCCTAGTCTAGCTCCTAGCCTTTTTTTTGGGGTTGTCCTCAAATCAGGAAAAATCTGGACATCTCCTCCTGGACAGTCTCTCTTTTTGCAGGGTCAGGCAGACTATATCCCTCTTCCAATCTGGTAGGCATGCTTCTAGGCACTAGGCAGAACCTCAGCTCTGCCAGCAGAAATTGCATACTTCAGGGTATATTCCCTTACCTCTGGCAGACACTAGCCCTGGCCACACAGCAGTCCTGTGTGCACTCTGCAGGATAATCCCTTCTTTAAGCATGAAGACCTCAGAACTAGAACAAAGTAGGGTGTTTTGAGTCAAAACAGAATTAAAATTATTCTCACTGCCTTCAAGTTCTGGGTATTCACATAGAAGAACTTTACAAACGAGGGGCGGTAGGCCACACGCTCACTAACTCAGAAAGATGCTAACAACTACAAAACATGGCTTGCTGCCATCACTATTTTATTTGGCACACCTAAGACATGGACAGTGGTCTTCTGCACAATATGAAGGTACCCCTTCAGCTCACTGGATAGATCCTCGACCTTGCATATTCAAGGATAAGACTAGACTTGCTCACAAAGTAAGATTAATGTAGCCAAAAATAGGATCACTGACATAATATTGATGCATACAATATAGAAACACAAACATAGCAGAAAATATCATTAACAAAGATATTGCCTTCAATTTGTAATTATATTGAAAACACAAATATAGGAAACAAAAATATTGTCACCTTTGAATAAACATATACTATGCAAACAATATTGATTGACAATATTGCAATATTGACTACAATATTACTGCCAAAATTATTTCATTGTCACTAATAAAAATAAAAGGCAACTTTTATGTAAAACTGCTAATTAAAATAAACAAAATAACTTTTTATACACATGTTTAAATTAAATAAATATATTGCATGAACACAATATTTACAAATAACCCGAATAAAATATCTACCTAAATTCATAACAATATAACAAAAATTATATAAGCTATAAATAATGAATACATATGTAAATATTAAATGAGATTAAAGAATATCAAACTATAACTCAAACATGATAGTTAAGACCTAAATTAGCGTTTACCGTAGAATGACATAACAGATTAAAAAAATTCAAACTAAAACTCATATACTGATAAAATCAAACTATAAACAACCTTAACCAGTAATTTCTCATAAACAATTAAATCAACAATATAAAAGGTACAATAATTTTATCAACTAAATAGTTCACAAACAACAAATGCTGCATGATGAGGGAACTCAGCCCGATTCTCTGACCAGACCCTTAAAGTAGAAATATATACATCTCCTACTACTTTACCAAGTAAATATAATATATATCGAAATGAAAACCTTTTTGCAAATAAACTTAAAAAAGTAAAATAGCAAATAATTAACAAAAAACTCTCCATCTTCTATCTCTGGTTGTTCTAAAATAAATCACTACGAAAACTGATCAGCTGCCAAAAGAACAACTATTACAAACCAGCAAAAAGATATAATGCAGTAAGTATTTATATAGTATTTAAAAATATAAACTCACCCCAATAACAAGTAAAAATAAATCTAAAAACCTCAAATTCTCCAAACTATAAACAAATAATCATTTAAAATGAAACTGGTGCTTTTTCTCCTTCAAACAGAAAATAAATCACCTGCTCCACATTAGAACACTCCTAATGGAAAAGATGAAAAACAGTTTAAAACATCTAACAAGAACATACATGTAAGTATAAAAAATAGAACTAGTTACATAATTTTAGAAGTAAATAACAAATGTATAACATTTCTAAAATTGTGTCTGTTTCCAATATTGCACATCTTTCAGATACAGTGACAGAGAGAACCAAATACATAGCATTGCAGAAAGGAAATCAATTACCGAGTCACATGGGTTAAACCTTCAACCAAGATAATGCATAGACAGAATATATACGAAATACTATTCTAATATTGCATGCTATGGAAAGGCATCTATAGTGTAGAATATGGCACAAACAGCCAATTTGCCTTTGAAATAAAATAAATGATAGCGCTAGCCCATGTCTCTGTCACAGAGGGAGCTAACCCCTACTATTTACTAATCAATACCCCTTTCTACCAACAAAATGAAGACAAACTAATGGATTATGTCGAAGGCACTTGGGTTGGCATCACTGCAAACACAGACACCAACTCAAATTCTAAACACCACGGTGGAATGTGTATGACAGCGTCTTGGCACAGCAATCCAAAACAAACAACGCAGTGAAAGGATGGCACAATGCCTTTCAGTCTACTCTACGGAACGCAACCTACACTCTACAAATTTATAGAAGCATTACAAAATGGGCAAAGCTAGCAACAGCTACGAATAGAGTGATCTGTACTCAAATTGCACCAAAACTTAGCAAACAAACTAAAGAAATTTACAACATGCTACAACGCAAAGTCAAAATCTTCATAAACAACAAAGGAGTAGATTACTTGGAAATAATCCACCAAAAACAATAAGAATATTGTCCAAAAGCCCCCCAAAAATGCAAAAATAAAACTAATCTAATAGATCTCCCTCCAAGTATTTAGAAATCATACAAAACCTGAAAAGTGTTAAAAAAATAAACACTCCAGGAAACGTGAAAAAGATAGAGATCTAAGTTAAAACTATTGGTTTTATTAGAAACCAAAAGTGGTTTCCTTAAAATACTTCTAATGTCCATAGGATACATTCGTTGAGAAAAACCTATAAAGGAAAAAAGAAAGGCCACCTGGAAAACACAATCCCAAACATACATGTCCATTATTTTTCATATTCATAAAATAAGTAACATAACATAACGATGCATTAGTACAACAGTGTATTAAAACCCACAACTACACACTAGGGAAAAACACTGCTATTAGCACAAGTACAAATTCACAAAACCCACACACAACAATATGAATAACCTCTGGAACCCCCCTCTATGCTCCCCACTGTCAAAACCCTTAAAACACCTTACAAAAGGACATACCTGTTCTGGTGAACAGCATCATCTTAATGCACGCTGGATCCACGATAATAGATTGAAAATTAGGCAAATAGATTGCAAAATAGAAGGTAGCTGTAAAAAATTGCTGCAAAATGAAACGAAAAAAGACTATATACTCATACAAATGAATGGGAAAAAATGTAAAAATGTTGAATAAATGTATTTAAAAAATGTAAAAAAATATTAAACATCTAAAACATGATACAAAAGTTGTAGAAATGTTAGAAAATTATAAAGTATATATTAACTAATAGTATAAATATATGCAATTATTTAATAGATACTCAAAAAAGTATGTTACAATGATGTTGCAAATATGTTTATAAGCCAATTTAGGAAATTGTTAGAAAAAATGTTGAACAGTGAAAAAAAGTTGAAAATGTACAACATGCAATACTAGTTAAATATAATTTACATTTTTTATGACTAAAGAAAATGCATCAAAAATGTTTCATTTATTTATCTATGTATATATGTTTCTTTTTAAGTTAGAATACATGTTTAGAAATGACAAAATATATTTTAAATAAACTTTGAAAACCTACAAAAAATGTATTTTTTTTTTACATGTCTCTATTCTATACAATATATAATTAACCCCTTCCATGCTGATGATGGCCCCCAGCCGCCATGCATCACGGTGGGCATGTGCTGATGACGGCTGGGGGCTGTCATGAACCCGCCCACTCACTAAAATGGCGGCATAGGCTCAAAATTGCGGTCGCGCCCAAAGGGTTAACAGTATTTCTTACTCACATATAACTATTTTATTATTATATTTCTAAATACACAAACATTCCAAATTAAAGAAAATTTTAAACAAATGATTTCAAACAAATTTTTTTAAATGCAAAAAATCATTGCAATTCTTTAAAAAGTAGGGGCCTATTACGATTTTTCGATGGAGTAGTTGTGCAGTGGTACAAAATGCCGCACCACCGCTCTGCCGAAGGTCGCCCGTCCTGCCCGCTAGATTATGACTTACAAGTAGAGTGGCAGGCAGGTGGCGTCGCAGTGCCTCTTTTAAAGGCGGCGGTGCAGTAAAAAAGGCACCACAATGGGACTGCACTACAAGGTGACTCAAAAATCCATGCCGTGCAGGAACCAATGTGCATGCACACAGGATTGATTGATTGCTTTATCCATTTGTAAAGCGAGCGAATGCCCGGAGGCGTCTTGGTGCTATGACAGACTGCAAACTTCTGAGACAGGCAACCTAGATAACCGCAGTGAATAGCCAAGTTTTGACTGCTTTTCTAAAGGACCCCAGAGATGTGATATTTTTTATAGATAGAGGCAGCCGGTTCCAGGCCCGTGCTGTGTGCACCAAGAAACTTCTTCCGCCCCAACTGGCCCGTCTAAATTTCGGCACTCTGATTAGTTTCAGTTGGCTGGATCTAAGAAGTCTGGCCAGTTTGTACAGTTTCAAGTGGGTCTTCAGGAATTGTGAGCCTGATCCCTGAAGCGCCTTATAGGCCAGGCACAACGATTTGAACAGCACCCTTTCTACTATTGGGAGCCAGTGTATCGTTTTTAGTTTGTGGGCAATTGGCTCATATTTAGGGATGCCAAGCACCAGCCTTGCGGCTGCATTCTGCAGGCGTTGTAGTTTGGCTAGGATCTGTACTTTAGCCCCGGCGTACAGACCCTTCCCATAATCCAACCTCGACAAGGCTAGAGCTGTCACCACTGTCTTTCGTGAATCCTCTGGTAAGTACAGCAGTATTTTTTTTATCATCTTTAAGATGAACCATACTGTTGAAGCCAGTTTGCTGGTTTGGGCGTCAAATGAAAGTTTGGTGTCAAGAGTAATGCTCAGAATTTTCACTTTTTCTGACAGATCTGGACAAATGCCCAGGTTATCAGGCCACCAGGCCGGGGACCAGATGTTTGCGTCACCCCCCAGTAGCATCACCTCGCTCTTGTCCCCATTAAGCTTTAGGCAATTATTCAGCATCCACTGGCTAACCTGTGACATACACAATTTAAATTTTTCTGCCGTCTCGTTCACATCCTTGCTGATAGACACCACTATCTGGGTGTCGTCGGCATAGGATACTGGAGTAAAGCCACAACCCCTTATAATTTCTGCCAGTGGTGCAACATATAAATTAAAAAGGGTGGGGCTCAAAGAGGACCCCTGAGGAATCCCACATGGTGAACTAAATAATTTGGATTTTGCCTCTCCTAGTTCTACCGAGAAAGTTCTGTTCCCTAAATAGGATGCGAGGAGGACACAGGCTGAGTCATGGACCCTTGCTTCTCTCAGACGGTTCAGGAGAGTCTCATGGCTGACCGTGTCGAAGGCCGCTGTTTGGTCTAATAGAACCAAGGCGGCCTTCCCTCCATCATCCAGCACACTCCTGAGTTCTTCCACCGCCGTGAGCAGTGCCGTTTCCGTTCCGTGACCCTCACGAAAACCAAATTGAGAATGATCCAGCCAGTTACCCTCCGCCAGATATCTAGACAGCTGTTTATTTAGAAGTTTCTCGAGAATTTTTGCTGCGAAAGGAATCCTGGCTATGGGTCTATAGTTGCCTGGTTCCTCACAATCTAGATTCGATTTTTTTAAGAGTGGCATCACCGATATAATTTTCCAGACATCTGGGAAAGTACCGGTTTTTAGGATTTGTGAAAATAGTTTTTCCAATAATGAACTCAACTGCTCTGGGAAGAGCTGCATCACTTTAGGGGGACAGGGGTCCATTGGGCTGCCTGAACTAGTGGAAATCACCTCCTGCAGGATTTGATCTGCTGTAGGCGGAGTAAATTGTTATGCCCCCTTATGTGCATCCACATGCGGTTGAGTTACCTTTGTTTCCTCTCCGCCAGGCTTTCATGGCGGTAGAAGAGAGGAAACTCATAATATGCTTGGCGGGACCAAGGTGGTCCCATCAAGCAAATAACGGTCTCTGACCACCACTCCGGCGGACCCAGAGCAAGTTGAGTGCCCAGGCCGTAATTGGGCAGTCGGACTGCCACACCACCACGTGTCCTCAGACTGCCTTCCTTGTAATAGGGCCCTTAAGGGATGACATTTACTATTTCCATTCCAATATAAACCAATTTCGAGAAAGTGTTGGACACTAATGGGGTGAAATTTACTATTCACATGCCAATCAATACCAAGTTGGGGACAGTGTTGGACACTAAAAGGGTGACATTTATTATTCCCACTCCAATCTACACCAATTTGGGGAAGTTATAGACAATAAAAAGAGGGATATTTACTATGATCTAAAACATTCTATGCAAGGTGCTCCATTCTAAAAATGTTCTAGACACAATCATTACTCCATTCTGACAGATCATTTTTCATATATAAAAAAATAAACATTACATAAAATTGACACCAGCCAAAACTACAATCAGAAATATAATAATATTTCGACATTATAAATAAAAATAAAAGTCCGCCCGACATTGTAATAGGCCCCCTTAATGTGGTGTTTTTACCTTTTATATTACTGTTGATGATATTTTTGACAATTCTTGACAATAATATTGTAATAATATTTTGGTATCACAATATTTTTTATTCAATAATGTATCCAAATACCCCAAAAATAAAAGTGAGGATAATAGCTACACATGCAGGGGGGGCACTCAGGGTTGAGGAACACACCTGTGTATCATGCAGGGGACATTTTGTTCCTAACTAATGAAGAACCAGTAAATACATTAGAATCTAATGGCGGAGAGAGAAGGTTAAATTGAGATTGATTAATGTTAGAATAAATGTGCCTGCAAATAACATAAAAGTGGAGGTGGATGGTGAAATGCTGGCTGGAGAAGTTTCGAACAAATGACATGTTGCTCGTCGATCTTGGGATAATTCTCAGGTAGGTGAATACTTAGGGCCTCATTAATGCTGCCATTGAATGTAGCTAAAGCGCGTAAATGATGGAAGGATAAACTTAGACAGGACTTCCTAATGTTTGTGATTGTTTTTCCAAAGGAAATAAGTATATAAGAGATACAGTAAATTAATAATTACATTTTGAAGTGTGCCTTAAAGGCTGGGGCAGCGGACTTTGAAGCTGGGGAACTATATTTTTAGTCTGGCGGGAGGCTCAAACATTCTGTGATTCTGGGCAAATCACCTAGGCTCTAATTAGGATTTCATCAGAGTTGCCTCTGACCAACATCCCTGTCGTTTTGGAACAAGCGGACCTCGGGTCGGTGGTCCGAAACCACAATTACGATGAAACCGCACGTGGTTCGGTCACAGACTCCCATTTCCCTATAGGAGCTTGTGTGGTGGTTGGAAACCCGCAGCAGAACAAGCTCCCATAGAGAAATGGGAGTCACTGTAAATCCCTGCACCATGTGGCAGGCACCTCACAGTGCCTGTCACATGGTGCAGAGATTTACAGGTGCCCCCTCTGCCCCAACCAGAGGCTACAGAAGAAGGGTGGCCATGCTAGGGGCTCCCAAAGTTGCTTTCTGATAGGCTTTCCATGTCGGAAAGCCCGATATTGAAAGCCTGTTGGAAACTGACATGGCTGGCTTCTGACAGGCTCCATGAGCACATCGGAAGCCAGCCAGATTCGCCGGCCATTTGAATTCTGACCGCCATAATCGTAATACGGAGGTCGGAATTCAAACCAAGGATGTCGTTCGGTAAGCCTCCGATGAGCGGTCGGATCATCGGAGGCTCACCGACAGACATCCTAATTAGGGCCATAATCTCCCCATGTCTAAAAAAATAAATGTGACCGTCTGTAATGCAAATGGTGCTTACGTAATGTGCTGTGATACCTTCCAATAGAGTTTGCGCTATATAAAACAGCAACAACACAAAAAGGGGATATCTAATTGGGACAAAGGATGTCTTTTTGCCCCAATTTCTGAGAAGTGAGTAATTTAAGAAGTCAAATAGTGTCTGCTGTTAACAATTTATTGATTTTGAGGACTCAGGTAGGCTTTGGTGTAAGATTAATGCATTTTGGATTGATATAGAGTGTAAAATGTGTGCCTGGACGAGAAAATATTTCAGCACATCCTCATTATGTGTTGATGAGAAATGCATACAATATCTGCGTTCAGAAAATCTAAAGAAGAACATATGTTGCTGGAGTGGAAACACATTAATCAGCACATAAAGGCCATGGACTTTATGATATTCTGATGTATTGTGACAAATGGCTTATGTTTGCGCAACCTCAGCCGAATTTGTTAATATCAGAGAATACATGGGTTGTGCATGGTGATCAGCTATGTGGAAAGATAAGTACAATTTTAAATCTCATCCAGAACAAGACTTCCCCTGTGTTGGACCCATGAGACCTAAATTATTATGAGATTACTTTGAATTTACATTTAAGTTAGAAGCAGATTTTTGTGTACCAGGCTCCTGTCTTTTTTTCACTGCTGTGTCAAATGCAACATTTGTGTATCAGCAGTAAAAAAGACAAAAATTACCAGCTACTAGCCCTTTTAGATAGTGAAGGTAAATTGTATGCACCCATAATGCAAGATCGTTTTAATGTGTTAACAAAAAAAGAGAAAGGTACTGCCAATAGAGCAATAAGAGTTTGGAAGTGGTGCTGTTACTACAGTTAGCAATTCTGTTTGTGAGAGTAAAATTCCCATGACCAGACACTATTGGATGCATCTGGGAGATTGAGAAAATGTTTGACAATGGATCAACTTTCAAATCAATAAGTAATCTGAAATTATTACCTAATGCATATGAATTTGGGGAACCTTGAGCCGATGAATCTTTGTCAATCAAAGTGGAAACAACAAGATAAAATAAGTAATAGCAAATGTTACCTCTGATGATGACATTACAAAGTGGCTTAATAGAATGTAAGGCTTGAATTCCTAGATATAAAGCTATAGGTACTGTAGATTATTTTTTCTGATGCTGAGATGGATTGGTCGAAGAGCCTTCTTTAGGTCCTTCATGAACTCCTGCAGGGTGGGGGTTATTCTGAGATGGAGGGTGAGGCAGTTCATGGATTTGTCCACAAGGAGTGAAAAGGCGCAGCTACCACTCCTGCTCCTGTGAATGCGGGGTTTATGGGCCAAGAAGAGGGATGAGGAGCAAAGTTTACAGGTAGGTTAGTGACAATTTACCCTGTGGTTGAGGTATTCTGGTCCCTTGTGGTGTAGGACTTTGTAGGCCTGGGTGAGAAGTTCGAACTGGTCATTATTTATGATGGGGAGCCAGTGCAGAGAGTTGGTGTGAAGGTGATGAGGGTCAGTATCAGGAGGTCGAGGATGAGCTTAGCTGCTGCGTTCTGGATTGTCTAGAGTCTGTTTAGTAGTTGTGAGGTGATTCCCAAGTTGAGCAAGTGGCCGTAGTCCAGGTGGCTAGTGGTGAGGGACTTGTTGACAGTGCATCTGATGCTGATGAAGTGGAGCCGGTTGAAGATTTTCTTGACCATGCGCAGGGTGAGGAAGCAGGAGATGAGACAGCTTTTGTCTGCTCTTGCTGTCCAGAAATATTCAGAGGTTTCTTGCATGTTCTGTGGGTGTGGGGCTGAGCTCCGTAGACCACCAGGAGCTGTTGCTTATAAAGATGAGTATTTCTGTTTTGTCTGTGTTGAATTTGAGGCATCTGTTTTGCATCCAGTTAGGGACGATGGTCAATTATCTGTGAAGTTAGATTTGGTGTTAGTTGGGTCTAAAGAGAGTGAGAGGATGAGCTGAGTATCATCTGCTTTGGAGATTATGTTCATGCCATAGGAGTTGACCAGGCTGGCCAGAGGGGTCATGAGGGTTTTGAATATGGTCAAGCTTAGGGAGGATCCCTGTAGGATGCCACAGATTATGTTTTTAGTCTCAATGTGAAAAGAGGGAGGCGGGGTCTTTGGGTTCATCCAGAGAGGAAGGATGCAATACACTCAAGGGCTTTTCCTTGGATCCTCATTTGGTGGGGATAGTGCAAGAAGGTGAAGTTGGATAAGTGATATTTTGTGTATAGTGACATCATGGGCTTTACAATATACAACAAAGTAGAAATGTAGGTTATGAAGGTGAAGAATAAATTAGTTTCCTATGTTATATGCAATTTTCCAGGATTTGTAGATCTTAAAAGTTGTTGTCCTAAAAATTATCTTAAGGCAAATAAAATCTGCAAAATGGTATATGTAGTGATTATTTATGAATTATGATGTAAGTGGAAACAATCAACAACATGTATGTTTAGTTCAAATGTTAGCACTGGCAATAACAAGGTTAAACAGTTTATGTTTATTATTATTATTGTTGGTAATGTTATTATTCTTATTATTTTGTTGTTATCTATTTATTAGAATGCATGTCAAATTCATCCTTATTCAGTCATTGTAGGACCATAAAAGCACAGGATAAAACGTTTACATCTTCATAAAATATAAATAACACTCTAAAAGCATCATAAAATAGATAATCATTAAAATGCATGGAGTCTTCTCAATTTGATAGTTGCAGTGATATAACTGAGAACAGCAGGGCAAACATTGTATGATAGTAAGTTTTGTAGATAGATCATACCCTCTTTGTAAGAATTGAAGCGCTTATGTAGTAGGGCTGGGCGTAAAAAGCACAGTCTAAGAGAGTCATATAAAGTACAATAAAATGAACAGTTGATTGAACAGTAACATAGTCACAGGGGCAGCAGGGGAAGGGGAGAAACCAGGAGCTCACTACTGGGAAAGCCACAAGGAAATTAACTATATTTAGAATGTATGTATTTGTGAATAGGTTTTTACCAACTATGCAATGAAAATTGAATTGAAGTGAAAAAAGAATCTCAAATGTTGATTACCTTTATGTTGACAGCTAAGGACAAAACATAATCATACCACTCTGAAGTTGATTACAAGGGCATTCTAAGCAATCTGAGGGTATTCTCGAATTCACCTTGTTCTAGGAGCTTACACCCTCGAACACAGGAGAAATTCAGATCACAAGTGGAATGCCATTGAGCTGTTGAAATGTAACACTACAAGAGTATTTCTACTTAGGACCTTATTTAGCTCTCTGCTGGTGGGTTACTCCGTCACAACAGTGAAGGATTTCCTGTCTGCTGAAATATAAACACCCATTGGATATAATCGGATTTATATTTCAAAAGACAGGAGATTCGTCACCCCTGTGACAGAGTAACCCTTCCGAGAAAGATCTAAATCAGGCCCTTAGCCAAAATATTCATATCCCCAAAATCAAGAGTAACCAACTATTATGCGCTAGTAAAGGCAATAAATAGTTAATGTATTCACATTTAAAGCAATCATATCAATTGCAGTCTCTGCCCCTGTAAACTGCAATTAGTTGAAAATAATTCCTCACTTGAAGGCACTGGGATGTTCTCTCCCCTCCCCTCACCCTCGTTCAGTTAGGGATTGGTTTAATTTTTTACTCTCTCCCTAATTTAGTGATCATGGGGCGAGATTAAAACAGTAGCATAGTGTGGTGGGGAGAGTGCCCTTTAAGAACCCTCACATCGCCCAATGGTATTAGAGCATTTGTAGCCCTATTCCCCACCCTCTTCTCACCTAAGTACATGTGTACCAGTAAGTATCTCCACCCTTAGGCAAGATAATGGTGTAGGGCTATCCCTCTTGGCCATGGGCAGGGCAGGACAGGGCAGGAGAAGAGCAGAAGAAAATAACCTCCCATCTTAATACAATGCAGGGGAAGTCAGAGCCATACAGGTCACGGATTGATCTGCTTCAGCACGCCCATTTATGCATCATACAGTATGGACCTCTCCCCCCCCGTATGGTTCTTTTTTTCTGTTATGCCCTGTCTGTTGGCATCGGGAAGGAGGGGAAGTGAATGTTTGTTTTCATACAACTAAAGAAAAACTCTTGCATTTTATTGTAATCTGTTTAATATTGTACCTTCGAGATTACGAGCCAAAAACAAAATGTTCTGTTCTGACACGTGCAGTAAACATTCACATTTTGCATTTTATCTCTTGAATGGCACTAGAAATAGTTGCCAAATCAAGAAAAGGCAATGAACAATAGAAAAACACTTTTATAATGTAAATGTGGGGGACTTTCGTACTGAGGTTTCCTAGTTTAGCGCGAATCACATTTCCTGTCGGGAAATGAGTGAGAATTCCAAAAGTGATACGTTTTGGGAAGCCCTTTATAACTTTTGAACTGTTTGATCAGTCATCATTAAATCTGACGCCCAAAGGTTTAGTCTTGAATGCTCCTTCTACATACTCTGTTGCAAATTGGAAAGTGGGTGACAAAATACATTAAGGATGAAAAAAAGATTTCCTATCGAGTGAGATGACACTCTACAGAGGCGATATATAGCTCAGAAATGCAAGGAAATGGAAAAGGTAATATTTTTGTTTTCGGTAGTTGACTTGCATTTCATAAGTAAAACAAGCGTTATTCACAGCCTGTATGTTTCGCTTTTAATGCTCAATTAATACACATCTTCAGTGTAGTTTAACATTTTACTAAAAGGTGCATTAATCACTCTTCATTGCATTGGGTTCTGTATTTGTGTAGCATGTTGCTATTACTAATGTGTCTCTGAAGTGCTGTGCCTTTTTGTTGTTAGCGGGGAGCTAGCATGCAGAGTTCTTAGAGTGAATAATTGTCATTTGACATATGAGGGGAGCACTGGATGTTGCACTTCAGGAACAGGGGAAAGCACCAATCTTGTTGCTGGACATTTAGAGCTGTGTGTAGGTGTGTCTGTTGCAGAAATTTCACAATAAACTAAAAGCCGTTTTTGGGTGCCATTCATAAAGCTGTGGTAATCAAGATTCAGGCAAAGACTAGAGTTTGTGTCTGAATGGGGATTACAATTTGAAAGCAAGGCTTAGATTTCGTAGCGCTTGTATTGCTATTGAGACTCTCAAGGTGGCGCAAGGCATCACAAGGGCTTCAGTGAGATCTAGTAAGCCATGCAAAGCCACCTTCTGTGGCTCTGTGTGGCTTGGTAAACCTGGAGGAAGCAAGGCACTTCAAGTTGCTGGCTTGTGTTACTCTGCCCTGGGAAGGCGTTTCATGGGTGGAGGGCCGGTGTTCCCATGCATCCATCCAGGGACTTTGGCGCAGTTCCGGATTTACTGAGACTAGCAAACTTGGGAATGTGTCAAAATCCTCCACTTCCCAGATGAGGAGCAATGAGGAGACATTTAGGGCCATATGTATCAAGCTAATTAGCATTCGCAAAGGCCGAAATTCTGCGAATTTCGACCTTTGCGAATGCTAATTTGACAAATGGTATGTATCAAACATATTTGATGCAAAATGAGGAATAGCAAAATTTGCAATTCCTTATTTTGCGATTGCACTTAAGGAATGGCAAATTTTGCGATTCCTTAAATGCAATGTATCAAACAAAAAATATTCAAAAAATGCAATTAAGGATTCGCAAATTACCACCAACTTCTAGTTGGTGGTAATTTGCGAATTCTTTTCAAAAATCATTTTTCCAAAAAACAAAAGGTGCCATATGACGCCCTTACATGCCCTTAGGGCATGTATGTGCGCCATATGCACCCAAATGTCTTTTTCAGGGGTGCAGCAGGGTGTTCTTGAGACACCCCAGCACCCTTGAAAAAATTCCTAATTTGCGATTAGCTAATTGCTAATTGCAAATTGCCCCTTCATTCCTATGGGCCTCCTGGCCCATAGAAATGATTGGGTAATTTGCGATTAGCAATTTGCTAATCGCAAATTAGGAATGGTAAGAAATCGCTATTAAATAGCGATTTTGTACATACATACCGTTTTGCGACTTCCAAATAGCGATTCCTTAAAATTCGCTATTTGGAATTCGCAAAACGGAAGTACGATACATATGGCCCTTATTTATTTCTCCTAGTTTTTTCCTCTTCCTATGTGTGCTGCATTCTGCAGCACACAAACAAAGAAAAAACATTATCAGATTATTGTTTCTATACAGGAAGGTGTCCTTTCCTGCACAAAAACAATACTGGCTGTAACACAGGCACCCTTGCACCAAGGCACACCTGCATTGATGCTAGGCTGCACTCACTGCAGGGAGAGAGCAGAAAGGCACCATATCTAAGCAGATATGACTCATTCCTCTGCTCTCCCTGACATGCAACACAGCATACAGCATACCAAGTTGCCTTGATGTGTTGCATGACTTGTTAGTAAACCCTCCCTAAATGTCATGTTTTTTTCTTTGCACAAATTTCGCAAGGTAAACCATGACGTACATTTTTTAGAGAAATACCATGATATTCGAGTTTTGCAGCTCAGAATTGAGGATAATAATATGTAACACCAAGCAGCATTGGTGTTCACCAGTTGTAGTATTATCCCTCAAAACACAGGGCACCCTTATTGAGACCATCAATCTTGCTGGTGGAAATGCTGATACACATGGGGGCATATTACCAAGCAATAGCGATAATTATCGCTATTGCTTGGTTAGAGACAAAAATTTATCGCCGACCTGCGGCGATTTTTATCGCAGATAAACCTTGGTATTACCAAGGTTTATCGCAAATGCAATAAAAATCGGCCGCAATGCATGAATATCGCTGAAAAGTCAGCGATATTCATGCATTACCGAGCTAATGCTCTTAGCCATGTTATCCACCTCCCATTGGATAACATGGCTAAGAACTGCTCAGGGCAGGTGTTAGCTTTTGGAGATATTATATCTCCAAAAGTTGGTAATAGGAGATAGCGATGTTAGCGACTGTTTCCAATCGCTAACATCTTGGCACGCCCACTTTGCATGTCTTTAGTGATAAATTTCTCTGACATGCAAAGTGGGGCCCAAGATGGTCGCTATCTCCTACTAGCTGTCGCTAACTGGTGTTAGCGACAGCTAGGTAATAGGGAGATAATTTTATCTCCGCTTTCTTGGCTTTTAAAGCCAAAAAAGCTGAGATAAACCCCCTTGATAATATGCCCCATGGTTTCTCCTGGACATGTTGGTGCTAAGGACTTTAGAATCTGTGCTAAATTTGACCAATGGAACAGCACATGTACCGATTGGCAACAATAAAAACATGTGCAATCATCTGGAATTTCTTCTTGATTCTGCTAAACGTAATTAATTTTGTAGGAATGTACACTTGCACAAATATGTATATCTGTAACCCAATAAACACTAAACATAAATCTGTAACCCAATAAACACTAAACATACAATTGCACAGTCAAATCATAAAGACAAATTGTGAAGGACATCCATGCACATTTATCATGATAAATGTAGTTCATTTAATAATTTAGTTCAGGAATGTTCCCATCTGCCACGGAACAGCCCGAGTTTCTCTGAAGCTCATGTGTCCGAGTAATTCAAATCATGTGTTAAAAGATATCTGTCAAGTTACAGGTCACTGTGTCTCAAGTTTTCCGGTTAATGCAATTTAATCACCTGTGATTCATAACCTGGGTTGTCATTTCCAAAGTTGTAAGACTAAACATTAGATCCGCTAAATGTTTTAAAACTCCTGTCTAATAAAGGACAGAACCCTCAAACACTTCTACATATTCACTGGGTGTGTAAAGTCGCCATTCCCCACCTCTGATAAAAAATATTATGGACATTTAATAAGCACCAAGATTTTATTTGATTGCCTGGTCTACGGATATGGCATGCAAAGACAATAATAAGTTTGTGTGAGGGCAAAAGTTAGCAATGGCATTTTTTTCTTTGACACTACAGTTTTTTTCTTCATCAATGATGTGGTTCAGCAGTTGATGTGACTCTTTTTACAGTGCAAGAGCAAGGAGACAGAAAAAGTGTGTGCACTCTCCCTGCCTCTCGGAACATGGAATGAAATGAAAATGGTGTGCAGAGCAACCTTGACACAGTTCACAGGAAGAACCAGACTTTAATTCTTAGAAGCCGGCCACTAGCATTGCTGATTGTCAGGGTTGCTAAATACCAAGGGCTGTCTAGTCTTGATTCCGCTTAATGCATCGTTCTTCAATCACCCTGCCCTTCCTGTCTCCATATCTCACTATTGCAGGTTTTTTTTATCGCTGCTTTCTCCCTGTTTTACTATGCAGCTGATTATGATGACGGTTGGAAGAGCGTCCAACCGCCATCCTGCCGAGAAACGGACCGGCCACCAGGCAAATAACGATCAGACCACCGTGGTGGCGGTCGGAAACATTCATCTTAGCATTAAGGCTTGTGGTGCGGCCAGAACATAGGCTGCAGCACAAGCCTCACTGCTAACAGATATGTTTTGAAACATACCTGCACCTTGTGACAGGCACCATGCGGTGACTGCCACCATGCGGTGTCTGCCAGACGGTGCAGAGATCTTTAGGGGACACCATAGGTGCCCCAGATCCCATAGCGGAGTGCCAAGGGCAAGGGGGGCCCGCTAGTGGCCCCCAAAGTCACTTTCCGCCTGTCTTCTCATGGCGGGTAGACCACCATGAAAGGGCAGGTGGATAGGGACATTGTAATCCCTACGGCAGGGCCTGAGCAGGCACCGCCCCTATTGTAGGAATTACTGTCCCTCCGACTGGCTCCTTGAGCCCATCGGATTCGTGACGTACAGTCTCTCTTCTAGATATCTCTGCCCGCCGCATCCTAATGCAGCAGGAGTTCCTGCAGGGGCCAGTGTCGGTGGGACTGTCACCGACGGCCTGATGGCAGCAGTCCCACCTCCATCGTAATCAGTCTCTATTCTCCTAATAGTCACTTCTGCATTATTTTTTCCCTTTCTGTCTTTCTGTTTCTTCCTCTTGGCTAATGTCTCGGCTAATGTATCATGATGAAAAGTAATTCCTAGTCCCTAAAAATGAGTGCTAATGCCTATCACCAGCAACTACCAGCACAAATTATGCACTCAAAAACATAAAGTCTTAGGACAAAAACACTAAACTGCATTTTATTTTCAATTATATTGGAATACAAGTATGCATGGTGTTTGCATAGGTTTAATGCTGAACTTAGACCCACTAGGTAGTACAGAATAACTGAAGAGTGCCAACAGTCAATATATATTTGTGCCTTGAACACTTTATTATATGGCAAAAATGTAGTTTTGTACTAGCACTGGTTCTAAACGTGTCATGCCCCTACATCCAATCGCATTTAACATTAGTTTAAAATATGGGATGGTACAACAGATTCATCAGGGGAAATGTGACTGCAGAAGGCGGAGTTCAACATGCACAATACAGTACACTTGACTCAACACCTTTAACTATTGAAAATGGCAGGCCATCTGCTGCACACTCTTCACCAGCTCCATATCTTATACAAGTTTCAGTCCTCTATCATGTTGCCTCCAAATTGTGTTTTTTTCTCTTAAAATCCATCAGGGTTATCTGCCAGCACCTACTTATGTTTCACATGGGTCCTCTTTCTTACTTTGGTACCTCCTTTTTGCTTCATCAAGATGGGATACATGTAAGGACCCATCCTTCAATTCACATTCTACCTACTCGAAGGGCTGAACTGGCTGTATCTTTGCTGTGCCCCCGCATGTGCCTTGGAGTGCTTCAATCATCTCAACCCCCCATCACTTGAAGTGGGAATGGGGTAACTGCAAGTGTCTGGTCTGTAACACATAACCTTGTAACCCTCCATGATGCCCCACTAACACTTTCACATTTCAGAATTGTGCCTGTCTTTTTTCTCAACAACACTCATGAACACATCTGGCTTAATTGCTTCCATACTCTTTACTACAATTCTTCTCCACTTTTCATCATCATCAATAATTTATAGACTACCTAGGTCTATCAGTGTAATGAGCAAAATACATTGTACTAACAAATAGCAAATTCATACAAATTCTTCTGAACACTTGAATAAAAAGAAGAAATGATAAAAACAGCATGGTTTGTAATACATTTCTTATGAATAAAACATCCAATTTCAGTTGTTCCAAGATGATGAGACTATAGTACAGCACTCATTTTCCACTTCTAATGTATGAATATCAAAGCACCCCTTTACAAATTGAATTCTTCGACTATTTAAAAAGAAAATGATGGCTGCAGCTAAAGTTTACCATCTTAGACAACAACAGGCACAACTGAAAGAAATGTGTCACCATCTCGGCAGGCACCCATGCTACTTACAAATTGGTGTGGAAGAAGGAGTATTAGACCATCAGGGGTTTGCTGAAGGCAGGATTGAAGTTCCAAACCTAAGGCACATGAACACATTTCTTCACAGACTAGAAAACACCAGCCTCCAGATCAGAATTTAAAATCCAGTCCACCTTTCCATCCAGATAGTCTAGTCAATGGAAGTGGAAATAGCCACATCAATTTGGCCCAAAGTCCTGGATAGTTCAACCTGCAATTAAGGTGAATGAGCAGTGTATTGCATTCAGTAGGTTTCCTAAATAGGCTAGTAAAGTATTTACCATCTCTATGTTGGATATTAAGATCGAGGAAAGAAATCTTTGTCTTGTTATGTGAGAAAGTGAATCTTAAACCATGGCAATTGTTATTAAGCCAATGTTAGAACTGTGTCAAAGTCTCTCTGGTGTTATGCTAAATCAGGAAAATATCACCAATATACCATTTCCACATGGATATACTGGTACAAAATGGATTGGTGGACATCTCTAGATTATCCACATAGGGCATGGCAAAGTTGGGAGAGAAGACCGGCCCCATAAATGTCCCTTTTATCTGCTGGTAGAATTGGTCATCAAATAAGAAGAAATTTCTGGTGATACAAAGTTCCAGTAATTGTAGAAAAAAATTGTCAGTACAGCATGAGGGAGGGGTCTTGTGTCCAGAATGTGTTTAATACCCTGGGGAATGTTTTTATAAAGGGATTCTACATCTAGGGTGCAGTGTTGTGTAGTTCCTGGATCTGCTCGTTTGGATAACATAAACTGTGGGACTGTGGGACTGGTGGCGGACTGATTCTGTGCACCCCCACAGGATACATTAGCCTGTCTGTATCAGCTAGCTCACAGTGCCACTAGAGTCTCCTCTTATCGGGGCGAGTATAGTTTTTGGCAACCTCAGAACATGACAACTTTAATCCCCCAGGATCATGGAAACAATATGCTGCTTTTCGCTCAGTCACTCGTGCTTACTTAGTTTGTCTCAGAGATACACAGAATAAACAAACTGGGCGTTTGTCAATAAAGGTTTATTGAACTGTTGTTATTCTAGTGTAGAATAGATAAGCTGTAACAACCATTAGACAGTAGCAGAGATATATGATTAGCAATACTACAAAAGTAAAGAGATGGTATAGTTCTACCATCTTGCAGAAATCATGAATATATACACGTACATAAAATACATGATAAAAAGTGCCTACTTCTACGATGTCTCCCTAACTAGAAATCTAGCTTGCATCTATGTAGGTGTTATGCCAAGAATTCCTCTAGGATCTTGTCATTCCCATTACATGAGAATTAGAGAATGTGGTACCCCATCCTGGTCTGGAGTTGGACACCCCGCAAGGGACGTTTAGACTACTGCTAGCTAGAGCATCTGCATGCAGGAACCTCAGCGTCTCTGGTCAGTGTGTCAGCCGGGAAGTCACGGTCTCCTCTGTCCTTTTAAGTAAGACATAATGTATATATATATATCCATAGGTCTGACCAGGGGTCCTACCTTGCTGTGTTACTGTGTCGGCCTGAAGGATGAAGTCGGACCTGAACTTTATAAAGAGATATTATTCAGGAGATGTCAGTCCTGCTGTTAGTCTAGCTGTGCTTCCAAGAAGGCTCATTCATAATATATGAGAATCAAACTAGGGAAAACCCACGTTCGGAATGCAGTGTTGTATCTTGGTAAAAGGTCAGTCCCTATGAACCGTTATGTATGTAATGTAGGGAAGCAATACAAAAGGGGGTGGTGATGGACTGAGCACCTGAACCAATCAAACACTCACACCCAGTCAACAGATCTGGGTTTAATCCATCACCGTTATTTCGCCCACTCTGCCACCCCAGTTCAGACTTGGCCATATGCAAATCAGTCTGACCCTGTGCCTCGTGGGAACAGTCCAGCCCGAACTGCCAATCCATGCCTTCAACTGTTGTTTTTGCATTTGTCACTCCGAGTGGGACGGGTATGCTCAGACGTGAGTCCCGTGCTCTCCACAGCACTGGAGTCAAGCTATCCTGGCTGAAGACGGCTGATAGCCAGAAACCGGTCCTAGGATGCTTGATTCCGGTCCAAGGAAGACATGGCTTGGCAGTTTGGGCTGGACTGTTCTCTTGAGGCACAGGGACAAGGCTGATTTGCTTATGGCTATGTCTGAATTGGGGTGGGGTGGTGAGAAAAACAACGATGGATTTAGGCCTAGATCTCTGTACTGGGGTGAATGTATGACATTGTTCTGCATTCTGTCCATCAACTGTTGTTTTTGCATTTGTCACCCCGAGTGGACGGGTATGCTCAGACGTGAGTCCCGTGCTCTCCACACCACTGGAGTCAAGCTATCCTGGCTGAAGACGGCTGATAGCCAGAAACCGGTCCTAGGATGCTTGATTCCGGTCCAAGGAAGACATGGTTTGGCAGTTTGGGCTGGACTGTTCCCATGAGGCACAGGGTCAAGGCTGATTTGCATATGGTTATGTCTGAATTGGGGTGGTGTGGTGAGCAAAAAAACGATGGATTTAGGCCCAGATCTCTGTACTGGGATGAATGTATGACATTATTCTGCATTCTGTCCATCAACTGTTGTTTTTGTAATGTAGGGAAGGCTATAGGTGAAAGGTGGCAGTGCTACCTGCACCTATATAGGGATCCTATATGGAATATAACTGCAGAGGATGTATGAATGGGTGTCAAACTGATGGTGTTCCATCTGCTTTATCATCTCCATGCTGTGTATGATGTAGCAACAGGTCTTAGGAACAAAATCCAATTTACATATTGGCCAAGGGGCTCCAAAATTGAGCCGCATCCTGTTCTGGAAATTATTGTGAATTGTTGGTAGTGTATAAATCACTGGTGTCTGTGGAGCTTTGGTATGCAAATAAAGATATTCATTCTGGCTTAAGTAACTCATAGTTCTGGCTTCACATGTAATCTTTTGAATAAGTTGTTGGAGTTCACGTGTAGGGTCAGTCTGTAGTTTGCAGTAGTGGTCAGTATTGGATAACTGCCATAATATCTCAGTTTTGTGAAGTTCGATCTCTTCGATAACAAGTCCACCACCTTTATCAGCTGGTTTGATTATTAATGAGCTCTGTTTGATACGACCTGCCCCCTACTTGGCTAGGAGCAGAAATTGTCCCTATTTTAAAAAGGGTTGCCCACTAACTCCCTCTAATTATAGACCCATCAGCTTAATTGATACATCACAAAAGCTGATGGGGAGGGTTATTCTTGACAGGATTCTTGGGTGGATTGATGAGAATGGGATCTTGTCTATACTCCAGGCAGGCTTTAGGTCAGGCACATCTACCTTAGATCAGATATTTCGCCTGCAGGTCCTGTATTGGAAAACAGCAAAGGTAGAGGGTGGCAGCCTCTACCTTGTGTTTGTGGACCTGCGGGCGGCATTTGATCTGGTTCCGCGTGAAAAATTGTGGAGGGTGCTAGCAGACCTGGGACTCCCGCCATATTTATTAGCCATTCTATCTAGGCTCCACGTAAACAATTTTGCTCAGGTCAGGTGTGGTAGGCATGGCGAACTCACAGATCAATTCCCTGTCCAAAAAGGAGTTGCCAAGGGTGCGTGTTGGCACCCACACTATTCAGCCTCTACATTAATGGTCTTGTGGAACATTTGAATGGTGTGGAAAACAATGATGCCCCTAAATTGATTACGGGCAGAGTGCCCGCTCTGATGTTCGCAGACGACACTTTGCTGTTGTGTAGAACATCATCGGGCATTCAAAAAACCCTTGATGGATTCGTGGAGTTTTGTTAGCTTCGGGGATTAGAAATCAATTTGGGAAAAACAAAGTTTATGATTTGTAACCCCCCTAAGCGGGTACGCACAAACCCGGTTTTACATGGCGCCCCCCCTTACGAGGGTTAAAACATTCGTATATCTGGGTGTTACTCTGACTGAGAACTTTGACTGGAACACGCAGATTGCTAAGTCTACACTTAAATTATCTCAGTTTGCTGGTGGTATAAGCAAAGTTTTTAGGGAGTCAACTTTTAGGCCGGTGTCCCAAGCTCTGGAGATATATTGTCGCCAGGCTAGAACGGCAACAATTTACGGGGCTGAACTTTGGGGCCACAAGCAGATAATGAACCTTAAAAAGGTAGAGCAGTCCTTTGTGAGAAATCTAGTTGGGTTACCGCCTAGTACGCCTTTGATCCCTCTTAGACTTGATCTTGGCATGGTTCCAATAGAGGAGATCATAAGTGTAAGACCAATTATGTACTGGAAGAGGTTGTGGTCAGTCCCCGAACTGGCCGCTTATAGAGCGGAATTTTCTGAGATTTGGTCTCTTCTTATATACAAAAAGATCCCTTGGCTTCAGCACATTCGTACTGTTAGTACCCGGTTAGGTCTTTTGGAACTGTGGGAAACCCCTGAGACTTATTGCCTAGGGATATCAAAGAATGAACTCCTTTCTCATGTACGTATGCAGAACGTTCAAACGCTATCGAGCTCTGCAACATTGGGTAGGTTGACATCTGAGTTCCTCCTAGTTAAATCAGAATCCAAAACTGAGGAATTCTTGGATTTAATTGAACCCCCGCTTGCTCGAAAGCTATATCTCCAGCTAAGGCATGGCACTCTACCTATAAGGTCTTTTACATCTAAATGGCTAAAATCCAATAACGAAGCTTGCCCTGCATGTAGTTATAAAAATGAGAATGTACCTCATGGATTGTTTTTCTGCCCTGCCTACTCTGCGATTAGAAAATGTTGGCTGATTCCTATTTGTAAGAATTTAGGATTCTTGCATTTTACACAGGCCTGTAGGATACTGACCTATGATACCCATTCTCCCATTGTGTTTGCTGTTTCTCGTTATTTATTCAGTATGTGGCGTAGGAGGCAAACCTTTTTAACCTAATTGTTGTATTTATTGTTTCCATTTTGCGTATCCAGATAACTCGTAGTATAATCCTTTTTTAACATTTTATGACTATTTATTGTTTTATTGTGCTGATGTATTTTATGTGCACTTTTATGGTCATTTGACCGAAATAAAGTTATCAATGAAGGATATTATTTCAATGTCAGTCCAATTCCTTAATAATATGATTTCTCACTGTTTTTTTGTAACCAGCAACTCCATGTTGGAGACATATTCATAACATGGTAATGATTTGTAAGGATTTTATGTTCCATTCTGTCTTTTCTGCATCTCATTCTATTGATCAATATGTTTGTCCTCTAAGTCTCATGGTTAAGTGTATTCCATGCCATCATTCTACATTGGACTTTACTTAGGCTGTGAATCCCAACAACATAAGAATAATACTGTATATGTTCCTGAGTCTAACACTTTTTTCATGTTCCTTGCTGTCAGCACCCAGTGTTGATGTGCAGTTGCTTCAAATTTTACTTATTGTTCAGCCCTTATTTTACTGTGGAAGCGCTGTTGATTTCAATTTGACCTATTGCTCAGTCCTTATTTTACTCACCTCCATTATGGCTGTTACTCTGATTCCTTTGCTTGCATACTCACCACCATTAAGATTGTCAATTTTGGTCATTCTGGATTCATACAACATGAAATACATACTACCACACTGTATTTGCCCCCGATTATGATATCGTTTTTTCGTGTACATTATTGTCAATATTAATTGCGTATGCATTGGGTATATCACCACACTGTATGTACTCCTGATTATAACAGTTTTATTGTGTACAATTCTGTCAAATATCAATTGTGAATGCAATGGTTATTACAAATATTCTATCTTACCACCCGTTTTTTATGAGACGTATTGCTCGATCCTTGTCTTATTCACTTCAAGAGGACCGCACTTTATCTACTCCGTTCCTTTTAGTCTGCCAGCATTATCAGCAGCACCACGTGACCGCCGTCATATAGGGCCACATGCATCATTGTTGGTATTTGCGATTCCTAAATTGCGAAAATTAAGGAATTCGAATTTAGAAATCGCAAATACCTATGCATTAAAAATTCGCAATTTTTTTGCGATTTCTTATTTTTCCTTATTTGCGATTACCAATTTTGCGAATCGCAAATAGGGAATCCCTTTACATTGATTCCTATGGGCCTAGAGGCCCATAGGAATCAATGGGAAGGCATTCTCATTTTGCGATTTTTTTACAAAAACACTAAGCTGTCTAGAAATACATTATTCTGGCCTATGCTTAACTAGACCTCAACTAGGTTTCATCTCCATTTTCATTAGTATGGCTGCTGTCTCATAATCATCGTTGTGTGTTAATATTTTCTTAATTTGACACCGCATACAGCAAAATGTGTGCTGTTTATTTTGTAATTAAATTCTGTCTTCCAAGAAATCAGGAGGAAGCCTTTTGCTACTTTCAATGCTCATACTGATCACCCACTTTAGACAGAACATCTATGAGTCTTCCCATTGTATATTGTTATACATTTGTTCTGCCATCTCCAATAATATTCGGTCAGAAAGAGTTTAATATATTCGTATTAGAGCATAGTGCTAACAAGGTGGTTTCATTTAAATTTTTAGAATGCTGGAATGTGATTATTTGCTGAAAAGGAACATTTGCTCATCTGATGCCGGCTGTGCAATTTTTCATTGCTTTCTATATCAATCGATCAGTTCTTGTTTAGCTCAACTTTTCACCCTGAGGGGGTCTCCAGGTGCTGTATGTTAGAAAATACTATTGAAGACAACTTTTCTGAGCCTCCAGGGATGCTGACCAATTTCGTGTCAATTTGCGGAACGTTTTTTACCATAGCTGATTTTCTTCTTTATTGCATCTATTTCAATTACAGAGAGCCTTAGAGTATTCATGGCAAATAATTCTCTTTGTCTTAAGAATGATTTATTGTATTGTGCTTTAATATTTAAATAATCCTTAATGGTTTTTCCTAAGTTTCTGATCTCAAACTCCCTTTTTGTATCAGTCCTTTCTTCTAATTGGCAGTATTTGTGCAATGCCTTTAAGGACATATTGATTAATCTTTTCTTGAGGTCCATACCGTCCCCGACTTCGTATCCAGGGGCCACTATCATGCGGATTATTCAAGTTACAGGATGACCATTGTAATTTTGCGAATGTGGAAACTTATTTTTTTTTACATTACTGGTGCAAAATACTACTTTCCTTCTTGAAATGTGTACACTTAGGAGCATATTTATCATTCTTTCTTGCAGCGTAATGCAGCAAGCCACCTTGCTGCACTGCATGAAGGGGAAAGGGCAGGAATGCGCTGTATTTTTTTCTTTTTTATACAGAGTTTTATATAGGGCGAACTTGACCTGAATCGGCTTTGAATTGCACCAGTTGCATTACATGAGGATTGTTAGACCTGGCACCTTGGCTTGGGTCTCCCTTCCATTTTTGCTGTTGCCTCATGTGTTTTTGCTGGTGTTAGTTGCTTTGGGCACTGTGCCACTGCTGTCCAGTGCCATAGTGCAAGTGCTCCCTATTGTAAATTGATGTATGGATTAGTGATTCCATGATTGGCTGGTTTGGTTTACCTGTCACGCCCTATTACCGTGCACCAGGAGTACCTAGGGCTGGTAATCCAAATGCTGCTAGTGGGCTTGGAGCACTGGTTATGCCACCCACAGAAGCAGCCTGTAAAAGCGTGTCTTAGGCCTGCCATTGCAGAGCCTGTGTGCAGTCTGTTACTGCCATGCTGACTGGGCAAGTGCACCCACTTGCCAGTCCCTAAATATTCCCTTTTCTTCATATCAGACACCCCTATGGTAAGCCCAAGGGCAGGGTGCATTATAAGTATAAGGTAGTACATGCCCCGGTGTGTGTGGCATGTCCTAATAGTAAATTACAGCCATTTTTGTTTTTCACTATTGCAAGGCTACCTGTTCTCTATAGGCCAGAAAGGGCAGTTAGATTATTACATCTTATAATTCTAACTGACTCAGGGAACATGGTAGAAATTCAAGTTTAGTATGCCTGAACTCAGAATGATAAAATACATCTTTTAGTGAAGTTGGTTTTAACATTCTATGTTTCAAAATACCACTTTTAGAAAGTAGGAATTTTCTTGTCTAACTATCCAAGCCTGCCTCTGCTAGGCTGTGTATTCCTTGTCTGGAGTTTGAGTGACAGGGCTGGGGGATTCCAAGAGACAGGGCGAGTCAGCCCAGTGGTGAATACAGAGATCTGCATCTAGATGGGAGGGAGGAGTTGCACCTGGGACCTGAATAGGGATGTGCCTTCCCTCCACAATGCTGGCTCCACCTCCTGTGGTGCGTCTGATGTCTCTGCCCTGCACTGTGAAAGGAGAGAAGGAGTCATGTCAACAGAACTGGTTTAGACTAGGCAAAGGCCCCTCTGCCCTCAGAGGACAAAGGATTTTGGGGTATAAGTTGTGGGACCCTGATCCCCAGAAATTAGATCACTTTTGGACAACAAGAAGAAACTTTTGCTGAGGAGTGGAACCAGAGAGACTGAGGAGAGACTATCCCTAAGCTGAAGTGCTGCTTGGGGGATTGGCCTGCAGTGGTTGCCTGACCTCCAAAGAAAGGAGAGAGGAACTTTGTGTACTTTTCATCAATTTGTGAAGGATCTCCAAGGGCTTGGAACAGAGCTTGCCTCCTGCTGAAGTCGCTTGGACAACAGACATCACCCATCAGCTCCCCTATAGTCTTCCTAAAGTGACCGCAGTTGTGCTGGACTTTTTGAGGACTTGCGTGTCGCAAGGAGGTGGAAGCGTGATTCAAGAACAAGAATCGTGTCGCCGAACTGCCGCCGCCACTTTACAACACAAAGCGCCTCGCATCGCCCGAGAAGAGGATCGACGTTGCAGCATATACCGCCGCGCCACCGGGAAGCGTGTCGCAGGAGAAGAGGATCGACGTTGCATCAGACGCCGTCGCAGTTCCTAGAAGCGTGTCGCAGGGCCTCTCGCGGCTCATCACCGGAGAAGAGAATCGACATAGCCGCAGACGCCACCGCATCACTAGGAAGAGTGTTGCAGGGCCTGTCGCGGCTCACATGGTTGTTGAAGCAACTCACATTGCCAGGAGAGAGGATCGACGTAGCAGCAGACGATTCCGCATCACTGGGAAGCGTGTTGCTGGGCCTGTCGCTGCTTGCATCGTGTAAAGCATTTCGCATCGCTGGAGAAGAGGATCGACATCGCAGCAGACGCCGCCGCATCATCGGGGAATGTGTTGCATAAAGGAGAAAGCGCCATCTTTATTTCTTTGCACCAGATCTTCAACTCATGACTGTCCTTGCGTGTAGGGGACTACCGTATGACCTTTCCTGCAACACTTTCGTTGCCCTTCGTGTCGCATCTTAAGGTACATTTGCTCAAAGTGTCGCATTTTAAGAACTAAAGAGAACTAAGCTAATTCTACCATTTTAAGTACAGTATTGTGGATTTTTGTCGCTTGTGATCTTGTGATAAGTCTATATAAAGAATCCTTATTTTTGATATAAAACCTGTGTGGTGTCCATCTGTAGTGCTGTCACTTGGTTACTGTATGTGTTCAGAAATGCTTTACACACTGCCTATGAGATAAGCTTGTCTGCTCATGCCAAGCTACCAAGGGGGTGAGCAGGGGATATTTTAGGAGTGTACCTCCTTACCCTGACTAGAGGCAAGGGTCCCTATTTGTTACAATTACCTACCTGTGCCAACTAGAGACCCCCAAATCTAACAAGGACACATTCATTTTTGTTAGGCACGGGGAGATGAAGTAATTTGTCCAGAATCACAGGATGTTCAGCGTCATTGCCGAAACTCGACCCCAGTTCCCCAGTTTCAAAGTCGACCGCCCTAGCCATTAGGCCAACTCCTCTTCTCCTGTATTTAACATCATACAGCGCATTCCTGTCATTTTCATGAGCTGGTGGACTTTTGCCTGCCTAGTACCAATGCAGATACCCCTGCACCATGGTGCAAGTGTGTCTGTGGGTTAAGCAAGATTGTTTTTGTGCAGAAAGGGACACCCCTCCCCAGGATATGAGATCCTTTTTGTGTGGTGTTTTTCACTTTACTGCTGTTTGAAGTGTTGCACACACACTTTACACATTGCCTCTAAGTTAAGCCTGACTTCTCTGTACCAACTACCAGAGGGTTAATCAAAGGACAATTTAGGGTTGGCTTGTCCCTCACCCTGACAAGGATTGTGGTTGCTGCTTGACCAAAGCTCACACCCTGGTCAACCAACAACCCAGCATCTTATATTGGTGATCAGGGGTGAGGATTTGGACTTGTGTTTGTGCAGTGCCATACAGTGATTTGGTTTACACTACCATACCATATCTGAGACCAATTTGAATTTTAAATTCTTCTTGATTGGCCTTTTTGCATTTCTAAATTTTATCACTTCTTGTTGTGCTTGAGACAACACCTTGTTGTGCTTGAGACAACACCTGCAAGAATGGAGATTAAGTTAGCCATTATGGATGCCTACACTGTGACCCAAGGAGTTCTGCAAGGAGATGGGACTTCCAGAAAAAAACACCACATGGAAGGTTGAGCTCCAAATGGCACCAAGAGCCTGGCCAGAAGCCAATAAGTCTCTGGTTGAATCCATTAGAGCAAATAATGAGACAGAAGGGCCTGGAGAGGTTCTTCCTGTGGTACCACATTTAGTTAGGGGGGATGACTTGAACCCTGGAGTGGTGCTCCCTGCAGGGCAGGGGAAGTGTCTCTTCTCGCATCCTTTCCTCAGAGGAACTGATTGAGAGGAGAGAGAAGAGGGATTTCGAACTGCTGATGGTCCAGTTAATAATGGAGGAAATTAAACCAGCCATGGAAGAAAAGAACATCTTGTTGCCTAATTAACTGAGTCTGAAGTGAGGTACTGAAATTCTGAACCTTGTTATAAAAGTCGTCTTATCATGACGATTTTGGTATCAGCAGACCGAATATGGCGAGTGCAAGATGTATGAGTATTTTCGCCCTATTCGAGTGATGAAATCACCACGAAATCAGGGAGTCCGTTCTGAACCCTCGGGTCCCATCTTGCGTACGGCAGCCATTTTATGGTTGCCCTCACATAGGCCGGCGACAGTGGCCGAACGAGTCTCCAAGCACACGTACACTTTAGCTGTCCTCTGAATGACCTGAGCGAGCGACCCTCTTGCCTGAAGCCAAACTTCTTGAACCAGTCCCTTTCCCGGTAGCTGATCAAGATTACGGATCGAGACACAAAACACCATCAAACCTTTTATTGCGCATAACTATGTCTTATCTTGCTCAAACCTGTCTCTGCTCCTTTCTTTATGATCCGTTTACGATGGGGATGTGCCCGTTTTTATGATGGGTTCGATCGACCTGTCCGATGAAGAATGTTGGGTTTGACCAATAATTGCTTATGGGCTGGACAAACTGAAAAATGGGCTTGTCATCATGATCCTGCCTTTCCTTTTTGTGAAAACATGTGAGTGGTCAACTGTAAATTAGGAATATTTACCTGAAGCATAATATTTGGTATAAAAAGGGATGACTGGTTTTTGTAGGCGAGCAGTCTCCTGAGAACATACACCGTGTTGTACTTCTAGGATCACTGTTACAGGCTGCAGTTAATAAAATTGATCTTTGACGTCACCAAGAAGTACCCGTGTCTCTGTACTCTAAGACAGGTGGACCCGGAGACTATGGCGTTTCCCTTGGCGCCGCTGGGTCTTAAATAACCCGGTTCTTCATTTGGCGCCCAACGTGGGGCGACTTCAGCGGTACCGGTCCAAGCCTGAGGTTCGTGAGGAGCTTCGCGTGAAAATTCTGGAGGAAGGCCAGCCACTTCATTGCCCCCTGTATGTCGTCGTGGTCCGAAAGTCTTTGCTGCGAGGTTCCCCGCTTTCCGACGGCTATGAAGGACTGCTGCCCTGACTGTCGCCCTGTCTTGGAGCCTTCGATGATTTGTAAAGCGAGACGATAGACGGGTCTTCTGGTGCCGACATCGATACCTCAGTTAAGTATGAGTGGAGCGTCTCCCAGTCCTTAGTTTTTGGGTATCCCCTTGGGATCTTTGATTTGGGACTTGCAAGTACCAAAGCCGAGGGACTTGTGTATTCACGAGACTATAGTATTCGATATTCCCTTGAAGTTTGAAGCTAGACTAGTGAGCGAAGATGCCTGGTCTTAGCAGACTTGGAAGAATATTTTGTTGTGGTCGAAATAGGGATTCCCGATTGGAGGACTCGTGTCCGGTTCCTCCGATTGGAACTCCAACCTATGAGCTCTATGTGAAACATGGCGTGGGCCCCATCACATATAACAAAGTATGGATTCGTTACACGAAAAAGGACGGTGTCCTAAAATGGCCCCAATATGGAAGTTTTGACACGGAAATTTTAGACAATCTAGAGGTTAGACTTTTTAAGAAGAAAGCCCGGCCGGCGATGTTTGACTCTTTGCGCCTAAGGCGAAAGGAAGCCAAACAGAAAGAAATTAAATTAGCAAAGAAAAATAAAAGAGAAAGGGGTATCTCGATAATGCAAGCTGCAATGCAGTATAAAGATAACGAAGAAGAACAAGCGAGTGAGCAGTTGCACAGGCAACGTAAAATGGCGATTGATAAATGCTATCCAGTTTTGCCGCTTCTTCAGCAAGATGCAGCGAAGGAACTTGAGAAATACCCTTTAATGAACACATTTGTTGAGCTCGCCACCCCCTTATGCGCAGAGTGCTACAGCACCTCCGCAACCTTTAGTTGCGCAGCAACCTCTGGTTGCTTTTCCTCTTGCTATTGCACAGCCGCCAGCTCCTCTTCAGTTGGCTCCTACTCCTCTGGTGCAGCCTCCTCAAGGGCCGCCGACTTTGCTACCTGTTCCGTCTTTAATTCCTACGACTCTTCCGCCTGTTCTTACTGCCTCTTCTGCTACTGCTCCTACATTAGCTCTTACTCAGTCCGCTCTATCTCCTGTTCTGTCAACTTCTCCTTCTGTCCGACAAAGAATGACGGATACTGTTACTAGTCTCTTTTCTCCTTTTTTTGGGTCATTGAGCACGACCCCCAATTTAGAGCGTAAACAGTTGCGTAGCCAACTGCCTGATTCTAGAGAGAAGGGAGTATTTTATCATTTGGCGCATAAATGGGTTACTGGCCCTACAAGATATGAGTTAGAGTCTGTTATGGATGTATTCCGCCAATGGGAAGCACCGAAGCAGAGGTATGTTTTTGACAAAATGTGTGATTTTTTTTATGAAGAATTGGAAGATGGTGATCTGAGACAAACTCCGCCTGAGTTGTGCCGTGTACGGTTCGAGTTTGCAAAAGGCACGATTGTGGGTCCCGACGTTGAAAGAGTGGTAGCGACGCTACTTTCGTTTAGGAACGAGTTTCCTTCTCGGTCGTTGTTTGAGCCTGATCCTTCTGTTAGGAGGAAAGTGAGACAATACCCAATGAAAGAAGTTCCTCCTGTATGGAAGGAAGCAGTTCAGGCTGATGCCGCTCATAATATTGCTGCTGTACCAGCACACTTTCAGCGTGTTTGGGTACATGTTCCGTGGAAGCGAGCTGAAGTTCTGGCTCTTAAACAGACTTTGCCTGATCCTCGTAAAAATCCTGCAGGGTACTATAAAGAATTATCACAGACTGCAGACTCATGTGTCATGAACCTAGCTGATATAGACATGTTGTTTGGCAATGTGGTCCCACAACCTTTATGGGGTTTGATCCGGCACACGGACCATGCGCAGGAGTTAAGTGATACCTGGGTCAATATTAGTGCTGCGGATGCGCGACAAGTTGGTGGTGCTAAACCGGAGCCTGTAGTTGTAGAACTTCCTGGTAGGATCATTACTTACATGAAGACTTTAATGCCTGCTGTGCGAGTAAACTGGGACAAATTGTCTGCATGTAAGCAAAAGAAAGATGAAACTGTATCCGATTTCTTCACTAGGTTTGAAGAAACATTTATTGACCACAGTGGTCAAGACATGAGTACTGAAGGTGGTCAACGGTTGTTTGTTGATAAGTTCGTGCATAATTTGCTTCCCGAGTTATGTACCAAGTTGAAGGATTCCGAGAGTTCGTGGGCTGTTTCCTCATCGGCACAGATATTGGCTACTGCACAATACTATGAAAATAGGGATAAGGATGAGAAGGATAAGGCAGACAAAAAGACAAAAGAGCTAAAGACGAAGGTTCTTTTACAGCAAGCGTATCCGCCCCGTAGTAACCAGCGTGACTATCAGCAGCCTCCGCAGTTTCAGCGAAACTCGCAAAGGTTCGAGCCTCTTCAACAACGTTTTCCTGTAGGCCCTAATCAATGTGCATATTGCAAAGAAGAGGGTCATTTTAAGAGTACTTGCCCTGTTTTGTCGCAGCGTATGAATGGCGTTACTAGCGTAAGACGTCAGAATGTTCCACAAGCTCCTAGAGGTAGAGGACGTGGGGGGTTCCCCCAGAACGCACGTTCCTTTCCTCCACAAAATTCAATGAATAGTTTTGATCAGCAGAATCACACGTCTGGTAGGACGACTCAGTACTATGCTGACGACTACTATGTTGAAGGTGAGAATATGGAGGGTAATGATTGCTAGAGTAAGGAAATTATAGCTAGGACAGGATAACTATCAAAATTTATTTAGACACAAATACCAATCTTGCTAGAGAAATATGTAATAATCTCAATAGGACACCCTGTAGCCACAATATAGACACTAGAAAAGAATATATTGATAAATGTATTGATTTATTTTCGAGTATAATTATTATATTTCATATTTCTTTTCAAGATTTAAGGTTACGTATACATTTCACATATAATCATTTCATAGGTTAAATTTTAACAGTCAATATATACAAATCCAATAAATGGACGGAGCGTCGATTCAGGCAGTGCGGCAGATGTCTACCACGCACGTTTCGGCATACACGCCTTCATCAGGTAGCCGTCTATTGCACAAGGTAGCCTATTCGGGATTGAAATATAGATGTACTATGGCTTCAATTGTCTCTCTTCATTAATTTTTTACAAACTCGCGGTCGCTTCGGTCAGACCGTTAGAACCACTAGAGGACGCGCAGGTTGCGACGTCCTAAGGAGAGGATTTCAGCATCGGCTTCTGCCATTTTCAGGAGAACTCCACCGGCCAATTCTGGGCTGGACTAACCATGTGTATCATGCCCCACCCTCCATAATCTACGAAGCGACCGCGAATCGCTTGAAAATCGTCATCTACCTTTGTTTAGAAAAGTCACGTCGGTCTGCTACAGTTTCTGTTCCTCACTCTCACTGAGCTGAGATGCTAACGCACCTTCGTAACTATTTATGTTTGTAAAAAATGAATGAAGAGAGACAATTGAAGCCATAGTACATCTATATTGCTTGACTATCTGCATGATTTGACGGCTAAGTTCCGTGTCTTACACCAACAGGTTCATGATACACTGCCTCAGGCTTCTGAAGATCCAGGGCATGCAATCGATCCCGGATCGTGGGTGCTGATCAAGAACTTTCAACGGACAAAGAACGATCAGCCCCGCTGGACCGGTCCATACTTGGTGCTTTTATCTACGAGAACTGCAGTACGAGTGCAAGGGAAGAAAAACTGGATCCACGGCGTACATTATAAGAGGGTTCCTCTGCCTCTGCCGCACGACCAGTGGGTCCAGGAGGGCATTCCTGATTCTGAGACCGAAACTGTGCCTCGTTTTCAGCCTTTTAGCGATGCACGTTTAATTGGGACAAGTTCTGAGCGTGAAAGTGATGATCTTTTGCAAGAAGCCGTGCCACCATCAGTGCGACTGGACACTACCGAACCTGAACTCTTATCCTGCGATCACACAGCGCCCGGCAAAGCGCCCGGCAAAAACCGTTATAATTTGCGACCAAGAGTCATGGGACTAATTAAATAAAAATCCTTTTCCTTACTATTTTTGAAAGATCAGCTCTCCCATCTCAGAAACTGTTTTGACCGGTTTTTGTTTTTCGAACCGCCATCCGGGTTCAGCTGTAGGGTCGCGGCATCAAGTCTTTGGAGTGCAAGCCGAAGACACAAGGTCGACGGTTCTGGTTGGTCCTAGGGCGTTACCTGGACTGACAGACGTATTCCTTAGCACGGAACACCCTACCTCCGCGAGCAGCAAGGTTAGAGGATGGAGTTTTACGAGATGGAGAGACCTGTTGAAGAAACAAACTTTAGAGCCAAAATATGTGAAATAATGAGTAGAAAATGTTTTTTAATTTTGTGCGTTTTCATGTTGCTTAGCCTAATGATGTTTTTAATGGGATTTGTTATATTCTCTTTTCAAGTGACGTTTGCATCCACTACACAACCCATACCTTCTTCTACTGTCTCTTCGCATTCTTTTCATCCTCTGCCTGAACATGAGACCGTTAGAAGATTGGAGTACGTTAATAACTCTTTCGTTCAGCTTCTGCACCAACACCAATTAGTAGTGAACAACCAAAACGCTGTTTTCATTCTGGGAGGGAGGAAGGAGCCACGGACTGACGGAGCTGCCCTGCCTGCTCTCTATCCCTCGGGATACTGCTACTACCGCTACAGCTGGCCGCACCCGCTTCGCGGGTGCCGCTTCGCGGTTTGCAGCGAGGGGCCAAGGCAGGAAGGCTGCTGGGCAGCTTAAACACCAGCAGGGAGGATTGGACCATCTGCAGTGGGCGTGTGCAGCAGGGACTCGGAAGACCAAGAGTCCCTGCGCCGCTCAGGTGTGCTCGGCCGCACCCCCAGCGAGACACGCCCCCTGCCTGTTCAATAACTAAGGCGTGTGCTTCCACTTGCCGGCGGGACAACCAAAACGTTGTTTTCATTCTGGGAGGGAGGAAGGAGCCACGGACTGACGGAGCTGCCCTGCCTGCTCTCTATCCCTCGGGATACCGCTACTACCGCTACAGCTGGCCGCACCCGCTTCGCGGGTGCCGCTTCACGGTTTGCAGCGAGGGGCCAAGGCAGGAAGGCTGCTGGGCAGCTTAAACACCAGCAAGAGGATTGGACCATCTGCAGTGGGCGTGTGCAGCAGGGACTCGGAAGACCAAGAGTCCCTGCGCCGCTCAGGTGTGCTCGGCCGCGCCCCCAGCGAGACACGCCCCCCGTCTGCAACGGCCACTACTTAACAGGATTGATTGGCGCTCAGCAGGACGCGAGCGGGACGCCGAGCGAAGCCCGGGCAAAGGGCGGGCCCTCTGTGGCCCTCAGAGGCCAGAGGAGACCGGACCGGGCCTGTCCTCTTGGTTTTGTTTGCTTGTAAGGTAAATGCTGACATTGATTTTATGCGTATTAACATTTGCTCACTCTAAAAACCCTCGCTACGGACCCTACTTCGAGACTTTACCTTCATGTCATGTAAGATGGCTTCTAAGAGCTGTGGCGCACAGAGGAGCGAGGTCACGGGGCCCAAGGATTGCTATCTAGAAAGGGTAATTTTACCTATCACTCATGAACTAGATAGTTTAGAACAACGCTTGCCCAGAGATAGCGTGCTCTGTAACCACCCCGTCACACAGACAGCCGAGGTAGCATATGGATCAGCCTTGCTGAAAGAACTAAATGATCTCTGTAAGAACCAGTATGTAGCAGCAGATTATGTAACTGAGCAACTCCATGTTTTAGTCAGTCCCTTAGTAACTCCTAATGCCCCGCCCACTACGCCCTTACTGATAGATGTTAACACACCTGATGCCCTTTCTCCATCTCCACTTGTAAAACTTAACACCAACCATATAGGGCCCCTTAACATCCCACCCGCCAAAAGGAAGCGTCATGGAACAACATGCATGGGGAGTGAAACCAAACAAGGAAAATTTTGTCCAAATTCCCTAGCACCTACTATACTTACCCCGATACCAGCTAAGATACACAAAACTCTGGAATCTTATGCTCCTACCTCCCAGGCCAATTTACTGGACGTCATAGAACGGTTGGTTACTTCTATCATATCCCCACTGATAGTAAGAATAAACAGTTTAGGAGATAAGCTCTGTGAAATTGAGACGTCAATTAATGCCAGCACGTCACTAATAAAGAACATGGCAGAACTCAGCCAGCAACCTGTTCGAGCTGCCACTGTGGTGCACGAATCACCTACTCAAAGCAATAACTGTGAGAATAAATCAATAGTTGCACACAGGACAGAACGAAAAAATTTAAACGTAGTTAGCCACTCCACTACACCCCAGAGGTCCAACCCCAAAGTAAGGTCGACCCTAGGCCCAACACCTCACAATGGGATAGCTGATAACCAAGGCATCACCCCTGGCAGAAGCGACCACATAAATCTACCCCCAATAGCCGCCCCTTTTGTATGTGTCCTCTCGGGTGTTCCACCACTTAAGAAAGGAATATCGGAAACACAGCACGACTTAAGAAATAAAGTCGTTTTTTGGCTAACGAAAAACAGACCCCTGCCACCTCATATTGACGGCTCGATAGTAAGTGTCAGAGGGTGGGTTGGTTGGGATCGCTCCCTAAGGATACCAAAGGGGATCTTGTCTTGGTAAGATTTAGAAATGAACGTGTCGTCCCTTATTTACAATCCTGGCAGCCCCAATTGGGAGATGGGCCAATATCTACATGGCAATTACATGACTTTTATCCCAGGGCGTTTTTCCTCACCCCGTCAAGATCAATAGCAGAGAGCAACCATCACTTGGTCAGAAATGTATATGTATAAAATGGTTATAAAATGCTGACTTCAAATCAATTCTAGATTTTGCCCCGAATCTGGCGTGGATTAGCTTATATTGATTCACACAGGGGAAGCCCTTAGCTGACTCTTGTGAACTTAACACGCTCTAAATATTAAGCTCTGTAAAATGTTGATTTCTTTTAATCGTGTAAATAACTATTTTAGTGAAATGTAATTATTATGACTGTTCTGAATAATTTGTATGCTTTTATGATTTACATTTTCTAAATCGAATAAAGCTTAATTGATTTGATTTGATTTGATTAGTGAACACGACTAACTGTTGGGTGTGTGGTCTTATGCCTCATACTACTGATAAAGGAATTCCTTATCTAGTCCTGCCATTTAGCTACAATGGTTCTGTATGGGCGTACCGAACGATGTTCATCTATGCTCGCGAAGTCCACCCCCTACGTTCTGTGAAGGATAATCCAAAGAATAGTGTTCTAGTTAAGGGAATAGTCGATATGATTAAAGGAGCTAGTTCCTATAAGGCTATCCCGAGAGATGAGACACTAGCGTATATTGGATGGAACGTGACCGGATATGGAGCTAGTCTGAGTAAGAACCAGCAAGCGAAAAGATCCTCTCCGATTTGGATTGTACCCCATCAGGTTCATCTTTGTCTGCAAGGTAATGGCAAGAATCCGAGAGCTCAGTTAGGGAGTAGTAGCTGCACTGAGACATATGCTTTTTCGTCCCAGACTTCCCCGTCGTTCCTAGCAGCTAAGGGTACCTATTTCATCTGTTATGATAGAGCATACACATGGCTGCCCCCTGATTTCTCGGGCACATGTTTTGTCTCGTTCCTGTTGCCTCCCACCTACACAGCCGTGGCAGATTACCACAAGACAAGAGTAGCCAGAGGTGTCTTCAGTAAGGAAGATACTGCAGGACAAGAATTGGGAGATTTCTTGAAGGGTTTTCCGCCGTTTTGGGGACCTATGGTGAACAGCAGGAACATACGACAACTGATGAGAGTGGTTGAGTCCACCGTAGTTGAAACTGCCGGTGCCCTTAGTAACTTGACTGCTGAGCTCCAGTTGCATCGTCTTATGACTCTCCAGAACAGGGTTGCGTTAGATGTCATACTTGCAGATCGAGGTGGGGTATGTAAAGTGATCCAATCAAGTTGCTGTGTTTTCATTCCAGACAATGCTCCGACAGTGTACTAGGCCATTTCCAAACTGCATAAAATCTCCAAATCTATACACGTGGATAAAGGAGATTGGTCGTTGATGGGATGGTTCTGGGAACTGTTATCCACGTGGGGATGGAAGACTCTGATGGTAATTGGGGTGATCTTAGCCATCCTTTTCCTGCTCTGTCTTTGTGTACAGTGTGCTCCTGCTATATGTGGTCTCTGTGCTACATCATGTGTAAGGAAACCTCTATCAAGAGACGTGCTAAGTAATAGGGTGATGCTACAGCAACATCTTGATGATCTGATGAGTATAGACCTGGACTCAGACTGACATGGGTTTAGGTTATTGCCTATGTAAGGGCAAAAGGAGGGTCTGAGGTACTGAAATTCTGAACCTTGTTATAAAAGTCATCTTATCATGACGATTTTGGTATCAGCAGACCGAATATGGCGAGTGCAAGATGTATGAGTATTTTCGCCCTATTCGAGTGACGAAATCACCACGAAATCAGGGAGTCCGTTCTGAACCCTCAGGTTCCATCTTGCGTACGGCAGCCATTTTATGGTTGCCCTCACATAGGCCGGCAACAGTGGCGAACGAGTCTCCAAGCACACGTACACTTTAGCTGTCCTCTGAATGACCTGAGCGAGCGACCCTCTTGCCTGAAGCCAAACTTGTTGAACCAGTCCCTTTCCCGGTAGCTGATCAAGATTACGGATCGAGACACAAAACACCATCAAACCTTTTATTGCGCATAACTATGTCTTATCTTGCTCACACCTTTCTTTATGATCCGTTTACGATGGGGATGTGCCCGTTTTTATGGTGGGTTCGATCGACCTGTCCGATGAAGAATGTTGGGTTTGACCAATAATTGCTTATGGGCTGGACAAACTGAAAAATGGGCTTGTCATCATGATCCTGCCTTTCCTTTTTGTGAAAACATGTGAGTGGTCAACTGTAAATTAGGAATATTTGCCTGAAGCATAATATTTGGTATAAAAAGGGTTTTTGTAGGTGAGCAGTCTCCTGAGAACATACACCGTGTTGTAATTCTAGGATCTCTGTTACAGGCTGCAGCTAATAAAATTGATCTTTGACGTCACCAAGAAGTAACCGTGTGTCTGTACTCTAAGACAGGTGGACCCGGAGATTAGGGCGTTTCCCCTGGCGCCGCTGGGTCTTAAATAACCCGGTTCTTCAGAAGGAGCTGGACATCAAGGCCAGGCAGGCAGGGTCCAGCAGTAATGGGAACAGCATACCTGCAGTGCTCTCTGGAGACAGAGAGTCCATATTCCTAAAGGGCTGGTGCCTGACTATGTTGTCGGGGATGGCATCGACAAGTGGTTTGAAGCATATGAGGTGACTTGACAGAGACACACGGTCCCTAAGGAGTATTGGGGTCTAGCCTGTGGAAGCACAACCCCTGGAAGGGGAGTAGCACCTTATTGTCCCTAGAGAAGGAGGACAGAATGAGGAATCCCCCAGAAAGGAAGCCCTTGTTGCTAGAAAGTATGGTCTGTTTCCAAAAAAGTGTAGGCTAAAGTTTAGGGACAGCTAAAAGCTGCCCCAGCAGTTCTAGGTTGATGGTGTAGACTCCTTTTGCAAGGCACTAGATGGCTGAGTGAAGGGCAGTGAAATAAAAGATTATCAGGGGATGTACAATTTGATTGCAAGAGAGTGTATTTTCAGTCATCGTTTTGTGGATCTGTGTCTACTCCTTATTAACATAAGCTCACTAAGTCCTGAGTGCTTGCCCAGCAGGCGGACCGGTCCATCAGCATCAAGGGTATTCAGACAGAATATCAAGTTGAAAATGTCGACTTACACAAATATCGAATTTGAAATAGCGTGACACAGAAATATCGACAGCAAGAATACTGTGGTCAAGAATATCGAATTTAAGATAAGAAATATCGATTTTAAAAATGTAGAAGTCATTAATATGGTTTGCAAAAATATAGTTGTTTAAGATATCAATTTTTTATTTAGTGTTGTGTGTTTTAGTTTATATTCTAAATGTATGTGATGTATTTTCGTTTGTATACGTATTGTTTATGTTTTTTAATATATGTGTTACAATTTTAGTTGTTATCAATTTTATTTTAATTACATTTTGCATTTTTAGTTCCTTACTGGGTTGTGGGTTTATAGGGGAATAGGGAAGGAAGTAATTTAATCATAATAAATTCATGATTATTTTGTAATTATTAATATTTATTAAATTGAGCTTTTATAGTGTTAATAGTGGGAAGTAATGTACTTGTAATTAATTATTAATTGGTTGATAATTAATATTAATTAACTGATAATTAATCATGGTAATTGTGTAATTTTTTTTAGATGCAGGTTGGGATGTTTATAGGGGTAAAGGGTGCGCAGTAATTTATTTTTGATTAGTTGTTAATTTATATCAAATAATTGATTGGAAATTAATTATGGAAATTGTGTAATTAATCTTAGGTGCAGGTTGTGGGGGTTATAGGGGTAAAGGGTAGAATTAACTTATGTTTAATTATTTAATAATTAGTTGTTACTTCATATTAATTAATTGACTGTAAATTAATTATATAAATGGACTAGTTCATTTTAGGTGTAGGTTGTGGGGTTTATAGGAGTGAAGGTGGGAAGCAATTTCTGTTTAATTAATTATTGATTAGTTCTTAAGTAATAGTGATTAATCAATTGAAATGTAAATAACAACATTCTGTAATCAATTTTAGGTGTGGGTTGTGGGGTTTATAGGGGTAAAGGATGGGAAGGGTGGGAAGTAATTTATGTTTAATTAATAAATAATTTGTTGATCATTAATATTAATGAATTAATTAATATTTTATTAGGGTAATTGCTTATATATTTTGTGTGTGTGGGTTTTACTTTTATGGGGTAAAGGGTGGGGAGTGAATTAATTTTACTTACTTTATAATGTGTTGGTAAATACTATTAGCTTTTTAATTGAAAATAAGTTTTATTTGTGTAATTAATTGTCCTACAGTTTTAATTTAGCTGTGGTTTGTGGGTATTATAGGAGTAAAGTGTGGGAAGTTTATTAATTTTTAGGAGTTTTAATTTGTTTTTTAATTATTAATATTTCTTTAATTCGTAATTAATTATATACGTACATTTTTTTAATCAACATGGGTTGTGATCTGTGTGTTATAGGGTAGGAAATAAAAAAGTAAATGTAGGTAATAATTAATGTTTGTGTTCCTGAATAATTTCTAATTAAAATATTTATTTGTTTGTAAATTATTTTTTATTTGATTTAATATAGCATTTGCAAGTATTTGTTATATGCATTTAACATTATAATGTTTTCTAAAATGTGTAATATTAATTATATTTGCATTTTAATTTCTAACATTTATTTATTTTTCATTTATTTAGTTTTATTTTAGATATTGTTGTTGTTAATATTTTGTTTGTTTTTAATTTTGAACTGACTGGAGTGAGAATACAAATTGTTACCCCTCTGCAATTCAATACTTTCCCTACTGTTGCACTGATTGGAGTAGGAATAATACATTTTATCTTGCCACTATCCAGCACTTTCCCTACTGTTGCACTCACTGGAGTGGGAATAGTTAATTTTACTCCTCCGCTATCCAACACTTTCTCTATTGTTGCACTCAATGGAGTGGGAATAGTTATTTTTACCCTTCCGCTATCTAACAATTTCCCTACTGTTGCACTGACTGGACTAGGAATAGTAAATCTAACCCTCCGCTATCCAACACTTTCCCTACTGTTACACTCTCTGGAGTGTAATAGTAATTTTTACCCCTTCCCTATCCAGCACTTTCCATATTGTTGCACTCACTGGAGTGGAAATAGTCATTTTCAACCCTCCGCTATCAAACACTTTCCCTACTGTAGCACTGACTGGAGTGATACATTTAAGTTTAAAGATTTTTAAATAGTGGTTTGTTTCAATTTATAATAGATTTTTTGAATAGATTTTATGTTATTGATATCTATATCTATATCTATCTATCTATATATATACATATATCTATATCTATATATATATTCACTGAAAAAACCATAGGTTTCACACATGTTATAGTTAGGAATTAGCATTTAAAAAACCTTGCAAATTCACTGAAAAAACCAGAGCTTTCACACATGTTATAGTTAGCTGGACATTTCACTCATACAAAACCATTGAAATTCCCCCGTTATAGTTAGTTCAGCTAACTATAACTCGCGTGCCCGCAATGCACTGCTGATGACGTCACATATTGCATCACTCATGACATTGTCAGTGACATCTCACATGACATCACTCATGACATCTCAAATGATATCACTGATGACATCACTGATAGGAAATCTACAACAGTTTATTTGGAATAACTTTGGTGCCGGTGGACGAATCTTCGTGAATTTCTCCAAGAAAATGGCCTGCTTGGTTTCGCTCCTTCTCTGAAAGTTTGGGGGTGATTCGTCAAGTGGGGGTCGAGAAAAAAGGAAGGTCCCAAAATGTGTTTTCCCCATGCAATTTTCCATAGGGTCCTTTATCCAGGGCTACAGCCCGAACGGCTGAACGGAATTACACCAAATTCGGCAGAGAGGTAGAGTTCGGTTCGCAGATTGTGCTTTTTGTTAAATGGTGTAAATCCGTTCAGTAGTTTCTGAGGAAATTACAAGTAAAATCATAGCGATATCTAGAGACGGAGTTCTTCACGCGGACAGAGATCCGTTCAATTACGAGCGCGAGCTGCATGCTGATTGGCTGTGAACTGTCTGTCAACACTCGAAACCAGGAAGAAAAATCTCGACGTACGCATACGGAAATACGTACAATTATGAGCAATAGCTGCATGCTGATTGGTTGTCAATACTTCAAAACAGGAAAAGGTGGCAGCCATCTTGTTTGTAGCGAGAGCCGAGTCACAAGAAAACAGTAAAACAAAGTTGAGAAATAAGGAAAGGGGGCAGGGTAGAAATATTCTGACCCTATAGTCTTGGTCAATGGGGTGGTACATGGATCTTAAGGCTCAATTTTTATTTTAAAAAAAAACAAATGGCTGGGTACTCATGCAGTACTTGTACACGGTGGAAAAGGTGAAAAAAAACTAGAAGTCCGTTTTATTCATTAGGTCCTGGGGGGCAAATTACGGGGGCATTTTTTGGAGCTATATTTCTATGACTGTATGTAAAACTTTCTGTGTTTTTTTCCTGCATCAGTTGTACTCTCTACGCATTCGCAGCCTTGTTTGCAAGTGCACTTTTTTCTTTTTCTTCAAGTTCGCCAAGCAAACCTCTCCTGATTTTAGGTATTAAATGTGCCGCTCTCTTTTCCCGGGTGGTGTGTGTCATCCGGTGCTATACTTTTGTAATATATTAATAAACATATTGTATATTACGAGCACAAGCTGCATGCTGATTGTATGTCAACGGTCTGTGAACACTGCAAACCAGGAAGTGTTGGCAGCCATTTTGTTCGTCGCTAGAAGCGAGTCACAAGAAAAGTGTAAAACAAGTTGAGAAATATGCAAAGGGGGCAGGGTAGAAATATCCTGACTCTCTAGGCTTGCTCAGAGGGTCGTACATGGATTTTTAGAGTCATTTTTTTTTTAAATAAAAAATTACGGCGTACGCGTATGGTACTCGTACGCGGTGGAAAAGGGAAAAGAAACTAGAAGTCCGTTTTATTCATTAAGTCTCGGGGGGAAAATTCCGGGGGCAATTTTTAGAGCTATATTTCCATGACAGTATGTAAAACTTTCCGTTTTTTTTTCCTGCATCAGTTGTACTCTCTACGCATGTGCAGCCTTGTTTGCAAGTGCACTTTTTTCTTTTTCTTCAAGTTCGCCAAGCAAACCTCTCCTGATTTTAGGTATTAAATTTGCCGCTTTCTTTTCCCGGGTCATGTGTGTCATCCGGTGGTATACTTTTGTAATATATTAATAAACATATTGTATGTATATTTATTTGAAATGTAGTGTCGAGGCGCCAAACGTTCATTACATACTCCGTCCAACCGCCATTTTAGTAGTTTTCCTCCGTTATTTTTATTATACCTGTTACTTTCATCTTACCCTGCGCATATTTTCTCTGTGATCGATGAGATTTCGTGCCACAGATACCACAGTGTTTGTCCTTGGCCTCCGATCTTATCAGACTTGGTCACACGTATACCTAGAAACTAATTTGAAGGACGTAAGGCACAGCCATTACAACACATGTTGGTCAACAATAAAACATTATTAAGATTATGCGTTTATCATGTGTGGTAAATGCATACTAGTTGTAAAAGCATGTGTGGAAAAGCGATATGCGTGCTAATGGTTTTGTGGTGACGATCACGCGTGCTTATGAACCGGGTCTGGGCGTGGTGGAGTCTAGGGCACCAGGCGGAGGGGCACGCAGCTGCACTCATACAATATAGAAGTAATATAGGATTTTTAAAACTTAAAAAAATATTCCATAATTATCCTAGATTAAGGCTTCTGTTAGTATGTTCATTAAATACATGAATATATGTTTTTGAACAATTAAAAACATTTGCGTCTTTTTTGTATGGGGCGCCATACATGACGTCACACGGAAGCTTTGATGCGACGTGTAACGTCAAAGGGTATTCGTAGCGTATGCTGAGAGTGATTAGTAGTATAAACTATGGTGCGATCACTCTCTCACTGTCATATCAGAGCACAGGGCGCGCTATGAGAATGGTTAGAAGTGGTCACTCATTGGAAATCCAATTCAGGTGTGTGGCTTATCCACAGTATCATAACGTTATTTTTTAACCTGGTTAAGTTTGAGGTTTGCATGAAATACTATGCTATAGGCAGATATGGATGTTGAGGGAGCGCTTATCTGCATGAAGCTTGGTTATTACCATTTACATCTCAGGTGTCTGAGGCAGGGATAAGAAGTCTATGTGAATGGCGAGGATTGCACAATAGTACCAGATCACTCCTTAATTTGTAGTCACATACAATTGCATGGCTCTTGTATACAAGATGCGCCTAATTTGGACTGAGTTTTGAAAGGTAGTCCGACACCTGCTTTCATAACAACGTTCAGTTTACTGGAAACGGGAGTTATTTACTTTGAAATAATGGAGATTGTTGTGCAATGTTAGCAGGCATCACTTACATGATTACGGTAACTGAGCGTGTGGTTTGATTAAAAAAAAGTTGTGTTAATTCCTCTGAATGAGAAGCTGGATGTTTCCATCTGGCTGTCGATTTCGACCTTGAAAGCAGAGTCAACCAATGAGTCGTATAATTGTGCTATTGTCTCAAAAAGAGGTCGCTCTTATATCTGATACAGAAACATTTGTCCTTCATGTAGCAAACACCCGCACAGAAGTGCATGATTTATTAAATACAGACGTGCTCTTGAATTTTGGGGAGTTAATTTAGAGTATCTTTAATCTGTCCTTGACTACCGGGTTACCTTACTTTTTTAAAGTTAGAAGCAGTGGCCTTGTGACTTCTGTAGAAAGTATATTTGGTATCTTTTTGGGATTTTTTCATTAGATTTTTTCCAGCATCTTTGGTGGATTGCGCTTAATACTCGCATTAGTTGCCGGTGTGCTTTTAATCATTTGTTCACATAAATATGGATGCACATCCTGCAGCAGACGATAATATGTCCCGGCTGTTGATGGTTCGCAACCGAATGATTAGTTATTACGGAGCGCTGCCTTTGGCTACATTGAGTGCAGCTTATGGATTATCATTTCGATTTTCCTTTTTCACATGCGTTCAACCTGTGTTCCATTGCCTGGCTGCGATTTCGACTGGGCCCTGGATTTGTGTCTCTGCAGTACGGTGTCTCCCAACGCGGATTATGACCAGCTGATGAACCCCTTAGTGGTTCCTGACGTGCTCTGTTCTGGCGGCGGGATTATGGCCTTAACAGCGATACATGGAATATTGGGACGTTGGAATGTTTTTGCAGCGGCGCTTGAGTTCTTGGCACGCAGTTACATTGAAGATGACCCGAGTTTTCCTCCGATGGTGATAGAGTCTACGGTCGTTGAGAAACATGTATGTTCATTCCCAGTATTGAATTGGATGGCTGAAATGTTTTCAGATGAGAACAATTACTTCCTGTTGGAGGCTGTTGCTACATACTGTGCTTACACGCTGTTGGATTAAGACTCTTTGATTTTTCTACGTATTCTTTATTATTTAGCTCCTGCTTTCTATCAAAGAGTGAATAACTTTTTTGGGGAAATGTGAACTTGACTGCTTTTTAGGCTTGAACTCTACGTTCCTAATTCGCCCACGTTTATATGACGTGCTTTGATCAAGAAAGGGTGCAGTGGGGCTGAGCCTTGCACTCACACCCTGTTAAGTTAGCATGGGTTTATCAGAAGCTTACACGCTATTTTTGCTTTCCTGCTCTGCTTTGCACACGACACGTACTTGTGATATTGTTTAGAGAAGGGTGAGTATTTTGCTTTATATGAGAATAATTTGGTATGCTAGATTTGTAAACTTCCTCGTTAGTTTTGTGTGTATAGTGAGAGCATGGAACATCAAGGTTATCTTGAATACTGTGCCTGTTATTCAGAATGATCCTCGCATGTTCGAGCCATAATACATATGCAGCTGTGGCCACCTCTGATACTTGCGCGTTTCATAATGCAATGTGGAGGCAAAGTTACACACAGTTGGAGAACATTCGTATCTTGACAGTTTGTGGAGCACTGAATGTGATCCACTACTGCTGAGTACAATGTAATCCTATGAGACTTTCTGTAGTTATAAATTAATCTGCTAGGTAGGGAGGGTGAAATGTAGGTATATTTTACATTTGTTTACCTTTAGCATTATAGGATGCTTTTTCCATTTGTATTTCATAGAATAGTAACAATGCTGACAACCTTGTTTCTGATAATATGTTTGGTTGTGTTTTCCAAGGTACTGTGCATGAGATTATGGCGTTAGAAATAAACATTTCAAAGTTGCATGTGTCTTAATTTACATCTTGTTTTGGACTGGTGTAAGACTATATTGAAAGAGTGTTCTTGTTATCCACTTTACTTCATGTAATCTAAGTCGCATGTTCTGGGTTGACTAGTCATTGGTGTTTTTGCTCTAGGGCGAAGAACCAATGAGTCACTGAGTGCTAGTCTGGTAGGGGGTTTGTGTAGTAAGGTGGGTTTTGGTACACCGTAATTCACTGAGGTCCTAAGTCTTTATGCACAATTATGTGTATGAGCAGAATTCCTGGAACAGTAGTTACAACAAAAAGCTCGATAAAGGGCTTGCACTTTGAATATGAATATAAAATAGAAGAATAGTTGATAATCACAGCTAAGTAATGCAGCAATTAGATTTGTGTATGTGTGGATGATGTGTAGATTGAGTGGAAGATGAAAAACGTGAAAAATAAGAAAGGTTGGAGAGACGCAAACTACCCACTGCATTGTCAGTGAGTTGGATCTTTGGATTTCCAGGTCATTACACAGATAGGGTGTTGGATTCCGCAGTGGGAGCAAGAGAAACTAGTACCACATCTAAGGAAGAAAGCTAGTGCATAAAGTACACACAGTTGGGCAGATTTACAAGGTTGTGGGAAAAATTATGCAAAAGTGGCGCAAGGGGCTTGTAAACCTGCCGCAGTGTGTGATAGAAAAGACGCAAGAAAGGACGGAAGTGTGCAAATTACCCACTGCTATTCACGGGTAGTAGTTACCAAGAAGGCTGAATAAAGGGCCTGCACTTTGAATTTGAATTGAAGAAGAATAATTGATACGCTCAGGCAAGAATGGTAGCAAGTAGGTGTGTGTATTTGTGGTTGTTGTGTTGATTGAGTGGAAGATGACTAAGGTAAAAAATTAGAGAGGTTGCAGAGATGCAAACTTTCCATTTCTTTGTAAAGGAAGTGGGTGTTTAGTTTTCCAGTGCATATATATATTCACTGAAAAAACCACAGGTTTCAGGCACGTTATAGTTAGGAATTGGCATTTAAAAAACCTTAGAAATTCACTGAAAAAACAGTGACTGCACCCATGGTGGCAAGGGCTCTGATCGGGTATTTACCCGAAGGAGGTGCTGTGAATCCGTGGAACCAGCTTCATGTTGGCATACATGAAGGCCATGTGGAAGGAGTGTGGTGTAACCTACAAGTTCTCCACTTCTTACCATCTCAAACCAATAAGCTTGTTGAGAGATTCAAAAAAGACCCTCAAAGGCATGATCATGGACGTCTTAAAGAACTTGATTTAGGAGTTGGACGTCATATTGCCATGCCTGTTGTTTGAGCACCAAGAGGTACCTCAGAAGGGGGTTCGCTCCCGCCCCTTTGAGCTTCTGATTTGGCACCAGGTGTGAAGATTCCACAGTCTGGTCAAGGAGGGGTGCGAGCAAGCTGCCAGGAAGGCCCCACAAGATATGGTCAGCCACATGCTGACTCTCCAGGCCCAGGTGAGGTGCTTCTGGAAGCAAGCTAAGGTGAATCTAGAACCCAGATAGGAGATCATAAAACAGTGGTATGACTAGAAGGCCACTCTGGTCGAGTTGTAACCTGGCCAAAAAGTGTGGGCGATGGAGCCTGTGAAACGCCGGGCTCTGCAAAGCCACAGGTGTGGGCCCTATGAGGTGAAAGAGCGCAAGAGTGAGGTCACCTACTGTGTGGACCTCAAGATTCACAGGAACCCTTTAAGGGTTTTACATGGCAATCACCTTAAACCCCAGTTTGAGAAGTCTCAGTTTGTTGTGCTGTAATTTTCACCCCTAAAGCCTTGCCACATCAACTCTCTCCCTCCCTTGCCTGAGGTGGGCCCCTGCACACGAAGACAAGCTGCACAGACCCACCTTACCTTCCCTCATCCCTCTCTGTTGACTAGAACAACATGTGCGGACAATCAATTAATCTGTGGCTCCATGTGCGTCATGAGAAACGACCTCTAGCTGATTGCATTATCTGGACATTGCAGAGGCTCCTGAGTCATCTGCCTTACAGCTTTGAGAGACCACCCCCGGTTGATTGCATTATCTGGACAATGTCAGAAGCCCCTGAGTCATCTGCCTTGCAGCCTCGGCCCACCACAGCCCAAGACACAGTAACGCCTCAAACCTGATAAGGAGAACTCCACATCCTATAAAGACTGCTGCATGCCCTGGAGAAGCAGACAGCCTCCGTAAACTCATCTAGGTGACTCTGGGACTCTGTCCGATAACTCGAGTTATACTCTGTATATTAAAATATCTTGTTTCCCTCCTCACTCTAGAGTCTGCCTCTCCTATGGACCCGTAGATTTTATGTGAAGCCCTCCACCGCTGGGGGTCCCTTTGGAACCCAGTTCTACACTTGGTGCCTCGAACAGGGGCTCCATCAGAGGTTCGTGTCTAGCCCGGGAGGCTTCAGGGGGCCAGCGAGTGGAACCCCGAAGGGAGTGCACCTATGCAAATTTGAAGACCCTCGTCTGCATAGCCCGACTGACTTCTGACGCGGTTCCTCCTCCTGCTCCTGGGCCCTTCGATGCTGACTCTGACTGGAGTCCCAAGTTCTGGTTTCTAGATTCCTGTTAAACAGAGGCAGATCTCTGTGTGAGGACGGACACGATTTATCTGGTAAGGTCGAACTTTCGACACCCATATTTCTGTTATCAGTAGTCAGTAGTTCGGTATATTCGTTCTTTGCAAAGACCGAAGGTGGGTATATAGAATCAGTACTAAATTGTACATAGAAGTATAAAGGTGCGATATTTCGCTGTTGATTTTCTGTCTTCAAAATGCCCGCTTTCAGTAAATTTAGGATGTTTTATTGCTGTTGCTGTCGACCCGACCTCTATGCCTTGGCAGAAAGTCAGCCGGCTCCTCCGGAAGGTACCCCTTCTAAAGAAATGTATGTAAAATATGGCCTGACAGCGGTAATGTTCAATTGCCTATGGCACATGTTACACGAAAAAGGAAAAGGAACTGCAGTGGCCTGAGTGGGGCTCTTTTGAGCCCGCTAAACTCGAAGCCCTTGAGCGTAAATTAGACAAACATCATCCACGCGCTTCCATGTGGGAGACTTTCAGTCTCTGGAAAAAAGAAATACAGCAGAGAAAAAAGAGGGAGGAAGCTAGGGAAAGAAAATGCCTTAAAAACACTACCTACTCTGAAAAAACACATGAACTTCACCTCCAGGCCCACAAAACAAATGTAGAACGAGCTGACCGACAATGTCGTCTAGTAACGACGGGCCAGTATCCTGTCCTTCCTCAGAAAGACCCCCATGACTATCTAGATGATGAGCTTCTTCTTTCCCGACCTAATCCACCACCTCCCTATCCAATGATGCCCTTATTACCCACCCCTGATCTAGACATCGACTTCCAAGCATTTCCACCTCCTCCCCCTCCAATCCCTGACCCATTTGCAGCGGCACAAGCCCAGGCTTCGGCCCTCACACTGAACGATATCCAAACTACCCACGCATACCTAGTTTTTATCCCGAAGGCAGACTGCCCCGTCTAACGTCCACCGAAAAAACCTGTCTAGAACTAAAAGCCCAAACATTGACCGTGCCAGGTTTTACCAGAGCGGCCCAATTAAGGCTTTAGGTAAACAACCCATGCACCTCCGCCACCATCTTCTTCAACAGGTTGCCTGCCACACATTAGCACGACTGGAAAAGGAAAGACCCGACCTTAGTAGGCAGCGCCTTCAGACGCTTTTCACTAAATCGACCCAGGGTACCTCCACCACGGTTGAACTAGAAACCCTGTGTACGTACTGTATCGACCATCTACACCTTTTAGAACAGGATTCTCATCCTGGCCACGAGTCGGACGGTTCTAAAGACACAAAAGAAGGGTTGTTAAGCAGCACCAACATGCCTGTACACGAAGCTGCCCCTATCTATGTTCCGGCCAGGGGGGACGGCACGCGGACTGATGACGCTAATGCCCATGAAAAATTACTGTATAACTGGGTATATGCCCCTTGGACTCTCGCTGAGGTCATGACCCTGAAGTCAGGGATCCCTGACCTCCGTACGAATCCAACAGGATTTTATAAAGAGATGCGACAGATATTGGACACCTACGACTTAACGCTACAAGACACCCTACAGATATTTGGCAGTGTAGTACCCCCCGAGATATGGCACTCAATCAGACACACTGACGATGCCCTAAACCTAGGAGATTCATGGGCTAACTTGCGCACCCACGACACTGAGCGTAAGCCAGGGGAAAAACCACACGCATTGGTTTTAGAATTACCAAACAAATTATTGACTAAACTACAAACAATTGTCCCTGAACGCAAGGTTGATTGGCACATGTTGACATCCTGCAAACAAAAGAGTGACGAGACTGTAGCCGTTTTTTTCTCTTGGTTAAATAAAGCTTTCTCTGATTACAGCGGCCAAGACATAACATCTGAGACAGGTCGACACTTGTTAGTTCAAACCTTTATTGACATCCTTTTACTGACTATTCAGAATAAACTCCGGGCTAACGAATGTACCTGGCAGGCAGCAACTCCCCAGACTATTTTATTGACAGCCCAGTATTACGAAACCCTTAAGGACAAGGTCGAGGAAAATAAGGAAAAGCACAGACAGGAGCTTAAGGAATCTGTTCTTCTCAGCCAAGCGGCAGACGCGCGATACACCAATACCCGTGCCCCGCCCCATGCACGCAGACTTGACCCTGGCCCTACACCACCTCCCCAGCACACTCGTCAGCAGTATGGAGATAACTACAATTATTGTAAAAAGCCGGGCCACTACAAAAATTAGTGCCCTGTGCTATCAGACAATATCCGTTCAGGAAAAACAATTCCCAGAGACAATTACAGGGGCCCCCAGAATCGCCCAGCAGAACCGTTGCAGCCCCGCTCTGCTAATACTTTTGATAATAGGCAACAGAATGTTCAAGACTTCACATCTGACTTCTCAGAGACCACGGACCAATTCTTTTCATAGGGCTGTCAAGCGAGGGGTTCCGGACCACTTGAAGTACCTGTCGATCCTCGGGGTCCCTACGTATCCGCCTACTTGGTGGGCACCATGGCGACTTTCCTGGTTGACACCGGGGCCTCTAGGAGTGCCCTGGCAGTTAATTTGGTCCATCGGGCTGCCCCTTCTGGCAAAAGAATAACATCGACCGGTTTTGATGGTAAGCCCTCACTTAACTCTTTATCACTTCCAACTACGTTCACTCTGGGGGGAGACAGCACTGAATCTTCATTTCTCTTGTCCCCTGCCTGCCCGACAATCTTCTAGGTATTGACCTTCTGAAACATTTTAGGGCCACTATTCATTGTTCCCCTGATAATATTCGAATGATTCTTTTTGATAATACAACGGGTACTAATCAACTGCCCGTCACCATCCAAGACTCCATTGACCTTTCAGGCCTCCCGTCCTCCCTTTGGTCCCAAAGCGACACTGATGTTGGCACCATGAACATTGAACCGGTCCACATCACTGTCCGTCAAAACGCTCCCTTACTTCGCCTTCCACAATATAAAATATCTCATGAAGGAGAACAAGCACTATTGAACATCATAAATGACCTGATTGCAGTCGGAGTGGTTCAGGACTCCTCTGGCAACATCTGTAATAGCCCTATCCTTCCTGTCCTTAAAAAGAGTGCAAAGGGAGAAAAGATCTATCGATTTGTTATTGACCTTCGAGAAATTAACAAAATAGTCGTTCCCCAGTACCCAGTGATCTCATACATTACTACCATACTGACTATGATCCCACGAATGGCCTGTGTGTTTACAGTCATCGACTTGAAAAATGCTTTCTTTTCTATCCCCATCCATGAGGACTCACGTTACCTTTTCGGATTTACTATCCGGAATAGATCGTATCAATTCTGTCGGGCTCCTCAAGGTTACACCGAGAGCCCTAGCATCTACAGTCAGGACCTCAAGAAAGAACTAGATGAGCACACTTTTCCCCCTGGTGTGACCCTTATTCAGTATGTAGATGATCTCCTACTGGCCGCGGAGTCTATGCCTCTCTGTACCTCTGCCACTTTGTTCTGCTACATTTCTTGGCCCTCAAGGGCCACATGGTCTACCGTTCCAAACTTCAATGTTGTAGACCGCAGGTGACCTATTTGGGCCACCTGCTGTCTAAGGAGGGGCGATCCTTGACACCTGACAGAATACACACTTTGTGCACTTCCCCTATACCACGCACACAGAAGGATGTCTGGGCTTTGGTGGGTCCCACTTCTTTTTGCAGGCAATGGATCCCCGCCTTCTCCCAGCTCATCAAACTCCTCCTTTCTCTTCTCACAAATGATACTCCCTACCCCCTCCCGTGGACAGATGAGCACATCACGATTTTTCACACCCTCATTCAAGCCCTGTGCTCCACCCCTGTTTTAGGAACCCCTGATTACACAAAACCTTTTTTTCTTTTTTGTCACGAACAGGGTGGTTGTGCCTCTTCCATCCTTTGCCAGACGCATGGGCTCTCGGAAAAATCCTGTGCCTACTTCTCTGCCATCCTTGACCCAGTCGCATGTGGTTTACCACCTTGTTTGCGTGCTGTGGCAGTTGCTGCTGTTTCCATTCAGCAATCAGAAGGGATAGTCTTGGGCCACGACCTTGTACTGTTCGTTCCCCACTCTGTCGACATTCTACTTAACAGAACACGCGCTCAACATCCCTACTAGTGCCCGACTTACTGGATATGAGTTTACCCTCCTCTCTTCCCACATTACTATCAAACGATGCACTACCCTTAACCCCGCCACTCTGTTGCCACTACCTTCTGGGGAGAGTGACCCGCCCTTACATGACTGCATTTTACAAACTGAAGCTGACACCAAAAGCAGGGTTGATCTCACAGACATGGCCTTATCAGACACTGACGGCCAGCTCTGGGTCGGCGGGTCCTGTTTGAAGAGACAGAACGGCACCACTTCTGCTGCTTATGCTGTAACTACAACCACCACAGTGATTGAAACGGCCCGGATTATACAGACTTCTGCGCAAGCCGCAGAACTTGTGGCTCTCACTAGAGCCTGCATCCTCGCTACAGATCTCAAAGTAAACATTTATACTGACAGCCAGTATGCTTTCGGAGTAGTCCATAGTTTTGGTAAACTCTGGAAGGAGAGAGGATTTTTTACTTCCCATGGTACGGCCATGCAACATGCTCCTCTTATATCTCAACTGTTGGAAGCCATTACACTCCCTAGCAAATTGGCAGTGATTAAGTGTGCTGCCCATAAACGAGTTACTGATGATGTGGGCAAGGGCAATGCTTTAGCAGACGAAACAGCCAGGCTCCCCGCCATGATGACTGAAGCCACTGTCTACGTCACCAGGTCACAGACAGAAAAATAGAGCGACAGCAGGTCACAGATTAGGGAGATACAGAGCATGGCCATGTATGAGGAAAAACAAAGGAGGGAAAATGAGGGGTTGAGAGACGAGGAGGGCTGCTGGTGGTCAAGGGACGTAACAAAATGGAAGTTACCAGCCGCCTGCCTCCTTCCGGTGGTACAATCAGTCCATTTGCCAGCCCATTTATGGCCAGGTGCCATGATCTTCCTTTTAACACCCGTCTGGGACAACCCTAAGTTACGATCAGTAATGGAGCATTACACCGCAAACTGTCTGGTCTGCCTCCGACAAAACATTGGAAAAGGAGCGAAATGTCCCCAGGCTGGTTTCGCCACTCCTGTGGCACCTTTTGAAGTCCTCCAAATGGATTACATCCAGATGGAGAGGTGCCGAGGGATGAAGTACATACTAGTGGTAGTATGTGCTTTTTCTCGTTGGATAGAGGCTTACCCTGTCAAAAACAATACCGCCATCACCACAGCAAAAGTATTACTTAAGGAATTCTTTCCCCGGTTTGGGCTCTGCAAACTTCTGTGGAGCGACAGTGGGAGTCATTTTATCGGACAGGTCATCAAACACATTCAGGAAGGCCTGGGAGCTAAACAAAAATTCCATGTGGTTTTCCACCCACAGTCTGCCGGGTAGGTGGAACGCTACAATGGCATCCTCAAGAATAAAATAGCAAAACTAACTGATCACATTGGCCTCAAGTTGCCGGATGCCGTCCCTCTAGCCCTGCTGTCAATCAGATCAGTTCCACATTCCCAAACTGAGCTGACTCCCTATGAGATAGTGTTCGGACGACCTATGAACATATGGACTGCCCCTAGGCCTGAGAAATTAACAGATGTCCCAGAAGTTGTATTGAGCAATTATCTGAATGCTTTAACTCATACTCTTGCTTCTCTCCACGATCAGGTCTCTGCTGCCATCCCTGACAAATACGAAGGACCGGGCCATGCCATCAGAGCCGGTGACTATGTCTTCGTGAAAAACTTCTCCAGGCGAGCGACACTCGAGCCAAGGTGGAAGGGGCCAGCACTGGTGTTATTGACAACCTGCACCGCAGTTTGTGTGGAGGGAAGAAAGAATTGGATCCACATCTCACACTGCAAAAGACCGTCCAAACTGAATGAAGACCAACTAAAAACACAGCAAGACATTCTGACCTTGGACAGGCCGGTCGAAGAGGAGGTGGATCCTGAACCACAACTGGACCTGATCAACGAACCAGAAGGGGACTACAATCTCCGTCCCCGATTGAAGAAATAAACCTGACACTTTAGCTTTCCCCACCTCTTGTGCCCCCCCTCATTTTCACCTGTACGGCTGTGGTATTGTCTAGACCAGTGGACCAGTGAACGCCAATAAGGGTGCTGGAATCACTGGCCAGTGAAGCAACCACCAGTCACAGACAGCACCTAGGGAGGGGGGGTCTCATGGAGTACGCAAACATGAGCACAATCAACAAGAAAATGGGACCAGCCGAAACACATAAAACACTTTGTGGTGGGCGGACTGTCCTGCTGTTCATACTTTTGACAATGTTTTTCCTATCCGCCATCATTTTTTTGGACAATTGAGTTGACATCCCATGGGGCAACGCCACTTACAGTTTCCCCTATTGAACATGAATTCGCTTCACTACCTCCGTATGTGCAGAATAGACGTAGGGAATTTTGGAACAATACCTTCTTGCAGCTGTTTCATCAGCATCACCTGGCAATAAACACAACAAACTGTTGGATATGTGGCCTCATGCCTCATTCTGCCGAAAGAGCAATTCCTTTTAACCCCGTTCCATTTTCTATTCACGGGTCGTGCTTGGCCTGGAAGATGTTGATAACACAAACACTCAATGACAATACTATTTCCGATGCCACTCACTCCCAATTTCCTGACGAATTTTGGCATAACAAGAGTGGAAATAACACTTATCCCTTCTGTCCACACCTGCATATCAACGACACATTACAGCTAGACATCCCTGAGTAATAACGAGAAGAAATGCGAATTTACAGTAAAAGTGGAAAAACAATATTTTCTGCACTAAAGACAAGAGTGGCCAAAAGACGGACAGTGGCCCTATCAGTCGTCAATGTCCATGGGCACGTCTGTGTGGAAGGTAAGGGTAGAAAGGACGTGGGCATCAGCCACTGCACCACCATCCATTCTCTGAATAGCACCAGTCCACCGTCCCTTGTGGCCTCATCTAACACTTATTTTGTATGTGGAACAAATGCCTATACTTGGTTACCAGCAGGATGGAGCAGGATCTGCTACCTTGCCCTTATCTTGCCACCCACCTACACTGCTCACCCAGGTCATCATCGAAGCAAAAGGTCACTGGAAGTGGACCAAACAGACACTTTCACTGAATAATTTCTGGACGCTATGAAGGGCGTAATTCCTCTCTGGGGCCCAATGATCAACAGCCGGGCTATAAGACACCTGTCCCGGGCTGTGGAAGCTACAATTAACATCACCGCTGGAGTTCTGACCAACAACATGGCTGAACTACAAGTGGTCCGGTTGGTGACGCTCCAAAACCGGATGGTGCTGGACGTTGTCCTGGCAGACTGTGGAGGAGTGTGCTCCCTGATCGGGGCCAGCTGCTGCATCTACATTCCTGACTATGCCCCCACAGTCTTCAAGGCTATCGAGCGCCTACATCAAGTGGCCTCCGAGATCCACAAAGAAACAAGCAACTGGTAACTTACCAACTGGTTTTGGGGCCTGATGGCCACCTGGGGCTGGAAGATACTGGCTGGCCTCTGCATCATTACTGGTCTACTTTTCTCGTGCTGCCTTTGCATCCAATGTGGCCCGGCCCTCTGCTCCATGTGCCTGTCAGCCATTAGGCCAGTCTCAGTGACCCAACAGTTCGAGAACGAGAAAATAATGTTGCAAATAGAAATAGACTATATGAGGAACATTGACATTGATTAAAAGAAACTGAGAAAGTTGCCATGGCAAAAGGAGGGGCTGTTGTGCTGTAATTTTCACCCCTAAAGCCTTGCCACGTCAACTCTCTCCCTCCCTTGCCTGAGAGGGGCCCCTGCACACAAAGACAAGCTGCACACACCCACCTCATCTTCCCTCATCCCTCTCTGTTGACTAGAACAACATGTGCGGACAATCGATCTGTGGCTCCATGTGCGTCATAAGAAACGACCTCCAGCTGATTGCATTATCTGGACATAGCAGAGGCTCCTGATTCATCAGCCTTACAGCCTTGAGAGACCACCCCCGGTTGATTGCATTATCCGGACAATGTCAGAAGCCCCTGAGTCATCTGCCTTGCAGCCTCTGCCCACCACAGCCCAAGACACAGTAACGCCTCAAACCTGATAAGGAGAACTCCACATCCTATAAACACTGCTGCATGCCCTGGAGAAGCAGACAGCCTCCGTAGACTCATCTACGTGACTCTGGGACTCTGTCCGATAACTCGAGTTATACTCTGTATATTAAAATATCTTGTTTCCCTCCTCACTCTAGAGTCTGCCTCCCTTCTTTGGTAAGAGAAACTCCTGTGGATCTGTAGATTTTAGGTGAAGCCCTCCACCACTGGGGGTCCCTTTGGAACCCAGTTCTACAAGTTAAACATGTTTGTGGCAACGGATGATGGAGTTGCGGAGGAGCATGATCCTGTCCCCAACTGCCTTTCTTCCATTGTGCAGGAGGGTTCTGTGGAGTGTCAGACTCTCCCTTACCCTGACCCTAGAACAACAGAAAAACTGCTGCCAATTGTCGGGGCATTTTACCTTTTTCTGCTCCTTTACCCCAGAACTCACTACATGGTGTACCCATGATACTGGCACGGTGAACACCTGTAAAAAGTATAAATTACAGGTTGTCTGATAAAGAGAGATCCAGCATCAAGGAGGAGGTCTCCAAGATCGTGGAGTTAGGTGTTATTGAGCCCTTAAACAGCCTGCGGTACAGCCCAGTGGTGTTGATCCCCAAGGCAGACCCTCCAGGTGCTACCCCTGAACTTAGGTTCTGTGTGGATTACCAAGGGCTCCATGTGGTCACCAAGACTGACGCACACCCCATCCTCAGAGCTGAGAAGCTCATACATTGGTAGGGAATACTACCAGGGATGTGCCAAGTTCCTCAGCACGATTGACTTAACGCCTGGGTACTGGCAGATTACCTTAACCGAGGGGGTTAAAGAGAGGTTTGCATTCTCAACCCCAAAAGGGCGCTTTTATTTCCGGGTAATGCCCTTTGGGTTGAAGAGCACCCCTACTCCCTACCAGACCTTGGGCAACCAAGTCGTGGCTGGGTTGGAGAACGTCAGTGCTGCCATTCTAGATGATATTGCAGTCCTCAGTTCTAGCTGGGAGGACCACTAGTGCCACTTCATAGAAGTGCTTCAGGTTCTGCAGAGGGCAGATGTGACTATCAAGCCCAGTAAGTGCGAGATAGGGGAGGGATTAGTGGTCTACTTAGGTTTCCAAGTTTGAGGAGGGAAAGTACAGCCCCTCAGGGCAAACAATGAAACCACCCTGGCTTGGGAACCCCCCAAGACCCAGACAGAGGTGAGGGCCTTTTTAGGCCTCAATGTCTACTACAGGAGATTTGTCGTGTGGTATGGCACCATTGCTCCCTCCTTGGCAAATCTGACTTCTGATTAGCAGCGAATGCAGGTGATTTATCAGAGGCGTTCCAGAACTCTTTTGACACCCTGAAAGAGGCCATGTGCACAGCACCCCTGCTTAGGACCCCTGAATTCTCCCCAAAATTAACTGTGCAGACAGCCACCTCAGAGCATGGCATAGGGTCCGTACTCTCACAGCTAAGTGAAGAGGGCCTGGCTAAACCTGTTGCCTTTATCAGTAGGTGGTTACTTCCCAGGGAACAAAGATGGAGTGTAAGAGAAGGGGAAGCCTTTGGAGCGGTCTAGGCAATGAAGAAATTGAGACTACACCTGTTTGGGGCTCACTTACAGGTTCAGACAGACCACTGACCCCTCAGATGACTAATGTAGATGAGTGGTGAGAATCCCAAATTGTGGAGGTGATCCACCTCCATACAGGGAATGAGCTTTATGATGGAATATCATTCTGGAACAGACCATCCCAATTTCTCCAGGTTCTTCTGCCTTAGTGAAGAGAACTCTCAAGGGGTTGGTTAATTCATCCCACTTTCAGCTGGGGGTATGTGCTAGACCGGACATCCTTGATGTGTTGTTCCCCCTACCTTTTTGCCTTCAGACCACCTGTTTTTGCCTACTTCGTAGGACTCTGCTCTTTACTACTTCTAACCAGTGCTAAAGTGCATGTGCTCTCTCCTTAAAACACGTTAGATTGGCTATACACAATTGGCACTATCTGTAACCAGGGCTTGTAAATTAACTGCTACTAGTAGGAATGCAGCACTGATTGTGTGACCCACTTGAGTAGCACTGTAAATATATCTCATGCCTGCCATTGCAGCTTGTGGATGTGCAGTTTAAATTGCCATTTCAACCTGGCAAAAGAAACCTTTTTCGTCAAAACAAGGTTGGTGGTGGTTCAAAGGGTAAAATTATTTAAAGACCAAAGGACAGACAAACCCCTTATTCACAGTATAACAACACAAAAGGACTGTCAATGGTCTGTACAACTTATGGGGGCAAAGAAAAAATGTGACGGACTCTGTGTCTACCTGTAAAGTGTGTACAACAAAAAGGAAATGAATCCCATCAGCCCACGCATATGGCAGAGCTTCATCATCTGGGATAGAACCAAAGATGGTCCGGTTAAGGAGCCACACACCTGTTGGAATTATGTGCTTCTCCAAACCCAAGGAACCACCAGTGATGGATCATACCAAAAATCAAATCAGTTTGGAATGGTGTGGGATGTTAAATTGCAGTGAGAAAAAATGTGTGCAAAAAGAATCAAAAAGTGAGATGTAAAATGAGTGTAAGACAGTTTGACACAATAACTGTCTATTAAGGATGGTATTTGGTCAACATGTTTCAGCCATTGTAGGAAAGTTAAGCCTACCGGGCTTTCGTCAGGACCTCTTAAACACTACTGCAATTAAGCTTAACCTAAGCTTAGTGAAAAAAGCAAAAATTAACACAAATAAATGATACCAAACATCCTACCGTACATTGGATTTTCCAGACGGGGGATGTCTGTTTCATAAAGTATTTAGGATTCTTTCCTAAAAAGGAAGATACACAACAAGGGACAACAAATAGGTAGAACACAGACACACATTTCTATTATTTTTGCACCATATGTTTCTTTATGCCAATAGGTCATTCTCCAAAACGATAGAGATATGTTTTTTTATTTATTTTTACTCACCCAAAAATGCTTGGGAGAAAGCCTCACCTCATCCTGGCCACTGCTCAGGGTTGGAGGCCCGCTCTAATTCGTGAAATAAAATAGTGGGTGTCTGGTTAGATCACATCCATACTAATGATTCACTGGCACAAAGTGCTAAAAACCTAGGCATTGTTTCTGAGTATATGACAGACAGCAACTACAAGGGCTGCCATGAGAGTGAGACACAGTTAGTAACAGATCTCTGATTCTAACACTATATCAATGTAAGAGCAGTGAAAAAGGCTCTTCAAGGCTGGCTGATAGCGAACCTAGTTCATTTAGTAACAATAATACATAAGGAGCTCATCAAAACTCCGCTTTGTAATTGTAATCCAACAGCCTGTATGCTGATATCCAGAGCACTCTCCTAAGAATGAAAATAGAGAAACGCTTCGCTGTGTAAAGCTGGAAAATGAGCGCTCTCCTAAGTATGAAGTAGGAAACCGCTTCGCTTTAGAGAGCTGCATGCGCTTAGCTGGCGTTGCTTCCTCACCTGTCCGTCGGTACCCCTGGACTGATCCTGAGCCGAGGGGGAGGTACCGACTGGATCAGGGAGGAAGTTAATATATGTTACATGGGCCAATGGGGATGCTCCATAGCTGTAGGACCAGAGTGGAAACTGTGTTGTCAGCCAATGAAATCGTTTTTACTTGACTGGAACAGGGAGGAAGTTAATAAGTGTTAATAAGTGTTACATGGGCCAATGAGGATGCTCCATAGCTGTAGGACCAGAGTAGAAACTGCAGTATCAGCCAATGGAATCGTTTTTACTAAAACAGGAAAAGGAAACTGCATTATCAGCCAATGGAATCGTTTTTACTTGCCTGGAACAGAGAGGAAGTTAATATGTGTTACATGGGCCAATGAGGATGCTCCATAGCTGTAGGACCAGAGTGGAAACTTCAGTATCAGCCAATGGAATCGTTTTTACTAGAACAGGAAGTGGCTACTTCTCAAAGGAAGTATGCCACGGTACTTGGACCAGCCCACACACAGGGTAGCTGTAGGACCGTAGTGGAAACTGCAGTATTAGCCAATTATAAAATATTTCTGAGTAGTTTCGTAGGAAGACCTGCACAGACTGAAAGGAATCACCCATGTTGGTGGGTACAAACCTAGGTCCTCTATTAAGAACTTGTTCCACAGGGTCACTGAGGGTCCAGGAGCTAATATTCACTATGAGACTCTCCCCTCTGTGCTGGGTCCTGCTTGTTGTTGTTGTTGCTGCAGATGGCTCTTCCTGCTTCGGGTGTAGGGAAAGGATGGTTCGTCTTCCCAATGAACCTGCGGCTGGCCTCTCCTTCTGCCTCTGCTCTGTCCACAGCCCTGTCCTGAAACAGCCTGGTCATTAAACCATTGTGGTGGAGGCTGAAAATTGGGCATTGGTTGCGGGAATTGTGACTGATGATATCCCCAAGCAGCCGGAGGCCACCAGGGACCTTGTTGGTAAAAATTACCTCCTTGTCTGACCCCCCTACGATTGGGCCTATTGAAACGACCTCTTCCCTGCCCTGTTGATGTACTACTACGCGGTGAGTCTGAGTCACTGAAGTGTGGGTCAGAGGGAGATGTAGAATAGTTAGACTCATGCCGTTTCCCCTTCTTGCTGTAATCTGGAGGGTTATAGGTGTCGCTTGTGTATGGGTAAATTTTCTCTAAAGAAAATTTGGCCAGATCTTTACGAAATTTTTCAATTTTGGAAAAAAGTATAGACTCTTTGTACTCCTTGTTCGCTTTGGTAGTTTCATCAGAATTTTTCTTAAAGACAGTATTGGTTAAAGTGGTCTTGATCTTCCCCTCTAGGGTTTGTATTTCTATCAAGATGGCATCTGCCACTCTTTTGGCTGTGGTGATAATCAAGATCAACCAGTCGCGGGTACATCGCCATGCGATGAGCGACCAGTCTTTCAAAAACGTCTTATCTGTAAGGAAAAGCCGGGGAGCATTGGTGACTATGAGTCCTGTAGGAGCGCACTTCCCATGGAGATATTCAGCCATAATCTGCCCGTGGATGCATGTACGTGAATAAGTTTTCTTTAAAGTCGGAACGGTACCCCAATCGCCCTGCTGACTTGGTCCTCCCGTCGGTAGGGCATCCAGAATACTAGGATTCTCTGAAAGAATGGAATTGAGTGTCTCATCGTCAAACGACAAGCCGGTAAAGTCCGCGATCATACAACCTCAGAATAAATTGCCTAGGCGAGCAAATGCAACTCTAAAGTGAGAGCTGCTCAAAATATATATATTCAAGAAAGAAGACCCGCAGCCGTGGCTGCTCTAAAACGTCAAAAACAAGGTTGGTGGAGGGTCTAAGGGGAAAATTATTTAAAGACCAAAGGACAGAAAAACCCCTTATTCACAGTATAACAACACAAAAGGACTGTCAATGGTCTGTACAACTTATGGGGGCAAAGAAAAAATGTGACGGACTCTGTGTCTACCTGTAAAGTGTGTACAACAAAAAGGAAATTAATCCCATCAGCCCACCCATATGGCAGAGCTTCATCATCTGGGATAGAACCAAAGATGGTCCGGTTAAGGAGCCACACACCTGTTGGAATTATGTGCTTCTCCAAACCCAAGGAACCACCAGTGATGGATCATACCAAAAATCAAATCAGTTTGGAATGGTGTGGGATGTTAAATTGCAGTGAGAAAAAATGTGTGCAAAAAGAATCAAAAAGTGAGATGTAAAATTGGCTACCATGATTTAAGGAAAACTTTATTAGGGAAAATCATGGTGTCAAAATTAAAATTAGTGTAAGACAGTTTGACACAATAACTGTCTATTAAGGATGGTATTTGGTCAACATGTTTCAGCCATTGTAGGAAAGTTAAGCCTACCGGGCTTTCGTCAGGACCTCTTAAACACTACTGCAATTAAGCTTAACCTAAGCTTAGTGAAAAAAGCAAAAATTAACACAAATAAATGATACCAAACATCCTACCTATTTGTTGTCCCTTGTTGTGTATCTTCCTTTTTAGGAAAGAATCCTAAATACTTTATGAAACAGACATCCCCCGTCTGGAAAATCCAATGTACGGTAGGATTCTGAAAATGTCTCTTTTAGAATGTTGAAAAATGAATGAGAGCATGCACTCCTTTCCTTTGGTTTGTGCGTAATATTTCATAACTCTGAATTATTTTGTGTGCTAACAGTTACCGTGAGCTGTAGCAAAACATGGAATGGAATTCAAGTGCTGACATATGAACAGTATTAACAGCAATATTCAGTTGATAGGACATTGAAAATCTGTTGGTTGTTTTCCATATTAGTTGGGTTTGGGGTTTGCATTTACTTTGCAGGTTAACATTAGTTTAGTTTGACGTATTGAGTTGATTAGACAAATGGCATGATTTAGCTGTTTGGTCAGATGGGATTGGAATGAGGACGGGTATGGAGAGGGTCGAGATCAAAGTACGTAGGTCACTGTTTGATTTTTTTCACAAGCGGAGTAGTATTACACCGAGAGATTGCTTTATTGCATTTTTAGTTTCACTCAGAATAGGTCATGGGGCCATTGCTACTCTTCTTTGTTTGAACTCAGATGTTATTCACGTGGGAGGATTTAATACCAGTAAAGACAAAGGTGGGATCAGACCGTTTTTGCAGTTTGGGAAGGGCGTGGAAGTTGGGAGCAGGCTGCTGGCAGTGGCTTTGAAGGAAGTTTTAAGAGTCTTTAATAGAAGTGTTGTACCACAGGTGATTTATGATTGAAATGGGTTGTGAACAAGTGAGTTTGGAAGTTTTTGTCATGGCTGTGGTCAGCGGCTCTAGGGACACAGTCACCTGTTTAGGTAGACTGTGTGATAAAATGCATACAAGCACTCCTATGGCACGCTATTGGTGGTTCTGTCATCGGAAAGTACATTGGTGATGTTTCATGCTGAAACCTGTGGAGTACATTGGTAATGTTTCATGCTGAAACCTGGGTTACTGTGCCTCAAAAAATCATTGTATATTGTGGGTTGTGTTTCTGCATGCGTTAAGTGTTAAACCTTTAAAGAGGATGTAAAATCTCTTTCAGATCTCCCTCCCTGCTGTTCCTTTTTCATCCTTCCTTTCCCCTTACCTGGCCACTCTAATACTCTGTGTCATAACGACATCTCAGAGTTAGAGCTGCCTGGAGGTGGGCCCTTCTATCATCACACAAGCTCTGAGGGATCCACTTCTTTGACAGAATAGTGAGCCCACGAACACTATATTCCTCCCGGCTTGTCTGATTTTAGAATGACCACGTTCGATGATAATATGAATGCTTTGGGGCGGATGCAACAGGAGGTAGCAGACTCCGAAGCACGCATCACTGCATTAGCTGAGAGTATCTCACGTTTACAACACAAAGTTGATAGTAAAGACAGGGTTCAACGTAATTCATTTGATGTTCCTCTAGACAAATTTCCAAGTTTGACTCATTCTCTAGGACAAGGGGCTACATGTGGAAGTTCGACCCCCACAACTATTTCTGTAACTGTTTCCTCCCCAGTACCATTGGCTGTACCACAACGATTCTCTGGAAATCCTGCAAAAATTCAAATTTTTCTAACGCAAGTTGAATTACATTTTACGTGCAAACCAACCGCTCGTCCTGATGCTCAATCTAGAGTCGCATTCCTCATTTCATATTTAATTGGTGATGCTGCATCTTGGGCAGTCCCCCTAGTACGCGAAGATAACCCCATCTTATATAATTGGAAGGCTTTTGTTAGAGAATTTGAAAAGGTATTTAATTGAGTAGGTCACGGGGCCATTCTTGATCATCTCACGGAATGGGTCACGGAGAATAAGGTCCTACCTATAGAATAAGAAGGTTTTAGAAAAAATCATTCGAAATGTGGATAACATCACCATGCTGAAATTAATAGAGGGGAAATATACGCTATCTCGCAGATCAAATGTTTATATGGCCTTCATAGATTTCTCTACGGCCTTTGAAAAGGTAGATCGGCCGCTCCTTTGGAGGAAACTACAAAATATGGGATTGCCTGCTCCCCTGTTGTCCTTAATCATTGCTTTACATACTCAAACCTGGTGTCGGGTTTTAATGGGAGGAAACCAAGGATTAACATCTGTAATTCCAACAGAAAACGGCTTGAAACAAGGTTGTTTATTAGCCCCTCTATTATTTTCATTATATTTAGCAGATCTACGAGACTGTCTCTCTCAGCGAGAGGGCGATGCTTCAAAGATAGGTAGCCGGCCTTTTGCAGATCTCCTTTATGCAGACGATATAGTCCTGATGGATATTACTCCTATAGGACTAAACAAAAAGTTGTCATCATTGCAGAATTATACGGTGGCTCATTTTTTAAAGATCAAGGTTTCCAAAAGTAAAATTCTAATCTTGAAAAGTGACAAAAGCAGAACATTTTGTAAATTCAATTGGCACATTGGTCTTGAAAAGTTAGAGGTGGTTGATTCATATGTATATTTAGGGAAAATAATTGAGAGCAATTCGAAGAATAAATCCCATATCGAACACAGCACCAGTAAAGCTATGTCTCACGCTAATGGTCTGCGCATGTTTTATAGCACAATGGGAAGAAGGCATTTTTGACATCTACTGATGGTGCTGAAAGCAAAAATTCCATCAATGTTATTATATGCTATTGAATCAATCCCTGTAAAGGAGTGGAGTTTTTTAGAGAAGATAGAAGGCCAGATATTACGTAAACTGTGTCATTTTAATACGCTAGTTCCTTCAGCTGCTATTAGATTGGAATTTGGCCTAATAAGCACTTATATTCAAGGTATTTCCAGAGTTTTACGCTGGGGATACCAGTTAAAAAACAGTGAATTTTATTCCCTAAGGTTTCATGTGTAAGGACATTTTTGGTGGTATAGGGGGGAAATACTATTTAGGTCGAGATTTCTCTTTGGCTTTAAACATATTTTGTGTTGAGTAAGTATCGATGATTTCCCTCCCGCTAACAGAATTTAAATTCTTCTTAAAAAATTCAAGTGGGAGGATCAGCATTAATAGAGATATTGTGCTATGTAATACTAAGGAGAGATTAAAAATAATAGCAAGGTCTACTTCCCTGAAACTGCCCCAGAAATATTTAACCTGGAACTTAGACCATGGAATAAGATGCTGGTTTACCCTATTTAGATTTAATCTCCTACCTCTAAATGATTTAACATCATATTGGTCCCAGAATAAAAAAAATGGAAACAATTGCAATTTCTGTGAGCTGAGTATCCAGAACCTGGATCATGTTTTGTTTGTTTGTCCAGTACTGGCCTTTCACCGTCGTCTTTGGCTTAGGCCGATGTTTTTACAAAATGGTGTTAAGGACGTAGCCTCAGCTCGCAACTTTCTTTTTAATCCCAAAAATGAAGCTGTGTGTGCAAAATTGTTTAACTTCTTGAAGGAATTTATGTACATATTTTAACTTAATATTTTCCAAGTGGGATTTAATTTTTGAACAGCTGATCTTCTTTTTAGTCATATTATCCTCTCTTGATTACGAATGTATCTTGCACTATTTGGTCCTTATTTTATAGGCTGTGCTTATTTAATTTTTTATCCCAAATTGTAAACTTGCACATGATTAGGCTGCTTTTATTTGGTATTTGCACAGTTCAGGAAATGCTCTGTTCTCTCATTGTTTGCTACTAATTCTAAACTTTGCTCCTCAAAAGTTCTTTACGTTGTCTCGGTTGCTTTTTAATTGCTATTTGCACAATTCTGGATATGCCCTGTTTCATCATTGCTGGCTGCTAAATCCCAAACTTGTTATCCCTTGAAACTGTTGTATCTTGAAATGTATTTTGCACTATTTGGTCCTTATTTTATAGGCTGTGCTTATTTAATTTTTTATACCAAATTCTAAACTTGCACATGATTAGGCTGCTTTTACTTGTTATTTGCACAGTTCAGGAAATGCTCTGTTCTCTCATTGTTTGCTGCTAATTCTAAACTTTGCTCCTCGAAAGTGCTTTACGTTGTCTCGGTTGCTTTCTATTTCCTATTTGCACAATTCTGGATATACCCGGTTTCCTCATTGCTGGCTGCTAAATCCCAAACATTTATCTCTTGAAACTGTTGTATCTTGAAATTTCTTACTATCTTGTTTCTGCCGCATTACCACATTATTGCACTTTATGTATTAATTGGTGTGTCATTTTTAAGTGGACCTCATTGGAGTTCCAAACCTTTAATAAATTGAATTGAATTGAATTGTATTTGATTGAAGGGCTGCAACATTATCCGCAGACAGAGAGTTGTTAGAATTAGGTCAAGGCAATCGTGATTTGGTCACATATCTTACACATTTTAATTGCTTAGTATCAGAAGCTAAATGGCCAGAAGACAAAAAAGCAGCAATCTATTATCATGGTTTAAGAGATAACCTAAAAGTCTTTCTGGCACAAATAGATCCACAACCCAAAAGATGCACAGAACTTATAAATTTGACCCTACGTCTAGATCACAGACTAACTGAGCGAAAAGGACGTCGAACGGAATGGAATGCCTTTCGGTTTGACAGAAACAAATTAGTCATTAGCAGTAGCAGTGTCCCATCCACAGACTCTCAGAGTGAACCCATGGAGATAGGATCAGTACACCCAAAGAAGAGAAAGAAGCCCGTAGAAAAAATGGCCTGTGCTTGTACTGCAGAAAAAAGGGTCACTTTGTGAAAGACTGTTCCGTCAAGCCAAAAAAATAGAACCTTTACACCAATGAACAAGACTGTGAATACCTTAACAAATCCGGCGGAAAACTAAGTAACTCAAAAGACAAAGAGGGGGACCTTTTGAGTGTAGGGCAAATACCTTCAGTAAGTGAAGTCGTGAATGAAAAGGCTACTCATTTCACTCTATAGATGACCTTAGAAATGATGCCAAAACAAGAAAGACATACTATAATTGGGCTCCCTGATTCAGGAGCAACTGGAAATTTTGTAGATTCCATGTTAGCTCAGCAGTTGTCTTTGCCTTGTAAAGTTAAATCAAGACCAGAAATAGTCCAAACAGTAGATAGAAGAGTCTTAACGTCATTCCCAATTACAAAACAAACCCAAGCTATGCAACTTGAATTGGTGATAGCCAATTTAAGACACACGGAAATGATATCTTTTAATTTAATTGATGCCCTCAATATGATTTTATTCTTGGTATGCCTTGGTTACAGGCTCATAACCCACACATAGGTTAGGTTCAAGAGAAAGTTGTTGGTTTATCCACCTTTTGTCAACAACTTTGTATACTGAGTGAAAAGAAAAAGGTCATAAAATACCTCACTCTTTTGCTACAGCCGAGGAGAAAGAAACAGAGCTGCCAACTCAGTACAGAAAATAATGAACGAAAGACAGATACTCTATCACCCCACAGGGCATATGATTGCCAGATAGATCTCGTTCCAGGAGCTGTCATTCCCAATTGTCAAATCTATGCTCTAACCGAAAAAGAAAATGAACATTTGAGACTACTTAGATAAATACTTAGCCAACCGCGTTATTCAACCTTCCAAGTCACCTGCAGCGTCTCCACTTTTTTTTGTGCCTAAAGCAAATGGCGAACTCCATCCTTGCATAGACTATAGAAGCCTAAACAAGATCACAATAAAAATAAGTGTCCACTCCCACTCATCCCAGTTTTACTAGTCAAGTCGAGTCAAGTCGGGACATTTGTATTGCGCACATATCATATCCGGAGAGTCTTGGCGCTTGCAGGCGGCTCTGACAAGAGGATCAATGATGGTTTAATTTCCAAAAAGCCAAGTCTTCAGCTTCTTACGAAAGCAGCTGTGTTCAGGGATGATACGAAGATGGAGGGGCATTTTATTCCATGTGGCGGGAGCAAGAAAGGAGAAAGCTCGACCACCATTCCTGGAAGTATGGATTCTAAGAGGGGTCAACATTGTCTCATTGCAAGATCTAAGTTTTCTACAAGGCTGATACCAGCTTAGCTTTTGTGACCAGTACTTAGGACCATTTCCATACATATGCTTATGAACCAGGCATAGGGTTTTAAAGAGAATTTGCTTTTTTCACTGGAAGCCAGTGAAGGATTTTTAGACAGGGGGCAGAAGAGGATCTTTGCAGGAGGTTGAGAACTAACCGAGCTACAGTGTTCTGAAGAACCTAGAGCCTATTCGGGTGTTTTTCATTTATTGAGAGTAGTAAGGCATTCCCGTAGTCCATTCTGTTTATAATTAGTCCCTGCACTAGGGGTTTCTGTGCCTCTGTAGGGATCCACTTAAAAACCTTCCTCAAACTGCACATTACACCAAAACAGGTGCCAACGATGTGATTGATTTTGTTTTTCATGGATAGTTGATTGTCCATGTAAAAACCGAGATTCCGGACTGTTTTGTTGGGGGATGGGCAAAGACCTAGATTGAGTGGCCACCAGTCATGTGTCCAGTGTTCCGTACCTTTGCCAAAGAGCATAATCTCTGACTTGCTGCCATATAGCTGGAGGTGGTTTGCACTCATCCACTTCTCAACATGGGTCATGCAATTTTTAAAACGCTGTTTGGTTTCTTTAGGGTCCGGACCCAGTGTGATCAGAATCTGGGTATCGTCAGCATAAGAAAGGACATCAAAGCTGTAGGCTCTGATCACCCTAGTCAACAGTGTCATATATGCATTAAAAAGCGTTGTACTCAGGATAGAGCCCTGCGGCACACCCATCTTGACAGGTCTCTCACGCGCAATGTTTTTGCCAATCTGAACAGCAGTTACACGGTCGGATAAGTAACTAGTGAACCCTTTTAGGGCATTTCCTCTGACACCAATCTCCCAAAGCTGTTGTATTAGAATGCTAAGGGAGATGGTGTCAAAGGTGGCAGACAGATCGAGTAGGACGAGGATGACTGATTGATGTTTATCAAAAGCCAGTCTGATGTTATCAGTGACCTCAACCAACTCTGTCGCCGTAAGTGTGCTGCCCTAAAACCAGACTGTGAAGAATCTAGGAGTCAAAAGCTTTCAAGATGGTCCACAAGCTGTTGATTGACAAAAGATTCAAGCATATTCCTGAAATAGGGAAGTAATGAGATGGGCCGGTAATTTAAAAGGATGTTGGGATCGGCAGTAGGTTTCTTTTAGATCGGTCTAACTCTGGCTGCTTTCCATATTGTGGGGAAATCTGCCTCCGAAAGTAATTTGTTGAATAGACTGGTCAATCTCTCCACTAATACCGGGGCAAGAATATAAAAAAGTTTGAGGGAAATAGGGTCGGTGGGGGAACCAGACTTTATTTTCAGCATGACAGAAGAGATCGACTTACTGTCACATTTTACAAAATCATTCAGGATATTGGGGGATCGGATAACGGATTTGGCCGAACTTCAGGACAAATGCTATTATATTGTAGTGGAAAAGAATGATGAATAGCTATGATTTTTTCCTCAAAGAATTTAGAAAGAGCGTCAGTCCATTCTTGAGAAATGGGTATTACTGACTGATTGTTGGAGGTGGTAAATTCCTTTAGAATTTGGTAAAGTTCTTTAGAGAAATTTTCAGCTTTATTTATCCGATCTATGAGGAATTTTTTTTTGCCGCTTTTAATTCGTTCATGTAGCCATAATGCACTATTTTATATGCTTTGAGGTCAGCCAGATCTTTACTTTTGCGCAACTTTTTCTCTGCAGTTCTACATGTGGATTTTGTAGTCTTTAGTTGCTCAATAAACCAGGGGGCAGTTCTGGTCTTGAACTTGACTTTACTCAAAGGGGGCGATTTTGTCCAGTGCAGTCTCGATGGCATTATCGAGGTGTTGTGCCGCTGCATTTACACAGGCTTCTGGGGTTGCCAGGTCAGGGTAGAAGTGTTTAAGAAAAAGGGGTAGAGTGATTTTGCGCTATGGCCTACGCAATATAAATTCATTTTCTAAAACCACTTTGGATGCGGTTATAGGAATAGTGAATTTAAGTAAGTAATGATCTGTTCATAATAATGGAATTGGAGGCTCCACCATTAAACCTGGCAAATTGGAAAAGAAAAGGTCTAAAGTATGGCCGGCCCTGTGTGTGGGACCTACAACCAGCTGGGCAAGGCAGAGGGTGTTCATGTTAGAGATCAGTTTGTTAGTGTCAGAGTTGGATTATATTTCTGCATATTAGTTAAAATCTCCAATTAGGAGAAAATTATCTGAAGCTAGAACATGTGGCGCAATGATCTCAAGCAGCTCATCAGTGAAATCTCCTTTGGCACCCGGGGTTGATAAATGAAAGCCTCTCTCCAGGCATTGTTGGAGGATCCCTTGATCTTAAAGATGCTAATGTCTGTGTGATTAAAGACGAGATTTTCCAGGATGGTGGTGTTTAAATTATGCATGGAGGCAATTAGTAACCCACCTCCTCTTGTCTCTTTCCTATCAGATCGAGTTACTGTATATTGTAGACGGAAGGCAGTATGTACATTGGGAGAGGCATTCTCATGTAGCCAGGTCTCAGTGACAAAGCAGATGTCAGGGGCTACTGAGTCCAGAAGGCTCCATGTTTCTATTTTTTATTTATTTATGTTTTGACATTTATAGAGCTGTTACCCGAAGGTGCCCTGGCGCTAATGAAATACTCCGAAAGGGGGTGCACCGACGGGATTACTGAGTAAACAGCCAAGTCTTAATGCCCTTCCTAAAGGTCATAAGATCAGTTGTGTTTCTCAAAGCAAAGGGCAGGGCATTCCAAGCCTTTGTGGCCCCCAGCACAAAACTCCTACCCCCCCCATCGTGCTTTCCTGACGCGAGGAACCATGACCAGTTGCAGACTCGATGATCTTTACTGTCGGAGGGGATTATACCATTGAAAATGATCTTTCAAACAGGCCGCTCTGGCGCCTTGAAGGGCCTTAAAGACCAAACACAAGGCCTTTAAAGCAATCCTCTTCCGCACCGACAGCCAGTGTAATTTCATGAGTTCGCACGATACAGAGGCATACTTTGGAATGCCCGTCAGAAGTCTGGCTGCTGCATTTTGAAGCACCTGCAGCTTGTTAAGAAGCCCCTGTTGGGCATTTAGCAGAAGGCTATTACAATAGTCCAGCCAGGGTAAGACCAAGGCCGTAACATTTGTCTTTTTACTGCTTTCGGGAAGGAACGGGAGTATCATCCTCAATAGTTTCAAAAGAAAAAAAATAGAGGATGTTGGGGCACTGACCTGAGGCCTAAATGTAAGTTGGTCATCTATTAGAACCCCTAAGTTCTTCACCTTTGTCACAGGCAGGGGGGGTGCACCCATCTCTTCTGGCCACCATTGCGGATTCCAAAAATCATTACTTACACCAAATACAATAACTTCAGTTTTAGCTGTGTTTAGTTTCAGGCAGTTTTCGCCCATCCACCTGCCCACGGCCAACATGCATTCCTGAAATTGTAAGGCCACTCCCTCTTCTCTCCCTGGCAGCACTGATACCACAATTTGGGTATCGTCTGTGTAGGAGGTCAGGTTAAAGCCAAAGGACTTAATAATCAGGGCCAGGGAAGTGACATATATATTGAACAGAGTGGGGCTTAGGGAGGAGCCCTGGGGGACTCCACATGGAAGAACGAAAGGTTTTGATACGTACTCTCCCATTGCCACACTCTGTTCCTTGTTAATCAGGAACGCATTCAAGAGATCCCCTGCTTTTCCCTGCACCCCACTGTCCTTCAACTGGTGCATCAAAATTCCATGATGCACCGTATCGAAGGCTGCGGAGAGGTCCAAAAGGACCAGTGCAGCCCTGCCCCCCAGGTCCAGGCAGACTCCGTGCTATGACCCGCTCTGAACCCATGTTGGGACGGGTCCAGGGCACGAGTTATCCCCAAAAACACACTGAGTTGATGATTCATCATCATTTTCAATTAGTTTACCTGGAAGTGGGAGCCTAGAGATGGGACGATAGTTATTGGGATCCATTGTATCTAGATTTGGCTTTTTCAGCAATGGAACGATTGATGCCCGTTTCCAACATGCAGGGAAATGTCCGGTTGTGAACATATTGTTAAAGATTGTTGTCAATGCTTCTGCAATAGGCAAAGGTGCCAACTTGGCTACCGTTACCGGACAAGGGTCATGTGGTGACCCTGATTTCAGTCCACAAAGCTTCTTTTTATTCTCTTCCATGCTTACAGATGAAAACTCTTTTAGAGTATCTTCCCGATGATCGTCCCCTTCAGAGTTCTGATTGTGTGTTAGAGGACACCTCATCGTTAAGCCCAAAAATGCATTAAAAACAGTCTCTACTTTAGTCATGAAAAATGTGGCCAAGGCCTCACACAGTTCTTGGCTGGGCGGTGGCCCTTCCACTTTGGGAGAAGCAAGACTGGAAAGAGTTCTAAATAATTCTTTTTAACAGTTACTGGCCTGATTAATACGGTTAGTGAAGTGCTTTCGTTTTGCTTGCGCAATCAACTTCTTATATTCAAGAAGACTGTTTTTTAGGTTCATCTTGTCCGTTTCCTTGTAACCTTTCCGCCATTCCCGCTCTAGCTTTTCACACCCTATTTTTGCCAATCTGAGGTCCTCCGAGAACCAGGGAGCTGATGGAACCTCCCTTTGCATACGGCCTCTTATAACTGGCACTAGGGTCACACTTGCTTGTTCCAGCCAATTCGTGTATGCTAACGCCGCCTCCTCCACATCAAGTGAAAGTTCCTCTTTAGATGCCATTAGGAGTTCCTCCAAGTCTTTCCCTTCCAACTTGTTCCAGGCTCTACTGATCTTTATTTTTTTAGGGCCGGACTCTGTGCTAGTGAGCTTCCTAACAACAATGCAGAACTCTACTATCGCGTGGTCGGACCATGAAACGGGCCATGTTCCCTCGAACACCACTAATGGATGGTTAGAAAATAAGCCTTCCAACCTATGGCCAGCACAATGGGTAGGTCCCACCACTAATTGTTTAAGGTCGGCTCCTTCCATCAGGTCTAGTAAGGCTATTGTCTCCGAGTCATTACCATCCTCCAGATGAAAATTTAATTCCCCTAATATCGTGCAGGTCTCCTCACACATGCCCACTTCCAGTAAACTCCCCATCGCGGTCAGAAACGTATTTTTCGCCCCTGGCGGCCTGTATAATAGTGTTCCTTTGAAAGCGTGGTGGTTGAGAAACTTAAAATTGAAAGATAGTGCTTCACAGGCATCCATCAATATGGGCTTGAAAATAGCCTTGATGGCACTTTGGTAGATCACGGCTAGGCCACCTCCTCTTCTCCCCTTCCTATCCTGTCTATGACAGAGATATCCTGTGGGAGTGGCCTTCACTATGTCTGGCCCTGATGTGGCATCCATCCAGGTTTCCGTGATGAATGCTATTTGAATGCCTCTCTCTATTAAAAGCTCTACACATTCCATACTGTGTTTCCCCAGGGACCTGGCATTAACGGAAACACATTTGAACTTTTGCTCAGCCTCCTTTCTGGCCCCCCTTTCCTCCTCCCCTTTACCTGGATGGAGGTCATTCGCATTCTGGGTAGTGCTGCCTTGCAGGCCAAGCAGGTCCCGACATTACGGGATGGCTCGCTGCAGAGGTCTAAGCGTGGCCATTCTGTCCCTCCGCACGCACCCCTAAGTCCCAGTAGCAATCCCCTGTCATACCTAATCAAGGGACCCTTACCTGACACGCTCCCACCAGGGGTCCTGGCGCTAAGCGCGGGCCAGGCGCGGACGGTCGCAGACGGGCTTGCCTTTGGCGCGTCTTCTGCGCGTGCGCGCCAGCCCGGTTTTTAAGCTTCCTGCGTCCCGCAACTAGAGCGCTGACCTTCGAGGGTCCTCAAGATGGTGGACCTCCGTTGTGCAGCACCGGTACCCCCCCACCACTACCACTGCACTCAAATGTTCGCCCGGCGCCTCAGAATAAATCACGTAAAGCAATTCTTTTAAAACCTAATAATATAAAATTTGCAAATTGTCAATGTTAAAAAGATGTGCAAATCAGCAATTTTAAAAGAAGTTAGCAGCCTCGAACTGACAGCACCCTCTCCCGGCTCACGCCTCAGGAGATTTCAGGGCTGTGCGTGCGCGCCAGCCCAGTTTTTAAGCTACCTGCGTCCCGCGACTAGAGCGCTGACCTTCGAGGGTCCTCAAGATGGCGGACCTCCGTTGTGCAGCGCCGGTACCCCCCCACCACTACCACTGCACTCAAATGTTTTCCCAGCGCCTCAGAATAAATCACGGAAAGCAATTCTTTTAAAACCTAATAATATAAAATGTGCAAATCGTCAATGTTAAAAAGATGTGCAAATCAGCAATTTTAAAAGAAGTTAGCAGCCTCGAAATGACAGCACCCTCTCCCGGCTCACGCCTCAGGAGATTTTGTGTGTGTTTAGGGATTGAGAGAGCATTGAAATATATAGCATTTAATTGCTTAGAAGCCTTAAATGTACTGGGCTGAGACAAGGAGATGTAAAAATCTTCTTCTGGTCGAATGGTTGGGCTGTACGAGAAAGTTCAGGGATCCTACCTATTTATGCTGCTAGGGCCTCCGTAGGTTCTATTAGGGGGGTGTTTAATTCTTGTATTCCTTCGCTGGAGTATTTAAAACATTCCATATTTTTCTGACTCAGGGATGTTTCAAGAAAAATAGATTACTGAAAGATACAGGGGTCCTGGCGTCTGGCCACGGTCAGGCTGGAACGGGCGCAGACGGGCTTGCCTTTGGTGCGCCTTCGGCGCACCACCGGCTCGCCGATGCGCCCGTCCGCGCCCTTCTCCTTGTTAAGTAGGAGATGACGTGAGAGAAACTGGAGCGCTACTGTGCAGCTTCCAGTAGTGCGGCCGGAAGTGAGTGAATGCCTAGAGACGACCCTCCATTCAAGCGGCACAAGCCGTGACGGACTGGGTCAAAGGCAACAACTAGGAGCTGGGCAAGTGAAGATAGGCAACGTAGTGAGGCGGCGCAGAAAGCTAAAAACAATTAAAAATGTGAGTAAGATATAAAAATTTCAACTACAAAGTTCTTTTCAGGTGAAGATTACCATCATGTGAATCTGGGAAACAGCGACGACCTCAGAGTCAGAGGCACCGCTGCCTCTGACTCTGAGGTCCTCGGTTTACTAGATCAGGTACAGGCGGCAGTAGTTTACACCAAATTGGATTTAAAGGTGCCTACCAAAACGGCTTTTAAAACCAGATATGGCCTTTTTGAATATACGATCATGCTGTTTGGGCTTTCTTCCTAAATGATATCTTACGAGAATTCTTAGATCGGTTTGTCATTGTGTATATCGATGACATTCTCATTTATTCCACCTCACATGATATACATGAACAACATGTTTCCACGATTCTAGATGTTCTACTACATAATGGTTGATACTGTAAACTGAACAAATGTGATTTACATGTCACCAAAGTAGAGTTTCTTGGCGTAATCCTTAGTCCTTGGGGTTTCCAAATGGCATGAGAAAAATCCACGCAGTAATAGATTGGCGAAGCCCAAAGTCGGTTCGAGATGTACAATGAGTCTTGGGCTTTGCAAATTTTTACAAACGCTTTATTGCTCATTTTTCTCAGACAATAACCCCAATTTCCCAACTATTGCGAAACAAAATTCCATTCCTATGGACCTCTGAAACTCAACCGGCGTTTGAACAACTCAAAAAGGCCTTTAGCTCAGCCCTCATTCTTGCTCATCCTAGGCCTGAACAATCTTACATCGTAGAAGCTGACGCTTCGAATGTTGCAGTGGGAGCTATTTTATCACAAAGGAACAAAACCATGGGACAACTACACCCAGTAGCTTTTGTGTCAAAAAAATTATCTCCTGCAGAAAGAAACTATCCAATTACAAAAAAAGAACTATTAGCAATAAAAGGCGCTTTTAAGGAATGGAGAAATCATCTGTTAGGAGCACGACACACCATCACAGTGTTCACAGACCATCGAAATTTGCAGTTTATGAAGACAGCTCGGTTGTTAACCCAAACATGTGCGATGGATGTTGTTCTTTTCTGAGTATGATTTCATAGTCACCTTCTGTCCAGGTACTGATAACAAAAAAGCAGATGCTCTAAGCCGCCAAGATTCTACACAACTTCTCTCAGATGCAAAACCACAAGCCATACTTGATCCTGATAAAGGTATTCGTCTAACTTCTAAAGAAGACTTTTTGAATTCAGTACGTGATAATTTTCCGGTACAAAGTTGTCAGAGCTGGTTCACACAAGAAGCAAATCGACAAATCATTCAAAACCTACCATTTCATGACAATGCCTTATTTGTACCCACTGAACAATTACAGAGAAAGGTTTTTGAATGGCATCATGATCATCCATGTACCGGACATCCAGGTGGAGTAAAAACAATAACAGCCATATGTCGGAATTTCTGGTGGCCTAAATTACACAAAGATATAACCAAATGGGTAGCAAATTGTGAAACATGCGCTAGGCATAAAAGCGATCATGGAAAACAAAAAGGGTTATTGATGCCACTAGAAACGCCAGAAAGACCCTGGGAACATTGTTCAGTAGGCTTTATAACTGAGTTGCCTAATGATCAAGGCCATACATGTATCTTAGTAATTGTGGACAGTTTTTCCAAATTGGGACATATTGCGGCCTGTAAAAAATTACCTAGTGAACTAGCTAGACTACTTCTGTTGCACGTTGTACGTCTCCATGGACTTCCCAAAAAGATAATTTCAGACTGAGGATCTCAATTTACTGCCACGTTCTGGTCTCAATGGTGTCAAGCACTACATATTTCTCCTGCTCTGTCTACGAGTCACCATCCTCAAACCGATGGTCAGACAGAAAGGCTTAATCAGACTCTGAAACAATATCTCCGCTGTTATGTATCAAGTTCAAAGGACTCTTGGGTCAACTTACTTTGGTTGGCAGAAATAGCGTATAACTCAGCCTATCATACCTCATTACAAACCTCTCCCTTTTACTCTACATATGGTTTCCATACCACATATTTACCAGTAACTCTTCCTGAGACAAAGCAGTTGGTTCCTTCCATTTCAGCTGGAATAAAACAATTTCAGAAAATACATTCTTCTTTAATTCAACAGCTCGAAAAAGCCAAAAAACAATACAAAAAAACTGCAGACAAACATCACATTCCAGGCCCTGACTACAAAGTGGGTGATAAAGTATAGTTATTCACAAGGAACATTCACTTTAAAAACAAAAACATCCTTTCATCCTAAATTCATAGGTCGCTATACGATCATGAAAAAGGTTAATCCAGTAACGTACAAACTACAATTACCCCTCTCAAATGAAAATGCATACGGTTTTTCACACCTCTTTGTTGAAGCCGGCATCTTAAAACTGTTCTCCGAAACCTGCTCCTCTTTTGGTAAATGGGCAGGAGGAGTTTTAGGTGCGTCATATTTTGGACTCCCGTAAACAAGGTTCTCGTTTGTGGTATTTAATTTTTTGGAAAGGTTACGGTTCTGAACATGATTCTTGGGAGCCTGCTGCAAATGTTCACGCACCTCGTTTGGTGCATCAGTTTCATGACTCCTACCCTCTGAAACCAGCCCCTAGAGCCGCTTGGGAGGGGGGAGTACTGTCATGGCTGTGGTCAGCGGCTCTAGGGGCACAGTCACCTCTTCACGTAGACTGTGTGGTAAAATGCATACAAGCACTCCTACGGCACGCTATTGGTGGTTCTGTCATCGGAAATTAAATTGGTGATGTTTCCTGCTGAAACCTTTGGAGTATATTGGTAATGTTTCATGCTGGAACCTGATTTACTGTGCCTCAAAAAATCATTGCATATTGTGGGTTGTGTTTCTGCATGCGTTAAGTGTTAAACCTTTAAAGAGGATGTAAATAGATTTATGGTCTTTATCCTAGAATATATCATGCAAGTACTTTTAGCCTTGTATCCTCGAATGCAGCCTATATATAACTTGTATCTTTGATTGTTGCCAGCAATCTCAAGTTTTTTACTACCAGTAACTCTGTGGCCACGCCCCTTGTATCATCACGCTCCTACGAGCATTCTAGAATTACGGCAAAATTCAAAAGCGGGTACCCTCTATAAAAGAGGACCATGCCCATTCACATACGCTCACTATTCCTCCGTTTTACCTGGAGGATGATTCGGAGGTAGCGGTCTTCTTCCTGCCTCTTTGTTTAGCAGCGGCTCTGCAACCTGGACTCTGCTCGCGACGGCTGCAGTCATCTTTGGTGATTTAACAAGTAGAGCGAGACGTTTCTTCTGAATCAGGGTTAGAGAACCGTGGCGCCATGAAATCTTCAGTTAATTTTTGCAAACAAGCGTTGGCATCTTGTTGAGACTAAAAGAACAGTTAATTCAAGAACTGCTCAAAGAAAACCTTTCTGTTTAAAGACTTAAACGGATAATTTTTAGAACATTTTCTTGCTAAAGAAAGGAACTAAAAGACATTCTGTTGTTGTATAAAGTTGCGTGGCTGGTCCAGCAAACAAGCATAGTTAAAGACAAGAGTGGAAAGACTAGCGGTGGGTATAATACAAAGTCTCTTTGGTTATATTAAGATGATGTGAGTTATGAACAGTTGATTATTTATTTACTGCATCGTGTGTTTCCTTCAAGCTAAATTCCTTGCGCTCCACAGAATAGACAGCAGGGACACAAAAGGTGATTAAGAGACAACATTCTTTATTAGCAAAAATTCCAATTTAGAAATTCCTTGTCTTAACATATTGTAAATTCTCTTTCAGATCTCCCTCCCTGCTGTTCTTTTCCCATCCTTCCTTTCCCCTCACCTGGCCTCTCTACTACTCTGTGTCATAACGACATCTCAGAGTTAGAGCTGCCTGGAGGTGGGCCCTTCTAACATAGTCAAGTCAAGTCAAGTCAGAAATTTATATAGCGCGCTACATACCCAGAGGGTCTCAAGGCGCTTGAGGAAGGGATGGGAATTACTTGTCGAATATCCAGGTTTTAAGTTGCTTTCTGAATGCTAGGTGGTTCTGTGTGAGACGTAGGTGAGTGGGGAGTGAGTTCCAGGTTTTAGCTGCGAGGTAGGAGAAGGATCTGCCTCCCATGGTGGTTTTATTGATGCGAGGAATGGTAGCAAGGGCTTGGTTGGAAGATCGTAGCTGGCGAGGGGGGGTGTAGAAGGAAAGTCGTGTGTTGAGGCATTCGGGTCCAAGTTCGTAGAGTGCTTTGTGCGCGTGGGTAAGGAGGCGGAAAGTAATCCTCTTATTGACGGGGAGCCAGTGGAGGTTTTTCAGGTGGTTAGAGATATGGTCTTTACGCGGGACATCTAGTATGAGTCTGGCTGATGTGTTCTGGATGCGTTGGAGTTTTTTCTGGAGTTTTGCGGTGATACCGGCGTATAGGGTGTTTCCGTAGTCCAGGCGACTTGTAACCAGTGCATGGGTGACTGTTTTTCTGGTTTCGGTGGGGATCCAGCGGAATGTTTTTTTGAGCATGCGGAGGATGTTGAAGCATGAAGATGAGACTGCGTTGACTTGTCTGTTCATAGAGAGTGAGGAGTCCAGGATGATGCCCAGGTTCCGTGCGTGGTCCGTCAGGATGGGTGCTTTTCCAAGGGCCTCTGGCCACCAAGAGTCGTCCCAAGCGGAGGGGGAGGTGCCTAAGATAAGGACTTCTGTTTTGCCTGAGTTCAGTTTCAGACGGCTGTGCTTCATCCACTCTGCTACTTCTTTCATACCTTCATGAAGGTTGGTTTTGGCGGTGTTGGGGTCTTTGGTGAGTGATAGGATTAGTTGAGTGTCGTCAGCGTAGGAGATGATGTTGAGATTGTGTTGGCGAGCGATGGCTGCAAGGGGGCTCATGTATACATTGAAGAGGGTGGGGCTGAGTGACGATCCTTGGGGTACGCCGCAGATGACTTCAGTGGCCTCGGACTTGAATGGTGGGAGGCGGACCCTCCGGGTTCTTCCGGTGAGGAATGAGGTGATCCATTCTAGTGCTTTTCCTTGGATCCCGATGTTTTTGAGGCGCTGTAGAAGAGTGCTATGGCAGACTGTGTCGAAGGCTGCGGAGAGGTCTAGGAGGATGAGGGCGACTGTGTCTCCATTGTCCAGGAGAGTTCGAATGTCGTCTGTTGCCGCGATGAGGGCGGTCTCCGTGCTGTGCTTGGCTCGGAAGCCGGACTGAGAGGAGTCGAGGGAATTGTTGCTTTCGAGGAAGGCGGCGAGCTGGTTGTTGACAGCTTTCTCGATGACTTTGGCCGGGAATGGAAGGAGCGAGATGGGGCGGTAGTTTTTGAGTTCGGTGGGGTCCGCTGTGGGTTTTTTCAAAAGGGCGCTGAGTTCGGCGTGTTTCCAGCTTTCCGGGAAGGTGGCGGAGTTGAGGGAGCAGTTGATGACGTCTCGGAGGTGTGGTGCTATGATGGAGTCTGCTTTGTTGAAGATGTGGTGAGGACATGGGTCTGTGGGGGATCCTGAGTGGATGGAGTTCATCAGGCGGATGGTGTCCTCGGTGGAGATTGGGTTCCAGTCGTTAAGGATGTTCGAGGGGGGTGAAGGTACGGCAGGAGATTGGGTGGGATGGTCTCCGAGTTGGTTGTCGAAGCTGTTGTGGATGTCTGCGATTTTGTTGTGGAAGAAAGAGGCTAGGGAGTCGCAGAGGGTTTGAGAGGGGGTGATATCATTGGAGTTTGCTGAGGGGTTGGTGAATTCTTTGACGATGTTGAATAGTTCCTTGCTGTTGTGGGCGTTGTTGTCTAGTCGGTCTTTGAATGCAGCTTTCTTGGCAGTCCGGATTAGTTGGTGGTGTATGCGGGTGGCGTTTTTGAAGGCGTCCCTGGTGCTGGTGTTTGGGTCTTTTTTCCAGGCCTTTTCGAGGGAGCGGCAGAGTTTCTTCGATTTCTTAAGATCATCGTTGAACCAGGAGGCGTTTTTGCTGCCAAGTTTGATTTGACGTTTTTTCCGCGGTACTAGGATGTCGGCGCTGTTGGATAGCCATTGGGTGAGGTTAATCGCTGCTTGGTGGGTGTTTGAGGAGTGGGCAGGGGGGTTTTGAAGAAGCGATGAGGAGATCTGGTCGATGGTGATTTTGTTCCAGTTTCTTCGTAGAGTAGGTTGAGGTTGGTTGTGAGTTGTGGTCTTATTGTAGATAAAGTGTACGCAGCTGTGGTCCGTCCAATGTAGAGTTGTGGTGTGGCTGAAGGAGACATGTTTGCTGGAGGTGAAGATAGGGTCGAGTGTGTGACCTGCGATGTGTGTGGGCGTAGTGACAAGTTGTTTGAGTCCGAGGTTGGCGAGATTGTCCCGAAGGGAGGTGGTGTTGCTGTCGTTGCTCTTTTCCAAGTGAAAGTTGAGGTCTCCCAGTAGGATGTATTCTTCGGAGGGGAGGGCGTGTGGGGTGATGAAGTCGGTGATAACGTCGCTGAATTTTGCACGGGGTCCTGGTGGTCTGTAGAGGAGAGTGCCTCTGAGTGTGGTCTTGGGGTCGGTGTGGATCTGGAAGTGAAGGTGTTCGGCGCTAGCGAGGTTGACGTCTGAGCTGGTTGAAATGCGGATGGAGTTCTTATGGACGATAGCGATGCCTCCTCCTGTTTGGTCGGTGCGGTCCTTACGGATGATTTTGTATCCTTCTGGGATGGCAATGGTGATGTCTGGGGCTGATGAGGCGTTCATCCATGTTTCTGTTAGGAAGGCGACGTCGGGAGAGATGGTGTCTAGTAGATTCCAAAGTTCGATGGCGTGTCTGTGGACTGAGCGGGTGTTGAGCAGGATGCATTTTAGGTAGTTGGAGTCAGATCTCTGTTTTGTGTCCGTGGGTGAGGAGTCGATCTTGCTGCCGTCGAACTTGCAGGAGTTGCAAGAGAAGGGACCATGGGTGTGTCCAGGAGTGGCTAGGACGCAGTGGGGGAGTCGGCTGGGGTTAAGGGCTAGGAGGGTGGTGGCATTGTAGGTAATGCGGGGGAGGTGGGTGGTATGAGGACCAGGGGGTCTGGCGCTGGGCGCGGTCCAGGCGCGGACGGGCGTAGACGGGCTTACCTTTGGCACACCTTCGGCGTGGATTGGGCGCGGTCGCTGCGCGTGGACGCTGCGCGTTAAAGCTACTGTCATATATAGATAGTGGAGGGGGCGGAGCGTGGGAGGGGCTGCTGGGAGGCGGGGAGCGGGGAGGAGACACGGTCCACGAGTGACCAACACAAAATGGACGGGCGAAAACGAAACTGTGACTACAGTCAAAGCGTCAGTAAAGTAAATAAATAAACAATCAATGCTGCGCAAAATACAATGGAAAGATTCTCATAAAAAACGATACCAGGCGCTATGTTCCCCTCTAGGCACTCAGGTAATGCAGGCGACATGGGAGCGCGCTCACCCAGGCAGGCAAAGGGTGTTAGGAGCAGTGGCTGGGGCAGGCAGTCGGCAGAACCAGCAAACTGTGCAGGAGTGGAACAGTCAGCTAGGAGATCGAGGCTGGGAGCGTGGGGGAGCGACCACAGTGGAGCTAGTCCAGCTGGTCACAGAGGGGTGTAGGGAGGATCGGGCTGCTTTGCTTGTGGGTGGGAGGGGCTGCTGGGAGGCGGGGAGCGGGGAGGAGACACGGTCCACGAGTGACCAACACAAAATGGACGGGCGAAAACGAAACTGTGACTACAGTCAAAGCGTCAGTAAAGTAAATAAATAAACAATCAATGCTGCGCAAAATACAATGGAAAGATTCTCATAAAAAATGATACCAGGCGCTATGTTCCCCTCTAGGCACTCAGGTAATGCAGGCGACGTCGGAGCGCGCTCACCCAGGCAGGCAAAGGGTGTTAGGAGCAGTGGCTGGGGCAGGCAGTCGGCAGAACCAGCAAACTGTGCAGGAGGAGTGGAACAGTCAGCTAGGAGATCGAGGCTGGGAGCGTGGGGGAGCGACCACAGTGGAGCTAGTCCAGCTGGTCACCAACATCAAATAGTTAAACAAAGAGAGAGTAAGGGATCAATTCGCAAAAAGCGAACAGAGTGTACTCCTGGTCCCCTAGTTCCAAAGTTTTACAAAAACAAAAGAGGAGTACCATCTAAGGCTGAAAATACGGACTGAGTGAGATGACTACAAAAGGAAGAGAGTCCTTCTTTTGTTTAAAAACCCCTCACTCACCAACCTAGTTGGTGACATGCTTCATCATCGGGGTCCACCCTGACAGCTGAATGCCATCAGGGTGTGCTGCGACACCTGAATTACAGTGGAGCGGGTATTTTGTGTGTGAAGTGAACAAAAAAATATGTTAAAAATTGTCCTGGTATCCTTGTGTGAAAAAGAATTTTATTTGCAAGTTACTGGACAATATTAAAATCAAGTGTGTGGATACAGAGAGGTATATTATGACCGTGTGTATCACTATGTGTGGGTCAGGTCTACATGTTTCAACCCGTTAAAGGGAAGTATCGGGTTTTCATCAGGACCAAAAGAAGGAAGGTGGGTGGTCAGGACACACTAACGACCTGCCAGTCCTAAATTCCTTTGGACTGTTGACGAAAAATCTGTCACAGTCGAATACTCACACTCAATTGGGGGTGAGAAAAGCAAAAAGACTCCTGTTATGGATCTTTAGGGCTTCACGGGGTGGAGGGAAGGAAAAAAGTAACGTATTAGTTACTGCGTGGATTGATCGCCAGGTACCTACTCGCCTCTCCGTGCCTCCCCTTCTAACATCACACAAGCTCTGAGGGATCCACTTTTATGACAGTTTTTGAACACAGTAGGCATTACGTTTTGTGAGTAGTGGTAGACACAGGAGGTTTCAGTTTTGTGGTTTTTGCATTTACATTTTCATGTATGGATACATGTTAAGTTAGGAAGGGGGGTCATAATGTATTATTTAGTGGTGGGCAGTAGGAGCCCTCAATCAATCAATCAATCAATCAATCAAGACACTTACAGAGTGCGCTACATACCCGTGAGGGTCTCAAGGCGATGGGGGTAGGGCGGTGCTGCTACTGATCGAAGAGCCAGGTCTTGAGGAGCCTGCTGAAGGTCAGTAGGTCTTGAGTCTGTCGTAGGTTGGTGGGGAGGGTGTTCAAGGTCTTGGCGGCGAGGTGGGAGAAGGATCTGCCGCCGGTGGTCTTTCTTCGAATGCGTGGAACTGTGGTGAGGGCGATGCCGGCGGGGCGGAGATGGCGAGTGGGGGTGTAAAAGCTGTATCGTCTGTTGAGGTATGCTGGGCCGGTGTTATGGAGAGCTTTGTGTGCATGGATGAGGAGCTTGAAGGTTATCCTCCTGTCGTTCTCAGGTGGGGTGTGATGTGGCTGCGGCGGGGGATGTCGATGATCAGACGTGCTGATGAGTTCCGGATGCGTTGCAGTCGTCTCAGCAGTTTGGCCGATGTTCCTGCGTAGAGGGCGTTTCCGTAGTCCAATCTGCTGGTGACGAGGGCCTGGGAGACTCAAAGGCACTTTTTCCCCCACTCTGCCACCAAAGCTTGAAGAGGCTGGTGCCTCTGGCCCGGGATGTTCTCACACCCCTTAATGGACGCCTCGCAAAAAGAGATGGAAATCCTCTATTTACAGTGGTTTTCAGCTCTTTTTCAAAGCAAGGGTGCGATATCCACTCCTCGCCGGGGAACCGTGTGATAAGAGCTGATATCAAGGGCAGGGTCGGCTCTAGGTCAGTGCGACGGGTGCCACCATACTGGGTGCTCACTTCGGGTGGGGGCGCCTAACAATATGGTGTAAAAAGCATCTGTTGCTGCATTCTTTGCGTCCAGCAATTTTCAGCCAACAATAAAAATGCAAGAATAACTGGTGATTAACTGTTATGAAAGAGCTGCATGAAAACTGCAAGGTATAGGCTGAAGCTTTAAGCTTGTTCCCAAGCCTTTCATTATCCTAATGTTGCAAAATGTGTTTATTTGGGTAGAAATCAATTCTTATTATCAAAGTGAACCCCCAACTAAGGTGATCCATTTTCAATTCTGAGTTTGTGCTTCTCCAAACCAAGTACTCAAACTATACTGTCGACTACAACACCTTGTAGTCCTCTGTCCTATGTAACGTTTCCCCTGATTTACATATATATATTTGATTGCCTCTGGGTAATGTGTGTGATGTAAAGTGCTCTGATAATCTACACTGGTACGTGTGGTGCTATAAAACTAATAAATGCGTCTGAGAGAGTAGTTTTAGAGACTTGAGGGGCACTGTTAAAGGGTGGTGTTGAGGGAATCCGTGGCAGAGGTGGTCATGGGTGGGGTGGCGTCAACAAACATTGTTGCACCTGGCGCCACCAGCACTAAAGCCAGCCCCGGTGGTGAGGGTGGTAAATAGAAAGGTAACAAATGGGTAGAAGGGGACAAGCAAAGAAAGACACATAGGGATAGATTTGCAAGTAATCGGAAGGGAGGAAGGCAGGTTGAGGAGAGGGTGGAGAGCCACAGAAAGGGATGGAAGCGAAGGGAGAGAAAGAAATAAAGGAGACAAATAGCAGGAAAACATAAAGAGAAAGAAACACACAAAGAAAAAAACAAAACAAAATGTGATAAAAAAAGAAGGATGATCAATAAGCTGAGAAAGAAACAAAGCCGATAAAAGAAGCTGTGTATCAGAAATTCTACTGGGTGAGGAGCCAAGCTTGGGAGAGAGACCAGGTAAGACGCTACAGGTTTCATGCGGGCATATGGATGTATATGGCTGGTAATTCATTGCTATCCTTTTATTTATATGTTGTAGAATTAGGCAACAATGTAAGTCTGCGATAACTGAGCAAGCAAAGCCCTGTGCAGTGCACTCTATATACCTCAACCGCAGTCGTCTTCCGCAGCATTTTTACGTTTCTGTGAGGTGGGAACCTCGTGAACTTTGGGAAACACTCTCTGTATCTTGGGTGACTTGAACACAGCCTTCCTCATGAGACCCTCAAAGGGCACTCAGGTGGTAAATGTTTGCAGCTTTTTGAAAATGAATATTTTCTTGCCCCCACGTTTTGATTCAAATCCTATAGAACATCTCCAGCCTTGTGTATCTCTGTATTGCTCAGAATAGTCCCTGTCACATATCAATACATTTGAGGCTGTTCTTTTCCATGCACTGTATAGTGAGTGACAAAGCCACCCTGAATGATGCACACAATATAGCACCTATGTAAAGCTGTGAAAGTGTGTGAGGGCTTTGACTGCGACTATTACAAATGGCAGTTTTAATTTCAGCACCATTTTCATGACACACATTGCTCTTTTTTCCTGAAAACTCAGTGGTTTTAGCTGTGAAATATATAACGTAGTGCAATAAATAATGGTTTCGACAAATTAGCATTGAGGGTGAATCTTTCTTTCAAATAAAATTGGGGGTTGGCTGGATATATCATGCTCGCTGGGCCGTCAAGGTGGAGATAGTATGTAGTACCAGCTGGAACTCCTTCAACCCCTGTTTTTTGCTAGCTTGACAGTCACATTAAATCAGCTAGAGGCACTGCCCATAAAAATGCACAATTCCACAGCCATGACTTTTACCTCATAAATATGGATTTGCTGCACTTGCCACATAATCTGTCTACGCATAATTTAAAGATTTTAACAAAAAATGTTTCTAGATCAGATGGATAAACAGTTATTAAATTGACACACATGGGCCTAGCACTTTGCAAAAGGTAACAAATCATTTTTCAGCTGCTGACTTGTAATCAGGCATTTAACAAGGTTAGAATGTTGCTCGGATTCTGTGTCATGCCCGTGCGTGACAGGGCTGTTATGGATGTCCCGTCCATTATTCCCCTAATAATGAGACACCTGATTACTGCTCCCAGCCCCTGTCTGCAGAGTCAGGAGGGTTTATGAGTCACTGTAAAAAGACAACTCTTTAGCAGAACACGTGAGCGCGGTGGAGGCAGGGGCGGTACACTGCTGTTCACATTTGAAAACTCACGAAATACACTCAATAAAAGAGAGCGGTGTGCGGCCACCGGGAGAAAGGGGAAAGAACCAGAAACACCTGAAAAGTAAATAGACTCAGAGATATAAAAGGGCATATCCTTTAGTAGGATAACATTCAGTCAAATTATGTCAAGGCTATTGATTCCTCAGGAGCAGTACCCTCAATATGCCCACCTTCTGGCAGCACCAATTCTGTGCTCATTAGTAACAAGAAGGTCAGAGAGGCCAGACAGGGAGAAGGGTTTGGGGAGGGTACTTCAGGGAGGGTTACCTGTGGAGAAATATGGTTAAGTCACACAGTATAAGCAATCAATGAGGTCCAGTATCTGAATCATTCAAATACTTTGTGCATGTATCCAATATGTTTGCACACATTGTTACACTGCTCCTACTGGAACTTTATTATGGGAAAGTTCTAATCTCTTCTTACCATGTCTCACTCAGTAATGTGTTTCGCCCTTACGCACTTTGCAGCTAAGACCCCGCATACAATAACAATGCATAGCAAAGTGTTAATAGTCAAATGGTTTTCTTGATTAAGACAAGCCCTATAATTACATTCAATACTTTGCTCTGCCAGTTTTTTTTCTGCAAGATTGCTTTTACTGGACATGCATTAACATGCTGGATATCGCTAGCCAGTGCTAAAGTGCTTGCACTCTTTCCTTTAAACATGGTAAAATTGGCTTACATCGAATTGAAAAATTTAATTTACTTTTAAGTCTCTACAAATGTGGTTCTACATGTACCCATAGATTGCAAATTAAATGCTGCTATTGGGCCTGCAACACTTATTGTGCCACACACTTAAGTAGCCTATTTAAACATGTGTCAAGGCCAAGGCCTGCCATTGCAGTCCGCCTGTGCAGTTGTAAAACTGCCATTTTGACCTGGCAAAAGGAACCTTTTGCCAGACCTAAAAATATTCCCTTTTACTACAGATGTCACCATGATGTCACCACTAGCGCAAGCTCTTTTCATAAGGCAAGGTGCAGTATGCAGAGTGCAGTGTATTTAAATGGTTTGGCATATACTTTTAAGTTTTATATGTCCCGGAATAGGCGAGGCTCATCTGCTACCCTTGTTCTTTATGTGATTCTCGAATTTTTCACAATCCCATGAGTTGACTTTAGTAATGTACAGGTAACATTGATGGCAGCGCCCACACTCTGAAATGTGTTCCAGTGCCACTGACCTGGGTGCCTTTGTGTGAATTTTTCATGCTTTCTGGCCAGGGTGCCATGTGTGACATTTCCATGCTTACTGGGCTGGGTGCTTATGTGTGACATTTCCATGCTTTCTGGCCTGGTGTGACCAGGCCTGGGTGTGACATTTCCATAGTTTCTGGCCTCCGTGCTCTAGGTGCTAGTTATCAGATGCTTATGTGTGACATTTCCACAGTTTCTGGCCTCGGTGGCATGTGTGCTCGTGTCTATTTTTGATGCTCTCTGAAAGAATGTCTATGGGTATATTTGACCGGGTGGGCAACCTGGTGTTCTTTAAGGTCTTCATCTACTATTTACTGTGCTTTGAAAATTGATACAATTGAATATGTAATGAAAAATGTGCTATAAAATTCACAATTTTGGTCTGTCTTTTTCCACAATTGTCTAGGGAGGAAAACCCCCCATAACCTCTTTGTAGTGCTCACTCGCTCACTACGCGCCGGACGAGGGCTGGTCTGCCAAAATTTACCAGGACTGATTTCAGTTCCCAGTCCGGCCCTGGAAGCACTCCCATTAGTGTTAGCAACAGGTGCCAGCTTTTGGAGATGGGGAGTTATGCCGGGAGACCTGGAGATGCAGGGCAGTTGGTCCAAGGTGGGGTCCCTCAATTCGCACAGTTGGAGGGAACTGGCAGTGCAATTTAACTGGGAAACTGGTACTAGTAGAGATAGACAATCAAGCTGAAACATTGTATACATGGTACAAGGTCTCCAAGGTTAGCAGTATTAGCCAGCAACATTCTTTCTTGGGCAGAGAAGAAACATCTCTCAATTAACACAATGTACATTCCAGGAATGGTCAACTTACAGGTAGGCAGTCTGAATCAAAACATTTCTTCATTAATCCAATTCTATCTCAGCCTTCAGGCTGTCCAGTTAGAAAAGACCTATATGGCATTCCGACTCAATTTGCAACACCTGCCTATGCCTGCCTGCCTTGATTTTAAATAGAGAGGCTTTGCCGCACACATTGGGCGATGGTTGCTGTGTCCCTTTCTTGGCATCAGGAGTTGCTAAATGCATTCCCTCCATTTCCCTTCCTCCAAAGGGTGCTTCAAAGGATTCTGAGGGACTTATTGGGGGTTACCCTCATAACATCTTTTTTACTGAGAAGACTTTGGTTCCCCTTGTTGACCCAGTTAGCGACTCACCCCTCGCTTCCATTTGATGTAAGTCTGCTTCAGTTTTCAATCTTCACACCTACTCAGATACCTCAGGTTAGGCTGACAACCCAGAGGTTAAATGAGCTGAGTTGCAAAGTATGGGTTATTCGAGGGATGTAGCTTATGATATGAAGACTGTGAAAAAATGAACTATGTTTAAAGCTTATGTGTCACAGACATCTACTTGCAGGTAAATTTGGGGAAGGATATTTGCTGGGTAAACAGATGTAATACTGTCTTGCACACCTATCCGCCATCGTGACACATAGCAGTGACTAATGTATATCTATTTTTGACATCTTGTAGGTGATAGTGCATACGCTGTGAGGTCTTTCATCCACTCTCCATATCTGAATACTTATACACAAAAGGAGCAGCGATACAATGAGGCACCCATTGTGACATGCAATGTGATTGAGAGGACATTTGGTGTACTCAAATCAAGGTTTTGTGTCCTCCACAAAACCGGTGGGGCTTTTCAGTATAGGCCGGAGACTTACTGTAAAATTGTTGCAACATGTGCAATGTTGCACAACATAGCCACTAATAGGGGCATTCCCCTGGAAGAGTCTGATAGCGAGCCAGAACTAGACATACAGCCAAAACAACCACCCCAAGCAGCATGCGGTCCAAATGCAGCAGAGGGGAGATGGAGACGGGCAGAAATCATGCAACATTACTTTTAAGGTGTGTAATCACAAAATAACACAGTATTTGCTTAAAGGTTTAATGTGATAGTTGTGTGGTTGTGTTGATGCACACATACCATGTGCATGCAGACAAGTGCAGTGTGGATACAGACAATTAAATGTCATTGCCTTGGGACTGCAACTTCAGTGTGAACAAGTTACAAGTTTCTGGTTACGGCACCAGATTTGTACATGTTCACATGTCTATTTCTTGATGCCACGCACTCCTATGGCCCTCTCAGTAGGCTCAGCTACATCCATCATTGAGCCTTCTGTGCCGGTGTGACTCCTGGTACTGTGCCTCCTGGAATGTGCCACAGGTTCCAGTGGCTGGTGAGGCTAGATGCCTCCTCACAGTCCCTCCTGCATGCATGAGGTTTCCACTAGCTGCTGCTGTCTGGAGTCCTTCCACGGCAGTGGCGACCTGGACGAGTCCCCTGGCCACATCCCGCAGTAGTAGTTCAGCTCCACCTGCGTGCTGACAGCATGCCTGGAAAGCTGAGCTGTAGTAGTACTCAGCCTATTTATGGCCCTGGCCCTGGGGTAACTGTGCATGCGCCCTATTGAATTGTGATGTCTCCTGCCATTTGAGGCATGCTCAGCCTGGATGACCCTGCACATATCTTCTATGGCTGTTGAAACACGGTCAGGTTTTTCACAGTTTGCCCTGTGCCCTTCCACTACCGCAGTTGTTAACTCTCTCAGGCTGCCATCTATCCCTTACGACACTTGTAACCACTTTGCCAGGAAATATATTGAAAAACCCTCATAAACGCCGTGTATTCCGACTAGCGGTTTATCTGATTCTCCGCCCCACACTGGCGTTGTGGCAATAGTCATAGGGTTTGACAATTTATACCGTGCCGGCCTCGCCCGAGGCAAACTCTGGTGTATCGTGGCAGTATCCAGAGACAAGGTTTTACCCAACTGGTAAGTATACAAAAAAGTAAAAATAGTCTTCAATCTACAAACTGATCTTTATTCACGTAGTTGGACGGCTATGGTAAAATTAGTAAGTGGGTATGCTCTTAGGACTGGGTAAGGGGTCCCTCGCATATCACTTTAATGAGGTACGTCGACATGTTTCAGCTCACCGGCCCGTAGGTCTATGGAGCTTTCGTCAGGACAGAAAAAACAACAGATATACAAAAAGGGTTAAAAATACTCTCACTATTTGTGAAGTAGTTTGGTGATTTGAAAACTTAGTAGTCTTACCCACTCTGGTTCAGGCTATTCCACCTAAGAAAAAGAAACGAGGCAGTGTCTGGCTTAATGCTTTTTAGTGGTGAAAGCATATGCAATTTATATGCTGATAATGTGATCTCTATTTTCACATTTTTTTGGAAACACTCTTTTAAAAAAGATACTAATGACGAATTAAACAGGAAGACTAAATAGCGAAAAAGGTGCGGTCAGAATATTGCAATTATTCAGAAGTTAAGTTTTATAAAGAACTATCGTTATGGTCAAGTAGTGTGTGAATTTAGAGTCATAACTCCTTTACATAATATAATATAAGCGGAGGAGTTCTCAAGTAACAAAACAGAGCAGAAGTCATACCTTACTTGTGGGTAGAAATTGCGTAAACCTGTGAGGGGAAATACCAGCAATGATTTACAAGCAGGCGTCGGGGAGATAAGATGCAAATAGAAGTACCTCGTGTGAGGTCTTACCTTGAAGTTAAATCATTATGCTCCCTCAGAGGGTGTGGACAGTTAGTCCCAGGCTGTAAAAAGTATCTAGAATTAACAGGATTGCATATTCTTACCCAAAAGTTAAGGGCTTCAGTGACGGGCGAATACTCACCCGCGGTGGAAACTGGTTCCGCGTCTTGTGCTGGCGCTGCCCTCCGGACGCCGGAGCCACGTTTCCGGCGGGGATTTACTTAGATGTCATCGCTATAGAAAGAGGACTAGTTAGAATACGTAAAGCTCATAATTTCGGGCTATGAATTCCTCAGTTATTCAGGTCTAGACCTACAACTGTACAAGTCCGTAGTTCTAACAAGTCATTACATGAAATCAACACAATTATTTCAGTATTTAGATTTTGAAAAATGCACAATTAAAATTGCTCGATAAACAAATCCCATGATGATATAAATGGCACCTATTAATCTTGTCAAAGTGCCACTATTGATTTTTGATTCATACATAACTGGCAAAGGATTCCCCGTGTAGGTTATCGTGCAAAATGGTGCCATGAAATTTCATCATTGAGTCCCTGTTTATTTGTCTTAAGAAGGTCTACCCAGAGTTGTTCCCTCTCGTAAAGTACTTTCTCCACATTAGGGGTGTTTTCAGGCAATCTTTCAATGACAGTCCATTTAAGTTCATCAATACTATGTTTCAGCTCAACGAAGTGTGAACAAAGTTTCGTTGTGTTTTTTTGAAGGCGGATATTACTCTTGTGTTCTCCTATCCTTAGTTTAACCTTTCTGCACGTCATCCCAATGTACTTTTTTTCACAGGGGCAGGTTACCATGTAAATCACGTGGGATGAATTGCAGTTGCTGTGTTGTTTTTGAATCCAATTCAATGTGGGTGTCAGTTGCAAAGTTTTTGTTTTGGATGTAGATTTACAGGCCAAGCATGATCTGCAGGGATAATGTCCTGTCACTGGTGCCATTTGGACATCTCTTATTGTCTTTTCCAGTGTCAGTTGTTTTGGGCGAGTGTGGACCAAGAAGTCACGGAGGTTTTTGGTTTGTCTATTGGCAAAGCGTGGTTTAGGCCAATCATATTTTCCTGTGTTTAGGATATTCCAGTTCTTATTGATTAGTTTATTTATTTGATATGACAAAGGGCTGAAGGTTGTTACACAGGTCATAAGATCTGCTGTTGTTGTTTTTTCATAGGTGGTTAAGAGATTATCTCTCGGTTGGTTCATAGCCCTCTTGCGGCATTTGGATACAGTAGATGATTTGTATTCTCTTTTTACAAGTCTGTCACTGAGTTCTTTTGCTTGTATATGATAGTCGTTCGCCTGGCTACAATTCCTCTTGAGACGTAAGAACTGGCTATATGGCAAGTTATCTCTCAATGGTTGAGGATGGAAACTTTTATATGATAACAAACTGTTTTTTGCAGTAGGTTTTCTGAAAGTCTTTGTCTCAATGTTGTTATCTTTTATGTAGATAGTCAAATCCAAAAAATCGATACTTTCTTTGTCAGCTGCGTGAGTGAAATGAAGCCAGCGGTCTCGTGTGTTAAGCCACTCCATGAATTGGTTCAGATCTTGATCATTATGCCAGATTAATAGGACATCATCAATATAACGTTTCCAGTACAATATACTGGAAACGTAAGGGTTGTCTGATGTCAGGACGTTCTTTGTCTCAAAATTACTCACATAGAGTCCTGCCACCGAAGGAGCAAAGGCACTCCCCATGGAAGTGCCATGGCTTTGTAAAAACAGTCGGCCATCAAATTCAAAATAGTTCTCAGTCAGCGCCAGGCGGCAACATTCAAGAACAAAGTGTCTCGGTGTATTGAATTTCCAATCTTCCATGAAAAGAACGTCCTCTAGCATTTCTAGAGTCTCTTTTTGAGGTAGGCTAGTGTATAAAGATTCGACGTCCAGACCCACTAATAACATTGAAGTGGGGTCGAAAGTTTTGCCTTTCAAGTGGTTTAGTAAGTCTCTAGTGTCCTTCAGGTAAGCAGGCGTCTTTTGGACCAATGGTTGAAGGAATTGGTCAGCAAATTTTGAAAGTGGCTCTAATATAGAGCCTATGCCCGATACTATCGGGCGCCCTGGTGGCGGAACTTTGTTCTTATGTGTTTTAGGTAGGGAATAAAAGAAGGGTGTTTTGGGGTCAGTTGTTATGAGAAAATCTGCCTCTTTTTTGCTGATCCAAGCATGTGTCTCTGCCTCATGAACCATCATTGCAATCGTTGTTTTCAGTCTTGATGTAGGATCTGAATTGATTTTGGTGTAAAATTTCTTATCTGCCAGTAGTTTCAAGCAGATAAGAAATTTTACACCAAAATCAATTCAGATCCTACATCAAGACTGAAAACAACGATTGCAATGTTGCCGCCTGGCGCTGACTGAGAACTATTTTGAATTTGATGGCCAACTGAATTCCTGCACACTCGTGGCCCCCGCTAACGACCTTCTCCTTCCGTCATTCTACAAATTTTGCAGCAATCCTTGTGATTATATGCCTGCTTCCCCCCATTCTCATCCATTCTCCTTCACCTACAATGCTTTGCTGCACATCGGGTAAGCGCTATATTTATTTTTATTTATGCACAACCCTACTCCACTTCACTGGCATATTCCACTTTGGAAAAAAGGGGGTGGTGATGGACAGAGTATCTGAGTTAATCAGAACACTCCTACCCAGTCAACAGATCAGGGCTTGATCCATCACCATTTTTTAGCTCACTGCACCATCCCAGTTCAGAACCTGGCTATATGCAAATTAGTCTGTCCCTGGCCCAGTGCATCATGGGAACAGGGCAGACCAAACTACCAAGCCAATTCTTCACTGGAAAGGAAACAAGCTTCCGGTGACCGGTTTCTGGCATTACAGCCGTCTTCGGCCCGGCTTGCTTGAATCCTGATGGTGCAATGAGCAAGGGACTCATGTCTGAGCATACCCTTCCACACTCATGGTGGCCAAAATAATTTACAAAAAAGGGGGTGGTGATGGACAGAGTATCTGAGTTAATCAGTACACTCCTACCCAGTCAACAGATCAGGGCTTGATCCATCACCGTTTTTTAGCTCACTGCACCATCCCAGTTCAGAACCTGGCTATATGTAAATTAGTCTGTCCCTAGCCCAGTGCATCATGGGAACAGGGCAGACCAAACTACCAAGCCAATTCTTCACTGGAAAGGAAACAAGCTTCCGGGGACCGGTTTCTGGCATTACAGCCGTCTTCGGCCCGGCTTGCTTGAATCCTGATGGTGCAATGAGCAAGGGACTCATGTCTGAGCATACCCTTCCACACTCATGGTGGCCAAAATAATTTACAAAAAAGGGGGTGGTGATGGACAGAGTATCTGAGTTAATCAGAACACTCCTACCCAGTCAACAGATCAGGGCTTGATCCATCACCGTTTTTTAGCTCACTGCACCATCCCAGTTCAGAACCTGGCTATATGCAAATTAGTCTGTCCCTGGCCCAGTGCATCATGGGAACAGGGCAGACCAAACTACCAAGCCAATTCTTCACTGGAAAGGAAACAAGCTTCCGGGGACCGGTTTCTGGCATTACAGCCGTCTTCGGGCCGGCTTGCTTGAATCCTGATGCGTGGAAGGGTATACTCAGATGTGAGTCCCTTGCTCATTGCACCATCAGGATTCAAGCAGGCTGGGCCGACGACGGCTGAAATGAGAGAAACCGGTCCCCGGAAGCTTGTCTCCTTCCCAGTATAAGAATTGGCTTGGTAGTTTGGTTTGCCCTGTTCCCATCATGCACTGGGACAGGAACAGACTAACTTGCATGTAGCCAGGTTCTGAGCTGGGATGGTGCAGTGAGCTAAAAAACGGTGATGGATCAAGCCCTGATCTTTGGACTGGGTAAGAGTGGTCTGCTTAATTCAGACACTCTGTTCATCACCACCCCCTTTTCTGAATCATTTTGTCCACCATAAGCGTGGAAGGGTATACTCAGATGTGAGTCCCTTGCTCATTGCACCATCAGGATTCAAGCAAGCCGGGCCGACGACGGCTGAAATGCCAGAAACCGGTCCCCGGAAGCTTGTTTCCTTCCCAGTATAAGAATTGGCTTGGTAGTTTGGTTTGCCCTGTTCCCATCATGCACTGGGACAGGAACAGACTAATTTACATGTAGCCAGGTTCTGAGTTGGGATGGTGCAGTGAGCTAAAAAACGGTGATGGATCAAGCCCTGATCTTTGGACTGGGTAAGAGTGGTCTGCTTAATTCAGACACTCTGTTCATCAACACCCCCTTATCTGAATCATTTTGTCCACCATAAGCGTGGAAGGGTATACTCAGATGTGAGTCCCTTGCTCATTGCACCATCAGGATTCAAGCAAGCCGGGCCGACGACGGCTGAAATGCCAGAAACCGGTCCCCGGAAGCTTGTTTCCTTCCCAGTATAAGAATTGGCTTGGTAGTTTGGTTTGCCCTGTTCCCATCATGCACTGGGACAGGAAAAGACTAATTTGCATGTAGCCAGGTTCTGAGCTGGGATGGTGCAGTGAACTAAAAAACGGTGATGGATCAAGCCCTGATCTTTGGACTGGGTAAGAGTGGTCTGCTTAATTCAGACACTCTGTTCATCCCCACCCCCTTTTCTGAATCATTTTCCATTTTGGGCCTGAAACATTATTAGTGATCCTGGTAAGTGTTTTAGTCTCCTCACTCATTTAAACTGCGGTGTAAAAGTAACGCAGGATATTGGTATTGCGTAATAACGTAATCGCGGGATAAAAGTATACAGGATAATGACATATGCGGGATAAAAGTATGCGGGATCAAAGTACTCGTGATAAAAAATGCGGGATAAAGGCTGCAAACCATCCCACCCCTGTGTGTTGCCATTGTTTCCAGTTGGCCCTGCATAATCTGCATATTCCTTCCTTGCAGGCGCAGGACCCTCAGCATCTTGGCCTCAAGTCCACTGCAGGCAGGTGCACCATTGTCCTCAGCAGACGTCAGGATTGCCGTGGGCCTTTGCCTGCGGAAGTGCATGCAACGGCGCTGCACTGTTACCTCTGGTAGTGGTGGTGTATGGGCAGGCTGCTGGGTGTGAGCTCCAGTTTGGCTGTCCTCATCACTCTCCAAATCACTCAGTGGTTGGACTATTTTCCTGTGGCGAGTGGGAGCAGGTATGGGTGAGGATGCTGACAGTTCTTGTCCCTCATCAGGCTGTTCCATATGACCCTCAGACCCATGGACCTCAGTCATGTCACTGTCCTGTGCTGCATCTGTGATTAAAAACAGTGCAAGTTGAGTTACATTTCATTTGCACATGTTTGTAACATAGCGCCTGCAAAGGTTTTAAATTTACTTATGTAATGTACAAAGTCTACTGTAGTCACTTCCTTGCTGTACTCTGCTGCAGTAGAGCTGTGTTGGTCCCTCCATGCTTTGCCCTTACATTTGTCTGTATACAACTCCCACAAGACTCAAAAGAATGGAGGATCCCCTAGTGACGGATGTCAGGGAGGGGGAGTTAGAGTTGACAAACAAAAATCCCTGTGTTTAGAAGCAGCCTTAGGTTACTGAGGGAAATAATCCCTGAGGGGTTTCTATAGAGAATCTATTGAGGAGCGAAAACAACCGTGAGCCAAAGACAGTAAGCAACAGCATTCAACTGTAATCAAGTAATAAGCATAAACAAAGGGATAGAAATCAATTTCTGATTTATTTGGACCTCCCGAATGGGTTACAATCTAAAATAATTAAAAACAACTAAAAAAACCTTTTTATGAGAAGGTTGGAAATTCAAACTATTTGCACTATAAAAAACAATCAAGACAAATCAATATGCGAAAAAAAGTCAAGAACAATCAAGACAAATTGAAGTAAAAAAGAAGTCGACGCGGCGTTTCGGTGTCTTTCAATCTTTACACCTTCATCAGGACAAACATATATTTCAGAATATCTATAAGTTAAACAACAGAAGTTTAGTACCATTTCGTATCAACCATTTTCGTCACTACAGTTTGCTTACTCTTTTTTAAATAAACAGTAATACATCCCCTTAAGGCTCCCTCTCGGCGTTTATAGTATCCACCTCTTGCCTAAGCAGTTTCTCATACCCCACTTTTTGTTTAAACAATTGTTCACTTTGTTACTATTATTGAGCAAGATCTAATACCTGCAGTTTGATTACAGATTCAAGTCTAATCAATGTCTTCAGTTCTTTTACTCTCAGCGTAGACTGGCTTGTGATGATTGAGTCACACTGGGAAGCTATAGAGAGTATAAAATGATATATTATAGCTCCAGGCCCTGTAAGTGGCTAAATCTTAAATTATTTATCTCTGAGTGGCTCTTATTTTAATGAGCAGTTTACCTTTTGGTTATGCTTCAACGTTTTCGTATTGCACGGAGGAACCACCGTATAGTAGTAAGATCTCTCAAATCTGGAATTTGTATTGGATGTCCTGGTGGAGTAAATACATGCCTTCCCTTAGTTGCTGTTAGAATGTAAGGGCAATACAGGTGGGGAAGTATTTTTATAAGGCGAAACGATCAATGGGGGCAAGTACTAATAGTTTGTCCATAATATACTCACCAACTCAGAATTGGTTAGAGTTGCCGGTGTGCTCTTTGAATTATGCACCTCCACTCTGTGATTTCATTTATCAGGTCAGCGGTATCTATAAGGACAAGATTGATTTCGACCTGATCAAAATTCTATTAATTCTATACTTGTTTACTCAAATTTTTGATCTTCTCTGGGCTCTCCATTAGGATTTTTTGTACATTTCTTTTAGACTTTAGTGTTATCAAGAGACTTATATTTGCTTAACCCCTTGTCTAGTCAAATGAGGGATATTTCTCAAAATTACCCCAGATATGGTGTTTTGATAATAAAATTATACCGCCCAATTTGTTTCCTTCCTACTGATTAGCTGGATTTTCCTTGGCCAACCCCAGTTTTTTAGGACAACTCTTGAGTTTAAGGTAAACCCTACTAAGGGGTTAAGCTCCCCATAGCTTCTTGCACTTAGAATGGTCATAGTGACCCTCTACCATGCCGTCGTTAAGACAAGGCCTTCTCTATGTCCATACCTGTGGTTTCTTAGCCGGCCTCCCTGTTCCTCCGTGCGTTCGCCTTCGTGTAGATTCAAAGGGTGAAATGCACTCTCTGGCGCTGCGTTTTTATGCTGGCTCCGCTCGACTTCACCCGGAAGTTGAAGTCGGCCCTCTATGATGCGAGGCTGTATTGCGGCCAAAGTAATCAGTATCTTGGGAATTAATTAGTCTTTTACCGTTATGGCACTTCATACTTTTGTCATGTATTAGTAAGGACTTATTTTGGGCTCTTATTTATTACATTCGTGAGCCGTCATCCCGGAAGTACTTCTCGGGCGGCTTCGGCGGTGGTTTAATCATTCCGTTATCTACTGGATATACTCCATAACACACTTCTATCACGTATTCTCTAGGAGAGCTCCACTATTCCGCTATTCATTCGGTTGTTTTCCGAGTTTTGCGTAATTCACTCGAAAACTATCGCTGCCATCTTGGAATGGGAATGTAAAAAGAAAAAGCACTAAACAGTCACGTGGGTAGTCTTACGGCGACCTCGTAGGTAGTTTAATCCTATTGGATAGGGATACATTAGCGTGTTCCTCATCTGCCATGATAGTATATTTATATACATTTTCTCACATTACCCTAATATAATCAAACATTTGCATATCATCAATAGAAGGATGCATTGAATAGAAGAATTTTCTCATTTTAAAATACATAGTACTAATACAGAAAAATAATTTCAGTTTATAAATACTTTATATCTATGCAGTAAATATTTTTGATATTCATGCATGTATTACGTTACAATCCATTTTATGCATAGTATTCATTGTAATAATATAGTACAAAGCTTAATTATTTTTGACTCAATTTATACTTGGTACACATATATTATACAGCATAGTTGATCACATGAGTCGATTTATACGGATACAGACATATTTGCAAAAAGCCCTGCAATTTCCCATATTGTGTTCTCTGTCAGCCCATCCCTGTCTAATATATGGGTCTCTGAAGTGTTATAGAATAAGTCTCTCCCATTCTTCTCTATTGTTTATACCGGTTCTAAAGGTGTTAAATAAGGACATATAGAATTGTTCCCTTTTCTTTCTTTTAGTGGCGTTGTCACCACCTCTTATATTATGGGTGATGGCTTCCACCCCACACCATTTTAAATCATTGACACTGTGATTCTGGGTCAGCCAATGTTCCACTAGGGGGGCAGTTTGTTTCTTAGTGCGAATTGCGGATTTGTGTTCCGTTATTCGTGTTCTGATCTCCCTGGCTGTCTCTCCGATGTAAACTTTGTTACATGGACATCTGATCATATAGATCATGTTCTTGGTCCTGCAATTTATAAAACTTTTAACTTTATGATTTATGCCATTATGGGAGATAGTATTCCCTTTTATTTGGGATTCACAGTTGGAGCACATATTACAAGCAAAGTTGCCTGTTGGAAGGGGTGTTTTATGGATTGTTGTCTGGGTTTCCAATCTGTTCTCATTAAAGGTATGTACCAGACAGTTCTTAATAGTTTTGTTTCTGCGGAAGCTGAACATTGGTTTTGGAATTTTAACTCCCTGTCTGTCATTTAGGAGGGACCAGTTGCGGTTAATGATGTTCTTTATTTTATTACTGGCCACACTGTAGTTGGTCACAAAAATTAGTTGGTCTTTCATTTTGTCAGACCTCTGTTTATCTTTTTCAAACAGCGCTTCTCTGTTGTAATATCTTGCGCGTTTGTACGCCCTTTTAATTAAACCCCTGGGGTATCCTCGGTTTTTTAGTTTCTCTGATAGAGTTCTGGCATGTTTCTCGAAGTCCTTAATGTTGCTGCAATTACGTCTTATTCTTAAAAATTGTCCGAATGGTATGTTATCCTTTTGGCTCCTCGGATGATTGCTTTTGTAATGCAATAGGGTGTTTCTATCAGACGGTTTTGTGTATAGATCTACCCCTAGGACTTCGTTTTCTACTCTAATCTTGATATCGAGAAATTCAATGGTCTCTTTGTTGTAATTTGAGGTAAATCTCAGATTTTGATCGCCTAGGTTTAACCATGCTATAAATTCAATCAATGTCTCCTCCGTACCGCTCCAGATGAAAAAAACGTCGTCGATATATCGACATTGATTGAATTTATAGCATGGTTAAACCTAGGCGATCAAAATCTGAGATTTACCTCAAATTACAACAAAGAGACCATTGAATTTCTCGATATCAAGATTAGAGTAGAAAACGAAGTCCTAGGGGTAGATCTATACACAAAACCGTCTGATAGAAACACCCTATTGCATTACAAAAGCAATCATCCGAGGAGCCAAAAGGATAACATACCATTCAGACAATTTTTAAGAATAAGACGTAATTGCAGCAACATTAAGGACTTCGAGAAACATGCCAGCACTCTATCAGAGAAACTAAAAAACCGAGGATACCCCAGGGGTTTAATTAAAAGGGCGTACAAACGTGCAAGATATTACAACAGAGAAGCGCTGTTTGAAAAAGATAAACAGAGGTCTGACAAAATGAAAGACCAACTAATTTTTGTGAACAACTACAGTGTGGCCAGTAATAAAATAAAGAACATCATTAACCGCAACTGGTCCCTCCTAAATGACAGACAGGGAGTTAAAATTCCAAAACCAATGTTCAGCTTCCGCAGAAACAAAACTATTAAGAACTGTCTGGTACATACCTTTAATGAGAACAGATTGGAAACCCAGACAACAATCCATAAAACAGCCCTTCCAACAGGCAACTTTGCTTGTAATATGTGCTCCAACTGTGAATCCCAAATAAAAGGGAATACTATCTCCCATAATGGCATAAATCATAAAGTTAAAAGTTTTATAAATTGCAGGACCAAGAACATGATTTATATGATCAGATGTCCATGTAACAAAGTTTACATCGGAGAGACAGCCAGGGAGATCAGAACACGAATAACGGAACACAAATCCGCAATTCGCACTAAGAAACAAACTGCCCCCCTAGTGGAACATTGGCTGACCCAGAATCACAGTGTCAATGATTTAAAATGGTGTGGGGTGGAAGCCATCACCCATAATATAAGAGGTGGTGACAACGCCACTAAAAGAAAGAAAAGGGAACAATTCTATATGTCCTTATTTAACACCTTTAGAACCGGTCTAAACAATAGAGAAGAATGGGAGAGACTTATTCTATAACACTTCAGAGACCCATATATTAGACAGGGATGGGCTGACAGAGAACACAATATGGGAAATTGCAGGGCTTTTTGCAAATATGTCTGTATCCGTATAAATCGACTCATGTGATCAACTATGCTGTATAATATATGTGTACCAAGTATAAATTGAGTCAAAAATAATTAAGCTTTGTACTATATTATTACAATGAATACTATGCATAAAATGGATTGTAACGTAATACATGCATGAATATCAAATATATTTACTGCATAGATATAAAGTATTTATAAACTGAAATTATTTTTCTGTATTAGTACTATGTATTTTAAAATGAGAAAATTCTTCTATTCAATGCATCCTTCTATTGATGATATGCAAATGTTTGATTATATTAGGGTAATGTGAGAAAATGTATATAAATATACTATCATGGCAGATGAGGAACACGCTAATGTATCCCTATCCAATAGGATTAAACTACCTACGAGGTCGCCGTAAGACTACCCACGTGACTGTTTAGTCCTTTTTCTTTTTACATTCCCATTCCAAGATGGCCGCGATAGTTTTCGAGTGAATTACGCAAAACTCGGAAAACAACCGAATGAATAGCGGAATAGTGGAGCTCTCCTAGAGAATACGTGATAGAAGTGTGTTATGGAGTATATCCAGTAGATAACGGAATGATTAAACCACCGCCGAAGCCGCCCGAGAAGTACTTCCGGGATGACGGCTCACGAATGTAATAAATAAGAGCCCAAAATAAATCCTTACTAATACATGACAAAAGTATGAAGTGCCATAACGGTAAAAGACTAATTAATTCCCAAGATACTGATTACTTTGGCCGCAATACAGCCTCGCATCATAGAGGGCCGACTTCAACTTCCGGGTGAAGTCGAGCGGAGCCAGCATAAAAACGCAGCGCCAGAGAGTGCATTTCACCCTTTGAATCTACACGAAGGCGAACGCACGGAGGAACAGGGAGGCCGGCTAAGAAACCACAGGTATGTACATAGAGAAGGCCTTGTCTTAACGACGGCATGGTAGAGGGTCACTATGACCATTCTAAGTGCAAGAAGCTATGGGGAGCTTAACCCCTTAGTAGGGTTTACCTTAAACTCAAGAGTTGTCCTAAAAAACTGGGGTTGGCCAAGGAAAATCCAGCTAATCAGTAGGAAGGAAACAAATTGGGCGGTATAATTTTATTATCAAAACACCATATCTGGGGTAATTTTGAGAAATATCCCTCATTTGACTAGACAAGGGGTTAAGCAAATATAAGTCTCTTGATAACACTAAAGTCTAAAAGAAATGTACAAAAAATCCTAATGGAGAGCCCAGAGAAGATCAAAAGTTTGAGTAAACAAGTATAGAATTAATAGAATTTTGATCAGGTCGAAATCAATCTTGTCCTTATAGATACCGCTGACCTGATAAATGAAATCACAGAGTGGAGGTGCATAATTCAAAGAGCACACCGGCAACTCTAACCAATTCTGAGTTGGTGAGTATATTATGGACAAACTATTAGTACTTGCCCCCATTGATCGTTTCGCCTTATAAAAATACTTCCCCACCTGTATTGCCCTTACATTCTAACAGCAACTAAGGGAAGGCATGTATTTACTCCATCAGGACATCCAATACAAACTCCAGATTTGAGAGATCTTACTACTATACGGTGGTTCCTCCGTGCAATACGAAAACGTTGAAGCATAACCAAAAGGTAAACTGCTCATTAAAATAAGAGCCACTCAGAGATAAATAATTTAAGATTTAGCCACTTACAGGGCCTGGAGCTATAATATATCATTTTATACTCTCTATAGCTTCCCAGTGTGACTCAATCATCACAAGCCAGTCTACGCTGAGAGTAAAAGAACTGAAGACATTGATTAGACTTGAATCTGTAATCAAACTGCAGGTATTAGATCTTGCTCAATAATAGTAACAAAGTGAACAATTGTTTAAACAAAAAGTGGGGTATGAGAAACTGCTTAGGCAAGAGGTGGATACTATAAACGCCGAGAGGGAGCCTTAAGGGGATGTATTACTGTTTATATAAAAAAGAGTAAGCAAACTGTAGTGACGAAAATGGTTGATACGAAATGGTACTAAACTTCTGTTGTTTAACTTATAGATATTCTGAAATATATGTTTGTCCTGATGAAGGTGTAAAGATTGAAAGACACCGAAACGCCGCGTCGACTTCTTTTTTACTTCAATTTGTCTTGATTGTTCTTGACTTTTTTTCGCATATTGATTTGTCTTGATTGTTTTTTATAGTGCAAATAGTTTGAATTTCCAACCTTCTCATAAAAAGGTTTTTTTAGTTGTTTTTAATTATTTTAGATTGTAACCCATTCGGGAGGTCCAAATAAATCAGAAATTGATTTCTATCCCTTTGTTTATGCTTATTACTTGATTACAGTTGAATGCTGTTGCTTACTGTCTTTGGCTCACGGTTGTTTTCGCTCCTCAATAGATTCTCTATAGAAACCCCTCAGGGATTATTTCCCTCAGTAACCTAAGGCTGCTTCTAAACACAGGGATTTTTGTTTGTCAACTACAACTCCCACAATGCATTATGATGTTGCAAGAAAAAGGTGGACTGGACTCAGGTGCGCTACACTATGCAGGGTATGCATTTGGGGCAGTTTGAGTTACATTTGACATAAAAATATGTTTAGCTGTGCTCTTACCGACTACCTCTGGCTGCAGCGTGGATTTCACCATGTCCTCCACTGGGGTGTTTGCACGATTGGTAGATGGTCCACCTCCTGTTTTTTTGGCAGCGGCTAGCCTTTATGCCACACTCTCTTTAGCTCAGCTGCGCAGGTCGTACCATCTTTTCTGCAGGTTTGGGATATCATGCTGTGTTACCCTTACAGCATTGACCTTAGCTTGTATCCCAAGCCAAATCTTTCTCTTGACAAAGTCAGCAACACGCAGGGATAATTTCCCAAACAGTTTGTCATGGTTCAACACCATTCCTCAGTGAGTATTTCAAGTTCCTTCTCACTGAATGTTATCTTTCTCTTCCTGCCTTCTCCTTTTTGTGCTTTTGTCTGTGGCCATGGGGTTGTTTTGTCACAGCTTCTGCTCAAAACACAGTTTCTGTAGGGTGAGCTCCACCAGTCTTAGTCCTCCTCAGACTCTCCCTGTGTCCAGGTGTGTGGATTCAGTGAATCACTTCCTGATTGTGATGTTATCGCAATGCAGCAATATGGGTAATTAGCAATTATCGATTCTGTAATAGCGAATTCGCATTTACAGATTTGGTAAACAGCTAATCGCTAATATTATTAGCGATTTTTAACTAATCGTACATTTTTACAGATAATCATAAATTCATTTTTCGATGCATGTGGGCCTTGATTTCTTGCATCTCTGAGGAAATGGCTTTGCTCTTGGCAAAGTCATCTTCATTCAAGGCCAGGCAGCTTTGCCTTTGCGAAGGCGGGCTTGGACTTGGGCACTCCGCCATTATGACAGTCATGCCAGTACCCCGCACCCGGGGGAGGTGGGGGCCGCTGCGGCGCCCGACTTTCCTGGTCAGCCAATCAGATAGGCGGTGGGTGCGTGAGCTGGAAGCACTTGTTTGTGCTTCCGGTTTCACACGTCCATCCAACGTCGGGCAAGACCCTTTAAAGGCGTTGGGGAGCGGAGCAGGCATTCTCCTTTTGCTCCGCTCCCTAGCCATTTGACATCAAACGGGTCAGGGCCTCGGGAGGCCCTTCACAAATCTTTTCTTTTTTCTTTCTCCAGGTTTCTTCGAGATCGCAGCTGCAGGAAGAGCGTGTTTTTTCTATTAGTTTTTCCCCCCATGACGGTAGTCAACAAGGAGGCAGCTGTGAGTGGCGGAGTACCAGTTTAGCTGTTGCAGAGCCGAGTTCAGTTGTTTTGTGCAGCCGAGCGGAGGTCCTGTTACAAGGAACCAAGCAGTGGTATTTCTGCGTGTAACGGGGGAGCATGTCAGCTGTTGGTTAACTCTTTCGGAAGCAGGCTGCAGGTAGAGTGTAGTCGGGTTTGGCAGGCATTTGGAGGGCCTTACGGCTGCAGGCAATTGCAGGTCAGCTGTTTAAAGTGGAACGCATCAGCGGAGTGGAGCAGCACGTACAGTGCGTGCAGTGCGGTTGGGGCTTTTCTAGGCACTGGGGGCATTCTGGGCGATCTAATTGCGTATTATCTGCCGCAGCAGGGGATGAGCAGATCAGCCATTTTGCACGGGCAGCAGGCTGCGATGGGTCATTCGTTCTTTCAGGCAATGCGCATATGGTGAGTTTGACTAGTCAGCTGTTGGGCATAAAAGCCAGGGGCAGGAATAGCGCGGTGGGGCGCTTTAATATTGAGTGTCATATCTTGCAGGCGTATCATAATTTGAAGGCATTACAGGGAATTTCCATCCAAAGGAAGGATTAAATTGGAAGGAGTGTCCCCCTTCCCCCTTTTTCATTGTTTCCCCTGCAATTTTAAAGCAAAGCACAGCAGGTACGCACTGGTCGGGTGGAAAAATGCAACAGCAATTTGGAGGCATCCCTGGCAGCAAGTCGCTCAGGATCTTCTCATTTCAGGCAGCACTCCTGCATTTGCCATTGCTTCTGGGAGCCATGTGGGGTTGAGTTTACTCACCTGACCCACTAGACTTGCTGGTTACTGTGGCTCTGGTTGCGTGGGTGCGGTGGCCGGCTGGTGGGTGCTACTACTGCAAGGTAAGGGTTTGGGCAGTGGCTCAGACCTGGGCACCGGTGGCTGCAGTTTCTGTGTGGGTGTTTTTTCTAGTGCCCTCAGTAGTGGCCTGGTAATATAACTGAATTAAGGGAAAAAGTGGATGGGCCTGTAGGGGCAGAGGGTAGGCCCAGGGGACCTGGGGTAGCCCTTAAATCAACTTTTCGCTCAGTACCTAAGAGAAATAAACCCATAAAAGGGGGAAAGGGTGGGGCGCATACACCTATGGAAGGTGTTGACCAGGAAGGGACCCCAGCGCCAGCCCCTGCAGGGGTGATACCTCAGCCAATGGATCCCATAGCGATCCCACAGGCCATTGATGGTCCTAGTACGCCATCTCCCACACTTCCTACCGACAGGCAGCCAGGAATGTGTGGTAAATAAATAAATAATACCTCTCTTTTTGCATGTATAAATGAATAACAGATAGCTCAATAAATAAGAGTCAAGATTCGAGGTAGTAGGAGTTTTGCAGGTTTAATACAGCACAAGGACAGGAACAGGACAACCTGCACGGGAACAGAATGGTAAGCCCTGGCAGCGCTGCCAGGATCAGGATCGGGACAAGGGAAGGCGTAACTTTTTAATAACAGAACATGAGCATATATACATAACGCAAACACATAGCATTACATTGCAATGGGCGTAGCAGTGGGTGGAGCAGAAGGCGTGACGCGTAGCAGTCGCGAAAGATAAGGGTGAAAAGAGGTGTAACAGGGCGTATACATAGACATGTAATGCAAACGTAACAGAATATGTCATGAATGGGGCGGAAACCATGGAGGGGGCTACCTGAGGAGCCGGGACCTCTAACCTGATGGTGCGCGCAAACTGGCAATGACGTATCACTAGGAGAAGCTGGGGGCTATGAACTCTGTGCTAGGAGCAGAGACTGAAGTCTGGAGAGTCAGGGCGACATGTACCTAAACCCTATCTAGTATCTGATGTTTAGGGAACATGTTGATATAAACTAGAAGTCAGGAGGGGAAAAGCTAACAGACTCTAAGACTGGAGCATGCATTATTCTACATGTAGTACGTGATGAAGAATATTAAATGACCATTAATACAGTATTTCTCTAACATGGGGCCGTAAAGGCTAGACAATGACGGAAACTATTGATGCGATTCAGTAGCTTTAGGAATGCAGAGGAGGAGGGCTGTACTGATAACTCGAATCATAACATACTCTTGGCAGACTCAGAGGCAGAGCCAGGGTGAGCCGGGCACTGCGAGGCAGGAAGTAAGTGAAGGGTCGAGGATACAGGTGGGGGCTGTATCGCTCCTCAGCGAGGCTTCAGGAGACAGGAGACAGGAGCTGAATCTGGTGTCCAGGCCCTTCTGAGGCCTAGAAACGGGGACTTTACAATGGAATAACGTGCACACTGAGAAACGTGGCAACGTAGCTTTACATAGGCCTGATATTCGTAGTATTCACGAGAACTGGAAACTGACATACTAAAGGTTGACACAACTATAATTGCGTCTTTAATCGAACATGGGGAATAACATATGCATATTAATCATGCACATATAACATATGATGGAGGACTCGTAGGGACACAGAACATGGCAAAATTTACTTTTCCACATTCCCTCCTTGTCACTACGTTTCCTTCAGGAAACATCAATATTCATGATACCATCTATCATTTCATACAGTATCATTTGCTCGTCTCGAATTTTCTTGGAACGGGATTTAGAACGGGGCTTGGGACTAGGAATACAAGATGTAGCACAAATGCCGCAAATCGCAGGGCCACATTGTATACAGAGGCAGCAGCTAAATATGATCGCTACTGCAATACCTAGAAAGGACAAGACTTTCCATCCCCAGGCGGAAATTATATTCCAGAACCAACCGGACCATGTCCAGGTGCCTGGATTTTGGTGTAACAGATGGGCAATTTTATGAAGTCTGGTTATAGCTGAATAAACAGACGGCGCGTTATTTGGAATGAAAATGCAGCAACTAGATCCGATGACTCTACAGGCCCCGCCCCTATCGGCCAATATGACGTCAAGGACGAGACGATTCTGGAGCACGACAATTCTCATAAAGGATTGTTCTTCGGTTAAATTACTTAGAGCAGAAGTAGTCTCAATTACTACTGCTTCGAGTGTTCTGGTTAATCTACGTATCAGTTTACTATTCACGACTGTACCTAAATAAGGGAAGACACCTTTATTGATATCTATATATTGTTCTAGAGTAGTTTCAGTATAATCGACAATCGGGAGGTTTCTCTTGTGTCTAGTATATACTAGGTGGGAATTCCTATGGTAGTCGGGTGGGGCTAGAAAAACAGGTGGCAGTAGGAAGGCAATGTAACAGGTTCCCTCCCAATCGAGGGGCAGACGAACATATGCGGTTTGACCACAAATAAAATAAGAATGACGTGAAGCTTTGAAAATAGATTTCCCACTGTCACTATACTTGACAATAGTAGTACAATCGCTATGTCCTACGTGTACGGAACCATTATTTCGGACACATAATTCGCCTTTGACTGGTAGTACTGAAATTGCAGGTAAGTCTGGAGTAGTATCAGACTGAACATTCAGGACCATGAAATTCGAAGAATAATTACCTAAATTGTACACTTCATTTTCTAGATCTGACCCTGTTCTGTGGGGAAGACCTTGCTTGTCTGGAAAACATGTACTGTTAAGAAAAGACATATCTGTTGAGGATGACGTTAACGTGGACCATGCTCCACACGAACCATTATGTGAAAAAGGATAAGGAAAGAGTGGCAGAACTCCCTTCGGTGTCTGAAAAGGGGGGAGTCGACCACACACCCAACAATTAGTGGCATTGCTGGTCTGGTGTGAATAATGTAACATGCGGATGAAAGAATTATTTCGCATAGCGAGGCGGTAAGAGAGTTCATGAGGAGGCAGATCACTAAACGTATGCTCTACTGTAGCATTAGCAGACTTATTTACATGAGAAACTGGAAAATACAGGTAAAATGCATAACTGGTGCAGGAAATCATAATACTGAGAAATAATATGAAACATAGAAAAACGATACATCGGATTGAGTTTTGACTAACTCTCTCACTATGGGGGTCTATTTTATACATGTCAGAAACAGTCTAACCATTTCACCTAGGGGAGGACTTAGACAATCAAACTGGCTGACTTATTTTACTAGACCGGAGTTTCAACTTATACTCCTGTTGCGGAGTTTTCTCTAACGGGGAGGGTGCAGTATCATTGTTCTTTGCGGGACAGTCCTTGAGAATAGTACTATGGTAATCCTTCAAATCCTGGGAAATGTTCTTTGAGACGGGTTTCAGTCCATAAAATTTCTTTACGTGCGAAAGGTGCACCCAGCCTTTGCGACCCTCCAACTTCACGGCTGTACGGGTGGCGAGGAGGACCTGTCGGGGCTCCTTCCAGCGTGGCTCCAGCGGACTTGAGCGGTCAAAATTGCGAACCAAGACCATGGATCCTGGAACGATTTCATGCGGTGCCACCTCGGTATTGTCTGGAAATGCGGCGGCAACCTGTGAACGACAAGAGTTGAGGGCAGACATCAAGGAAGCTAGGTAATCTGTCAGCATATTACTTGAAACATCGGTAATACTTCGGGGTCTAGGAGTACCCCACATGTTAGGGGGGCGGCCGAAAACGACCTCATACGGGGACAGACCTGATCTGGAATGTGCGACCATGCGCATATAGAACAAAGCGACTGGCAGAGCTACTAGCCAGTCCACACCTTTCTCCTTACATACTTTGGCGATGCGGATTTTCAGGGTCTGGTTATGTCTCTCTACGAGACCTGCTGCTTCAGGATGGCGTACACAATGGAACTTCCACTGGTATCCTAACAAAAGGGAAACGTGCTTCATTAACTCTGAGGAGAATGGCTGGCCGTTATCAGAATATACGACCCTAGGGAGTCCATAACGGGGGAAGAACTCACGAACCAACTGCTTGGCAGTGGTCGTGGCTGTGTAATCTGGGACTGGATATGCTTCTGTCCACCTGGACAAAGCGCATACAACTACAAGGACATACTTGAAACCTCGACATCGCTCCATCTGGATATAATCCATCTGGAGGACTTCAAAAGGGTGGTCAGGAGGTTGGAATCCCCCTTGTTCCACCGGGACACTTTTACCTGGATTAAACTGACAACATATCATACAGGTACGGACTTTCTGCTTGGCTGCAGCTCGTAAATGCTTGTTGAACCAAATGTTCTGGATACTGTCTAACATAGCTTTTTCTCCTAAATGTGCTGGACTATGTGCGGTATTGATTATGACTTGAACCATAGAGTCGGGGAGAAACCATGTGGCTCTTCCCTTCGTCACCCATCCTTGATCTGTCTGGACCCCTCCTTGTTCGGACCATTTCTTGATTTCTTCGGGAGTAGCATGTAACTGGATATCTATGACATCTTGAGTAGGGTCCTTAACTGTCATACATGTAGTCGGATCTGGAGTGTGTGTCATGTTAACTGGAATGTCTGGAGTCTGTGCTGTAAGCTTGGCTGTGCGATCTGCTAGATCGTTACCCTGGGAAATAATGTCAGTAACTTTCGTATGTGCTTTGCACTTCATGATAGCGATAGATGTCGGTAAATGTATGGCATCTAACAGAGCTTGAATAAGGAGACCATGCTGAATCTTGGTTCCATGAGAAGTCATGAAACCTCTCTCCTGCCAGAGCACTCCAAAGTCGTGTACGACTCCAAATGCGTAGCGTGAATCTGTGTAAACATTAACTTTCCGGTTCTTAGCGTGTATACAGGCTTGTGTCAGAGCAACTAGCTCTGCTGCTTGAGCGGACAGGGTGTCAATACGGTGTGTCTTAATAACTTCAGTATCAGTAGTCACTGCATACGCGGCGACTAGTTCTCCTGTACTTGTTCTCATACATGAACCATCCACATAAAGTGTCAGGTCGGGATCTGGTAATGGAATATCTGTCAGATCTTGTCTTGGCTTTGTCGTGATGTTGACTACTTCCACACAGTCATGTGTGGCAGGATTCGAAGTAGCTGATGGTAACAGTGTAGCAGGATTGAGAACGTTGCAGCGTCTGATTTCTATATGTGGCTGGAACAGTGTCAATTCATAACCTGTTAAACGTGCAATTGTCAAGTGCTGAGTTTGTGTTCGGTTTAAAAGAACTTCCACGGAGTGTGGAACTTGTACTGTCAGGGAGTGTCCTAATACTATGGAATCACTTTGTCTGATAGCTAGTGCTGTGGCTGCAACTGACTTGAGGCACGCAGGCAGAGCCTGGGCTACAGGATCTAATGTGCTCGAAAAATAAGCACATGGCTTGTATTGTCCTGCTTGATCTTGTGTGAGAACAGATAATGCTGTACCTTCACGTTCTGTGACGAAAAGTGTAAAAGGCTTACTGTAGTTTGGTGTAGCTAGAACTGGAGCTTGGCATAAAGCTTTCTTTAACTCATTGAAGCTAAGTGTATGTTCAGATGTCCAAGGGAGGACAGTCGGTACGGCTGCCTCCTGTGTCGTTAACTGTATCAGTGGCTTGGTTAGAAATGCATACTGAGGAATCCATTGTCGGCAATAAGAAGTAAGGCCAATAAAAGCACGTACCTCCTTCTGGGTCTTGGGCTGAGGAAGACTCGCTATTAACTGGATACGGTCAGGTGTCAACTGCCTACCCCTCTTGGACAGTAAGTGTCCTAAGTAGACCACTTGCTGGACACAGAATTGAAGCTTCGAAGGGGACACCTTGTGCCCCATCTCGGCTAGGAAATACAGAACTGTAAGTGACGCACGTTCGCAGTCACGTTCAGAACGGGCTGTGATCAATAGATCATCGACATACTGGAGCAGGGCAGTGTCAGTTGGCATGTGAACATTATCAAGCTGTCTCTTAAGTGCTTGACTGTAAATACTAGGACTTTCTGTGAAACCTTGAGGAGCTCGTGTGAACATATAGCTCCTTCCATTTAAACAGAATCCGAAAAGAAACTGGCTGTCTGGATGAATGGGAACACTGAAAAACGCGTTCTTGAGGTCGATTACAGTAAAGAACGTGGCTTCGGAATCAATGGCTGTCAATAGGGAAGAGATATCTGGGACAACTGGGTACTGAGGAATAATACATTTATTAAGTTCTCGTAGGTCAATCACTAATCGATATACTGGGGGTGCATTTGGATCAGTACGTTTCATGACTGGAATGATCGGAGAATTGCATACATTGGAGTCAGTTTCTACAACCACTCCTTGAGCGATGAGCTCGTCAATAATTTTGGATAAGGCTGCTACAGCCTCAGGTGGCAATCTGTACTGTCTGATTCGTGGTAACACTACACTTGGCTTGAGAGTCACACGATGGGGTGTGATTTGCATGTACCCTACATCGGTTGGACCTTGCGCCCATAAATACTGCGGAACATTAGACAATCTGGGATCAAAATCTCGTAATACATAGTGACCCTTAAAGTCACGCAGGAACAGACGTATTCCCTCTGGGGAACAGCATATAACTGCACCTAACTCTTTCAGTGTTTTAATGCCTAATAGATTTTCTGGACATGACTTAGTAAGTAACAGATCAGTAGTGCGGGACAATGGACCTACTTCTAGAGTAACTGGCTTTGATATTTCATTTACTATGGGTTTTCCTGAAAATCCAAGGGAAACATTTCTTGAGCCTGAGAGCGGAGCCCCTGGAACTTCGGCATGGCTAATTGTGGTCCTACTTGCCCCTGTATCAATCAAAAACTTTCTGTCTTTCCCTAATACTTGACTGTGAACATAGGGACCTTCTTGATCTACAGGTATCTCGATGAGAGGCAAGCCTACCTCCCTCTCTAGGCTGTTTCATGAATACTGCTGGTACTCTGGATACTCGGACTGTGCATACTGGTACATCTGCTGTGTAACGTGCTGTGTTGCAGCGATGGGCTGCGGTGCTGTAACTGTCTGTGGTGCATTCTGTGGCTGAAGAGTCTGTGAAACTTGTTCTTGTCTAGGCGGACGTGGTCTTTCTTTAGTCTTACCAGTAGCTATGTTGTGTTTCAGAACTGCACACTCGTTTATAAAATGACCTGACTGTTTACAATAATTGCAGTTCCCTTTAACGGGAGCTGCAGGATGACTGGCTTGATTCGGACCCCTCTTCTGGCTGTCTTGTGGAACGGATTGTGCAACTAGTACTTTCATTTTCGTGTCTTTCATACGTTTTCTCTCGTGTTCTTGTTCTTCCCTGATTCTATTCTGGTGGTATTGGAGCATCTGTAGCATCTGGGACGGGGTATTAGCTTGCCAGGTACTTTCGACTTTCAAAACTCGATTTTTAATTTGTGGGCTTGAATTCTCGACTAATTTAGTAACAAAAAGATGAGGGTATGACTCACTACTTGTCTTGAGGCCACTGTTGATGCTAAAACATTTCTCAAATCTAGAATAAAAATCACTAATGTCTTCGTCTTGTTTCTGTTTACAGGCTGAGATTGCATACCAGTCTTCTTTTCTAGTTGTCAATAACCTGGGTAAAACTTGAATCAATAATTCTGGTAATTCTTTACATTTATCTCCAAGACCGGTACCTGGTACTCGTGCCTTGTCTTCAGCTTCTAGAACTGCCCAATCTATCTTTTTCTCTCCCACCTCCCATTCTTTTTCCTTGAGCTTTTCATATACCCCTGCGGGCAACAGAACCTTTAACATTTTAATTATATCTGGATACGTGTATTCTCCCATACGGAGCATGTCTTTTAATTCTCGATGGAACCCTGCTGGATCTTTATCATGACAGGGGATTAATTTTTTCATCTCTAAGAGTTCCATCTTTGTAATCGGAGTGTAAACAAACACTCGTTCTAGTTCGCCACCCGTTCCTCTAACTGGGTGGACTTCTCGTAACGGATTCTGTCTCTCCATGTAAAATGGTTTACTTTCTGGGGGTGAGACATGAACAAAATGCGGGTTCAAAAACGTTCTATATTTGTGACGCTGTTCTAGAATGACACTAATTAAATCGGTACCTAAACCTTTCCATCTATACTGGAGTAACTCGTTCAGGATATCATGTAACGGGCCTGGATCAGAGTGCTGACCCTCATACAATGTAATGAGGTGCTGAATCATATACATACCCGCCAGTCGTTGCTCGGCTGGGGGCATTTTCAGAAACATTTGTGCCACTATTTCGTCTGGAAAAGTGGTAGAATCAGTAATCCATCGGACTGCTGATCGGGCTAGTTCTTGTTCATGCATGGTACTTAACTCGCTATAACCGATTCGTGATTTCAGAATGTGATCGGTAGCTTGAAACACTTGTTCTAGAGAACCTTGTTCTGGTGCTGGATGATGGAAAGTTGACTTGTGTTCTAGGCGTAAATGGTGATCTGGGAATCTAGATTTTCCTACATACGCTATTCTGGCGGGATTCTCGTCGTCTACCTCTTCAGTATCAGAGTTACTTTCTTTCTCGCTTACTTGTGCTGCTTTACGTTGTTCGTGTAACTTTATTATTTCTTTACGGATTTTCTTGTACATACTCTCCATAGCACCGACGGTCTTGTGCTTACCCTCGGCTATATTATCACTCCACCTTGTCAGGATTCTCATTTCGGCTTGATCTTTAGACGGGTAATCTTGTTCTCTTATTAAACAATTAATCAAAAACTTTAGTATCATGAGCTGGATCTCGGCTTTCCTTTGAGACATGACTTCGCCAATGCTTTCTGGATCATCCCCTGTACGGATGAAACGATATATTCTGTCTAGATCTTCTTTCATATTCGGTAGGGTGACTAGATACTCGGCCACCTTTCTTACGCGGAATGAATATAAAACCATATTATCCTCGCCTGGGACTGGATCATAGCCGCATTCATTAAGGGCTTTTCTTATTTCTGCTACAGACTGATGTCTGGGCGTACGCTGTGACGCTTGTGCATGTAATTCGGCTGATGTTAAACGCTTATGTGGCGGCGGGGTCTGAGGCGGACCTCCTCCTGCGGCCCCTAAACTAGAATCGTCGACTGATCCTCTTCGTACTAGTGTGGCAGGAAATTGAAATGCGGGCTGAACTGGTATGGCGGGCTGGACCGGGGGGACCGTAACAGGTACTGCAAGGGGTACCCCGGTGTCTGGAGGAACGGGAAGTGCCTGATTTACAGGAACTGGCGGAGCGCGAACAGGATTTGCATATTCCGGGACTGTGTCGTCCAAATAGGACGAGATGAAAATATCAGCTGCGGTCGGTTTGTGACGTAACTTGGTCGGAACTAATGGTGGCGGAAAGTTACTGGATGCCTCCGGGGTCGCTTTTGGCAGGCCCTCGGCAAGAAGAGGATACATACCCTTAATAAGAGCATGCCTCTGTCTGTCTGACTGTTCGGTTTTAACTCGTTCACCAATCTCGATTAATTCCCTTTCTTGGGCTCGTTCCAAGGATTCTCTACTTAATTCTGACTTTCTGATTTCTTTTTCGGTTCTTCTATGAGATTCTTTGCGCCATAACTCGATGGCATCTTTCTGTGACTGTCTGGCTTTCTTTTTCCATAATGCTTCTTCTACTCTCATGATGCACTCGGCATCCCATGTACCCGATACGGGCCATCTATACTTTTCTTCTAACTGTTTGGTATACTCTACCCATAAATCTAGATATAATATGGCACTTATGCCATGCTTCTGATACATAAAATGACCTGGACTGTCCCTAGGCGGAACTGGAACTGCTGCTTCCAGCAGACCCTTTCTAGTTTTTAACTGACGTAACTTAGAAAACAAGGGCATGACTGGACTGTAATCTAGACACAATACAATACACAATGAACACGATACTTATTCCCCATTCATACCACGACATTAAAATACATGGAGAACATTTAAAATAACAGTTCGAACAGAATACTACCTGGAATACGGAACACAGAATACATGAATTTTCTCGAGAACAGAACTGACTAGAACAGAAACCAGATGCACTGCTGAAACAGTACGAAACTTACCGGTCTCATAAAGAGACACGTCAGGACCCGCATCCACCGAAGTGGACACTTCGTTTGTGGGTCTGTGTACCACCAACCCACGGACCAGAGTCAATTAAATTGACCCTGTCTAGATACTACCCCAGTAACGGTACTCACCGGGCAGCAAGAACGGAAGGCCTCGGACTGGACTGGACTGCTACGACGTCGGACGACGAACTTCGGACTTCAGTTACGGGTGGACCTCCGGATACCTCGGACCTTGGACTCTCGGCTTGGGCTCTGGTCGGGACTCGCCGCGTTCCTCCACCGCCTCGTCTGGATGCTGGACCGCCTCCTCCGTCTCCTCCGTGGGCCTGAGGGATACTTGAAGCAGAAATATCTGCACGTGCACGGTATGGTTCCGTCACGGCTGCAGAGGGTCAGGGGGCCGGCGTGGCTTCACCGGCGCGTGGGGAAAGGGCAAGTCCCTGTTCGGGCGCCATTATGTGGTAAATAAATAAATAATACCTCTCTTTTTGCATGTATAAATGAATAACAGATAGCTCAATAAATAAGAGTCAAGATTCGAGGTAGTAGGAGTTTTGCAGGTTTAATACAGCACAAGGACAGGAACAGGACAACCTGCACGGGAACAGAATGGTAAGCCCTGGCAGCGCTGCCAGGATCAGGATCGGGACAAGGGAAGGCGTAACTTTTTAATAACAGAACATGAGCATATATACATAACGCAAACACATAGCATTACATTGCAATGGGCGTAGCAGTGGGTGGAGCAGAAGGCGTGACGCGTAGCAGTCGCGAAAGATAAGGGTGAAAAGAGGTGTAACAGGGCGTATACATAGACATGTAATGCAAACGTAACAGAATATGTCATGAATGGGGCGGAAACCATGGAGGGGGCTACCTGAGGAGCCGGGACCTCTAACCTGATGGTGCGCGCAAACTGGCAATGACGTATCACTAGGAGAAGCTGGGGGCTATGAACTCTGTGCTAGGAGCAGAGACTGAAGTCTGGAGAGTCAGGGCGACATGTACCTAAACCCTATCTAGTATCTGATGTTTAGGGAACATGTTGATATAAACTAGAAGTCAGGAGGGGAAAAGCTAACAGACTCTAAGACTGGAGCATGCATTATTCTACATGTAGTACGTGATGAAGAATATTAAATGACCATTAATACAGTATTTCTCTAACATGGGGCCGTAAAGGCTAGACAATGACGGAAACTATTGATGCGATTCAGTAGCTTTAGGAATGCAGAGGAGGAGGGCTGTACTGATAACTCGAATCATAACATACTCTTGGCAGACTCAGAGGCAGAGCCAGGGTGAGCCGGGCACTGCGAGGCAGGAAGTAAGTGAAGGGTCGAGGATACAGGTGGGGGCTGTATCGCTCCTCAGCGAGGCTTCAGGAGACAGGAGACAGGAGCTGAATCTGGTGTCCAGGCCCTTCTGAGGCCTAGAAACGGGGACTTTACAATGGAATAACGTGCACACTGAGAAACGTGGCAACGTAGCTTTACATAGGCCTGATATTCGTAGTTTTCACGAGAACTGGAAACTGACATACTAAAGGTGGACACAACTATAATTGCGTCTTTAATCGAACATGGGGAATAACATATGCATATTAATCATGCACATATAACATATGATGGAGGACTCGTAGGGACACAGAACATGGCAAAATTTACTTTTCCACAAATGGGGGGCACACCACAGGCTCGACCTGTCCCTCTGACGGGGTGCCCAGCTGGGACACACCAGGCCAGCCCGATTTAGTATCCAATCTGGCAGCAGTTCTCCCCTGGTTGGAAAACGTAGGGAACTGGTCCCCAGCAGTGGGAATGTCAAGTAGCGGGGGGACGTGATGGAGAAGGCCAGACAGATAATGGCATAACTTGACAAGGTTAAACCTAAGGATGGGCCGGCAGTACCGGAGGGGGGCGCAGTGCCTAGGAGCACAGTGCCAGCAGGCATTGGTGGAGTTCTGCCACCAGGAATCACACCAGCAGATCCAGGAGCAGCAAAACCGGTGTAGTCAGCAGCATCAGGTATAACAAAGACCTTGTCACCCTTGGGTTTGGGTGAAATGTGTTAATCTAGGGAGAAATTGGAGCGACATTTGTCTCAAGAGACAAAGGAAAAAATTAAGAAGGGCACATACGTCAACATGTTTGCCATGTTACTAGATGAGGCAGAGAGGGAGGAAGCCAAAAAGAGCAAGGAGTGGGCTCTCCCTAGGGAATGGGCTAAAACGATATTAAAATACAGGGTCGAGGTGACTTTAGTAAACTGGATAAAAGGCTTCACAATTCATATGTCAATTATGTGTGAGCGTTTGCCAGGTTTGGGTTCAGAAATGGCTTGTTATCAAAACAGGATTACTTGCGCATGTGATAAATATGGGGAAAGTGGTTGGAAGGAGAATGACAAGGAATTTAGGAGAGCAAAGGTATTCGATCCAACCCTAGGCTGGAACCAAACAGACATGATCATACACTTAAATCATTTAAATCAACGGCTCCCTGACAACGCACTGGGACAGTCTCAGGACTCTTCTTGGGGCCTGTCCTTTCGTTCAGGCCCCCCGGGCAATTCTGGGGGCAGTGGAAGGAAGGGGGCCTGTTGGGATTTTAACAGACGCGCATGTTCAAGAGCAGCTGGAACATGTAAATTTAAACATGCCTGTTGATTCTGTGGCAATTCCTCACATCCTGAATCAAAATGTTTTAAGAAAACAAGAGATAAGGGGGGCAAGAAGCAGGACTGGGAGTGTGCCCCTCGTTAAGGCCAGATCCCTGATAAAAATAAGCGCCATAATACCTTAGTTAGATAGGTACAACTGCCCAGATGCTGCTAGAATCCTACGGGAAGACTTCATGGACGGTTTTCAGATTTTCGCACCTGTCTACACTGGGGGCCACACTGCCAAAACCAATAATTAGTCTGGGCTACCGAGGTGTTGTAGCTGCAAAAATTGAAAAGGAGGTTAAGCCGGGCAGAGTAGCAGGCCCGTTTGATGATGCCCCAATGGAAAACTTTCCTGCTCCCCACTAGGGGTGGTTACCAAAAAAGGGCACAGGGAATTCAGATTGATTCATAACCTATCGGCCCCCAGAGGACCGTCCCTGAACGATGCCATTGATGGTGACTTGTGCAGTGTTAAGTACTCTTCTTTTGATCAAGCAGTTGAGATGCTCAGGAGGTTGGGGCAGGGCGCATTGTTGGCAAAATCAGATATTTAGTCAGCTTTCCATTTGCTGCCTGTACACCCGCTGGACTTTCACCTGTTGGGTTTCCAATTCTGGGGGTAGTACTACGTAGCTAAGTGTATGCCTATGGGCTGGTCAGTTTCTTGTGCCTATTTTGAGAAATTCAGCTCTTTCTTGGAGTGGGTTTTCAGGCGAGCGACAGGGCACCATTTGGTATTAACAAAGGACATGAGTGGATACCCCCACAGATTAGCAAAAATCGACAGTAGCTCCAAAAATAAGAAGTAATCACCCACAGATCAGTTCACATATTGTTTATTTATTTATTTATTTATCATCATTAGTTTTTTTGGGAAAAAGATAGAATATAAAAAGTAGAAAAAATAAACATACATCCTACAAAACAATAATATGTAGACTACATCAATAATCATGAGACTGAAAGACAACCCACAAATTAATATGCAAGAGAAGAACACACTATATGGAAATCCAAATAATTAGCAACTAAATCAAACACATACACCATTGGCATAATCATGTACAGCTACAAAACACATAATACAATGCAAAACAATACACAATAGAAGAACAATACATACATCACATATAAAACGACAAGGATGAAAAGCGCTGACGCGCGTTTCGGAAAGTACCACTGCTTCAATATTCCTTCATCAGGGCGCAGCCTTCATAGTGTTTATTTTCAAAGTGGCCAGAAGGTAGCTAAAGTAATACAGAATATACATGTATAGTGTGTATGCAGAGCTGAACGAACTGTCTGTGGGGAGATCATTAAGAAAGTATTTACAAGGATAGGAACAACCAAGGCTAAAAATAGTCACACTGAGCAAGAGATTCAGTGCCACAGAGGTGTACATGAAGTTAAGAAAACTAATCCACAACAGCTGTGTGAAAAATATTCCAGAGCACCTAAGGGATACCCTGGAGAATCAACCTTATAGCCCAAAAGTGTGGAGAACGCACAAAGTGAGATATAAACAAAATATAAAAAGCACAACCTCAACAGTCAATATGGAATAACTATGAAGAAATATAAGCCCGGTCCGCACTGAACCAGACTTCAGGGATTAAGAATTCTAAAACAAAAAGACAAGTGGAATAAGGCACCATACTGCCAGTAATAGTAGGGCATACTAGTATCGCAAAAAGGTGGAAAAAGTTAAACACCTACATTGATTTAAACATCCACAGGGACTAAGAAGGACAGCAAATAATGCAGGTATTGAGGACCAAAAATTAAGTATGGGCGAAATTTGCGAATTCGTGGTACAGATTTTTTTTTGCGTGTTCGCTGGGTTTTTGGGGTATTCGCGGGCCGCTTGCAGCGCACCGACCGCGAAGTTACCCATGCGGTCGTACATGGGCGTGGCCATCTTGTGCGCGTTGCATATTTCCGTTCCGGGCGCTATTTGCAAGCTCGCGTTGTGTGCGGAGCGCTATAACGAGTTTGTGTGTTTTTGCGTGCTCGTGGGGGAAATATCGCGCAAACTTACCCACGCGGTCCTCAATGGGCGCGGCCATCTTGTTTTTCATTCATTGCTATGGTTCTGGGCATGGCTTTTCTATCCTCTTTCAATCTTTGCAATCCTTTGTTTCTTTGAACTTTTTTTGCTCTTTTTTGCTCATTATCTATCTCTCTATTTGTCTAGATCTATATTTTGTGTTTTTTTCAACTTTTTGTTACTTTAATAACTACTGTTTAGCTATCTCTTTAATTTATTGATTTTTCCCCCTATTATTTTCTTCTTTCGCCCAGGACCATGGCAAAGGGAGCTGGGAAAAGCAAGGGGAAGGGTCCCGCACCCCATACCCGGCTCCCATGCGGGTGATTGAGGGGGGAGGATGTAGTGGCCAGGGAGGTTTTCACCGGGATGGAGGTGGCCGCTCTTATATTTTTTGTTCTGCGCCACCTCCCTAAGACCGTGGCACCAGGGGGCAGGGCCGGTAAAGGGTATGGCCTCCGGGAGCTTCGCCAGAGGTGGGATAAGGTGTGCCGGGCCATGCGGAGGAAGTCGGGGTCCGGCGCACCTATGACCAAGCGACGCACCGGTGGGCTGACCTCCTGGACCGGGAGCAGGACCTGCTTCACATGCTAGGCGTGGAGATCCCTGTCCTTGGTGAGTAGCTATTTAATAACTACTTTGTTTTCTTCTGCTCTGTGTTATATTGCTAATGTATGTTTTTCCCGAAGAGCAAGAATGCTGCAGATTCGATTACATTGTAGGTAAAATAATGTTTAAATAGCTTTTGCGATTGCAGGTGCTCGCCTCCTCAGTCGCATTGCTACTATGCTTACTTGTTTGCAACTTTGTGCTCATTTGGCCTCAATATGTATGAGTGTAGTACTTTACAGAACTGCGTAATGCTAGAGAGACTAGAGACTCAAGTCTAGTCCTTCCTTTGTACTCCTGCTGCCACTAAGAAGAAGAGATAGTGATGGATTGATAGGTTGAGTATATTATGACTTGTTATTAGTAGTAGGAAATTTTTTAGTGATCTGCAATCATGATGACGGACTGTGTCTGTCATGTCGCGTGCTGCTGAGTGCTGGCAGTCATAGTAGAACCTTTTCGTTGTTGGTTTAGTTAGTGATTTACATGCCTTTCCAAGTAGACGGTCTGCGAATCCAGCAATACTGTACTAGTATCCTCCGAGTTGACTAGATCAGATAGGTGAATACATGTAGTGCAACTGTTGCTAATTTGTTTCCCCGAAATAATTTTAGATTGTGGTCAAAGAAATCTAATATTTAAAAAAAACAATCATCCATGTTTGTGTTTATTTCATGATCATCAGAACCTCCCAGGGGCAAGAAGGCAGCAACACCCCAGACTCCGGCGGAACAGAGTGGGCAGGAACGGTCCTCTGCAGGCTCTTCTGCTGGACCAAGTAAGTTGTTCTGTTGTTAATATAATTATACTTCCCTAGCTTTTATAGCTCCTATTCATTCCAAACTGTTTCCTAATTCTATTTTTTTACAAAATAGTCTTTGATCTTCTTGTAAACTGTTTCTACATTCTTATCCTGCCTCTCTACCATCACTCTCTGTGCTACTACTATTTACTATTATTATGAGTCGGTCTGTGTAGGTAGCTAAGCTTGCCCAGTCGGCAAACGGTGTTAAACAAAACTCTGATCCAGCAATAGCTCTAGAGGCACTCAGTGCAGTCCTCTGGGTTGCCCTTGCTGTCTATTCCAGTCTTCATAATGTTAGTGCTTTGACAATTTCCAACAACAAAATGTCAATGTCCACCAAGAATAAGCTTAGTACTTGGCTTTTTGATTTGATAGTAGCACATACCATTCCGCTAGTGTTTCAGGGACTATTCTGCACATACAGAAGTATGGACAAGAGAAATAGGACATTGTTGCTGATAGGTGCAGTTCGACTTTCCACATACCTCAGTCAGAAGTAACTGTTCGCGACTCGGGAGCCCTCACCTTGTTGGAACTTCAAGTCCTCCTGGTGGTGATAAGGAGTAGTTGGTTCTGTCTGTAATTATAAAAATATTGCACGTTAAAGAGCAAGCATTCATCAGTTGTGCCAAAAAGAGTTGCATGTTATAGCTAAGCATATAAGTTAACACCCTCCCCAAAACCGTGACTTCTTTTCAGTCCCAATAATTAAAAATTGTTTAAAATTTTCTCTTCCATTACGAGACGAAATAGGGGGTGGTGTATGGCATCTAAAAATATGACTTGTATTTTCTAGGCGTCACAACATCGGTTGCGGCACTAGTTCCCACCACCAGTGCCGGGGCCAGCAGTGCGGAGGGGTCCACTCCAGGGGCGGATGCGGCGGCGCCACAAGTCCACCAGGAGGAGCTGAGGGGGATGGCTCAGCAGCGGCGGACGATGGTAAGTTATTATTATACTCCTTATGATGTACTGTACAGTAGACAGTACACTACTACAAGTACACTGTACTGTTAAGAACAGTTACTGATTTAGAACTACATTTTAGCCAATCACGGAGAAGACAGTCACCCTTGACTTAGCAATAGCATTAGCGGCGGTAGTTCTCGAGTAAGCAATGGCCCCCTCTATTTGACTTCAAATTAGCTGGGAAACTTTTATCGTGAAGCCAAGTCATATCAGATGAACTTGAGGGATGTGATGAACGAAAAGGGAAAGAACTTAGGGTCAATGGAAGGACGAGCGAGTCGTAACATTTATGACTGTAAAGAATGATACGTGTTTTTGAATGCAGGCAGAGGAGGCTGAAAGGAAGGATTCAGATGCATGGCTGCCTGAAGCAAGGATGGTTGGAGGAGAAAGAAAAAATGACTGTCTGTGTGGGTGAATCAGAAAATTCATGTGTGGTGTGCATTGCAATAGATCATTTGGGTGAAACTCAAATGCAAGTCAAGACGGTGGTTTACCAAATAAAATGAAAAGGGTGTTATTTGGTTGTTGAGAAAAAGTAAAGTTGTTACACTTGAGACATTAAGAAGAATGATAGACGTTTACTTTGGAAGCCTGGGTGGTATCTTCTTCCTCATACATAGCAGAGGTGTATGTGGAGCAGACTCTCAGTGCATGAAGAGTGTGACTTTGTTCGAACAGCATGTCCGTGCCTGAGTAGCAAAGCAGAGGAAATCCAAATACTACAAGTTGTGATTGTTCAGAAACTCTCCCTTGCCTAAAGTAACAGTACAGTAGTTTAATTTGCAAGCACAGCATATATTGTGTATGTATTGTATAGTTGACAATTTTATCAAGTCCAGTCCCTTCCTCCGGCAATTATGGTTACCACACTCACTCCCTATGTTCATAATTTTCTTTCTGCTGTGTTAATCATGGGTGGACTATCGCTGTTGTTCACTCAATCTGTCACAACAAAGCACCAAAAGTCATCCATCATATAAGCAAAGAGATCATGTGAACGGCTGGATACATGATCAGAAATGAATACTCTTCATTTTCCTTTTGTAGTCCTGAAGGCCCAGGGGGGGCATTGTGAAATATAAATTACATTGAGCAGTAGCCCTTGGTGTAACCGAGTTTGACCAGTGCCACCCCTATACAAAAGTAAGAGCTTCCCTATCCCCACCTGCATGTACTGCTTAAAGTAATGCATGCAAGTCTGCGTCATCATGGCTTGTGTCTCTTTTTCTTGGGTGCAAGCTGACTGAGCCTCCCAGGGGCAAGAAGACAGCAACACCCCAGACTCCGGCGGAACAGAGTGTTCACGTACAAGTAATTTCTTTCGCAAAACTAGAGAAAAAAAGAAAAATACTGGTGTACTCTCTGACTCTCTGACTATGTATTGAGTCCATAGTGCTGCCTGGTAGTAGAATTCCTGAAACTCCCACTGTTACAGGCCTACAAAGACGGTGGAAAAATGCATGCCAAAATGTTATACTGTGCTTGCAAATTGCTTGTGTTACTGTGAGACAACTTTCTGTTGAATTATTTTGTGTTATTGTTAAAGAGTATTGGTTACATTATTTCTCTTTCTTTCTTCATATAGATGCTCCCAAAAAGCTCACCAGACAGGAGATGGCTGTCCGGGCCGGGCCCGGAAGCTGGAGGACATTTGTGTGGAATATCTCTGGCTGTGGGCTCGGGAATTGGAGGAGGGGGCGTCAACATCAACAACCTCCTCCAGCACTGCCTCCGTATCCACCAGCCAGCAGCCTCCAGCACGGCGCCGTGCTCGGACAGCCTCCCGCCGCTGCTCAGCTGCAAAAACACCAGCAGCTGGCCCCCCCAGAGCCTGGATGGCACGCATGCGCCGCCTACGCCTAAGAGTAGACTACCTGGAGCGCAAGGTGGACAATCTTGAGAAACAGCTCCGGGACCTCGGCAAGGAAGTGACTGTGTCCCTTGCCCCTTTTTTAAAGACTGTTGGGGGGGTGGGAATCGGGAGTTGGTGATTATTTGGGACTTTTCAAAGGACTATTTGAAATGGACAATTGTTTGGGTTAGGGAGGGGTGGGACTAGTTTATATTTGTAAGGGTAAATATTTAATTATTTATTTTACATACTTCAACATAGTGGACGCGTTGATGTTATTTTGTGGGGTGGTGGGCGGGGGTTACGGCACGTTTGGTTTCCTCAAACTTACCAGCATGAATTATCTAAAATGTCCAAAAATTTTCAAAAGTGCCACTAACAGAGTTAGTGAATTCAATTGGCCTACTAGTACTTTACTAGTACTACTGTCAGTCTCTCCTCCGAGTCCTAGCCCATTATTCCACCTCCCCAAAATGCTTATCTTACCTGTGATTCGTATTTGAGAATAGAGCTAGGCACAGCGCTGGCTGCATGGCAAATGGCGATTACGCCATCCCAGACCGAAATTCCGTTGTTGTGGTGTTAGTAGGAGTGGAACCACACTAGCAGTAGCAGCATATGAAACACAAAGTAAAAAAATGAGACATTGAGTGGCCTGAGAGGAGTATTAGAAGGAACAGTAGCCAAAGCAATGCTGAAGATAAGTATGGGGAAAAAAGAATTGAATGGATGATTATGGCTACAACAAGAACAGTGACACAGCAGCGTAACAACAAGTCTTCTTGACATGTAGGAGGATGATGTTGACGATGGATCCAATCGATGGTGGGCATGAAATTCAGAATTTATTTTAAAATACTCATTGTTGTTTTTTTAACCAGAATTACAATATCCTAGGATTCATCTAGCTGCCTTAAAATTGATTTGAGGAGGTTGCTTGCACCTTATCCTCCCCAGCAAGTGTGTGGAATTATTGTTGTAATTTATTCACACCTCAATGAAAACCACACAGCCCGGGGGAAGAGGGTTAGGGTTTGAAACTTGGATGGGAAAGGGGTTTGTGGGGAAAGTTTTGTGGAGAGAGGAAAAAAACACAGCATGGACAAACAACAAATGAAGATAAACAAATCTTTGGATACAAAGCTATCTATAAATCTTTTAAGGGACATAAAGGAAGTGCATGCACTACTGCATGCATGAAGTTGTTTGCTAAATGGATAGGTTACTGAAAAGTAAGTAGTACTTTCTACAATGTACTAACTATGAAGAAACAATGTGACAGTACAGGGCTGCAGTAATTATGCAATTTCACTTGCCTATCTGCCCTCTGAGAGAAGAACCACTTAGTACATTAAATTAGTTTGAAAAATAGCAAAGAAAAAGTATACAATGGCTGGAGGGATGAATTGAAGCAGAGAGCAAACAAATGCACAGAGTCACACTCATAGAAGTTCACAGCAATAACATTACTTAAAAGATAAGTAGAAATTAAGATGGATACTGTAACTGTATGTTGTTGTAGCTGTCCTGTTGAATTTGGGAAGTTGCATGCATCCAGCCATTCCTCTTTTTCGTGGTACTCCTCCATTCCATCTGACGCTCCGTCGATCAATGTTGGGGACCACAAGACACCTTGTCTACTGCCTGCCTGGTGGATGCTGAATTGCGGCTCACTAATGGTAAGACCGGGTTCATCCTTTTTCCCATTGCACAGGGTAAAATCCGACCTGTAATTGTTGATGGAAAAACAGGAAGTGATATTAAAACACCACAGAGAAAAAATATAAGGTACGCTGTGTAGTGCAAAAATAACACTTTCAGTTTCAGAGTCGACAGTATTACAATACATACACGCATCATTTCGAAAGTGCGTACTCTGAGTCTCCTTTTCAAGGATAAATAAGTGTGGGCAAAATTTGTGGATCTTTCCCCTCAAGCTAGGTGTGAAGTGTAAACTGCGATTTTAGAACAAAATTAGACCTTCCCAGCAGTGCTCCCAGACCGCTCGACCCAGCCCCAAAAATGTAGAACCCCCCCAAACAGCCCCCCAAAAACACGCAAGTGAGCTAAAAAAGAAAAACTTTTTCAGCATGGATTTTCTCCAAACCACTTGCATCAATTATTAGACCTTCCCAGCAGTGCCCCCAGACCCCTCAACCCACCCCCAAAAAAGTAGAACACCCCATAACAGGCCAAAAGCAAAAATTGAAAATGCCACACTTAGAAAATCTACAGAGGCCTACCTGAAAATCGCTCCAAACGCGCTCTGCAGCTAGGCACTAACCCCCCTTTTCCACCATGGATTTTCTTCAAACCACTTGCAATCAAAGTTAGACCTTCCCAGCAGTGCTCCCAGACCCCTCGACCCAGCCCCAAACATGTAGAACCCCCACAAACAGCCCCCCAAAAACATGCAACACTGCTAGGCCTCAGTTTAAAATGTGCCAAAACGCAGTCTGCAACTAGGCCCAAACCCCCCTTTTCCAACATGGATTTTCTTAAAACCACTTGCAATCAAAATTAGACCTTCCCAGCAGTGCTCCCAGACCCCTTAAACCACCCCCAAACATCTAGAACCCCCACAAGCAGCCCCCCAAAAACATGCAATATTGCTGTCCTCAAAACATGGGATATTGCAAATCGCGCCTTGACAAAAAAGTGCTGTTTTCAGCACTTCCACTACTTCGATCCTCTTGAAACTTACCAGGACACTTGTTCCAGTGATTCCCAAGAATCTCAGCAAGGCAGAACAAAATCGATCCACTGTAAGGTGTACGACTAGTTCACCCAAAAACACGCGCCCGCAAAACACCAAAAAAGGCCACAATTCGACCAATTCTGAAAAAACGCCAAACCCCCTAAAACCTTGCCAACATCATTATGAACGAGCCTGCATCGGGCCCTGAGCCCTAGACTCCAGGAACTCTACCAAATTATTAATTAAACCCAAAAACCCTAGTAAACCGCACTGAACCCCAAACCCTAGATATGCTTTGTCTGTCTGTGTCAAAGAGCCTAGGTATGCTACACCAGGTTGCTTCACTCAGTGGTGCCTGCCTTGACCATCTGCATGGCCCTGCCGCAAGCATGGGCCAAAAACAAAAATCCATTCCGCTCACGAAATTTACTGTTTTTCGGCAGCAAATTCACAATCCGAGAATCTTGCGAAATTGCCGAAAATTGGCAAACTCTTGAGCGTAACAGATTTTTGGCCCATGCTTGCGGCAGTGCCATGCAGACGGTCAAGGCAGGCACCACTGAGTGAAGCAACCTGAAGTAGCATACCTAGGCTCTTTGACACAGACAGACAAAGCATATCTAATTGTATGCAGCAAGCCACATAGCCCCAATTTTACATGAACTGCTGTACTCTGTAATCTGCCTGGCATAACAACACTACACTGCCTCGACCACTCCATACCACGACTAAACAGACATGCAGTTCTGCTGTAGTAGTTGTTGTAAACTGGTTTACCTGTTTGACACTCACAAATTGGCCATAGGTCTTCCCTACACCTACGCTGATTATCCATCCATCCCAGTGAGTGACTGTAAAGAAAAAAGATATAATATTTAATCAATCATCATGGTATATTGGCAAACAGTAAGTCCAAGGACATTTTGCATATTGGAAAATGCAACGTAGTGGCCCCTGCAGTTGAAGTACAATTTGAATTAAACAAGGTAAAAAAAAGCAGAGTAGACTTGAGTTACATTTAGTGTGTAAAAGATTAAATAATAACAGAAGACATATGATTAATTTCATGCACAACAAACAAACAGCAATTGCTTTAATCAGAGCCAGACAGCCATTGATGTCCACTGCATGCCATCTTCTTCTCATTATTCATTGCCTGTTCCACTTTTTGTCTGCATCTTCTTCTGAAAGTGCCGGGACCACAGGGCAGCCTCTCCTGTCAATCAATTTCAGAAGTAACTCTCAGCAATCAGCAAGCATGTAGTCAGTAATTCCAGTCCCACTTGAGGGGACTCGTCTACGAGTACGAAGACAACGTTTCTTTTCTTTATTCTGCGTAATCCAGCCATTTGCCTTGAGGGAAATGGATAGGGGGAGTCTGGAGGAGGAGGATAGAGGAGCATGATTGAGTTGTGAACTTGTGAACCTCAGGAATGCAGACTGCGGCACCTTCAAATCAATAAGGAAAGAAGATGAAGACAGTGCTGCAGATGGACTTGTTGTGATTAGGTGATTAGAGTTTTGTTGTGGTAAAAGTTGCAAAACAAAGAAAGACACACAGGAATAAAATTGAATAAGGACAAAAAAAGGAAGTCATTTTCAGGCCTCGGTGTCAGGGAAGTAGAGCTCATCCTCAAACTCTATGAATTGAGACGGGAGTATGTCAGCTAACAGAGAAGAACTTCCGTCACCTAAGTTGTGTCCTCTTCTTCCTGCGTGCATTCACATATTTTGTAATCTGGTGGTATGAAGTGCTGATTCATCTTGATCAGTGTTAACCTCTCCACATTTTTGGGTGAGAGGCGGGTCCTTTTTGAAGTTACAATGGCACCAGCAGCATTGAAAACACGTTCAGAAGACACGCTTGGGAGTGGGCAAGACAAATAATTTAGAGCCAGGTTGGTGATCAGTCGCCGATGAGGCCTTTTCCGATACCAATACAGCAATGGGTTCTGATTAACAAAGACCTCTGTTGGGTAATCCTGATAGGCCTGCACCATTGACTGAAGGTTCTCCAGGGTTGCTCCACTTTGCGTACCATCTGTGGCCTTTGCATCACTGGAACGACCAAACCCTTGATGAGTTAGCCAATCCGCTTCCGACAATATTATGGCTGGGCCTGGTGCAGGTGAGGATGATGATACGGTTGCTGGTGTTGTTAACGGCTGTGAGGGAAAGTGACTCCCTTCGGCCACAGATTCAGAAGTGGAACTTGACGCTGGATGGCCTGCTGACTCAGTTGTAATTCTGCCGGCTGCTTCAATTTTCTGCCGCTCTTTTTCGAACCGAGTGGCTGACACAGCAAGCCAATGTTTGTACTTTGAAACACCTGCTTCATCAAAAGGAATGAATGCTTTGCTGGCCACTGCCTTTTTGTACCGTGGATCCAGAATAGTGGCACAAATGTAATGTTGTTCTGTATGTATGTTTTTAAGCTTTTCATTGGCAACTAGGCGGCTTAATAACCTCTCCGCCAACTGATATGCGTCTTGCTTTTCAGTATCATCTCGGAACGTTGAAGACACCGCCTTCAGTTGTTGCTCTAGCATGCGCAACAATGGGATAGCTTTGCCCAAAGAACAGTCCTCCCTGCTGACTTCACGCATGAAGACCTCAAAAGGACGAAGCATGTCTGTCAGGCTTGCAACTAGCTTCCATTCCTCCAACTCTAGCCTCATGTCTTTCATAGTAGAACCCAGTTTATAGACATACTCATTTATTATCCCCCACTGCTCAGACAGACGCTCAAGCATGTAAAAGGTTGAGTTCCACCGTGTTGCCACCTCCTGGATGAGTCCTTTGACTGGCAGTCTACGTTCATGTTGAATGCTCCTCAGCTGCTTCCGGGCCTTAAAAGAATGGCTGAAATGTGTGCAGATTCTTTGGCAGGTGGTCAGTAACTCGCTGACTGTGTTTTCTTTTTTGAAGAAATCTTGCACCACGATGTTAATACTGTGCGCCAAACACGGCACTCTGAAGTAGTTACCATCCTGCATGGCCTTAACTATATTACTGCCATTATCCGTGGAAACATAACCAATCCTGCGATTTCTTGGTTCCAGCCATTCATAGACCTTCCTATCAAACTCCTCCAAAAGGTTAGGTGCAGTGTGAGTTTTCTCCATGGCAAACATGGCTACTGTTACATGTTTCCGAGTAGCTTGAAAAACTGTGTCCGTGTCAACACCTGCTTTTAACTTGTCTTTAACCCCTGCAAAAGAGACCCAGTGTGCAGTGATGCACATGTAATCAAGGGCTTGGCAACTGGTCCACATGTCTGTTGTCAGGTGGATAGTGTGAACAGCACTCTTCTGAATAGCTGCGCCAATCACCTCCAGCACATCTTGATGTAGTGCTGGAACAGCAACCCTGGGAAAATAGGACCAGCTGGGAACCTTCCATTTAGGGCAGACTGTTGCCACAAATTCTAGAAAACCCACCCCTTCCACGAAAGAAAAAGGGAGAAGGTCCAGCACTAGCATTTTCGCCAGCTTTGCGTTATACAGACGTGCCGTTGGGTGCTAACGTTCAAATGGCGCATCCGACTAAAACATTCTGCTAATGGTGGTCTGGACCGTTTTACGTGATGATGATGATGCAGACGTCTTCAAACCAGTTAGGCTCATTGATGTACGTTTTCACATTGGTGTCTCTCCCAGACTCTTAGTGTGCCTCATACATGTTGCAGGGGTAGAGGGTGTGGGCGCTACCACTGCAGTGCTGCTGCCAGGGGTACTGGGTGAACCAGAAAAAATGTCTGTCGCTTCTTCACTCCCCCCCCCTGCACAATAAGCCCCTCGTCATCATCATCAGATACAGTATCAATGTCTACATTTGGATTTGTACTTTTGGCTTTCCGGATGTTACTTAGGTGCGCCTCCCACTGGATAATGTGGTGTTTTTTTAGATGACCTCTCTGGCCTCCGGTGCCATAGTTGGTACCAAGCTTACCCTGAATAACTACTTGTCTACAAATCGAACAAATGACCATGTTTTCCACCTTTTGGCTAACAGTAAAGAAGTCCCAAACTGGGGACTGGAGATGTCTGCTGGTGGTGGAGGTGCTGCTTTGAGCTTCAATGCCAGATGAAGTGGAGGATGGGCGTGGCTGAATTCGTTTCTGTTGTTCACTTACAGCACCACTACTTGAGGTAATGGAGGTCGAGCTGGATGGAGGTCCCTGCCGGCCCTTCTGACGAGAAAATATGGAAGCTGTAGGTCGTGTTGGTGTTGTAGTTAACTGGGTTGGTGGTGGTACCAGTGCCACGCCGCCCACATCCCGCTCAGCAGCAATTCGGGATAGGGTAAAAATGGCTGTCTGCTGCATGTCCGCTGGGGCTGGTGTGACGTCTGTGAGGACTGGGTCGTCGTCAGACTGTTCCTCAGCAGCATACACCACTTCTTGCTCGTCGTCATCATCAGCCATAAGTGAAAGCCTTGCGGGAACCTTCCTTTTAGGCTTAGCTACATTTGTCGGCTCATGGCGTGCCTCCATCTCAGACTGCATTGCTGGGTTCCAATCAAGATCAAGGTCATCAGAAGGAAGGGGGCTTGAAGAAGAACTTGTAGTGGACCTCTTTGACCTTTTTCTTGCTGGGGATCTGGAAGACAATGGATCATCCTCAGGAGGAGTGGCTTCCTCGGATGATACCTCCGCTTGAATCTCGATTTCCTGATGTGCCCCTACTTCTGGAAGAACAAGCATTGTGGGCAGTTGTGCCGCTCCATGCGTCTCTAGTTGCGCCTCTCCTTGCGCCTCTCCTTGTGCCTCTCCTTGCGCCTCTCCTTGCACCTCTCCTTGTGCCTTTACTTGCGCCTCTCCTTGCGCATGTACTTGCGCCTCTCCTTGTGCATGTACTTGTGCCTCTCCTTGCGCATGTACTTGCGCTTGTACTAGTTGCACCTGTGGTTGTCGTTGCGGCTGTGGTTGTTGAAGACTCGTCAGCTGAGTTACACCCTGCGTTTGGGTGCTACTTTCTTGCGATGAGCCAACATCACTGGTCGATGGTGATTGAACAACCAAAGTGGCTGCCTCTGCAGCACTCATGGACTTGGATCTAACTTGGTGTGGTGGCACTGAGCCCAATGAAGCGGAGGTGCTGCTCCCAGCTTGGTCCTCGACGGACCCCGCTGCTGCAGGCGTTGTTTTTTCCCCCGAAAAAAGTCTCTGTGGGCACACCAGTCTCCTTGGTAAGCGGCACCACTTGCTTCTTCTGCTCTTTCTTACTGGCAGTGGCAACTTTCTTTGTAGAGGAGCTACGGCCACCTTTCTTTGGGCCCATCTTCGTCAGATGTCAGAACAGCAGGCCGCGGTTGCACGAGTTGCAGAGTTGTCTGTGGCCACACGTGACGTTGTGCTGCACACACCGCTGAAGGACTTCTTTCTGGCACTGATGGTTCTCTTGTGCATCTAAAAGCAAAGGAAGCCAGAGGACCATCATCTAAACACCCCAAAAAGTCGAAAAACGCACAAAAATCAACACAATCCAATGCCATCTATGCCCTCAATGATGTTTAAATTCAAGAGGCCCCACACAAAGCCTTGGTCCATGCACCACTCACTACCCCTGGGCATACTGTGTGAAAGAAGGGCAGGCTGGGTGCAGGCCTATGGCTCAAAGCACACTGCCTGGCTTCTAAATGGCCCCTTGTCCCCCAGCCACATGGCCAGGCCCTGCCTGGACCAGGCCTCAAAATGGCCCCACCCACAAGCCGAGGCCCCATCAATACCCCAAAAAGTCGAAAAACACACAATAATCAACACAATCCAGCCATGTGGCCAGGCCCTACCTGGACCAGGCCTCAAAATGGCCCCCATTCACATGGCCAGGCTCCAACAACAACACCCCAAGAAGTCGAAAAACACACAAAAATCAACACAATCCAATGCCATCCATGCCCTCAATGATGTTTATTTCAAGAGTCCCCACACAAAACCTTGGTCCATGCACCACTCACTACCCCTGGGCCTAATGGGTGAAAGCAGGGCAGGCTGGGTGCAGGCCTATGACTCAATGCAAAAACAACAATTGATGGACAGAATGCAGAACAATGTCATACATTCACCCCAGTACAGAGATCTGGGCCTAAATCCATCATTTTTTTGCACTCCACACCACCCCAGGTCAGACATGGCTATATGCAAATCAGCCTTGACCCTGTGCCTCATGGGAACAGTCCAGCCCGAACTGCCAATGCCATGTCTTTCCTGGACCGGAATCAAGCATCCAAGGACCGGTTTCTGGATATCAGCCTTCATCAGCCTGGATAGCTTGACTCCAGTGGTGTGGAGAGCATGGGACTCACGTCTGAGCATACCCATCCCACTCGTGGTGACAAATGCAAAAACAACAATTGATGGACAGAATGCAGAAAAATGTCATACATTCACCCCAGTACAGAGATCTGGGCCTAAATCCATCGTTTTTTTGCGCTCCACACCACCCCAGGTCAGACATGGCTATATGCAAATCAGCCTTGACCCTGTGCCTCATGGGAACAGTCCAGCCCGAACTGCCAAGCCATGTCCCTTGCTCACTTTGCCACTGGATTCAAGCAAGCCGGGCTGAAGACAGCTGTAATGCCAGAAACCGGTCCTCGGAAGCTTGTTTCCGGTCCAGGGAAGGCATGGCTTGGCAGTTCGGGCTGGACTGTTCCCATGAGGCACAGGGTCAGACTGATTTGCATATAGCCATGTCTGAACTGGGGTGGCAGAGTGGGCTAAAGAACGGTGATGGATCAAACGCAGATCTTTTGACTGGGTGTGAGTGTTTGATTGGTTCAGATGTTCCGTCCATCACCACCCCCTTTTGTACCGCTTTGGCCACCATGAGTGTGGCAGGGTATGCTCAGACGTGAGTCCCTTGCTCACTTTGCCACTGGATTCAAGCAAGCCGGGCTGAAGACGGCTGTAATGCCAGAAACCGGTCCTCGGAAGCTTGTTTCCGGTCCAGGGAAGGCATGGCTTGGCAGTTCGGGCTGGACTGTTCCCATGAGGCACAGGGTCGGACTGATTTGCATATAGAAGTTGAAGTTGAAGTTGAAAATTCTTGATTAAGCGCACTGTGACCAAGCGGCTTCCTGGCGCTGAGGTTAAGACAGAGGGGCATAGAAGTCTGTCGGGATGAAAATCAGTGGGAGTACGCTTGGGAAAACAGAAAAGTCTTGAGGGCCTTGCGGAATTGCGAATAAACTGGGGTAGATCTAATGGACAGTGGAAGGCTGTTCCAGAAGCGGGGGGCTAGGACAGTAAATCTGGTACCTCCAGTTTTGGATCTGCGGAAACGAGGGACAGTGAGAAGGGCCTGAGTAGAGGAGCAGAGGGCACGACTGGGAGTGTAGGGGCTGATGAGGGAGTTAATAACTGCCGGGGCTGTGCGGGCGCGGGCCATGAAGGCCAGACATCCAAGCTTGAATAAGGATCTCTGGCAAATAGGGAGCCAGTGAAGGGATTTCATGACAGGAGTGATGTGATGATACTTGGGGAGGTGGTGGATAAGACGGGCAGCCTGGTTCTGAATAGCCTGAAGACGGCGTAATTCGTAGGCCGGGATGCCCGCGTAGAGGCTATTCCCGTAATCAAGACGGGAGAGAATCATAGCCAAAATAATAAGTTTAAGAGCATCGGGGGGAAAAAAACGGGACACTTTCCGGATGATACGGAGGGAAAGGAAGCAGGAAGAGACAACAGAACTGATCTGGGCGTGCATGGAGAGGTCCCGACTGACTTTAATGCCCAAGGTCTTAGTCGATGCCGCCGGTACTGGCGGGGGGCCAAAGATGGGAGGCCAAAAGGCGGCAGACCAGGGAGAGATGGTGGGGCCAGTCAGGACCAACTCCGTCTTGTCCAGATTGAGCTTGAGTTGATTATGATTCATCCACTCAGAGATGAAAACTAGAGTGGAGTGGAATTTAGGCAGGGAGTCCGAGGGAGATGAAAGAACGAATACTAACTGGAGGTCATCCGCATAGTTGTACACGGAGACCCCATATCAAGAATGGAAAGAATAAGGGGGTGAACATATAAATTAAAAAGAAGAGGGGACAGGGAAGACCCTTGGGGGACCCCGCATGGGACCGAGCGGGAATGGGCCGAAAAGCCAGGGAGATGGACCGCCTGAGTCCGTTCTTTGAGAAAAGAGGCGAGCCAAGAGAGAGCAGTGCCCCGAACGCCCGCTGCACTGACACGGTCGAGAAGGATGGAATGGTCGACCGTGTCAAACGCAGCGGACAGATCAAGGAGCACCAAGGCTTGGGGTAGGTTGGAATCGGCCTTGCTCTTTAGCTCGTCTAGAACGGACAAGACCACTGACTCAGTAGAGTGGGCTGGGCGGAATCCCGCTTGGTGGGTAGCCAAAAGGTGGTTGTAATCAATGTAAGTAGAGAGACAGGATGTAATATAGCTCTCCAAGATCTTTCCTAGGTATGGGAGAAGGGAAATAGGTATAAAATTAGACGGAAGGGAGGGGTCTAAACCAGGCATTTTTAAAATAGGAAAAACTGTGGCCGATTTGAAGAGTTTCGGGACTAGACCAGAGGAGATAGAGGCATTAAGAAGGAAAAGGGGGGGCCAGGGCAGTGACTGAAGAGTTATTTCAGGATACGGGCTGGAGCGCAGTCAGCCGGGGAACCTGACTTCACTTTCTGAAGGAAAGCGAGGAAAGAGTCCGTAGAGATAGGGGGAAACTGATCGAGGGAGGAAGAAGGTAGGGGAAGAGCAGGGGAGAGGGGTGGTGAGGATGCTGAGGGGATGTTGGATTTGATCTGCACAATCTTTTCAATAAAGAAGTCATTTAGAGACAGACAGAGAGCTTGGGAGGGAATACAAGTAGGATTGGCCCTATCAGAGGCCACTAAGTTGTAAACTGTGGAGAAGATCTCTTTAGGTTTGTTAGCGGATGATGTAATTTTCTCCGAGAAATAAGCAGTTTTAGCTGATAGGATAGCCCTCTTATAGTTAGCTAAGAGAGACTTATATTTGGCTCGCAGGAGGGGACAGTAATTGCGCCTCAAATGGCGTTCGGAACACCTAAGGTCCAGTTTGAGTGTTTTCAGCTCGTCAGTAAACCACTTTTGGGCGTCGTGGGGGCGACAGAGCCTCACTTTCCTGATGGGGCACCCAAATCGCAGGAAGAGGACAACCAATGATTCACAGTGTCGACTTGAAGGTCGAGAGGGAGGTTAGAAAGAGCCGGGGAAGAGGAAGTGAGGGAAGCATAAAGAGAATTGAAGTCGACCCGGTTCCAATTACGAGCGGAGATGTTCTTGGGTAGGGGAAGTTTCTCTGGCGCACCAAGCTCGATGGAGAATGAGATCCAAGAATGATCAGACCAGGTGCACGGGAGAATGACGGGGCGTGAATAGTGCGGCTGGCTGACCATATTTGTTCTAAGATGTGTCCATGGATACGAGTAGGGGAGTGAACATGGGGAAGGAAATTGAGACACTGGAGAGTGGCCGAGAAATCTTTAGAGAACTGGTCTTCCCTAGGGTCGCCCGGCCAGTAGTTAAAGTCTCCCAAGAGGAGCACGGATGAGTTATTGACCACGAGCGTAGCCAGGAGTTCGTGGAGAACAGGTACAAAGGAGGGCATATTCTGAGGGGGACGATACATAAGAACAATTGTGAGGGGGGCCAAAAGGTTAAGTGAGCGGGCAACTAAAAAATATACTCCAAGTATGGGAGAATGAGGAAGGAGCTGGAACTGAAGAGTGGAACGAGTAATCATCGCCACACCCCCGCCGGCTTTCCCGTCAGGGCGTAATAATAGTCGGGGAGGGTGGACAGTAGGTCAGGGAGGGAATCAGCCGAGAACCATGTCTCTGTAAGAAACAGAAAATCAGGGGCTTCAGTGTCCAGTAAAGTATAAAGCTCAAGCTGGTGCCTGCCTGCTGAACGGGTGTTTAAAAGGCAGGCAGTAGCCGTGATAGGTGACGTGGTAGGTGGAAGGGGGGGAGGAGGAACAGACAAGGGGGGAGCGGGTGATGAAGGAATGGGCAAGGTGGGACCAGTCAGAGGGGGCAAAGGGGTTGAATGCCCAGCGCGGTGATGCGCTGAAGCGCTGAAGCAGGGAAGGGGCGATGGGTTGCGTCACATGAAGAGAAAGCAATTGAGCGGGGGTATAAACCAGTACAGGGGCAGAAAGCATGGCCCCTGGTCCCGGCCGGTTGCGGACGGGCGCAGACGGGCTTGCCTTAGGCACGCCTTCAGCGCGCTGACGGCGCACCCGCTGCGCTCATCCGCTGCGCGTACGAGGAATGCACATATTTATGGGAAAAGGGGGCGTGGCCTCACGGCCGTGGGCATGGCCTGTGGGCTAGTGTGGAATGGCGGCGGATGTGGTTTCGAGACATGGCAGCGCTGAGGTCCGCTGCGTGGAGGGCTAGCACAGCTGGTGTCAAGGGGGAAATACCAAGAAGAAGGGAGCAGGTAGGTTAAAAACAAAAAATTACAGTTTTCAATTTTTAAAGGAATTCACAAGCGATTCTCCCGGCTTCCGTCTCAGGAGCAAGTTTACCTCTGCCGCGCGCTAGCAATCAACGCGCCTTAAGTAGCTGCGAGGAAAGGGGGCGTGGCCTCACGGATGTGGGCGTGGCCTGTGGGCTAGTGTGGAATGGCGGCGAATGTGGTTTCGAGCCACGGCATCGCTGAGGTCGGCTGCGAGGAGGGCTAGCACAGCTGGTGTCAAGGGGGAAATACCAAGAAGAAGGGAGCAGGTAGGTTAAAAACAATATATTACAGTTTTCAATTTTTAAAGGAATTCACAAGCGATTCTCCCGGCTTCCGCCTCAGGAGCAAGTTTACCTCTGCCGCGCGCTAGCAATCAACGCGCCTTAAGTAGCTGGGAGGAAAGGGGGCGTGGCCTCACGGACGTAGGCGTGGCCTGTGGGCTAGTGTGGAATGGCGGCGCATGTGGTTTCGAGCCGCGGCAGCGCTGAGGTCCGCTGCGTGGAGGGCTAGCACAGCTGGTATCAAGGGGGAAATACCAAGAAGAAGGGAGCAGGTAGGTTAAAAACAGCAAATTACAGTTTTCAATTTTTAAAGGAATTCACAAGCAATTCTCCCGGCTTCTGCCTCAGGAGCAAGTTTACCTACATATAGCCATGTCTGAACTGGGGTGGCAGAGTGGTCTAAAGAGTGATGGATCAAACCCAGATCTTTTGACTGGGTGTGAGTGTTTTATTGGTTCAGATGCTCCATCCATCACCACCCCCTTTTGTACCGGCCTATGACTCAAAGCACACTGCCTGGCTTCAAAATGGCCCCTTGTCCCCCAGCCACATGGCCAGGCCCTGCCTGGACCAGGCCTCAAAATGGCCCCACCCACAAGCCCAGGCCCCAACAATACCCCAAAAAGTCGAAAAACACACAAAAATCAACAAAATCCAATGCCATCCATGCCCTCAATGATGTTTAAATTCAAGAGGCCCCACAGAAAGACTAGGTCCATGCACCACTGAGTACCCCTGGGCATAATGGTTGAAAGCAAGGCAAACTGGGTGCAGGCCTGAGCACACTGCCTGGCTTCAAAATGGCCCCTTGACCCCCGCGACATGGCCAGGCCCTGCCTGGACAAGGCCTCAAAACGGCCCCCACCCACATGGCCAGGCCCGAACAGCACCCAAAAAGTCAAAAAACACACAAAAATCACCACAATCCAATGCCATACATGCTCTCAATGATGTTTAAATTCAAGACACCCCACAGAAAGTCTAGGTCCATGCACCACTGACTACCCCTGGGCCTACTGGCTAGTGAGGCTTTACAGGCACCCCAAAATTTAAATCAACATATAACAGTGAGCTAAAATTCCATGACATAAATGAGAATTAAGTTAAAAAAATCACAGAAACAGTTGTATCATGCACCCATGACTAACCCTTGGCCTACTGGATACTGTGGATACCCACAATATATCTATTTTAAAGTTGTGAAAAAAGTTTTAAAACTGCAGTTGCAGCAAATGCAATGCCCCAAACAAACAACACCAACTTACTTGTAAAATCTCAAGTCCAAAAGTGATCCAAACTCCAAAGTCCAAAAAGTCCTCAAATACAAATATCCAACAGCAGCCACAAGAAGTAATCCTTCCAGCTCCAGATCCAAATCAAAAGTGACCAGGACATGGACAAAGCACTGGGAGGAGCCTACAGGACAGGAACAGGAAGTTGGAGACTCTGGGGCACTTCCTTCCTCCCCCCCCCCCCAAAAATGGACTCCTTGCACCGAAAAGTGCAGCCAAATGTCAATCTGAGGAGTTATTCTGATCAAAATCATCATTTTCAGAAGGTTTATGCTGCCTGCAGTGGATTTCTTGTGCAGAATTGCAATATTTGCAATTTCGGGAAAGCGAGCTGTTCAAATCTCCCGCCGGAAGTCAGCTGCGCACCGCATTTACGTGTTTGGCATTGTTTACTCCCGCGATGCGTGATCGCGGGCCCTTATGACGCACTCGTGTTGTCAAACTCTCGCTGTGCAAGATGGTGGGCCGTGATGACGTAATCGCGGTCGAAGATCTCTCTTGCGATCACGCAGCAAGATCCAAAATGGCGCAGCACACGCAAACCGGGAGAAAAACAACTCGCCGAACACAGAATCACGGTAAGTCAACGCCGTGCGCGCGATATTGAATGTTTCAAGCGTGACCAAGCAAAAAAATTTGCCAGCTTGCGAGTAATGGATTTTTGGACAAATTCGCGGGATTCGTGGACTGCAACATTGCCAAAAATCCGCAAATTCCGCAAACGAAACGGAGTTTACGCTCACACTTAACAAAAATGGAGTGTACAGGCATAGAGTAATATCTGCACACAAAAGACAAAAGGTAGAGCTGAAAGGTCATGAACATATCTACACTCTTTTATTGCTAATAGGAAATAGTGGAAAAAAGAAAAGAAATGTGAGCCAATACTCACAGTCCAAAGCAATAAATCCTGTCGCTTGAATATGTTCAGTGAAGCAATAAATCCTGTCTCTTAAATATATGGAGCGATGCAATGCCGCTAGCTTCCAAAGCATGCCAAAAGGTTCACAAGATATAGATAGATCCAAGGCTCCAGATATCTGGTCAAACAAGGAATCATCAGGAGCTTCAAGAAAACATAAACACAGGAAGATAAGTGACTAAATAGCTGTCGGAGATACAGCGGCCAGAGTGTCGGGATGCATGCGAGAATATGGCCTACTACGAAAAATGCTTCCGCAAGGACGTAACGCAGGTAACTCCATGGCTCGTACCGATGCAATGAGCCAAAGGGTGAGGGAGGCTCCTATAAATACATGGGCACCAAGTACTAGATGCCCGGAAAAAAGCAACACATGCGTGTGTTGGACCGGAGCTGGAGCGCATAACACAAGTAAATAAAGACCAACGCTGTCTGCCATCTTGAAATCCAGCCCGGAACAGCAGAGAAAAACAGACACAATGAAAGGTATGCTCCATACAGAGATCTAGATGCAACAGTCTGAATCGATGAGTCTCGATCGATCAACGGAAAAGAAATAAGAATATTAAGAAAATAGTAAAAGAAGAAAATTGAAAGTAACAAAGAATACACAAAAAAATATATAAATAAATACACTACCTACTTCGAAGACTGATACAAACCGGAAACTGCCCCAGAGCTGGGTAAACCAGAAAGCACATCAGCCCGCAAAGTAGGCGGCGCTAGTATAAACGTTAGAAAGTAAAAAGACATGGAACAAATGATTCAGAGGAACAACTGTCGGCCATTTTGAAATACGGATCGGGTGAGCTAAGAAAATGCAAAAAAAAACATAGAAATTAAGATATAAATTCCACAAACCCAGGAGATAGGAAAAAGCACCCTCAAGAAGAACAAAGGAATATAGTATATACAATAATGCCACAATATGAGAGAAATATCCCACTGCTGAGTGTCGCAATACAAAGTCCAGTGCTGGAAACACCAATAAAGGCACTATAATGGGCAGAGATACGGTGAACAGACCTAACAAGGCCTAAGGGGGCACTGACTCAAGGACATAAAAGCACCTCCCACAAGAACAAAGGGGAGGGATGGAAAAATGGGGAGAGAGAGAGACAAACACTGGTGAACCATACAGAACTTAAATAATTTTCCCAGGGAAGGCATTTGTTAAGTCCATGGCTGGCAGTCTGCAAAGTGAAAATCCAAAAAACCTCTCTCTTCCGTCTATGTGCGTCCACATTGCCATCCTTCGGCTGGACACCCATTCTAGAATAAGCCATTTTAATTCCTGAATCGTATGCTTTTGATCATGCCCATGGGCACCCAAAGGGGCACAAGCCTTTTGGTTGCGAATAGACGATTTGTGCTCACTAAAACATTTTCTAAACTCTCTGCTAGCTTCACCAACATACCCTTTCTGGCAGGGGCATAGCACAAGATAAACAACGCTGGACGTACGACAATTCGTCATTTCCTTGAGGGAGAATTTTTTCTTTCCCCAAATGAGTTCAGACGAGACAATGGCAGCATCACATGCGTGGCAATTTCCACATCTGTGAGTGCCACCGATAGGTTTGGAACCTGTGATGGAACCCTGGACAAAACCACTACTGTAAGTGACTGAAGCTCTGACTAAATTCTTGTCCGCTGGAATGCGAAGGTCAGTTTTTCAGGTGCTTTAACAGTTTTTTGTGTCATAATTTTTTATTGGAGATTATAGATATGCAATTTCACAGAATACAAAACAAGATCATAAGGCATAAGTCAGTATGGGATAAATATTATACACTTACAACCTAGTATGGAAGAGGAGAGAGAAAAAGAAGAAAAGAGAAGGTAAAAAAAAAAGTTTCAGGATTCTCAAAGAAAGGGGGCCCACACCTGCTGGAATATTTGTTCTTGATCTTGCATCTTATATATTACATGTTCATATGATTGTCTGTACCATAGCAATCATCCAATCCTCTTTGGAGGGATGATTAGGTGACTGCCACTGTCTTAAAACAAATAGTTTAGCAGTACCGAGTGCAGTGTGTAAAAGTTGACTCTGAGGTCGTGAAATAGTAGAGAAACTGCTAAAGTCATGTAATAAAATAATGACAGGTGTAAGAGGAAGTGTAAGTGGAATTGTTTCCAACAGTGCAGCACCTATCTGTGACCAAAATTGTTTTATAAGGGGAAATTCACAGATTATATGTAGAAGGTCACAGTTATCTTCAGAGCAGTCACAGTTATCTTCTAGAATGCAGTGATAATCCAGCTTGTTGCAACTTTAAGGGAGTCCAATGCCAGTAGTGTAAAGTAAAAAAAAAAAAACTTCATACGGGCTTCACGGGTGCCCTTGTCCAGAACTTCCAATATGTCTGGCCAAGTATCTTTGGGCCCGATGTAGGTAATCCCAGATTACCGATTCTTAAATACCGAATCGAAGAACAGGCAAATGGGATGTAGGTAATTTTACCGAAAAAATTACCGAATCTGTAAGTTTCGGTAATTACCGAATCGGTAAATACCGATTCGGTAATTGCCATTCATTCCTATGGGCCTCGAGGCCCATAGGAATGAATGCCAATTACCGAATCGGTATTTACCGATTCGGTAAAAGGGGGAAACATTGAAGGGTGGCAGGGTGTCACTTTGACACCCTGTTGCACCCCTCAATTGTGTATGGGTGCACATGTTGCAGACATACATGCCCTAAGGGCATGTATGTCTGCAACATGGCACTGTTGGAAAAGCAAAAAAAATGCTTTTTCCAAGGTTTTCATTATTTACCACCAACTTGTAGTTGATGGTAAATAACAAATCCTAAAAGGGGAAAAGCACTCATTTGAGTGCTCCCTACATAGCAAATCGGTAATTTACCGATTCGGTATTTTAAGGAATCGGTAATTTACCGATTCCTTAAAATACCGATTCGGTAAATTACCGATTCAGTAAAATTCCAACCTACATCTCATTTTCCAAATACCGGTCGGTAACGGCCGAAATTACCGAACTTCGGCCGTTACCGACCGGTATTTGCCTACCTACATCTGGCCCTAAGTCTATAGTGATATGCAAACTTTCCTGGCATTTATCACGGAGAGTAGTCAGAGGCAGTTGCGAGTATAAATGCTTCAACTGTTTTGTCAGAGTTTAGAATATGCCAGTGAGTTAATCATATACCGAAGTTTATCATTGAAATTAGAAGGAGTGGTAACCACTACCAGTTTAGGCTCATCTTTTTCCTTGTTGGGGCAGAGAAGGGCTTCTCTGTTGAAATATTTTGCCCTTTTATAAGGTTCTTTCAACAATCTGTGGGGGTACTCTCTATTGAGAAATGTAATTCTCAACTGAGAGGCATGGAGCCTCAAGAATTGGCTAAAGGGTATGCTATTCTTCTGGCTCAGAGGATGGAAACTTTCGTAATACAAACCGGTCCTAGGATGCTTGATTCCGGTCCAGGGAAGACATGGCTTGGCAGTTCGGGCTGGACTGTTCCCATGAGGCACAGGGTCAAGACTAATTTTGCATATGGCCATGTGTGAACTGAGGTGGCGTGGTGAGCGAAATAACAATGGATTAAACCCAGATCTGTGACTGTCGGTGAATGTTTTGACAATGTGCAACATTCCGTCCATCAACTTGTGTGTTTTGCTGTTCACCCTATGTGGGAAGGGTATGCCCAGACGTGGGTCCCGTGCTCACTATGCCACTGGAGTCAAGCTATCCTGGCTGATGACTGCTGATGCCAGAAACCGGTCCCAGGATGCTTGATTCCGGTCCAGGGAAGACATGGCTTGGCAGTTCGGGCTGGACTGTTCCCATGAGGCAGAGGGTCAAGACTGATTTGCATATGGCAATTACGTATGGGCTGAAAATCTGTTCCGCTCGCGGATTTTGCGAATTTTGGGCAATTTTGCGGTCCGCGAATCGCGTGAAATTGTCAAAAAATTCACAATTCGCCAGCTGGTGGATTTTTTTGCTTGGTCGCGCTTCAAAAATACAATCTTGCGCGCACGGCGTTGACTTACTGTGATTCTGAGTTCGCCGAGTTGTTTTTCCTCCCGGTTTGCGTGCGCTGTGCCATTTTGGATCTGGCTGCGTGATCGTGCGAGACTTTTCGACCGCGAGTACGTCATAGCGGCCCGCCATCTTGCACTGCGAGAGTTTGAGAACGCGACTACGCCACAAGGGCCCTCGATCACGCATGGTGGGAGTAAACAATTGCGAACACGTAGATGCGACGCGCAGCTGACTTCCGGCGGGAGATTTGAACAGCTCGCTTTCCCGAACTTGCAAACATTGCAATTCTGCACAAGAAATCTACCGCAGGCAGCGTAAACCTGAAAATGATGATTTGGATCAGAATAACTCCTCAGATTGACATTTGGCTGCACTTTTTTGTGCAAGGAGTCCATTTTTCGGGGGGTGGGAGGAAGGAAGTGCCTCAGAGTCTCCAACTTCCTGTCCCTGTCCAGCAGGCTCCTCCCAGTGCTTTGTCCCTGTCCTGGTCACTTTTCATTTGGATCTGGAGCTGGAAGGATTACTTTTTGTGGCTGCTGCTGGATATTTGTATTTGAGGACTTTTTGTTTGGATTACTTTTGGATTTGAGATTTTACAAGTAAGTTGGTGATGTTTGTTTGGGGCATTGCAGTTGCTGCAACTACAATTTTAAAACTTTTTTACAACTTTAAAAAAAATATATTGTGGGTAGGCACAGTATCCAGAAGGCCCAGGGTTAGTCATGGGTGCATGATATTACTGTTTCTGTGAGTTGTGTTGAACTTAAATATCATTTATGTCATGGAATTGTATAGCTCATTGTTATATGTGGATTTTTTTTTTAATTTTGGGTTGCGTGTAAAGCCACACTACCCAGTAGGCCCAGGGGTAGTCAGTGGTGCATGGACCAAGTATTTCTGTGGGGTGTCTTGAATTTAAACATCATTTATGGCATGGATGGCATTGGATTGTGGTGATTTTTGTGTGCTTTTCGATTTTTTGGGGTGTTGTTGGGGCCTGCCCATGTGGGTGGGGGCCATTTTGAGGCCTAGTCCAGGTAGGGCCTGGCCATGTGGGTGTGATCAATGGGCCATTTTGAAGCCACGCAGTGTGCTTTGTGCCATAGGCCTGCACCCAGTCTGCCTTGCTTTCATCCATTATGCCCAGGGGTACTCAGTGGTGCATGTACAAAGGCTTTTTTTGTGGGGTCTCTTGAATTTAAACATCATTTAGGGCATGGATGGCATTGGATTGGGGTGATTTTTGTGTGTATTTTGCTTTTTTGGGTGTTGTTGGGGCCTGGTCCAGGGACTGGCCATGTGGGTGGGGGCCCTTTTGAGGCCTGGTCCTGGGCCTGGCCATGTGGGTGGGGTCTAGAGGCCATTTTGAAGCCAAGCAGTGTGCTTTGTGCCACAGGCCTGCACCCAGTCTGCCTTGCTTTCATCCATTACGCCCCGGGGTACTCAGTGGTGCATGGACCAAGACTTTCTGTGGGGTGTCTTGAATTTAAACATCATTTAGAGCATGAATGGCATTGGATTGTGGTGATTTTTGTATGTTTTTCGAGTTTTTAGAGTGTTGTTGGGGCCTGGCCATGTGGGTGGGGGCCACTTTGAGGACTGGTCCAGGCAGGGCCTGGCATTTGTGGGTGGGGGTCAATGGGCCATTTTGAAGCCAGGCAGTGTGCTTTGTGCCATAGACCTGTACCCAGTCTGCCTTGCTTTTATCCATTATGCCCAGGGGTAGTCAGTGGTGCATGGACCAAGTCTTTCTGTGGGGTGTCTTGAATTTAAACATCATTTAGGGCATGGGTGGAATTAGATTGTGGTGATTTATGTGTGTTTTTCGATTTTTTGGGGTGTTGTTGGGGCCTGGTCCATAGCCTGGCCATGTGGGTGGGGGTCTAGGGGGTATTTTGAAGCCAGGTAGTGTGCCTTGTGCCATAGGCCTGCACCCAGTCTGCCTCCATTTATCCATTATGCCCAGGGGTACTCAGTGGTGCATGGACCAAGGCTTTCTGTGGGGTCTCTTGAACTTAAACATCATTTAGGGCATGGATGACATTGGATTGAGGTGATTTTTGTGTGTATTTCGAATTTTTGGGTGTTGTTGGGGCCTGGTCCAGGGCATGGCTATGTAGGTGGGGGCCATTTTGAGGCCTGGTCCAGGGCCTGGCCATGTGGGTGGGGGTCTAGGGGCCATTTTGAAGCCAAGCAGTGTGCTTTGTGCCATAGGCCTGCACCCAGTCTGCCTCCTTTCATCCATTATGCCCAGGGGTACTCAGTGGTGCATGAAACAACTCTCTCTCTGTGGTCTCTCTTCTATTAATGTAATTATCCATTTTTGATTAGAAATAATTACAATTTTTATTTTTGGTCTTTCTGTTTTTGGGTGTGTTGTAATAATAATAAATGCCTAGTTGCAAATATTAGTTGAAGCACGACATATGCAACATTTATTTAACTGATGTTCCTCTGGCTTCCTTTGCTTTTAGGTGCACAAAGAGAACGACAAATCATCCTCATCGTTCATCATCAGTGCCAGGAATAAGTCCTACTGCGGTGTGTGCAGCACAACGTCACTTGACGTCACGTGTGGCCACAGACAACTCTGCAACTCATGCAACTGCGGCCTGCTGTTCTGACATCTGAAGAAGATGGGCCCAAAGAAAGATGGCCGTAGCTCCTCTACCAAGAAAGTTGCCAGTGCCACTGCCAGTAAGAAGGAGCAGAAGAAGCAAGTGGCGCCACTTACCAAGGAGACTGGTGTGCCCACAGACACTTTTTTTGGGGGAAAAACTACGACTGCAGCAGCGGTGTCCACCGGGTACCAAGCTGGGAGCAGCACCTCAGCTTCATTGGTCTCAGAGCCACCACGCCAAGTTAGGCCCAAGGCCATGAGTGCCGCAGAGGCAGCCACTTTAATTGCTCAATCACCATCGACCAGTGATGTTGGTGTTGACTCATCGCAAGAAAGTAGCATCCAATCAAAATGGGGTGTAACTCATCTGACGAGTGGCTCAAGGAGTGGCACAAGTAGAGGCGCAAGTAGAGGTGCATGGAGAGGCGCATGGAGAGGCGCAAGTAGAGGCGCATGGAGAGGCGCATGGGGAGGCACAACTGCCCACAATGCTTGTTCCTCCAGAAGTAGGGGCACATCAGGAAATCGAGATTCAAGCGGAGGTATCATCCGAGCAAGCCACTCCTCCTGATGATCCATTGTCTTCCAGATCCCCAGCAAGAAAAAGGTCAAGGAGAGTTAGTACAAGTTTTTCTTCAAGCCCCCTTCCTTCTGATGATCTAGATCTTGATTGGAACCCACCAATGCAGTCTGAGAGGGAGGCACGCCAAGAGCCGAAAAAGGTAGCTAAGCCTAAAAGGAAGGTTCCCGCAAGGCTGTCACTTATGGGTGATGACGACGAACAAAAAGTAGAAGTGGTGTATTCTGCTGCTGATCAACAGTCTGACGATGACGACCCAGTCATCACAGTCGTCACTCCAGCCCCAGCCGTCATGCAGCAGACAGACATTTTTACCCTATCCCGAATTGCTGCTGAGCGGGATGTGGGCAGCGTGGCACTGGTACCCCCACCAACACAGGTAACTTCTACACCAACACGACCTACAGCTGCCATATTTTCTCTTCAGAAGGGCCGGCAGGGACCTCCATCCAGCTCGACCTCCATTACCTCAAGTAGTGGTGCTGTAACTGTAAGTGCACAACAGAGTCAAATTCGGCCACGCCCATCCTCCACTTCATCTGGCATTGAAAGTAGCACCTCCACCACCACCAGAAATCTCAACTCCCCAGTTTGGGACTTCTTTAGTATTAGCAAAAAGGCTGAAACCCTAGTTATTTGTTCAATTTGTAAAACTGTAGTTAATCGGGGTAAGCTAGGTACCAACTATGGTACCGGAGGCCAGAGAGGTCATCTCCAAAACCACCACACTATCCAGTTGGAGGCGCACCTAAGTAAGATCCGGGAAGCCAAAAGTACAACAAATCCAAATGTATCCATTGATATTGCATCTGATGATGACGAGGGGCTGATCATGCAGGGGGGAGGTGAAGAAGCGACAGACATGTTTTCTGGTACACACAGTACCCCTGGCAGCAGCATTGCAGTGGTAGCACCCACACCCTCTACCCCAGCAACATCTATGAGGCACACTAAGAGTCTGGAAGAGACACCAATGCGAAAAAGTACATCAATGAGCCTAACTGGGTTGAAGAAGTCTTGATCATCATCATCACGTATGAAAACGGTCCAGACCACCATTAAAAGCATGTTTTGGTCGGAGGCGCCATTTGAACGCAACCACCCAACGGCACGTTTTTAAAATGCAATGCTGGCTAAAATGTTAGTGCTGGACCTTCTCCCTTTTTCTTTCGTGGAAGGGGTGGGTTTTCTAGAATTTGTGGCAACAGTCTGCCCTAAATGGAAGGTTCCTAGCCGGTCCTATTTTGCTAGAGTTGCGGTTCCAGCACTACATCAAGATGTGCTGGAGGTGATTGGGGCAGCTCTGCAGAAGAGTGCTGTTCACACTATCCACCTGACAACAGACATGTGGACCAGTTGCCCAGCCCTTGATTAGATTTTCAGTACTGCACACTGGGTCTCTTTGCAGGGGTTAGAGACAAGATATATGCAGGTGTTGACAGTGACACAATTTGTCAAGCTAGTCGGAAACATGCAACAGTAGCCATGTTTGCCATGGAGAAATCTCATACTGCAGTAAACATTTTGGAGGAGTTTAACAGTAAAGTCTTTAAATGGCTGCATCCAAGAAAGCGCATGATTGGTTATGTTTCCACGGATAATGGCAGTAATATAGATAGGGCCATGAATGATGGTGGCTATTTCAGAGTGCCGTGTTTGGCGCACAGTATTAACATTGTTGTTCAAGATTTCTTGAAAAAATAAAACAAAGTCAGCAAGTTACTGACCACCTGCCGAAGAATCTGCACACATTTCAGCCATTCTTTTAAGGCCCGGAAGCAGCTGAGAATCATTCAATGTGACCGTAGAGTGCCAGTCAGAGGACTCATCCAGGAGGTGGCAACACGTTGGAACTCAACCTTCTACATGCTTGAGCTTCTGTTTGATTAGTGCTTGGTAATCAATGAGTATGTCTTTGCACGGGGTTCTTCTATGAAAGACATGAGGAATGGAGGAATGGGACCTAGTTAAAAGCCTGACAGACATGCTTCGTCCTTTTGAGGTCTTCACACGTGAAGTCAGCAGGGAGGACTGTACTTTGGGCAAAGCTATCCCATTGTTGTCCATGCTAGAGCACCAACTGAAGGCGGTGTCTTCAACGTTCAAAGATTATACTCAGAAGCAAGATGCATATCAGTTGGCGGAGAGCTTATTAACCCGCCTAGTTGACAACGAAAGGCTTAAAAAAATACATTCAGAACAACATTACATTTGTGCCACTATTCTGGATCCACAATACAAAAAGGCACTGGCCAGCAATGCATTCATTCCTTTTACTGAAGCAGATGTTTCAAAGTACAAACATTGGCTAGCTCTGTCAGTCACTCGGTTTGGAAAAGAGCATCAGGAAATTGAAGGAACTGGCAGAAGTACTACTGAATCAGCAGGCCATCCAGCATCAAGGTCCACTTCTGTGGCTGAAGGCAGTCACTTTCCCTCAGCCGTTACCGACACCAGCAACCGTATCATCATCCTCACCTGCACTAGGCCCAGCCATAATATTGTCGGAAGCGAATTGGATAACTCATCAAGGGTTTGCTTGTTCCAGTGTTGATGCAAAGGCCTCAGATGGTACGCAAAGTTCAGCACCCCTGGATGACCTTGAGTGGATGGTGCAGGCCTATCTGGATGACCGAACAGAGGTCTTCATTCATCACAACCCATTGCTGTATTGGTATGGGAAAAGGGGTCAATGGCCACTGATCACCAAGCTGGCTCTAAATTATTTGTCTTGCCCACGCACAAGCGTGTCTTCTGAACCTGTTTTTTAGTGCTGCTGGTGCCATTGTAACTTCAAAAAGAACCCGCCTCTCACCCAAAAATGTGGAGAGGTTAACAACGATCAAGATGAATCAGCACTTCATACCACCAGATTACAAAATACGTGAATCCACGCAGGAAGAAGAGGACACCGACTTAGGTGACAGAAGTTCTTCTCTGTTAGCTGATGTAGTAATTTGCAGAATACAAAGATTGATGTCTTGAGTAGATTTATTTAGTTACATGGAAAGAGAGCCAGTGTAGCAATCAACTGGCTCTAACAGACATTATCTCAAGAATGCCCATAGGACATTCTAAGGTAACCAAGCACCAGTAAATTCATGAAAGCTTACTACATTACCTTCCCTTCTCAATAATCTTTAAAAAAACTTGTAAAAAAAACACAAAAATCTACTGAGTTCATAACATAAAACCAATAAGGGTACCCACCCCCAAACATTCACAACATCCATTATTTATTCTCTATATCTAAAAGGTCTAATAATGGAACGAGAACTCTTCCTAAGAACAATATTGGAAGCATACTGATAATTACTCTTACCAGGTTGCTCCTGGCTAAAACAAATAATGTTAGCAACTTTACTCAAGTTCCACCAAAACCCTCCTTCAACTTTAACTGCATTCCCACTTATCTTGAGAACCTTGACAGGAGGACCAAATTTACACTCCCCTTTATTAACATGAGTGGATTTCCTAATTCTGACACAATCTCCAATATTCAAGGTGCACAATTTTGCGCCTTTCTTAATGTCAAAGGTTGATTTTTGTTTCTCTTGAGTAATAGTTGCACTTTCTTTTGCAAAAGACATCAACTTTTCCACATCAGATTAATTTTTAACACACTTTGACATCCAACCTGGACGAAAAGAAGTGTTCGGTTTCTTCCCCTCATTAATTTAAAAGGGGAAACTTTTGCGGAGGAATGAGGAGTGGTTCTATAAAACCAAAACATGCTCCTAAGGGATTTGACAACATCACAATTCCTATCCTTTGCCCATCTCACGCAATCACCAACCACCCTATTCATTCTCTCCACAAGACCATTTCCTTGAGGATAATATAGAGAACTCTTACTGTGTTTGACCCCAGAAATAGACAAAAAATCTTTCAATTCTTTAGAAACAAACTTTTTCCCATTATCAGAAACAAGAATTTCCGGAAAACCTTCTCTGCTCCATACATCACTCAAGAAATCAATGACAACTTTAATTGTCTAATTTAGATATAGAGAATAAATAATTGATGTTGTGGATGTTTGGGGGTGGGTACCCTTATTGGTTTTATGTTATGAACTCAGTAGATTTATTTAGTTACATGGAAAGAGAGCCAGTGTAGCAATCAACTGGCTCTAACAGACATTATCTCAAGAATGCCCATAGGACATTCTAAGGTAACCAAGCACCAGTAAATATATTCCAATAACAACATGACATGAATTAAAGTGAAAGCTTACTACAGCTGACCTACTCCTGTGACAATTCACAGAGTTTGAGGACAAGCTCTACTTCCCTGACACCTAGGCCTGAAACTGACTTCCTATTTTTTTCGTCCTTATTCACTTTTATTCCTGTGTGTCTTTCTTTGTTTTGCAACTTTTACCACAACAAAACTCTAATCACAACAAATCCTTCAGCAGCACTGTCTTCGTCTTATTTCCTTATTGAAGGTGCCGCTGTCTGCATTCCTGAAGTTCACAAGTTCACAACTCAGTCATGCTCCTCTATCCTCCACCTCCAGACTCCCCCTATCCATTTCCCTCAAGACAGATGACTGGATTACGCAGAATCAAGAAACTTGCTTCGTAGACGAGTCCCCTCAAAAGAATGGGACTGGAATTACGGACTATATGCTGATTGCTGACAGTTACTTCTGAAATTGACACGAGAGGCTGCCCTGTGGGCCTTCACTTTAAGAACAAGATGCGGATAAAAAGTGGAACAGGTAATGACTAATGAGATGGCGTGGACTGGACAGCACTGGCTGTCTGGCTCTGATGAAAGCAATTGCTGTTTGTTTGTTGTGCATGAAATGAATCATATGTCTTCTGTTATTATTTAATCATTTACACACTAAATGTAACTCGTTTTTTTTACCTTGTTTAATTCAAATTGTACTTCTACTGCAGGGGCCACTACGTTGCATTTTTTAATATGCAAAATGTCCTTGGACTCACTGTGTGTGTATACTGCGACTGCATGAACAACATTGAGTTTGCCAATATACTATGATGATGATGAGTCTTGATGATCAAAGTTACATAATATCTTTTTGCTTTACAGTCACTCACTGGGATGGATGAATCATTATCATCGGTTTACGGAAGAACTATGGCCATTTCGTGAGTGGCAAACAGGTAAACCAGTCAACAACAACTACAGCAGAACTGCATGTCTGTCTAGTCGTGGTATGGAGTAGTCGAGCCAGTGTAGTGTTGTTATGCCAGAGTCCAGACAGCAGTTCATGTAAAATTGCGGCTATGTGGCTTGCTGCATACAATTAGATATGCTTTGTCTGTCTGTGTCAAAGAGGTATACTACATCAGGTTGCTTCACTCAGTGGTGCCTGCCTTGACCGTCTGCATGGCCATGGCCTGCTGTGTGCTAATTACTTTCCTTGAAAAGGAGACTCAGAGTACGCACTTTAGAAATGATGCTTGTATGTAATACTGTCGCCTCTGAAACTGAAAGTGTTATTTTTGCACTACACACCGTACCTTATATTTTTTCTCTGTGGTGTTTTAATATCACTTCCTGTTTTTCCATCAACAATTACAGGCCGGCTTTTACCCTGTGCGATGGGAAAAACGATTAACTCAGGCTTACTATTAGCGATCCGCAATTCCGCATCCGCCAGGCAGGCAGTGAACAGTGTGTCTGGTCACCAATATTGATCGACAGAGCGTCAGATGTAATGGAGGAGTACCGCAAATAAGAGGAATGGCTGGATGCATGCAACTTCCCAAATTGAACAAGACAACTACAACATACAGTTACAGTATCCTCTTCACTTCTCCTTGTCTTTTAAATAATGTTATTGTTGTGAACTTCTATAATTGTGACTCTGTGCATTTGTTTGCTCTCTGCTTCAAATTCATCCCTCTAGCTATTTGATAAGTTTCTTTGCTATTTTTAAAACTAATGTAATGTACTAATAAGTGTTTATTCTCTCCAATGGCAGATAGGCAAGTGAAATTTCGTAATTACTGCAGCCCTGTACTGTCAAATTGTTTCTTCACAGTTAGTAAGTTGTACTAAGTACTGCTTTTCAATAACCTAACCATCCATTTAGCAAACAACTTCATGCATGCAGTAGTGCACTTCCTTTATGTCCCTTAAAAGATTTATGGATATCGTTGTATCCAAAGATTTGTTTTTTTTCATTTGTTGTTTGTCCATGCTGTGTTTTTTTTCTTCTCTCCACAAAACTTTCCCAAAAACCCCCATTCTCATCAAATGTTCAAACCCTAACCCTCTTCCCCCGGGCTGTGTGGTTTTCATTGAGGTGTGACTAAATGACAACAATAATTCCACACCCTTGCTGGGGAGGATAAGGTCAAAGCAACAGAAAATCAATTTCAAGGCTGGTGAAGGAGTCCAAGGATATATTCTTATTCTTATTCTGCTTGACACACACCCATGAGTATTTGCAAATCAAATCAGAATTTCATGTGCGCCATCAAGTGAATTGATCATCAACAACATCCTCCTCCTACACGTGACAAATCGAATGCTTACGCTGCTGTGTCCTTCACCTTCAGTACTATTTCTTGTAGTAGCCATAGTCCACGCAATTAGTACTTATATTTTGAATACTTTAGCATTGCTTAGGCTATAATTTATGGCACTGTTCTTGTGTACTGTACTATATATCGTACTGTTCTAATGCTATGCTCAGGCCACTCAATGTTTCATTTCCTTTTTTTCATATGCTGCTACTGCCAGTGTGTACCACTTCTACTACCACCACAACGATGACATTTCATCCGTCCAGGATTCCATAGCCAACCTTAATCGCCATTTGCCATGCAGCCAGCCCTGTGCCTAGCCCTATTATCAAACACGAATCACAGGTAAGATAAGCATTTTGGGGGAGGAAGAATAATGGAGTAGGAGGAGAGGAGAGACTGACGGTAGTACTAGTAAAGTAGTAGGACAATTGAATTCACTAACTCTGTCAGTGGCACTTTTGTACAAATTTGGGCAATTAGACAATTTAAATCAACCAGCCAGTTGAGTTTCAGGAAAACAAACATACAGTTGAGTTAACCCCCCCTGCCTCCTCACAAAACAGTAAAAACGCGTATGCTATGTTTAAGTTGAACATAAAAAATTATTTACACCCTAACAAAAATAAACTATCCCACAAGACCCGTTGCCACCCCCCTCCCTAACCCCTACCAATGTCTATGAAATGTCCCGAAGAAAAGTTCAAAAACCCCAACGCCCAATTCCGACTCCCCCCAAAAGTCTTTAAAAAAGGGGAAAGGGGCAGTGTCTCTACTTCCGCCGGCGGTGTCCTTTGGCCAGGTGGTCACAGTGATCTCTCCGGAGGTCCTTGAGCAGGGCTTTCAGCCTCGCTACCTCCTGCTCAAGGTTGGACACTCTGAGGGTCAGGAGGTACACACGACCCTTGCACTTGCAGGTACTGTGGGGGGCAGCTGTTGTTTTTGCTGCTTGGTGGTGGCAGGTGGCTGCCAGACCGCGGATCCGTACCACTGGAGGATTGCGCTGACAGTATGACCCAGGGGCAGTGGAGGAGGATGCAGCTGTTGTCGATGTCGACTGCGATTCCTCCTCCTTCTGGGCCACCAGCCGCCGATATTCGGCGACAATTGCCTCCAGCTTCCGTTGCAGGGCCCTTCTAGCCAACTCTTTCCTTGTTAGTTTAGAAGGAGTATCTATATGAAGAAAAAAAACATACTGTAACCAATGCTCTTTAAGATTAACAAAAATACTTCAGCAGAAGGTTGTGTCACAGTAGCACTAGCAACTTGCAAGCACAGTACATAACATTTGTGCCACGCATCTATCTATCCTCCCACTTCGCCGCACTCTGTTCTAACATTAGTGGGAGTTTCAGGAATTCTACTAGCAATATATGGACTCACTACATTAAACTCAGACAGTACACCAGTCTTCTTCTTCTCTCTTGTCTGGCAAAATTGAAACATAAATTTGTGGAAGCCGGCATAATGCCAGTGCAGTCAACTTGCACCCGAAAAAACCAGACGCAAGCCATGATGACACAGACTTGCGTTACTGTTACCAGTCCAGTACATGCAGGTGGTGAAGCTCTTACTTTTCTATTACGGGTGGCTCTGGCCATACTCTGTTACAAGGGCTACTGCTTAATGAATTTAACTTTCACCCTGCCCTGCCCCTGACTACTACAATAAAAAATGAAGAAGATAAATAATATGATCATCTATCCCTTCACAGGATATTTGCTTACATATGGGATGACATTTAGGTGGTTTGTTTTTGATTTAGTGAATCAAAAACCAAAATCAAATTATTAACAAATTATTAACAGAGGTAGTGAGTGAGTGGTCACCGTAATCGCCGGATATATGCTGTGCTTGCAAACTACTGTTACTAGTCATGGTAGTATTCTGAAAAATTACAACTTCTACTTTCCTCTGCTTTGCTACTCTGGCACGGACGTGCGGTGTTACATGCTCTTCAAAGTAACACTGTTCATCAAGTGACCGTCTACTCTGTCTACATATACCTTTGCTAACTATGAGGAAGATACCATCCAGGCAGGGAGGCATCCATCCATTCAAAGTAAATGTCAATCATTCTTCTTAATGTCTGACTCCCAACTGGACAAACCTTACTTTTTCTCACCGAAAAACAACCTTTTTATTTTATTTTGTAAAACGCCAGCCATGCATCCGTGTTTGACTTGCATTTGAATTTGAACCAAAGGATATATTGCGCACACATAGTTTCTGTTTCACCCACCCAGGCAGTCCTCTTTTCTTTCTCCTTCCACCCATCCTTGCTTCAGCCTTCAACCCAACCTGGTTGACAAAAACTTAGTTCTAAATTTGTAAGTCTTCTTAACAGTAAAGTGTACTTGTACTGTACAACATATACACCCCTGCAGAGAGCCCACTCTGCAATCTCAATAAGTACGGAATATAATTGCTTACCACTTGCCCGCCACTAACGTGGCATCCCCCACAGCAGTTCCTGCTGGCTGTGGCATCGCATCCGACCCTGGAGTGCCCACCTCTGCGCTGGTCCCGGCACTGGTGGTTAGCTGTGCCGATGGTGTTACGCCTAGAAAAAACATTTAATATTTTTAGAAGCCATATACACCACTCCCTATTTTGTCTAGGAATGAAAAAAAGTTACTAGTACTACATAAACAAATTGAATAATTTGTGACTCTCTAGTTTAAACTAAAAATGTCCCTTTCTTTAGGGAAGGTTGTTTTTTATTTATGCTTAGCCATAACATGTGATGCTACACTTTTTGACACAACTGATGAATGCTTGCTTTTTAACACGCACCATTTTTCTCATAACAGACAGAAGCTTCCCTTCTACGAACAAGAGCAAGATCATCATCATATGTTAGGCGGAGTCATCAACGATTCATCCCCACCAAGACTTTAAGTTCCAACCACGTGAGGGCTCTCCCACAATTAATGTGTGAAATCAGCCACTTTTCAGTCGTTCACCTTTTGTTATATGACATTGATTTTAATAAATGTTTTTATATAATGCACAATTTAAATTTTTACAGAGTACACACAGAGCTAGTTGTTTTACTTTTAATAAAGCTTTAAAACTTACATAGACTCTGTGGTTTTTGGTCATGACTGAGTGAGCGAAAGGGTTTGCAATTTTCAAGCATGAGTTCGTGACTCTGAGAGGTCGGGACTCTAACTCCATAGTCTTATGTTCTGGGTTGTATAATCATTGGGGATCATCGCTGCATTCGGGAGCTAAATAATGACTCTCTGACACACTAGCTAGTCAGTAAGGAGATTGGGGGTTTAACTTCTGTTATGACTGAGGTATGTGGAAAGTCTAACTGCGCCTATTATAATTTATAACCAATGCCCTATTTCCTGTGCATAGCTCTGTATGTGCAGAATAGTCCCTGCAACAGTAGTAGTATGTTCTCCTATCCAATCAAAAAGTAAATTAGTATCTTATTCTTGGTGGCCATTGACATTTTATTGTTGGGAATTGTCAAAGCATAAACATTAAGAAGACTTCAATAGACATTATGGACAACCCAGAGGACTGCACTCAGTGCCTAGAACTATTGTTGAATAGGAGTTTTGTTTTAACACCTTTTGCCAACTGTGCAAGCTTAGCTAGCTACACAGACAGACTAATAATAATCTATTAGTAGCACAGAGAGTCATAGTAGAGGCAGGATAAGAATTTAGAAACAGTCTACAAGAAGATCAAAGACAATTTAGGAAAAAATAGAAATATGAGGAACGTTTGGAATAAATAGGTGCTGTAAAAGATAGGGAAGTATAATTAATAATATTAACAGGAAAACTTACTGGGGCCAGCAGAGGAGCCCTCGGCAGACTTATCCTGGCCTTCCTGCTGTTCCTGCTCCGCTGGCGCTGCTTCCTCCTCCTCTGTCCTCTTGCCCCTGGGGGGAGCTGATGCACAACATGAAAGAAAGGCACAAACATGGATGATTGTTGTCAACCAAATCAAACATTTAAAAAAAACAATAACAAAATATTTGTGGGAAATAGACAACAATTGCACTAAATTTAATGACCTATCTGATGTGGCCTACTAGGATATTAGTATTGCTGGATTCGCGGACCGCCTACTTGGAAAGTTATGTAACTCACTAAACCAACTACAAAAAGGTTCTACTAGGACTGGCAGGCAGCACTCCGCAGCACGCGAAGTGACAGACACATTCCGTCATGATTGCAGACCACTAAAAAGTTTCCTACTAAATAACCAGTTATAATATACTCAAACTATAAATCTGCCACCACTATCTCTTCTTGGTGACAGGAGTACAAAGGAAGGACTGGACTTGAGTCTCTAGTGTCTCTCATTACCCAGTTCTGTAAAGTACACTCATACATAATCACTCAGGCCAAATGAGCACAAAATTGAAAACAAGTAAGCATAGTAGCACCGCCAGTGAGCAGGCGAGCACCTGCAATCACAGAAGCTTTTGAAACATAATTTACCTGCAATGTAATCTCTAGTGTCTAGCATTACGCACTTGTGTAAAGTACACTTATACATAATCACCCAGGCCAAATGAGCACAAAATTGAAAACAAGTAAGCATAGTAGCACCGCCAGTGAGCAGGCGAGCACCTGCAATCACAGAAGCTTTTGAAACATAATTTACCTGCAATGTAATGGGCAGCATTCTTGCTCTTTGGAAAAAACAAATATTTGCAATATCATAATAACACAGAGCGGGTAAAAACAAAGTAGTGATTAAAAAGCTACTACTACTCACCAAGCCCAGGGATCTCCACGCCAAGCAGGTCGAGCAGGTCGTGTTCCCGGTCCAGGATGTAGGACCACCGGTGCATCGCCTGGTTGTAGGTGCGCCGGACCCCAGACTCCCGATACATGGCCTGGCACACCTTCCCCCATAGCTGGTGACGCTCCCGGGCCCGTACCCGGTACCAGGCCTGCCGCCTGCAGCGACGGAATTGGGGAGGTGGCGTTGGACAAAGAAAACCAGTGCGGTCACCTCCACCGCGCTAAAGATCTCCCGTGCAGTTACTTCCTCCCCCCTTAAGCGCCCGCAAGGGACCCGGCTACGGGGTGTGGGACCCTTCCCCTTAGACTTGCCGGCTCCCTTTGTCATGGTCCTGGGTGAAAGAAGAAAAGAATAGCGAAAAAAGTAAAGAAGAGAAAAGAGAGAGCTAAACAAAATAAGTAGTTATTAAAGTAACAAAAAGTTGAAAAAAACACAAAATACAGATGTAGACAAATAGAGGGATAGATAATGAGTAAAAAAGATAAAAAAAAGTTCAAACAAACAAAGGATTGCAAAGATTAAAGCTGGATAGAAAAAGCGTGCCCAGAACCATAGCAATGAATGAAAAACAAGATGGCCGCGCCCATTGCGACCACGTGGGTACGTTTGCGCAATATTTTCCCCACGAGCACGCAAAAACGGACGCGATCACGTAATTGCGCCCTGCAAGTAGGAAATGCCGAACGCGAGCATGCAACTAGCGCCCGGAAACAGAAATACGCAACGCGAACACTGAAAACAAGATGCCCGCGCCCATGTACGACCGCATGGGTAACTTCGCTGTAGCTGCGCTGAAAAAAAAACCAGCGAACACGCAAACAAAATCCGCAAATTCGCACAGATTCGCGAATTTTGCGAACCACGAGTACGTATTCGCACGAATTTGCGTACCGCGAATTCGCAAATTTCGCCCATACTTAATGGCCATGTCTGAACTTGGGTGGCGTGGTGAGCAAAATAACAATGGATTAAATCCAGATCTGTGACTGGGGGTGAATGTTTTGCCAATGTGCAACATTCCGTCTATCACCTTGAGTGTTTTGCTGTTCACCCTATGTGGAAAGGGTATGTCCAGACGTGGGTCCCGTGCTCACTAGGCCACTGGAGTTAAGCTATCCTGGCTGATGACATCTGATAGCCAGAAACCGGTCCTAGGATGCTTGATTCCGGTCCAGGGAAGACATGGCTTGGCAGTTCGGGCTGGACTGTTCCCATGAGGCACAGGGTCAAGACTGATTTGCATATGGCCATGTCTGAACTGGGGTGGCGTGGTGAGCAAAATAACGATGGATTAAACCCAGATCTGTGACAGGGGGTGAATGTTTTGCCAATGTACAACATTCCATCCATCACCTTGTGTGTTTTGCTGTTCTCCCTATGTGGGAAGGGTATGCCCAGACGTGGGTCCCGTGTTCACTAGGACACTAGAGTCAAGCTATCCTGGCTAATGGCGGCTGATAGCCAGAAACCGGTCCTAGGATGCTTGATTCCGGTCCAGGGAAGACATGGCTTGGCAGTTCGGGCTGGACTGTTCCCATGAGGCACAGGGTCTAGACTGATTTGCATATGGCCATGTCTGAACTGGGGTGGCGTGGTGAGCAAAATAACGATGGATTAAACCCAGATCTGTGACTGGGGGTGAATGTTTTGCCAATGTACAACATTCCGACCATTACCTTGTGTGTTTTGCTGTTCACCCTATCTGGGAAGGGTATGCCCAGATGTTGGTCCCGTGCTCACTAGGCCACTGGAGTCAAGCTATCCAGGCTGATGACGGTTGATAGCCAGAAACCCATCCTAGGATGCTTGATTCCGGTCCAGGGAAGACATGGCTTGGCAGTTCAGGCTGGACTGTTCCCATGAGGCACAGGGTCAAGACTGATTTGCATATGGCCATGTCTGAACTGGGGAGGCGTGGTGAGCAAAATAACGATGGATTAAACCCAGATCTGTGACTGGGGGTGAATGTTTTGCCAATGTGCAACATTCCGTCCATCACCTTGTGTGTTTTGTCGTTCACCCTATGTTGGCAGGGTATGCCCAGACGTGGGTCCCGTGCTCACTAGGCCACTGGAGTCAAACTATCCTGGCTGATGACTGCTGATAGCCAGAAACCGGTCCTAGGATGCTTGATTCCGGTCCAGGGAAGACATGGCTTGGCAGTTCGGGCTTGACTGTTCCCATGAGGCACAGGGTCAAGACTGATTTGCATATGGCCATGTCTGAACTGGGGTGGCGTGGTGAGCACTCTAACGATGGATTAAACCCAGATCTGTGACAGGGAGTGAATGTTTTGCCAATGTGCAACATTCCGTCCATCACCTTGTGTGTTTTGCTGTTCACCCTATGTGGGAAGGGTATGTCCAGACGTGGGTCCCGTGCTCACTAGGCCACTGGAGTCAAGATATCCTGGCTGATGACGGCTGATAGCCAGAACCCGGTCCTAGGATGCTTGATTCCGGTCCAGGGAAGACATGGCTTGGCAGTTCGGGCTGGACTGTTCCCATGAGGCACAGGATCAAGACTGATTTGCATATGGCCATGACTGAACTGGGTGGCGTGGTGAGCAAAATAACAATAGATTAAACCCAGATCTGTGACTGGGGGTGAATGTTTTGCCAATGCGCAACATTCCCTCCATCACCTTGTTTGCTTTGCTTTTCACCCTATGTGGGAAGGGTATGCCCAGACGTGGGTCCCATGCTCACTAGGCCACTGGAGTCAAGCTATCCTGGCTGATGACGGCTGATAGCTAGAAACCGGTCCTAGGATGCTTGTTTCTGGTCCAGGGAAGATATGGCTTGGCACATGAATTAGGCACATTCTACTGCTTCTACAGGCAAAGCACGAAGATACCCCTTCGGGGGTCTATTCAGGCGCTCTACAAGAGAATAAAATAAAATAAAAATACATTTCGGGCTGGACTATTCTCATGAGGCACAGGGTTAAGACTGATTTGCATATGGCCATGTCTGAACTGGGGTGGCGTGGTGAGCAAAATAACGATGGATTAAACCCAGATCTGTGACTGGGGTGAATGTTTTGCCAATGTGCAAGATTCCGTCCATCACCTTGTGTGTTTTCCAGTTCTTGGAAGCACCAGGGTCAATAGACTTCAATTTGGCGTTGCAGAAGTTCTGTGCACTCATGCAGGAGTTGGGAGTGCCATTGGCACAAGGCAAAACAGTTGGGCTAAGCACTGAGATTGAATTCCTGGGAATAGAGTTGGATTTGATGCAGGCTGTGTCACCGTTGCCTTTATAGAAAATAACAGCTTTTGGGACCACGTTAGAGCACTGCCTGATGAGGGAGAAGGTGACTTTGCACCATTTACAACAGGTTGTAGGGCAATTAAACTTTGCGTTAAGGATAATCCCAATGGCTCAACCTTTTTCATGCACCATCGCGCAGGCTATGTCAGAGAGAAGCACCATCACACCAGACTGTCCAGTGAGGTCAGGCTGGACTTGTGGATATGGAAGGCATTCCTGCATGACATCAATGGTAGGGTTGTGTGGGCCTGCCCTCCCATGTCCAGCCCAGAGATAGGGTTAATTTATTTATTTATGTCATTTATAGAGCGCTTGAATAACCTCAGTTAGGGTATCTCTGCGCTGTGGATGTATAGACGTGGTGACTGGCACTAGAAAAGTGAAGTTTTGAGGTTTTTCCTAAAGGTCAAGTAGTAGTGCATTGGCGAATGTCCAAAGGTAGTTGATTCCAGAATTGAGGGGCTAGTTAGGAGAACGCTTTTGCCTCCTAGTCTGGTTTGTTTTATGCGTGGGAAGGTGAGAAGACCCTTACCTTTTGAGCGGAGGGTTTGTCCACCTGATATGTTGGTACCATCTGGTTTAGGCCTTTGAACACCATACAGCAAATTTAGAATTGAATTCTTTTGTGTATGGGTAACAAGTGTATTTTGTGGAGAAGGGGGAGTTCGGGAGTTCGGTGGGGTGCACTGGCTACTAGGCAGGCTGCTGTGTTCTGGACCACTTGTAGACTGCTCAGGGAGGTTTTCTTGGCAGTGATCAGCAGGGCATTGCTGAAATCTAGTCGGCTGAGCACCAGAGCGTGTACTAGGGTTTTACATGTGGAAGGGGGAGGAAGTGAAAGACCTTGCAGAGCAGGCCGAGTGAATGGAAGCATGCCCATTTGGTTGCGATTATATGCTCTTCCAGGTTGAGTTTGCTATCTATTAGGACCGCCAGGTTCTTAACCAGCTAGGTGACCAGCTAGTAACTGCATCTTTAAATAGCATTATTTCAGTTTTCTCTGCATTTAACTGCAGTAAGTTGTTACTCATCCATGATGTTATGGTTTTCATGCCCTCTGCGAAGATGCTTTTGATGTTAGGGGTGTTTTTTTCAAAGGAAAGGAGGAGTTGAGTGTCGTCCGCATAGGAAATGGGGTTAAACCCGATGTTTCTTAGGAGTGCAGCAAGTGGGGTGGCATATACGTTGAATAGTAAGGGGCTGAGGCAGGCACCCTGTGGTATGCCCTTGGATACCATGGTTGTCTTAGATTTAAAGGGACCAAGGTTTACCGTTTGGGTTCTCCCCTTAAGAAAGTCCATCAGCCAGTTTAGTGCAGTGTCCTGAATGCCTATAGTTTGTAATCTTTCCAGTAGAATCTAGTGTGAGATGGTATTGAATGCTCCGGACAGGTCAAGCAGTATGAGGATTACTGCTCGGCCAGCATCCGCATGCATTCGGATGTCATCTATGACATTGTCCAGGGCTGATTCCGTGCTATACCTGGGACGGAATCCTGACCGTGAATGATCGAGGCAGTCAGAGGATTCAATGAATGTGGATAGATGTGTATTAATGTGTTTTTCCAACAATTTGCTATGGAGAGGGAGTAGTGAGATGGGTCGGTAGTTAGATATCACGTCAGGGGGCAGTTTGATATTTTTCCTAATGGGCATAATCTGGGCGGTTTTTCACTCCATGGGAAGCTTGCCTTCATTGATTGAGCAAAGAGGAGCAGCCAGCTCTGCTGCTAGATTTCTGGAGAGTTAAGCTGGCATTAGGACTTTGGGGGATCCGGATTTTGAAGATTTTAATAGGGATTCTGTGTCTTGAATAGTGAGCAAAGGGAATTCTTTTAAAGTAAGAGAGCTAAGTGGAGCCGGGGCAGATTCAGCAATTTTGACATGTGCTTGTGGTGGAGGAGGTTATCTTATTGTAGATGTCGTCAATCTTTAGTGAGAAGTAGTCGGCAATATTGTCGCAGAGTTGCAAGCTTTGGGATTGATGAGGGTGTTGAGTACTTGAAAGATGACTTTAGGGATGTTATCCATTTGTACAAGTTGGTTGGCTATGTCGTTTTTCCGGGCAATTTTTATGTTTTTATGATAAGATTCTAAGGCAGTTTTATACTTTCCTTTGTTAAGGAGTGCCTGAGTTTGGCGCCATTGATGCTCAATCTTTTTACATCGACTTTTTTCTGTCCAAAGGTCTGATGAATACCAAGGGGTCTGGGCAAGCTTAGGAGCCACAGATGATCTTTTCAGGGAGATCAGAGCATCTATGGTGGATTTGACTGCGTCCTGAAAGACAGGTGTTTCTCTACTCTGTCTGATGTAGACGAGTGAGGGGGGATGAAGGTGTTGCAGAAAAGTGTGGGTGTTAATTTGTGCCACTGTCTGTAGGCTCGTATTATTGGTGTTTCCTTGGCTATGAGCTCAGGGGGGCCACTAGGCCAAAATCAATTATGGAGTGGTCTGACCACGTCAGAGTGCTAGTAGATGTATATAATGTGTGTGGTGATTTGGAGAGAACTAGGTCCAGAGTGTGGCCTGCGATGTGCGTGGATGCATCATTGGTTTTAGTAAGTCCTAGAGTCGCCAACTCGGTCAGAAGGGTAGAGGCCTCAGAGTCTTCAAGATTCTTGCTATGGACGTTGAAGTCTCCCAGAAGAAGGAATTTAATGGAAGGTATCACATGAGGGGCAATCATATTTAAGAGGTGAGAAATGGAATCGGAAAGAGGTCCGGGAGGGCGGTATACGAGGGCTCCTTTCCAGCTCATCTGTGAGTGGAGATCTATTCTAAATACTAGAATTTCAATTTTGTCGCTGCTAAGTTGGTCTAATATTGTGGCTTTTATCGGGTCTTTGTACATGATGGCTACCTCACCGCCCATCTTGCGTGGCCTATCTAATTTCAGGATACGGTAACCGCCAGGTAGTGCAATAGCGCTGGTTGGGGTGGAGGAGGATTTCCTCCATGTTTAAGTTACAAATCCGATGTCTGGGAGAGAGGAGGAGAGTAGGTCCCAGATATTGATAGCGTGTTTAGGGAGTGAGCGAACATTGGCCAGGAAGCAATCTCAGCTTGCTCTAACCTCACCAAATTTACGGGGGTGGGTTATAGTTTGGGAGTCAATGGGTGGTATGGAGGAAATGCTGTGAAATCCACAGTTTATACATGTTAAGGGACCTTCTACTATTATGGGAAATTTGTGGGTGCAGGGATGCACTCCCTTATACCTAGCCAGAGGTAGTGTGTGCTCCCTGATGAGTGATAACTCCTGTCTAGTGTATTTAGTGCGCAAGTCAGGACGGATTACTTGACTTGCGATGAAATTGGCAGGGTTTCTGGCTCCTGGTGATGGTCTGACGCAGATGGGATTGCCTTAGGTGCGCCCGCTGCGCGCATCCATTGCGGCCAGGGCATGTGAATTTGTAGTTCCAGCCAGCTGACCTGGTGACTACGCGTCACTTCCGGGTAGTGCAACACTCCCTCCACTCAAGTGGAACAATCCGTGACGGACCAGGGAGGCACCCCTCTGTGTGACCCTTAATTAGCACAGACTAATTAATAATGGCTGACGCAGCAGATAGCAAAGGGTTTGGTGCCATCCTGGGTGCAGCATGGGTTGCGCAACGTTGGCCAGCATGGTGGGAGGAATTAGGGCTCACAAGCAACATAAGCTTCCTGGAGCTGTTCCCCATACTGGTGGCTCTGACCATCTGGCCACACAACTGAGGGACCAAACTTTGGTATTCTGGTCAGACAACATGGCAGTGGTGGAATGTATTAATAACCAAACTGTGAGCTATAAAATGATCTTGCGGCTCCTAAAAGAGATAATACTGCTGTGCATGAAGATGAATCTGCTGTTTAGCGCTCAACACGTGCCAGGAAATTGAACCATGCCGCTGATGCGCTCTCTTGCTTTAAGATGCAGGTGTTCAGGTCTCATCACCCAGAAGTGGCAGAGAACCCAACTCCCTTCCCAGAACAACTTTGTCAGCTTGGTCCCCCCAGTTATCGGACCTCGTGGCAGCTAGCCTAGCACTCAGGACCAGGAGGGCAACCGAAGGGGTGTTTGGGATATATATGGCAATTTTTGGGGGGACGGTTGGGAACACAAATGGCACGACACTGGGTCCGTTGTTTCCTATTTGAGATTTATGAGAGACGAAGGGTGCTCAGTGGCATCAGCAAGGCAACATATTACAGCCATTTCCTTTTTTGCAAAAGCTAGGGGTAAGGGTGATCCCACCGGCACTTTCATAGTGTGAAAAGCTTTGAAGGGGTGGCAACTCCTACAAGGGATGCAGCCTGATGAAAGAAGACCCATAGGAATTCAGACATTGGCCACATTGTTGAATGCTCTGCACCAAGTGTGTAACTCTCCTTGGGAGGCAACTCTTTTTCAAGTTGCTTTCTGTCTATCTTTCTATGGCGCATTCAGAATAGGGGAGCTAATGGCAAAAAACAAAAGGGACTGGCAGGGGGGACTTCAGTTGAGGCATGTGCAGAATAAAGGGAACTCCTAATTAATTGCAATACCCATGTCCAAAATGAATCAGGGAGTCAAAGGGGAAGGCATAGTTTTGTGTAGAGCTGAAGGAAGTGTCTGCTGTCCCATTACCAGATTGGAGACTTTCTTGGTACAACGACCAAAGGTCATGGGGGGCCGTTACTAGTTCATGCTGACGGGACCCCGCTCACCATTTTCTAGTTTAAGAGTTTCATGGGTTTGGCCATGAAGAAAGCCTGTTTAGATCCAGCTAGCTTTGGGACCCACTCCTTTAGGATAGGGGCCACCACAGAAGCAGTGGCCGGAGGGTTTAATGGAAATGAGGTACAAAGGATCAGTAGGTGGTCTTCAAAGTGCTACTTTGGGCGGCACTATTGGCGTAGTGCCACCCGCTGCCTTAGGCCCGGTGACGCTAGTGATCTGTGCCTTTTCTGGAAAGCGCTTAGAGACCAGTGGTGATTTGCGCTATATAAAAATAAAATAACATAACATAACATAACAAACGCTATGTGCGCTTGCATATGCTTTAGCGCTTGCGGAGAGAATGCACTGACGGTTGTTTTTAATTCCCGGTTGATTTGCAGTTTCTACATCCTGTGTCGCAGGGGGGAAGCTTGCAATGGTTCACCATCCTGCAAAGGTTGCGCCATCCTGTCCGGCAGGAGGACAACAGTCAACAGTTCAGCAAAGCACAGTGCACATCATGGCACAGGTCCACGCTTGGGACCTAGAAGAACAGGAGGTCTGGATTATTGGCCATTCTTACAAACGACAGTTACAGAATTTCTTTACAGGTTCCTATGAGGTTAGGACATGGCAGGCAGGTGCAGGAATCTCTTTTTATGGGCAGGGTGGTCTGCACTTTAGTTAGTTCAGGGAGCTGGTGACACAAGCGCTGAGCAAACGTCAGGGGCCCCGTGCGGTTTGTATCTTGCATTTAGCAGGACACGACCTGGTACACCTGGGGCGAGGGGTGTCATAGAGACCCTGCTTACTGAGGTGGGGTGGTTGGCAAAGAAATGCCCTGAGGCCCTGATAGTCTTGTCACACATGATCCCAAGATTCCAGTGGAGAGGAGGTGAGTCTGTATGGGCATTGAATCGCTCGGTAAAGAGGATAAACAACAAGATGGAAAAGTTGTTCAGGACCCCTAATCTTAGATCAATAGGACACGGGTACATACAGGGTGACCAGTTTTTTCTGCAAGATGGGGTTCACCTCTTGAGTCAAGGGAATCAGGAGGATATACTAGCATGGTTGGAGGGCGTAAGGCGCAGGACATGACCTTCTGAGTATGCAGAGGGGGGATGCCAGATAGTCGGGCAACTATACTGGGCTGTGGCTGGTGGTAGGGTCATGATTGGTGAGCATAGTTTTCGGTCCTTAGCGGGCATCACCATTGTCAAATGGGATGCCTGAGGGGGAGACAGAGGGTCTCTCATAGAACTCCAGGGGCAGTTACTGCCGGTAGGCTGAAAGGGTGCGGGGCAGGGAAGTTTCACTTCCCGTTGGCTGGTCTGCCATCCCCGCACACGCATGCGCTCAAGGGAGCAAGGATGCAATATTGCAGCAGCCCCTTTATGGAGTTAAGGTTGAGGGCATAGAGGGTGCCTCTAGGAGGTATCCATCCAGTAAGCTGGGCCCCCTACGCAGCGTCACTCCGGTAGGAGTTTTTGGGGACTTAGCTTTATCGGGATCTGGGGCCACCAGTCATTGACCTCGGCGTAGGCTCTAACAGGGATACGCAGAAAGGAAATTATATTCATCTCTTAGCTTTCAATAGGAATGGCGATGTATTAGGAACACGTTAAGGTAAGCCAAATTGACATCTTGTACCTATCAATGTATTGAACTTTCTGGGTATTGTACATAATGTAAATAAGAATAATTTTATGTTTTTATTATTTTGCAACAAAATACGGCCGGGGTTTACGACCCCTAATACAAAGAGTTGTAGTGTCCGAATTGTTTGTCTTGGAGGAAGGGAGGGTCCACACCCCAAGGGTACTTAAGTAATATGAGGGGGATTAGGCAGTACCAGCCCATAATCAACAATGGTCATAGTGGTGAATGAAATGGACTGCAATATAGATTATCAAAATTACAATACCAAAGGTAACTGTTGGTTGGCATCCAGCATGAGTGTGTTTTCATAGGAAGTTTTTAACAGAAGGGCCCTACATGTTAGAAAGGCAATAGTGTGACGTGTTCACAGGGACCAATATAACTGTACCCCAGCTCTATATTAAATACTAAAATGGGATAGTAATAGTGTATAGAATGAAAAAGAAGGGGGTTCTGTGATGAGACAGGTTTTGCAATGCTTACACCATTTTTTCTTTTAGGTTGACTGTACTAGGTATTTTGTTCATAGAGATTTAGGCATTGCAAGCTATGAAGTATGCTGCCTTTTAATACAAATGTAGAAAGGCAAGAGAGCTCAATGATATGTGCAAAAATATGAAGTTCAAAATTGTTATTTACAGTGAGACCAGCTCAGCCTTCTTTCCTTGTCAGATCAGTATATTAAGTACCATTAAAATGTGTAATAGTAACACCTTCAGTTTGTACAATGCCTGCCAAAGGTAGAACTGCAGTATGAGCCGCCCTTTGAAAAATAAGTCAATTGAAAAGTTATAAATTAGGTGAAACAGAATTTCATCCAACCAGCTAAAGTGCCTGGAAATTAGCAGTTTCAAACAAAGAGTATTGCTGATATGTAGCCCAAAAGTAATACGTTTCTGCTGCAAAGAGAGCACAACAAGTGGTTGACTATTCTGCGCTTCTCAAAGAAGGCTACCCTCAACCGAGACACAAGTTGATCTCGTTTTTTTTAACACATTCTGCTATGCAGTCCATTGCCGCTGGCCAATATTGTACATTCCCAAAATAAAGATGTCAAATTACATTAACTCCATACAATAGAAAACTAACATAGAAGGGTCTCAAGGATTCTGTCTTCAAGTTCTCTGATGGGCAAATTTGCTGGGACAAGAGGGCACGGACAACGGAGCACCCTGCAAGGCCACAATCATAGCTCTGGTGGTGGAAACATGGGTGGGAGAATGGTGGAGAAGACCCTCAAACTAATGAATCTCAGCTACAACTTGGCCTCCTGCAGACATCATTATGTTTTTAGTAAATATCGGGAAATAGATTGGTGCGAGCATTCAATTATCCCATCGCAAGATCACATTGAAAGCTGAACACCAGTTTAAGAGTTGGTAGTAATGAGAAATCCTCTGATTCCTGGCAAAAGTGCTGGTATGGAGGAGAATCCTTACGGACATCAAAAAGAGGAAGCAATGTGTAGTTACTGCTACCCCTGTTTTGCCTTTGGTACACCTGGCTCTACCCTTGCTAACAATGGTCTCAGAGTTCATGAAGGCAGTGTCAGGAAAAGTAAGCAGACTGATCAATATAACCATATTTGGATTCTGCAGTTTGTACTTATTGCACTTCCCCTGGCATCTGAAAAGGAAATAGGGCTATTCTTGGCTTTTTTTTTGTTGAACTAGCACCCAAGGAGAATGCGTCAGATAAGTTGACCTCTTCATGGGGTTTGTTGGGTGGAAGACATTTCACTTGTTGGTTCTCCACCAGATTTACTGGTACTTCTACAGATTTATAATGTGTGTAAAAATGAAAGGTTCTTCAAACTCTCACGTTGTACTTTGCAACTCTACCTCCCCTTCTCCAGCAAATACTTCAGTTAGCCTGCTTTCACAGGCCTCATTTCTCAAGGAAACTGACTTCACAGCGGACGAACCACAATATACTTGCAAAAAGGTTCAGGCAAACCATGCACCAAATAATTTGAAGGTACAAAGGTGCAGAATGTGTGCCTGATACCAAATTTGACACCTTGGAGCAGAGGAAAATATGGCAATAGTGCACGGTTTTCTCCATTCCAAGGTGTGCAAACAACGCATGTGTGCTATTTGCTCCCATGATGTGTACGCATTGTAATCTCGCTTTAGGTGCAGAGAGGATTTGGAGCACAAATGAGGATACCTGGAAACAACTTAATTAGACCCAAACCGTTCATATTTCATCACTAGAGTGTTTGAGGTTCTAACTAGGGTTCCTAAACTTCAGTGGGATTAACTCTGTTTGCGTGGGAAATTCATTTAGTCTTGTGAGCCAAAGGAAACTGGTTCACACAGACCAAAAAGAAAGCAGCCATGAGCGCCCCATGGATAAGTCAGGCCAGACTGTTACTCGTATACCTCTTCCTAAGAAATTAATCGTATGTTTTTTATTCACTCGTACTAGAAAGTCTGTCATACTATTAAAGGCAGGATACGATCTTTAATTAAAGACAGAGAAGATGCAGAATATATTACTGGACAATATTTTCTTCTTACACTAAAATAGAAAAAAATGAAAAACAGGTCTGCATGTTCTCTTTGCATTCACTGTCCAGTTGTAGCCAACACACAGTGAAGGTATTTAGTTTTATGTAAACTAATACTTTAACATCTTACAGGCATTACCGTTTTGAGTGTGGGTGATCTGCCTAAGCTCTTTTGGGGTGCTTTTGTTGCACAGCTATGTATTTCAGGGATTTATGGGTTGTCTCAAATCGCGTAGTTGTCTGCTTATTGTTACAAATTCCATATGGATTCTTGGGAGCACTTTTGTCGTTTTCAATCAGAAAGCATATTTAATAAGATGAAAATACTATGTTTCACATTGAAGGCAATACATTTTAAATACTCCACAAATCCCATTTCCTGAAAGACTTTGTCATTTTAGGGTATGTGTGGTGATTTGATCTCACATGCTTTTACCCACGGTGTTTAATATCCAATACTTGTTATACGAGAAGACTATAATTGCAGGACTATATCTTGACCCTACTGTTGATTTCAACTTTCCGTCAATAAACCCTGGGAAACTTCTAGTATGCTATTTTCTTTTTTAAGTTTGACGTTGTACAATTATGTAGGCTGCGAATCCTTGAATTTGAACTGCATGTTCTGTGTCTTGTGTATCTGATGGTGGGCTTCATAGCTTTATATTTCACCGTGATTGATTCTTTCACAAGAATAAACCCTGAAATATTGCTTTCTATACTCTGTCTCGTCAGCGATTTCCTATTCTTTGACACTGCAGGAGAGTGTACTGCGAACCTCCTAAAAAAGTTGTATCACACTAAAACGGAGACAAAAATCCTAGGGTTGTCGAAATATCACCTAAATAGACGTATCAGTATTAGAATTTGTCGCAATATTGTCTTTATCGTGCAAACAAAATTTAATTTGTCTGCAGTAAAAACTGACGGTGATATTTAAATGTGTTGTGTAGATTTTATTTATTACAATATTTCTTGAAATAATGGAAGATGCATTTCATGGCCAACATGACAATAACTTCAAGCATTGTACAAACTAATGCTGATAAACATTAAAATAAGGCTGACTGCTTTTATTTCTTACAAACTAAAAACCTTCGAAACAAATCTGTTTACCCGACAAGGCCTACACCAATGAAAACATTTCAGATACATTCGTAGCACGATTCAGCCTATTTGGCACAGTTTAATTAGTGTCTGACTATTCCTCGATTTAAGGCTGAAACACATATACTGCAGGGATTAACACATTTTAGAAGCAATATGTGTCATTGGGTGTATTTGCCAGGTTGTCATATATTGCTGTAGGTGAAAAGGTTGAGCTATTTGCAAGTGCTCTGTGGCACTGATATGTGGCTGCAAAAATTGGAATGTAATGGATATCAAATATACCCTCAAAGTCTACTATTCTGAAAAGATGTGAAACTGGGGCCCAGATCTGCTAACACCTTGGCGCAAATCAACACATTGGTATTTAATTTTCAGCACAATAGATATTTTGTGCTGGAAAGGTGCCCTTTACTAAGCACAAAAAGTGCCCTGCCTTTCTTTTCATTGTTTTTTGCCAAGGGGGCATTACTGGGGCTTTACAGTGCTAACACTCACAGTGTTTGATGCAAATCCCAGTCAACTAGGTTAGCCAGATCAGACTTCGCACCAAAAACCAAACAGCTCCTAACAGGTAGGATTGTTTTCTTTTGTTAAAACCCCCACTCATTTTATATGTGCTGAAGTTCGCAACACACATCCAGTGTGTAGGATTCCTCTGTGTTTGTCTAGACCACAATACTTCAAACGGTTTTTGTACTCGGCCCCTCAGAGTAAAACATTTTGAAGTTGGGGCCCACCTTTAAAATCTATAGGAAGGTTTGAGGAATTGTGAGCGGCAGGGCTGAACGCAGGGGGCGAGGCCTATGAGATTATTTAAGGAGGCTTTTCTTGTAGTTCATAATCAGCAATACATGTTATATTTATAAAAGAGCAAATTCATCAAACAAACATTTTAATTACTCAAAATTCTCTGGCCCCCATAACTGGGGTGTTGTAAGCCCCTCATACTCTTTGGCACCATGCAACTGCACCTGCTGCACTAATAGCAGTCATCCAGAGCAGAAGTCTATTTCCTCTGCTCTTTCACCGCTTCCCCACCATGCCTGATTATCACTGCAATCTTGAAACAGGCTCTTTGTAACTTTTGAATTTTATATAGCCCAAACTCGTGTAAGTGCATTGTTTAGCTCTACATGAGCTCCTGTTTCATTACACAAGGTTAGGCTCCATTTGTTAAAGCACAGGGAGATCAAGTGATTTGTCGGGAATCACAGGATGTTGAACCAAAAGAGAGACTGGAACCTGGTTACCTAGTTTCAAAGTCGGCAGCTTTCACTGTTAAGCCACAAATCCTCCCTTTCAGAAAAAAATAAGCTTCCATGTGTTGTCCCTATTTTTACAGCAAATTTGCCTTCAGCACTAATGCTAGTAAGGAAAATGAGCCCACATGCTCTTTTTTAGAAAGAAAGTCATAAATGTGATAGAACCCTGTGCCTCAGTATTGCTGCACTTGCTTCACTAGTGATATCTATTGCCCTACAAAGAGAGCTGTCTACTCTGCCCTTTGATAAAAACAAAGTTGCCATAATTCCTTCAATTATCTCTTTCCATAAGCCAGTTGTCTTCAAACTGTGGGTGAGCCCCCCTGGGGGGGTGAGGGGTCATCTCAAGGGGGGCGCGCCAGTCCACGTCCCCCCAGTGGCAAGCAGAAGCCCCAGAACGCACTCACAAGTGGTTTTGATTGGAACATTTTGTAGCCTGTTTACAATATTGTGTGTTTTGGCATTATTTTTATTGGCAGATGGGCTTGTACTGAGAAAGGCTTGGATTCGTGTAAGGAAAGGCAGGAGCAGCCTCAGAAACTCGTAAGTAGCGAAGGATGGACAGGGAGACTGAGCACAGCGCACTTTACAATTTGTGCTGTCTGGTTGGGAGTCAGAAGAGGGGGGCTGGTTGTTGTTTTAAAAAAGACACCCCAGTGGTAGTTTGCAGAAGTGTTTTGGATGGGTATTTGAAGAGCAGTTTTAGATTGGGGTTTTTAGCAAATCTGGTGGTGCTATGAAAAGAGGTACTGAATGATGTCTTACAAAGTGGCTTCTGCGAAGAGCTTGGTAAATGATGTCTGAATTGTGCTTTCTAGAAAGTGGTCTGAGTACTGCTTTTACAGGTGGGATCTGTGTAGTGCTTTTCAGATAAAATCGAGATATGGCTTTGCAGAGGGGGGGGTCCATAGTGGGCTTTCTAGAGGACGTATTGTTGAGAACTCTGGATAATGAGTCTGGTTGCCCTGTCAAGTACCACACATGGTGGTTAGACTAAAGCATTTTAGTGCTGGTATACACATCACAGCACCAAAATGCATTAGCCATTACATTTTTTGTTATGGTTGGGTCATTAAGGGGTAGTAAGTTAGTGACCTTCTATTGCAGATGTTTTTCAACAGTTTCTAGAACTTTTTAATGCTTCTCATTGCTTAAAAGGGTCCAGTTTCGGAGATCTTTCCATGCACTTCATTGCTTATTTTTGTTTATAGGAAAGTCTTACTTTTAAGTGGCGCACATTTGGTCATTAAATGTCACTCCTAAGCACACTGAAACCCTGGAAATGTGACACATAAGCGTTCAAAAAACTTAGCAGCTATAGGCTGGGTGCGAATTTCCAGGGCTGTCAGGATAGGGTGGTGTAAGTACAGCTCAGGATGGTGCTCTGCAGAGAAAATCTGAAAAGGGCTTTAATTAGAGGACTTGGATGGGGCTTTTGGCCAATGGAAATCCCAATATACTGATCGTTTATTTAGCCTTCCTTACCTTTGTCTCGATCTGTCCTTTCATATGTTAGAGGGGGCCCAACCCCTAAACATTTTGCTCAGGGGGGGGGCTTGGCATACCAAAGTTTGAAGACCGCTGCCCTAAGCCTAACTCAAAAACCCAAAGTATCACAGGCACAGCAAGTCTGTATTTGGCCCTAATGTAAGTATGGAAGGATAGTACAGCAAACATAACTGAGGTTTAACTGGCACCTCATACCACTGGGCTCTGACGCCACTGCACCTGCCATACCAATCATACATACGGTTCACTAATAGAATATCGATGTTAAAAATATCGAGAAAAAAAATATAGACTACAAAAATATCGACTCCCATACCTACACAGGTAAGTACAAAATAAATAGAATCAAAAATATTGATGTAAAAAATATAGATGTAAAAAATATCGATTTAAATATATATATAAAATAAAAGAATATATATTAAATATATTAAATATGAATATTAATTTTAACAAAATAAATTCAATGTAATATACATTTTTACAAAATAATACAAATAAACTTAATAAAAAAATCAACACACAAACATGATAATTTCTACATATATATATATTTACTGAAAAAACCATAGGTTTTAGGGGTGTTATAGTTAGCTGGACATTTCACTCGTACAAAACCATTAAAATTCCTCCGTTATAGTTAGTTGTATTAACTTTAACTCGTGCGCCCGTAATCCACTGCTGATGATGTCACATATTACATCATTCATGACATGGTCAGTGACATCACTGATGACATCACTGATGACATCTCAAATGACATCACTGATGACATCACTGATGACCTCATCCAGTGAATCTGGTTTGGTTCGATATTTAAATATGTATTATATATATATAGCAATCTGCATTGAAGAATGAGTGGATGTATAAGTGTCTCGATAGAGGATTTAGTAGCACTGTGATTGACTATCTAAGTGACTAATTTAAAGTGTCTCACTAAATATATGGGATAGTGATTCAATTGTGTGGATATCTGTTTCACTCTATCTCTTGTTGTGTAAACTACTACATAAGTTGGTTACTAGGTGTGTGAAAGTTTATATTAGTATTAATTAGTTAAGTGAGTATTTGTATTGGAAAGAGAATGTGTGTGTGTGGTTGGGTGGGAGGTGTGTGACTGTCCAAAGCTGTGTAAATAGTTGATTTAGTACGTATATGAGGTTAAGACTGCAAGTAAAAACACTTGTTTGGGTGACTGAATCTCTTTATGGGTGTGGTGATGTGTAAATATATTTCTCAATGATACATATCCAACAAAGTAGAAATATCAAAGGCACTGTATGTGACAGTTGTTGTTTATAAATAAGTATATATAAGACTCAGTGATTGTATCAGTGACTATATTGAACACTGTAAACTTGTAATAGTGGTTTTATAACACACTATGTATGAGTTACTATCTATGTCAATAAATAAAGTGGTATTTGTATATGTGTGTAGCTGAGTAAATGTAAGTATGATCAATAGTTTGCATAAGTGAGTAGGATGACAGCATAAGCGAATAGGATGTGTGCTGGTGTGTAATGTCGATGTAGGTGTATAAGTATATTTAATAGTTTTATATTGATCTTTGTTAGCATGAGTGAATCTACAGGTAAGTGTTTAGATGTGTGTGTAGATGTAGGAATCACTGAGTGGGTTTTTAGAGACTTGTATTGGTGTGTCAATTGTTTCAAATATGGTATTCCATATTTCATAATGAGTGTTGACAGGTTATACTACTGTATGATGAGGTGTATCAGATTGTCAAGTGGATGATGTCATCAGTGATGTCATCAGTGATGTCACTGACCATGTCATGAATGATGTAATATGTGACATCATCAGCAGTGGATTGCAGGCGCTTGAGTTATAGTTAGAACAACTAACTATTACGGAGGAATTTCAATGGTTTTGTACGAGTGAAATGTCCAGGTAACTATAACACCCCAAAACCTTTTTTTCAGTGAATTTCTAAGGTTTTGTAAATGCTAATTCCTAACTCTAACACGTCTGAAACCTATGGTTTTTTCAGTGAATTTCAAAGGTTTTGTAAATGTCAATTTTTAAATGTATTGTTTTATTTTTTATATTGTTTTACTATATTTTTGTAATCTATTTTTTTAGATATCATATTTTTTAAATTACATTAGACATATTTAATACAAATGTATTTAAATAAATATATATATTTTATTTTTTTATGTTCTTTTAAATATATTTATATTATTTCCTTTATTATTTTTTTTCAATTTTTTGGGGAGTCTCGCACCCAAAGCGCACCCTTCTCGGTCACTGCGCTGAACATGTCCACAATTTTAGGATTGTTTTGTAGGATCCACGTATGGTGTGAGACGAATACGACTTTCCCAACGTGGACGTTATGCGACTTGTATTCTACTCGTGCCGCATACGCGACATGTACGTATTACACGACGCGACGGTAGCGCAGTTGCGCGTGACATACGCACATCGGATGCGGTGGGTGCACGACCCAGCGACATTTTTTAATGTTCAAAAACTTTATATATATATATTTAATATGAATATTAAGACAAGACATTATCTGAGCTAATCATACAAATAATATTCTTTAACTTTCAATAAAGTTACATTACTTATAAATGCAATTTCGCGATGTCGCGCAGGGTGTGAGTTGAGTGTGAGCTGTGTACACGCACCCTACGCGTACCCCATGTGACCAGAAAAAAAGAGATTTGATTGGTTCATTACACTCCCTATTGTAAGTATTGAAGGACCCCATCCATTTCAATCACTCTTGTTAGACCTTCCTTAGGAGAAGACCTCAGCTAGCAAGAACTGTTGTTTTTGTTGATTCCAGGCCTGTTTGCCCTTAACATTGGAAAAATGGCTTCAAATCAACCTTCTTCTGATTCAGAGCAGTCCAATGAGGAGGGGTTTGTTCCTGAACCACGCCCCAATTGATTTGAATCAATTGTTTGGAGATTTTTTACATTCCCAGGAGGACTGAAGAAAACAAATGCCACAAAGGTAACCTGCAAAATTTGCAAGGTAATTCTATCAAGAGAAGACCCCAACAAAAAATAATATTGTGGAACTGCCAGTATGTTTAAACATCTGCAAAGTTTGCATCCTGTGAATCTGGCGAGAGAAGAATGACAAAGACTGCAACAGAGTGGACAACCAGCACCGCAAGTTGCAAGCACTTCTGGGGCATCCACTTCAACATCTACTTTGGACATCCGGCCCCAACTGGCTAATGCCAAAATTCATTGCATAAAATGCAATAGGTTGCTTTGCTATGGGGAGCAATCAGTTGATTTGGTTTGCTGGGCTCTGGAGAACCATCACTGTTAGACAGTTTTTTTTGCCCTAAAGTTCATTGTTCTGTTTGTCCCGTTCAGTTTTTTTCATTTTAAAAAAAACCAAAAAATCAGAAAATTGTTCAAAAAAAGTACAAAACTACAAAACAAAAAAAAATATTTTCCGAACTACCTACTCTGTTTAAAAAAGAGCTAAACTTGTATGCTAGTGTGTGAAAGTTTAGATTAATGGATGTGTAGTGCATAATTGACTGAAATAATGCATTTGTGATTTGTGGTGCATGCATAAGTGCAGAACTATAAGGAAAGTATGAACAATAAAGAGTTGGCTCTAATCAGTTAGGCTGAGCACCTATAACCTATAACAAAAGAACGTGCCTGAACTGATACCACAATTTAGAATACAATTCACTCAACAGAGAAGAAAGCTCATTTCAACCTGTAATGTTGCCAATCAATAGCGATTTATTTGTTCAATTTGACGTTATTATTTTAAACACAATTTTTACATTTTATATACAAATACTACACCAATATCCTATGTAACAAAAATCATTCATACTAGTCAGTCATGTCACAGTCATTCAACAGCAGACGTCCATATATACACAAATCTGGCAAATTAAACTTTTGTGGAAATACCAGAACAAAGATTGTGAGTGGAGGGAAGGAAAATTAAAGAATAATGAAGAAAAAGACAAAGGTTGCTCAGACAATCAGCGCTTGCCGTACAATGTACTATACATATATACACATGGAATTAAATCACAATCAACTTAGATTGATAAAGCACAATATGTATAAACCAATTGAGACACGGGGTTTCTCAATTTTTAGATTTAGTGAGAGCAACACTCTGTACAAGGGCCAACGCGTTTCGAGTCCCAATCAGAAGTTGGAGGGGGGACTCTCATCAGGACCGATACAGTATCTGGAAAAAGAGAGAAATATCTCTGAGTGAAAAAATTCAAACGGGGGCCTATATGGCACTCAAGAGTGAACAACCATTCCCTCGAACAGCTTACCCCACTGGTCTACAAGGCCACTTGTAGGGTGTAGAGTTGTATAAAGTCTATAGTAACAATGCGTAGCGGGTAGCGTTCTGTCTTTGGCAGGGCACCTTTCTGATGGTGAAGACACACTAGAAAGTAAGAAAGTTGGACATTATCTATCGTTGGCAATGCTGAATGACCTAAGTGCACAAGGCACCTTGCACTGTGTCTTACCTAGCTCGCTCCGGGGATCCAATTGGGCCCACTGGTGGCTGGATTAAAATTTCACAGCTTGGCAAACGGATGAAGTCGAGGATTTACACCTATAAAAGATGAAGGATGTCTCAAAGATTGATAGCGCTATTTGTCCTCGAATAGTGGTCTCGTGAGTCAGAGTAATTACCTGCGGCAGCAGCACATTCACTTGGTCAGAAGGAGTTTACGGGTGGGGGTTCAATTAGACCCACTGATGGCTGGTTTTGTATTTCACAGCTTTTCAAACGGAAGTGATGGAGAATTAACACCTATAAAAGATGAGGGATTTATCAAAAACTGATAGCGCTATTTGACCTCGAATAGTGGTCTCGTGAGTCCAAGTAATTACCTGCAGCAGCAGCTAGTGCACTTGGAACGTGACAGGAGCTTCGTCCGTTCGATTGCCTCCTGCAAAAGGAGCATCAGCGTTAGTGACAGAGTGCTGGTAACCGGGAGTGGCCAAGCCCTGGGACCTCCGTAAAAAAGCTTACCTAGTGTGGATCTTTCACAGGTCACCCGTCTCGGCGTCTACGCAGCACTGATTTTTCGCGCATGCGCAGGGAAGCAGGAACACTCTGCTTAAAACGTCGACCTCGCGGGAGACACTACTCTCCCGCGCATGTGCATTGCGGTTTTAAAACTATGTGTGGACCGAGTCCTCGACCCAATTAGTATTAGAAGGAACACCCTACTCACTGCAAAAGGGGGGCGGACAGGGGCTGTCACTACTGTTTGGACAAAGCAGGGGGGTGGAATGTGAATTACAGTTTATAGATTTCTGACAGTTCATTCAGGCCAGTGACGGCCGTGTTAAATTTCACAATGAGGAGCGCTTCCCTTTTGGAGAGCCTGGCATCCCAGTCTCCTCCTCGGGGATCACGCTCAACCTTGGAAATAATCGTCCATTTTAAATCCTTAATTTGATGAGACATTCTGTTCCAATGGTTGACCAGTGGTGCTGTCTCAACCCGATTTCTGAGTCTGGATTTATGTTGGGAAATTCTTTGGCGGGCTTCCTGATTGGTCTTGCCAATGTACATGAGTCCGCAGGGGCACATAACTCCGTACACTACAAATCTTGATTTGCAATTAGTGTGTGTATCGTGTTTCCACGATATACCCCTATGCTGAAACAGAGAGCCCTCTATTGTGGACTCGCAGCACAAACAGGTGCCACATTTGTGATGCCCTGTGATGGGATTTAGACCCATCATTTGCCTGATGGTGGGAGGTTCCTCCTTTGGAATAGCTGCTCTCACTACAAAATTGGCTATGCTTTTGTCTTTTTTGAACGCAAAAAGTGGGGGTTCAATAAGGCCTTCTTCTAGATTTTTCACAAGATGCCAATTTTGTTTTATCACTTTTTTTAGTTGGTTGGCATTGGGACAGTATGTGGTGACACATACCTGACGTTTGAGTTGTGGTGTATTACGACGTTCCAAGAGGGTCTCCCTTGGAGTCCAACGTGCCCTTTTCATACAATTTGACACCAGCTTTTTCGGGTAACCGCGATCACATAGCTTTGTTATTAGATTCTTAGCATGATGCCTATAGTCTTCATTTGTAGAACAATTTCTTCGGATGCGCAGAAATTGTCCTAGCGGTAAATTCTCACGCAAGCTCCTCGGGTGATTGCTTGAGAATAGAAGGGCTTTGTTCAAACTATAAGGAAAGGCTGCAGCATGACACTGTAAAGTGTTTAGCTACAGCGTGCTGTGGTACTTCCGAAGAACAGGGATGTAACATATGTACATAAATATGTTGCAAGTCTGTGCTTCCCTCTGCACAGCTGCTTAAACTGCAGCCATATGGTGAGACATGCACCCTTGCACCATGGTGCAAGGATGTCTGTGTCATGTGGAGATTGTTTTTGTGCAGGAAGGGACACCTTCCTGCACAAAAACAATCAGTAAAGGCATTTTTCTCCTTCAATATATTCTTTACATTGTAGAATATATTGAAAGAGAAAAAGTGAGAAGTGAAAACAATTCTCCTTGTTGTGCCTTGCTACACCAATTGGAGGATGGTGCAGCATTCACAAACATGTCCCGATTTATGATTTTTGATAAAACTGGACATGTGTCTTGTTCTATGAGTGTTCTGTGCAAACACGCACAGCAACACCTACAGAACGCCTTTTCAACGCAAAGTGGTGTGTATGATGAGATTATATTCACATGGAAAACAAAAGGTATACAGAATGCCTTTTCCTCACCTTGTAAATATGAAAGAGAGTTAATGGCTAGGCCAAATCTTATTATAGGAGTACATTTCTGTACTGCTAACATAGAATAAGATACATTTATAAGTACTTATGTTTTAGGAAACTTATAGCACATATTTATATATGACTGAAAAGAAGGGATGGGGCCTAATGTGACATGTGCAAAAACACTCAGTGATGTGCTTTAAGTTAAATAGTTTTATTTCTTAAAATTCTGAAATTACTAGTCCCTACAAGACCACCATATGTCTCTATTGTGTACTAAACCATGTATCTTGCAGGCAGGTGCTCTGAAGCTGTCTCCTATTTAATACCTGTCTGCAATGGAATTCTCTGGCACAAATCTACTCCATCCATCTTCCCTTTTTTCAAATGTGTGCAAACACACACCATTGTGCATTTTAAGACTTACTTAAACTTACCTCAGCAGTAATACATCTAAAAAACGCTACACATTTTATTCAGTTGTTTTTTATAATGTAAATTGTGGTAAACTGCTTATTTTAGAATTAGGATCTGTGAAAGAAAAGAAAAAATAGTTACAACCTGTAATTATATATGTTTAATAACACAGAATAATTTAAACATTTTACAAAGTAATTTCTTTGCCTTTTTTGCTGCTCTCAGAATATATTGAATTTCACTAGAAACAGTGATTTCAATCGTACTCATCACATAACAGTGGGCAAAAAACTATCAATAAGATTTTTTTTAAATAAACACGAATCCATCCTCAAAAATAGACCGTTTAATACAAATCACACATATATAAAATCCTTACTGCTAAGAAAATTCTATAACTTTAATTTATAAACACTGTAAATGTTGTCACTTTAAAGTATACACCGAGACAATGTGCAGGAAAACGTCCATAATTCAAACAGATACCTTTCAATGAAGGCCAAATGGTATTTTGCACTCCTTTTTATGTAAATTATCCAATGCTAATCCTATAAATCATAATAATACATTCCTCAGAGGCTGAATTATCTTCCTAAAACTTTGGCTTTGAAAATATTAGGCAGGAATTTGGTAATTCAACAGGCAAAAGTTGTTTGAAAACCAACTGAGCATCATTACAAAGTGTCCAGCCTTTGTCACTTTTTAGATAGGCAGTGTAATGTCCAGATGTTGTGGAAGGACCATCGTGGAAAATTATTGCTACTGCTACAAAAGTCCTTCCTGATATTGATAATTGACAGGCTATAAAATGTTTTATTAAAGTGTCCAATTTTCTCCCATCGGCTGTACAACGTTGCACCATTAAAATTATCTATTGTCTATATCTTTGTATAAATAATGTTGATAACATTTCTGATTTGCATTGGCTACACTCCATGTTTTGATTTGCTGCTTTAACAAATTTATTGAAAGACACTGATTTACAGTCCGGTAATGTCAAATATAGAAATCTTTCAGTGTCTACATTAGTTCTACATGTATACATACAATTTTCACAATGATGTTCCCATTTATAACAAAGACCAAAAATATTCTCTATGTCTACACTTTCATTTTCCAATACAGTAAGCATATACATTAGAAATTACTGAGCATCTTGTTGGATATTTTGCGTAAATCGTGTAGAACCAGAACATACGTCCAAAAGATTACGAACATCACAAACACTTTGTATTTCACTTTTATCAGTTCTCAATTTTTCATAAATGGAATGCAACAAGGAACAAAATCTTTTTTCCCGATTCTCCATAATTTGCTGTTGCATACCTTTAAGAAAGAAAACAGCATTGACCACTGCATTAGCATAGCATTTGACACCTGAACTATTTTCAAACAGATAACCAACAATCTCTTCAACTGTGTCCTTTTTCTTTTTGCTTGCAGTGACAATATTATCTTGTTTTTTCCTTCTCTATACCTTCACTACAGATATTCTCATACCTTCTTTTTCTAGCTACTACATGCTTTTCAAATACAGGATATTGACCTAAATTAGGAACATATCTTCTTCTTAATCTATTATACTCTTTTACACAGTTTGCATCTGCAGTAACCTTTGTGTCATCAAAACCAATTAAAAACAAACCAGATAATGTTCTGACTGGCGATAAAGCAACATATGCCATACCCTCTTTAAACACACTGTTTCCAATGTTCACCAAAGAACTCTCAACACTTAATCCTTGAGATTTATGATAGTCACTGCATATGCCAGAGAAAGTGGAAACTGTTTTCAAGGACATATAAATCTTTAACAAGCAGAAAAAGAACTGAACAACAACCAATTTGTTTCACTTCTTCAATCTGTTCAAATTTAATTTTTAAGAATTCAATACCATCTTTATTCTGATAATTAATAAAATCCACAACTTTATCCATTGCTCCATTAACTAAACCTTTTTCTACGTCCAAAGTTCATCTTAAAATGACTTGACAGTTTCTACATGCATATATATTATTTTCTAAACCAGCAGTTTTCGATATTGATTTTTCTAAAGAATCCAATTTTGTCTTCACTTTTTCTGTCAAAATAATAATGATTCCTTAATGCTTTATTATATCGATGGCATCCATTTTTATTATTTCTTCATTTTCCAGTTTCAAAAGTTGTTAGTTGAATATACAACACAATGAGGCGCCTGTCACGAAAATTAAACCTCAACAGGAAGCACTGACAGATATAAAAACAAGCATTTGCAATGCAATAGGTCTCGCATTAGGAAAGTTTGAGCTATTGGTCTTGTAAATGATATTTTTTTTATTTATGTGTTGGTTTTGAAAATAGCTAAATTTATAGCTTTGTCATTTACAATGCCAATAGTTATAACTTTCGCAAATGTAACACCTATAGCATTTGTAATGCAACATGTTTTGTATTTACGTGACTTAGCTGTATTGATATTACAAATTACAATGGCTTTTAATTTTTTTAAATAATTAATACTTAAATAAAAGTGATTTTAATTTATAATGGCAATAGCTTAAACTTTTCTAAATAAATTTTGTGAAGATTATGTTCAGTGTATTTTATTGTGACGAAAATCCAAGAACAGAAGTGAAATATTAACATCTTTTTGTGACATTTGTAATAAAGTTTGAAACATTGAGAGAACATATTTGAACCAGTTGTTGTTGAATGGTTGCGCAGATTGATGCTGAGGTGGCGCTGAGTGGTGCTGTGGTGGTGCTGAGTGGAGCTGTGGTGATGCTGAGTGGTGCTGTGGTGGTGCTGAGTGATACTGGGATGGTGCTGAGTGATGCTCGGGTGGTGCTGTGGTGGTGCTGAGTTATGCTGTGGTGGTGCTGAGTGATGCTGTGGTGGTGCTGAGTGGTGCTGTGGTGGTGCTGAGTGATAAAGTGGTGGTGCTGAGTGATGCTCTGGTGGTGCTGAGTGATGCTGTGGTGGCGCTGAGTGATGCTGTGGTGGCGCTGAGTGGTGCTGTGGTGGTGCTGATTGGTGCGTGGTGGTGCTGAGTGATGCTGTGGCGGTGCTGAGTAATGCTGTGGTGGTGCTGAGTGGTGCTGTGGTGGTGCTGAGTGATAATGTGGTGGCGCTGAGTGATGCTGTGGTGGCGCTGAGTGATGCTGTGGTAACGCTGAGTGGTGCTGTGGTGGTGCTGAGTGGTGCTGTGGTGGTGCTGAGGGATGCTGTGGTGGTGCTGAGTGGTGCTGTGGTGGTGCTGAGTGATGCTGTGGTGGTGCTGAGTGGTGCTGTGGTGGTGCTGAGTGATAATGTGGTGGTGCTGAGTGATGCTGTGATGGTGCTGAGTGATGCTGTGGTTGCACTGAGTGGTGCTGTGGTTGCGCTGAGTGGTGCTGTGGTGGTGCTGAGTGATGCTGTGGTGGTGCTGAGAGATGCTGTGGTAGTGCTGAGTGGTGCTGTGGTGGTGCTTAGTGATAATGTGGTGGTGCTGAGAGATAATGTGGTGGTGCTGAGTGATGCTGGGGTAGCGCTGAGTGATGATGTGGTGATGCAGAGGGCAGAAAGGCACAAAAAGCAGTCTGACAAAGGGCAGAAGGGCAGAAAAACAAGGGAAAAACGAGTCTAACAGAGGGCAGAAGGGCACAAAAAACAGTCTAACAGAGGACAGAAGGGCAGAAAAATAAGGGAAAAACGAGTCTAACAGAGGGCAGAAGGGCACAAAAAACTAGTCTAACGGGGCAGAAAGGCACCAAAACGAGTCTAACAGAGGGCAGAAGCCACAAAAAAGGAGTCTAACAGAGGGCAGAAGGGCACAAAAACAAGGGAATAACAGAGGGCAGAAGGGCATAAAAAACGAGTGTAACAGAGGGCAGAAGGGCAGAAAAACAAGGGAAAAATGAGTCTAACAGAGGGCACAAGGGGACAAAAAACGAGTCTAACAGGGGGCAGAAGGGCAGAAAAACAAGGGAAAGCAAGTCTAACAGAGGGCAGAAGGGCACAAAAACAAGGGAAAAACAAGTCTATCAGAGGGCAGAAGGGCACACAAATCAAGTCTAACAGGGGGCAGAATGAATCCCGCCCTGCGTGTTTGTCCACGAAGATGCCACCTTTTTGTGCAATACCTCTACTCAACTGGTGTACTTTCTACTGTCTAATCAGTAAGTGCTCCCTCGTTGGCTAAATGTATAGGGGCAGATTTACAATAACTGGCGCATCCCCAGGGATGCGCCAGTTATTGTGGGCCGCAGCTCTGCCACCCATGGTGCGCCGCATTTACAATGCGGCGCACCATGTGGCAAAAACGGTACAGATGCGTCACGCATCTGTGCCGTAAAAGCAGCGCATTGCTGGAGCTGCGTCATGCTTGTGACACAGCTCCAGCAATGCTCTGGGGGGCCCTATCTCCCCAATGCTGCATCATGCCTTGCGCCTGCTTCAAGCAGGCACAGGGTTTTTACCCAGCATTGGCCTAAAAGTGACTGAGTGAAATCTTGTAGATTTCACTCAGCCACTTTTAGGAGGCGTTCCTGCGCAGGAATGCCCTCCCCTGCGCCGAAACGCCTCCTGAAGGCGCAGGACTATACAACGTGACGCATCTCTCAGATGCGTCACGTTGTTAATACCCAGCACCATGGCGCATCTTTTGTGCTGCCGCTGCGTCACAAAAGGTCTCGGTAGAGGGTGGCAGTGCTGAACCAGAGGGTGGCAGTGATGAACCAGAGGGTGACAGTGATGAACCAGAGGGTGGCAGGGGTGAACCAGAGGGTGGCAGTGATGAACCAGATGGTGGCGGGGGTGAACCAGAGGGTGGCAGTGGTGAACCAGAGGGTGGGATGGGTGAACCAGAGGGTGGCAGTGGTGAACCAGAGAGTGGCAGTGGTGAACCAGAGGGTGGCAGTGCTGAACCAGAGAGTGACAGTGGTTAACCAGAGGGTGGCAGTGGTGAACCAGAGGTGCTATGATGAACCAGAGGGTGGCAGTCGTGAACCAGAGGGTGGCAGTGGTGAACCAGAGGGTGGCAGTGCTGAACCAGAGGGTGGCAGGGGTGAACCAGAGGGTGGCAGGGGTGAACCAGAGGGTGGCAGTGGTGAACCAGAGGGTGGCAGTGCTGAACCAGAGGGTGACAGTGGTTAACCTGAGGGTGGCAGTGGTGAACCAGAGGTGCTGTGATGAACCAAAGGGTGGCAGTCGTGAACCAGAGGGTGGCAGTGGTAAACCAGAGGGTGACAGTGCTGAACCAGAAGGTGGCAGGGGTGAACCAGAGAGTGGCAGTGCTGAACCAGAGGGTGGCAGTGGTGAACCAGAGGGTGGGAGGGGTGAACCAGAGGTTGGCAGGGGTGAACCAGAGGGTGGCAGGGGTGAACCAGAGGGTGGCAGTGGTGAACCAGAGGGTGGCAGTGATGAACCAGAGGGTGGCAGTGGTGAACCAGAGGGTGCTGTGCCCATACACGGCCCGCGAACACGCAAAAAGCCCAGCGAACAAGCAAAAAACCTGCAAACACGCAAAAACCCCGCGAATACGCAAAAAACAAAAATCCGCAAATTTGCATGAATTCGCAGATTTTGCAGATTGCGAATTCGATTTCGCGCAAATTCGCGGAACGCGAATTCGCAAATTTCGCCCATACTTACTGCCAACCCAGTTGGAGCAGTTACAACACAAGACAAATGCGATTCAGTAGTTTTCTTTAGATAACTGGTGATTACTTTAATTAAGAAACTTTTTCCTGTTCCAGCTTGTCCACTCACATACATTCGGATAGTTTGAAATGGTACGATCTTTCTTTTCATGGAGAAATCCATGGTCAATCTGTTGTCTCACTTGCTGATATATTTCTTTCTCTTCAACATTTAGGGCCTCATCAGGATGACATGCGGACTTTGCCCGCCCGTCATCCCATCGTGAATCAGTACCGCCCGCCATAAGGGCGGGGATCCCGGGCGTGCTATTAGGATGTGCCCGCCACAGTGGCGGGCACATCCTGAATTGTCAGCATTGTGGTGGGCGGTGCTCTCTGCACCGCCCGCCACAATGCTGAAAATGCACTTTCACATTGTCATTTACAAAGCGGCAGGCACCGCGCGGTGCCTGCCGCTTTGTAAATGACAGTGAAGGGGGGACCATGTGCACCCCCCACCTGTACTTCTCTCTGGGGGCCCGCAGGGGGCCCCCAGAATGAAGATCACATGCCTTTCCTTGGCGGCATCGCCGCCGTGGAAAGGCACTGAAAACCAGACATCATGATATGGCTGGCGGTGTCTGTTAGACACCGCCACCTTATTGTTCCTTTTCCGTCCAGGCCGCAAGGCGACCGGGGCGGAAAAGCGGCGGACGTTCTTTCCGTCCGCCGTGGTCCCCCCCGCCATTCTAATATGGCCGGGGGAAATCTGGTTATGATATCGGGTGGACTGCCTCTGCCAGGCTGGCGGTGGCTACCGCCAGCCTGGCGGAGGCAATCCGCCCGATATCATAATGGACCCCTTAGTTGTTCTTCCAAGTTTGCTAAGTCCGTTACATCTTCTTGAACTTGATGTATGGCTGTTTCCACCTCATTCATGGCAATCGCTGCTTCATTTTAAACAATTGGTTGTCCTAGTGGATCTTGACTCAGTGCAGGAGAACTTTGACTGTCTTGAGAACTGTCTCTAGCAATCTCAGCTGCAATTGGAGCTTCTTGATCAATTTCATCATTCAACATTTTCACATAATTTGCAAAAGCACTGCATTCTATGCTACCTTTACAAGCATTAAATGAATCTTCATTGTTCTGGAAATCTCCAAGTAATTCCAGTTCTGAACGCCATGGTTTGAACAGTTGCAAAAGGGCTAAATAGTAAAATTCCCTTTTATCAGCAGTATCGCAACTCAGCTTTCTGTGATTAATCAAATTTCCTTTTGTTTGTTTCACTAGACATCCTTCGGAATCAATGACTCCATATTTTCCTTCATTGATGTTCTCTGTTATATTCCGTTTAAAAGTGTAGTTTTGCAGCACTTCATAGAGACACATGTTCTCAAGATGATGACTTCTGTTTGGGTAATATGTGTCCAACATATTCGTTTTTAAAATATCAGTACTTTCTGGATCTTTTTCTGCTAAATATTCAATTTCTCGAACAGTTTTCAGTACCCGATTTCGCATTGCTGCAAGACCTAGACTCACCCAAATTATTCTTCTAGATTTGCAGTAAAGAATTGCAGATGACAACCGATCTGAGCATTCATCTCCAATTTCTCGATGCGATAACATCTTCAAACTGAAACTGTATAATTTCTTACTTAGAGTCTTCTCGTGAGAAATCTCTTCCCACATTTCTTTCAATTCCGTCTTTTCTGATTTTGTAATATAGGAGATTACATATCGAGCAACAGCAATGGAATTGTCCGCAACGTACTGAATATCCATGTTAGCCACATGGACAGAATAACTGGATTGTAGTCATTTATGTATTTTGACTCTTCATTTCTTTTTAAGTTGTAGGTATTTTTTAGAGACTTTCTTGTTTTGGCATGTCGCAAAGATGACATAAAACTGTTCACTCTTCCTTTGGATATTACAGGACGTGGAAATGCAAAACGACATTTGGTGTAGAACTTATCCTTAGACTTGTACTTTCGTCGACAGTATTTTGCACATCGGTGGCCCTGGAATCATAAGACTTGTTCTCTTAAGTTGTTTTCTACTGTACTTTTGGGTACAGCACATGTGGCATATTGTTTAATAAAAGACAAAACAGTATCATCCGCATCTGTTGCAAATTTGGGGGCGCCCTTGATCCATAACAGCATATGTATATGAGGAGCACCTCTTGCTTGATACTCCTTTCTCCAAAAGAAATCCACAACTTCTCCAAGAGGAGGATTCTTTTTATTTCAGATAAAAGACATCATAGCTTCAAATCTATGATTGAAAAACCTGCATACATTAACATGATCCAAAGAGCACAATTCCCCAGGTGTCTTGTATTCCATATTTTTTATTTTGAAATTTGCCTCACGTAGAAATCCAAGTAAATCATCTCAAGCGTACTCAGCACAGCTTAGGGTAAGGAACCATGTAGGAGTTCCTAAGTTCCGTAGCATACATTTCAATTCTCCATGATGACAGTACCAATATTCATTAGTCCCACGCTGACATGCCATCAGATTAATCAGCTGAGATTCTAAAGGATCATCTCTCTGGTGCATTTTATCCAAAAATCCTTTGCAGATACATTTTGCAGATGTATTTCAGTATTTAAAATGTGATTGACTGCATATGAAAGTCCAGACAAGTCACTTTCAAACAAAAGATGAAATATATAATGGAAACATTGACGAACTCTTGGATCTTTTGCATATAATCTTGTTGTCCGATATTCAGATGCAGGAATCTGCACAGGACATTCATCGTATCGTCTTCCTTTTCTTGTTGGGCTTCCAAGCTCTCTTCCTATACACTCATGGGACTTCCTTTTGCTATTTTCCTTTGGAACAACTTAATAGTGTTTCCATCACTTCTTTTGAATAAAGAGGATGCAAACTGTGATGTTCATAGATTTCTTCACTTCTTAACATGTCCACTTTTTCAAATTGTCCACTTGACGTTCAGTATCTTCTGTTTAAAGTATTTCTTCTTCTCCCATATAAACATTTTTATTTGTATTGTTTTTTATCAAATACAAAGTTGCCTTCTGTACTTTCTTAACATCCACGAACTCCAGCCAGATTTTCTTATTCATAGTCGGCACACCATTAACAAGAATAACTAGTCGTTCACTTTCTACACTCTCTACACCAATAGTTTCAGTATTTTTCTTTAAATCTAATGGTAAATAAACAACTCTTCCTTTTAATCCTCTTTGTAAATCTGAAGGAGGCAAGTTACCTGTCTTAGGCTCCAAACGAACAATAGCCTGAAACGGGTGCACAAATTGAATGAGAATAGACTCATAGTTGTTTAAATCTATCAATTCTGGAGGAATAGCAACTAACTCTAAATTATTATACACAGCTCTAGCGGGCATTTTATTCTCATCTAATTTGCTATAACACTATTTACAAATACGCTGATCAGAACCCAAATCAAAACAATTCTTTACCAACAAATAAGTTGCAAATTCCTTCCACTAATCATTATTTTCTTTTTCACTTTTTAAATACAGATCAACACTGCTAGTCTGATTTTTATAGTGAGTTCGCAGACAACAAATACAAGAAAAATGTGGCTTTTCACCTGAAATCACCTTAAACTTTGTAATTTCACCTTCAACATGTTTTGTACAACTATGTTCAACATTCTCTCCAACATTTACTTCTATTGATGTCTGAGTTTCTTCACTCTCTTGTTAAGGACCAAAGTAACAAAACTCAATGTCATCACAAATCTTCTTCACATCTGAAACTGACCCACGCAAAAGAGCACTGTTCAACTTACTTAACTTTAGTGCTGGACTTTTTGCATAATACAATCTTCTGACTAACTTCTGCATTTGAGTATGATGTACTGCCAACATCCTGAAAAGGTGAAAAACACTTTGACAAACTTTCCTTAAAAGACAAGCCAGAGAGTGACCTTGCAAACCAGTATTTTTTCATACTCTACAAGGGTCTAGGCCTTGCAAAATCTTAATCTTTTGTTTAACACTTCTATTAGTATAAGTTCCTAAGAAATTGGGTAAATTATCAATAGATTCTTTTCGTAAACTACAGATACTATTGCAATCCCAAGTAAACACAGGGGCTTTAGGACGTCTGCCAAGAACTTCATCAGCTATCACTTCTTCTGCATTTCTGGGAACCATTTTTTCTTTGTTAATTGGAAAACCATTTCTATCCTCATAAGCTCGACCTTTTGGTGTCAACTGCATGCAACAAATCATTGGTCTGAAAATAACTCTCTTCATTGAAGAAAGGCTCAGAACTTGAACTGTGTTTCCATTCCCCTAATAAATAAAAAAAATAACAAAAATTAGTTTGGTTAATTATTCTTTTCCTCTTACTTTTGGACTTCATGAAATTGATTGGTTTATCTAGTAATTGAATTCTGTTTAATACTAAAATAAATTGTCTCCTTTTTACTTCAAAGGCCTTTTCAACAATAGATTCAATACACTTTGGGCCAGATGTAGGAGAGCAAATACCGGTCGGTAACGGCCGAATTCAGCCGTTACCGACCGGTATTTGGGTTTTCAGATGTAGGGGCCATTATTTTACCGAATCGGTAATTTTACCGATTCGGTAAATCCAAATGTAGGTGACACTCCTGAGAGTGTCACAGGCCCTTAAGAGTCGGTATTTTACCACACAATCCTATTGTGTGGTAAAATACTGAATCCAGGTGTGCATGCACATCTGTGCATGCACACTGTGCAATGTGACACACAGACATGCCCTTAGGGCATGTATGTGTGCCACATGTCACACATACCATTACTTCAGGTGCTAGAGGGTGTCAAAGTGACACCCCCTGCACCCTTGCAACATTCGGTATTTATCGATTCGGTAAATATCGATTCAGTATTTCCCATTGATTCCTATGGGCTTCACAGCCCATAGGAATCAATAGGAAATACCGAATCGGTATTTACCGAATCGGTAAATACCGAATGTTACCGAATCGGTAAATCTATTTTAAAAATTAGCTACATCTCCCTCCTTCATATTTACCGATTCATAAATACCGAATCGGTAAAATTCGGTATTTATGAGTCGGTAAATGTCCCTCACCTACATCTGGCCCCTGTTCTTTTTATTAAATACTGCTCTCTTTTTATATTTCTTTGTATCTTTCAGTAAATTAAGAACTACTCTATTATAAAATTTTGTTTTCTTTAACCATAGATCGTGTCCTTTGACTGTTCATTTGCTTTTTTTCGTTTGCTATTTTTTTGACTATTTTTTCTACTTGAACCATTTTCAGTGGTTTCAGCATTCTGTACATTCTGTCTGACCCTACAAACATTTTTTATAAATTGCTTTGTGCTCTTAACAGAAGATTTTGTCTTTTTAGCCACATTATGTTGGTCATCCAATACTTGTGGTTGAGTTTTCTTCAAGTAACTGTCCTTTCTCTGCCCTTTTCTTTTTCTTACTTTGTCCAACATGATAACTTTATTTTAATGATGATAAACAATATCTGTGAAAAATAATCATAAATAAATATATATTACTAACTTTATAAAGTAAACTTTTCTATTACTATACAAACACATTTTATATAAATACTGACTGAGAAATTGTAGACCTTAAATACAAGTGTGAAGGTGGTTAGAGCACTACATACATATTGTATAGGAGTTTGAAGCATTCCATACCCTAAAGCCTCGCTCACTGCATAACTGTATTCATACTAACTGAATGATTACAGTACTATAAGAAAAAACATTGGGTGAATTCATTATTTGTTGAATTTAATTTTTGTGAATGGATTAGTGCATGTTTTTGACAGAGTCACTAAGGGATTGCAACAGCAGTCACAGGGTGTTTGCTGGTGTGCATGGATAGGGACTGGGGAATTATAGACCTGAAACACAAATGTGAAGGTGGTTATACCAATACATGCATAGTGCATAGGAGTTTGAAGCAGTCTATACCCTAAACCTTGCCTCACTGTATGACTACATGCATACTGACTGAATGCTTATAGTACTATAAGGAGAGACAGTTGGTGAATTCATAATTGGCTGATTTTTACTTTAGTGAAAGGATTAGTACATAGTACTAAAAGAGTCACTATGACATTGCAAGAGCAGTCACAGTGTGTTTGTTGGAGTATATGGATACTGACCGTGGAATTGTAGGCCTGAAACACAAGTGTGCAGGTGGTTACACCAGTACATACATAGTACATAGGAGTTTGAAGCATTCCGTACCCTAAAACCTGGCTCACTGCAAGAGTACATGTACTTATGTGTCTGCAAACACATCAACCAACCAAATGATTCTCTCTCAATTTTCCCAAATGCACACTGACTCACAGTGTGATTCTAGACAAATAACAGTATCCCTTGCACGTCATTGAAAGTATTACTACATGCTACTAAATGAGTCACTATGGGATTGGAAGAGAAGTCACAGGGTGGTTCCTGGAGTCTATGCATAATAACTGAGGAATTGTAGGCCTGATACAGAAATGTGAAGGTGATTACACCAGTAAATGCATAGTACATAGCAATGTGAACCACTACATGTCCTAAAGCCTGGCTCACTGCATGAGTACATGTACTCATGTGTCTACAAACACATCAAGCAACCAAATGATTTTCTATCAATTTTCCCAAATACACACTGACTCACAGTGTAATTCTAGACAAATAACAATATCCCTTGCACTTTACTGAAACAATTACTACATACTACTGAAAGATTCACTATGGGATTGCAACAGCAATCACATGGTGTTTACTGGAGTATATGGATACTAACTGGAGAATTGTAGGCCTGAAACACAAGTGTGAAGGTGGTTAGACCAGTACATAAATAGTACATAGGAGTTTGAAGCACTCTGTGCCCTAAATGATTCTCTCTCAATTTTCCCAAATGCACACTGACTCACAGTGTGATTCTAAATAAAGGTATCCCTTGCACTTCACTAAAAGGATTACTACATGCTACTGAAAGAGTCACTATGGGATTGTAAGAGCAGTCACAGGGTGCTTCCTGCAGTCTAATCATACTAACTGAGGAATTGTAGGCCTGAACTAGAAGTGTGAAGGTGGTTATACCAGTACATGCATACCACATAGCAATTTGAAGCACTGCGTACCCTAAAGCATGGGTCACTGCATGCATGAGTACATGTACTTATGTGTCTGCAAACACATCAAGCAACCAAATTATTCTCTCTCAATTTTCCCAAATACACACTAACTTGCAGTGTGATTCTAGAGAAATAACAGTATCCCTTGCACTTCACTGAAAATATTACTACATGTTACTGAAAGAGTCACTATGGGATTGCAAGAGCACTCACAGGGTATTTACTGGAGTGTATGGATACTAACTGGGCATTTGTAGGCCTAAACACAAGTGTGAAGGTTGTTAGACTACTACATGCATAGTGCATAGGAGTTTCAAGCACTGTGTGCCCTAAAGCCTGGCTCACTGCATGAGTACATGTACTTATGTGTCTGCAATCACATCAAGCAACCAAATGATTCTCTCTCAATTGTCCCAAGTGCACACTGACTCACAGTGTGATTGTAGAAAAATAACAGTGTCCCTTGCACTTCACTGAAAGCATTACTACATGCTAAGGAAAGAGTCACTATGGGGTTGCAAGAGCACTCACAGGGTGTTTACTGGAAAGTATGGATACTAACTGGGGAATTGTAGGCCTGAAACACAAGTGTGAAGGTGGTTAGACTACTGCATGCATAGTGCATAGGAGTTTCAAGCAGTGCATGCCCTAAAGCCTGGCTCACTGCTTGAGTACATATACTTATGTGTCTGCAAACGCATCAAGCAACCAGATGATTCTCTCTCAATTTTCCCAAATGCACACTGACTCACAGTGTGATTCTAGAAAAATAACAGTATCCCTTGCACTTCACTGAAAGGATTACTACATGCTACTGAAAGAGTCACTATGGGATTGCAAGAGCACTCACAGGGTGTTTACTGGAGTGTATGGATACTAACTGGGGAACTGTAGGCCTGAAACACAAGTGTGAAGGTGGTTAGACTACTACATGCATAGTGCATAGGAGTTTCAAGCACTGTGTGCCCTAAAGCCTGGCTCACTGCATGAGTACATGTACTTATGTGTCTGCAAACACATCAAGCAACCAAATGATTCTCTATCAATTTTCCCAAATGCACACTGACTCACAGTGTGATTCTAGACACATGATGATCCTTTGTTATTGGAAGATACAGTGGGCCTACCACTGATAACAAATCCTATTGCTGAACTGTCCGACAATATTGACATTATTCAGGATGATTCTACAATTGTGTCTGAATCTCCAGTAAAAAAGAAGAGGGCAGAGGGAAACAAGCTGGCCACTGGCTGGTAATGTTGGACCAGATTGATTGGTGTCAGGTTGTGGAAAAAAAATAATCCTTACATTTGAAGTTGTGTTAAAATCACTCTTGCCGCCCATTATATCATGGATTGCAGGGATAGCAGCTGTGCTCACTAAACTCACTGAACCCCAACATAGCACCTTTCCCAAGAATACTGAGGCTGCAGTGGTGGCTAGAGGTGCAGGGATCAGTCAAACCGCTGAAAATGCACCCACAGTCCACTCAGAGAGGGCAGCATTCCACAGGGCACAGTGACACCCCACAGGCAGGTCAGGGGGTCAAACGACCTGCTCAGGAGGGCCCTTGATTCTTAGGGGTCTGGACTCACCCATAAATGTGGGAGCTACCAGGGGTAGTTGGGGTTTAGTGTCCCAGAGTTATTTCAAAGGCCAGAGGGCTGGCCCTTGAACTGTGCTTCAGCTCTGAGGGCCCAGTGCCTATGGCTCTAATTAAATTAGACCACTTCCAACGATGGATGGTGACAGTGTTCATTTAAATTTGCCTCCAGAGTCAGCTCCTCCTCTGGCTATTTTGACAGGTGTTCCGTCCATTAAGCAGGGCATAATGGAGACCATAATAGATCTGTTGCATAAAGTTACCCACTGGTGAGACAACACAATAGTAACCGGACACTATATATTGCCTCACATTATTATGGCTTGGAGAGTGGGCTGGGTTGGCTCCAATTTAAAAAAGGGATAGGGAAAGAGACTGTATTGTCATTAACCTACGACACCCTAAAACACAAGAGCTATGGTTGAGAGCTATCGCAAGCAAGAGTCCAAAACCACTATTGGGGTCATCCCATTCCACTTCTTCTACCCTATGGGTTTGTCACACCCTATGAGTTTGCATATTAATAGGGACCTTCCACCGGTGAGGATATCACAAAGTTTGTTCATAAGATCAGTCATTCCTTTGGCCAACAGATTTTCTCCACTGGAGGGTCTTGACACTATAGATTGACAAATGCCATCATTTGGGGGGTGAGGCAATTGCAGGGTCCCCTTTATTACCATTTGAAGTGCCTTTTTCATTGCCCCAGCCTGACCCCATCTCCTTCAGTCTTCCAATCATTACGATTTTGACCTGGAATATCACAGGCTTGAGGGGCTGAGAGAGATGAGCATTAATGGCTAGCGTCAATAAGGTCCTGGCATGTAGTCTCTAATAAAAGAGAGAGGGACCCAAAACCAAAGGGATGGGGTACCAACAATAGACTTTATGTCAAAAATAGAATTCCCTTTGGGCATATAAAGTGTACGGACATCAACTTCTCAACGACACAAATGGACAACAGATATTGTGAGCATAAAAACAGATTCAAACATAGAAACTAAGAAACTAAGAGCAATGCATAAGCTTCAAAATTATGAGATAACGGTAAGTTCAAATAAGCACAGTTTATTTATACATAAAATTAATAAAAACAAATAAAATCACAGTAGAATTGGGAACACAGAGAATATATCAAGGGAATGAATCAAAACCATCAATTCATCTAATCAAATTCATACCCCTAAACAGGGAAATACACAAAAATCCTAAATCAAATATCAATAGTATTATTCCCTCAAGTTCAACGCGTTTCGACGGACAGTTAGCATATCGCCGTCTTCATCAGGAAATATAGACTGTATTCCCAAGAAATCTTTTGTTTCGAGCCCGTCACCCGAATGAAGAAGTTAGTTGCTCCTATCTCGAACAGATAGCCCTCTATTGGTTGGGCGACTGAAAAGCTGCTCAGCAAATCAGGGATAGAAGATTTAGAAACCACTCCCAGATGAGACGAGTAGTTATTCGGTAGATAGTCTATACAGAAAATATTTGAGATCCAAAGTACTCGCGGTACAAGCCTAGGATCACAGCTTGGTTGTGATTATCCATATGACTCCGACGTAGTTGTAAAAAACACAATATATCTCCCTTTACAGTGCGTATATGTAGCCACTGCACACAAACGTTTTCCGGGCCTTGGTTGGGTTATAATTATTCCTCAAATGGCCTCGTAATTTCTGAAGCTGCTAACGTCCCGCGAGTCAATCCGCTCGTCGCTTGCTGAGCAGCTTTTCAGTCGCCCAACCAATAGAGGGCTATCTGTTCGAGATAGGAGCAACTAACTTCTTCATTCGGGTGACGGGCTCGAAACAAAAGATTTCTTGGGAATACAGTCTATATTTCCTGATGAAGACGGCGATATGCTAACTGTCCGTCGAAACGCGTTGAACTTGAGGGAATAATACTATTGATATTTGATTTAGGATTTTTGTGTATTTCCCTGTTTTAGGGGTATGAATTTGATTAGATGAATTGATGGTTTTGATTCATTCCCTTGATATATTCTCTGTGTTCCCAATTCTACTGTGATTTTATTTGTTTTTATTAATTTTATGTATAAATAAACTGTGCTTATTTGAACTTACCGTTATCTCATAATTTTGAAGCTTATGCATTGCTCTTAGTTTCTTAGTTTCTATGTTTGAATCTGTTTTTATGCTCACAATATCTGTTGTCCATTTGTGTCGTTGAGAAGTTGATGTCCGTACACTTTATATGCCCAAAGGGAATTCTATTTTTGACATAAAGCCTGGCATGTAGTCACACTGCAGGAAACCTAGGATACATGTGATTCCTTTGTCTTGGATGGCTTCAGACATTTTTTTAAAGCTGCATCTCCCACAACAGTACTTCATACTAAGGGGGGCCTGCTAACTCTGATATCGCTACAAATTGCTTGTACTACCAAGGTGGTGACATGTCATTCACCCAATCTGCCAGTAGTGAAATTAACTTTTAGCAAGCGTCTTACTTTGTTGGTGATACATTTCTATAATTACTTTTGTAGGATTGACAACACTGAACATACTGCCACCTTGGAGGGTTTTCTGGAGACCTATGGGGAGGTGGGACGCACATATTATGAGGTTATCATTCTGAGGGACTTTAATGTACACCTTTGTCAACTTAACTGTACCTGGGGCTCCTTATCTCTATCTGTTCATTTTGAGCAAGGTCTTCGGATAGAGAGTCTTTTAACAGCTAACAACCTGCATTGCATTGAAAATACCAGAAGATTTGATTCTCTCCCTACTTTTATTGGCAGGGTTTTTCCTCAACCATTGGTATCCTGGTAGCTGCTCCTTTGCTCCCCGACATGCTCAAATTATATTCTTGTTGCAGAAGCTTTAATGATCATAACCAGCTAATCCTGGAACTGAGGGGAATTCATGAGTTTCATGGAGTTGAGGGCAAGAACATATCGAAAAGGGAATTCAAAACACCAGATCAGGCAATAGAATTAAGTGTGAGAAGATAATACTGAATGCTTTCTTAGATAAGTTATACGTAGAAGGTGAGGAAGACATTAAACTTTGTCTTGATAATCGTACACAGGACATAGTGGTATTAGATGCTTATAGTAATCTAGTAAAGCTGATCGCGAGCAATTTATTGTCCAGTAGCAGAGCAGGAGATATTAAGGGGAACAATGGTTTGATGGTGCATGCTCCAAATCACTTAAATCCCTAATGACGGTTTGAAACAAAAACCCAGGGATGAGGGCAGGGTAAAGGTATGTAGGAGAGCCTATAAATATGCAATCAAGCAAAGGAAAGAAGCTATAAGGGATCAGGCATGGGATGATTTAAGTCAGGCCAGTGTATTGTCCAATAGCTCTAAATTCTGGGAAATTGTCAATAGTCCTTTATTTGCAGACCAGCACTCCTCTAAATTGGATTGTACCATCCCCACTGATAAATGGATCAAACATTTTGAACAGATCTATAGAGGGGTTATACCTCTTGGGAGCCAAGCGTAGATACATGACCACTGATCTTCAGGATAGAAGAGGTTCAAAAAGCCATTGTGGCCACAGCCGGGAGGAAAGCACCAGGTCCTGATGGGGTTCCGTCCGATCTTTATTAGGCCAATCCCGTGAGGTGGGCCAAGATCCTGACCCGGGTTTTTAATGTAGCAACCGTGCATGGCCTGCCGTCCTCTTGGTCTACTGCAGTCAACATACTGGTTTTCAAAAAGGGAGTGAGGGATGACTCAGCCTGTTATTGCCCATTCTCCCTACTTTATTCAGCTGCAAAAATTATGGGAAAGGTGGTTTTGAACCGCCTAACACTATGGCTAGAAGACTCCATTGTCATTTCAGAACTGCAATATGGCTTTAGGAAATGGAGAAGAACCCTGGACCAATGCATCAATTTGCTCCTGGTTGATTGGTTAATATGCAATAGCCAAAAAGGACATATGCACATGGATTTGATGGGTCTAATGTCTGCATTTGACTGTGTTAATAGGACCAAATAATTGCCATTACTACTTGGTACGGGCATGGATGCTGATCTGGTGGCTTTCTTGCACTGGTCACACTCAAATCTGACGGCTCACTTTCAGCATCCTGGGAGGTCAAGCGAGGGTAAGACAGGTATGCATTTTAGCACCCATTTTGTTCACCTTATACATTAATATACATGGGACTGATCTGTCAGGTGCTTGTAACTATATCCCCAGACGGGTCCTAAACTATATGCAGACAACGCAGTGTTACTTGCCAGAACGGCTGTGGGGTTGAGAAGTCTTTTAAATACTTTTACAGATTTTACGGCCTCACTTGATCTTTCTATTAATGTTTCTAATCACATATAATGACGGCAGCCAAGACAAAGCTCTCCAAATGTAGGCTCTTTGTTAGGGGGGAGGACTGACTAAAGTCTCCAAATTCCCTTATTAGGGTGACCTGTTTGATGAACCGGCGTCATGGGTGTCTGGATTTTGCTAGGAGATTGGGGGCCAAACTGCAACCCATCCTATTGAAGGTTTATAATGATAAATGTATACCCATGGCCACATACAGCAGTGATGTCTGGGTTATAAAGATGTTAGTGTACAGCAGAACTCTGAGAATAAATTCCTCCGCAGACTCTTATCATTACCCCCTTGTACCCCATCCTTTATGGTACATTAGGAAATTGGGCAGGGTTTACAGTTCCGATCTTATTGCTATGGCCCCAGTAATGCAAGGTTTGAAAATTTGATCTAAACCGACTCCTACGTTGATTCAGGTTGTCCCAGAGGACGGTATAAAGCTTGACAGGGCCCTTGATATTTCATGGTCGGGTTACGTCTTAGAGCAATAAAGAACTTAGGGTGTCCCAAGATGTTTACACATCATAGGCTGATGCAGCCCAGTGAGTTGAGAGATATAAAATCACTGTTTTTGGTCAGGAGGATGGCAGAAACTGAAAACAGGGAACTCACTAAGCCCACAATAAGGCCATATTTAATCCTGATTTCAGGGACTCTAGGACAGCATTATTGGACGTGTATTAAAAAGCCGCATCATAATTTTCTTTTAATCAGGTTTAGGATTAATTTTATTCACTAGTGTTTATCTGTACCTAGGAGCTTTTCTAATCCAGGTGCTTTAAAGCCTTGCTCTTGTGATCATTTCTATGAACAAGATCTTTCACATTTTATCTTTTTCGTGATTTTTATTGTAACCCACAAAAAACATGTATTCTTTCACTGTTAAGGCACTGTAACTTTGCACAAGTGAAGCCAGCCCTGACATACTTGCAAATGCAGTCTTGGCCTCTAATTTGCTTTGGAGTTGCCAGTTTTTTAACAGGTGCTGTAAACAGAGAGAAAAAAGCCCAAAGCATAAGTGCTCTAGTTTTCATTTCTGTTCCCTGATGATATTCATTGGCTTTTAGCACCAAGTTGTTTTAAACATTTTACTGTATTACACTAGTGGTATATAAATATATATATATATATTCACTGAAAAAAACATAGGTTTTGTTAGACCTGGCATCTTTGGCGTGGTTTTCCCCTATCTTTTTGCCTCTACCTCCTGTATTTTTGATGCTGTGCTGGATTTCGTTTTTGCTGGTTTAGATGCTTTGGACACTCTGCCACTGCTGATCAGTGCCAGAGTGTAAGTGATCCCTATGTAAAGTGTTATGCTGATTGGATATACATGTTTGGCATATTTGTATCACCATGAAGTCCCTAGTGAAGTGCACTGGGTGTGCCAGGGCTGGTGATGACAAATGCTACTAATGGGCCTGCAGCACTGATTGTGCCACCCACAGGAGTAGCTCTAAAATGGTGCCTCAGGCCTGCCACTGCAGTGCCTATGTGCAGTTTAGAAACTGCCATGTCCTCCTGGTCAGTGTCCCCACTGACCAGGCCTAACCCTTCCCTTTTTGTGCACATCAATCACCCCTGTGGAAGGCCCAAGGTACCCCCCTGGGCAGGGTACAGTGTATGTGAAAGGTAGAGCATGTACTGGTTCAGGTGACATGCTCTGGTAGTGAATGACAGCCATTTTCGTTTTTCACTATTGTAAGGCTATCTTGCTCCTCAGATTAACATGGGGGATGCTGGTTTCAGTGGCTTCCAGCACTTCCTCCCATAGGAACAAGATAGGACTTAAGTATCTAGTATCCCTGAATCCAGAATTTAATAACACATCTTTTAGGAAAGGTTGTTTTAAAATCCTGTGTTTGAGAACAGCACTTTTAGAAAGTTGCTGTTCTCTTGTCTGACCTTTCTGTGTGCCTTGGCCTGTTTGTGGATTGACTGTCTGGTTTGAGAGTGACAGGGGTTGGGGATGCCCCAGGAGGCTGGCTGAGTCAACCCTAGGCTGAATGACTGCATTTGCAACCTGAGTGGTGGGAGGAGTTAGCACCTGGGCCTGAATAGGGCTGTGCCTGCCTTCCACAATGCTGGCTCCTCCTCCTGCTGGGCGGCTGATGACCTGCCCCTCACTCTGAAAGGAAAGGAGAAGCCAGGAAAACAAAGTACTCAAGAAACACCCAGAACTGGTTCAGACCAGGCTCAGGGCCCACTTGCACAAAGAGAACAAAGACTTTTAGGGGTATAAGTACAGGACCCCTGACAACAGAAAATTAGATCATCCTGGAACCAAGAAGGAACCTCTGCCAAGGAGAAAGCTGAAACTGAAGAAGGAAGACTGTCCTGCTGTTGCTCTGCTGGACTGACCTGCTGTTTCTTCTCTGCCAATGAGAGGGGAAGGACTTTACTGTGGTGCTGTGTCCCCTGTCTGGAAGGAATCTCCAAGGGCCTGAGAAGAGCTGGCTCCCTGTTCTGAAGTCCCAGGAACAAAACTACTTCTCCCCAGCTTCCCTGAACTCTGCAGAGAGAGTTCTGTCCTTCCTAGAGTACTTGACCCAGTTGTGGGGCCTCTGGAAGTTGTACCTGTGCTGGGAAGCTTGAAACTAAGCTTGAGAGACTTTTTGCAATTGAAAAGTGTTGCATCGCTCGCTTGCGGAGCGCATCCCCGACAGTGCGAGAAGATTCCCGCCGCTACGAAGGTCGAGATCGTAGCAGCGTCTGTTGCCGCTGCCAGAGCCATCGCATCCTTCATTTGCGGGACGCACCAGACCGGTGCGGGAAAGTCGAACATCGCTGCGAGTGTCATCGCAGAGCCTGACGTCGCTGGGTGAGATCGCCGCACCGCTTGGTTGCGGACCGCATCACGTCGCCGCGAGCATCGTCGCATAGCCATCGCATAGAGGAGCTGTGAGAGAGAGCATCACCGCTGCATCACGCATTGTCGCCCCGGAGATCGTCGCAGCCCCTATGAGATCATCGCATCGTGCCTTTGCGAGAACAAACTTCCTACGGAACCTATGCACCGGAATCCCTACAAGTGGCCTTCCTCCCCATACAGACCAGATTTGTCGCAACACGCCCGCTGCTGCAGCGGGGTTGTCGCATCACCTCCCCAGGGTCTCAGGAGAAACGCATCGCTTGTTTTCCACAGCACCAGCTTCTGCTTTTGGAACTTAGTCGCAACGAAAAGGTACTGTGAGTAAACGTGATGCAACTGTCAACTTTTCACTCATCTGCGGATTATTTTATCGCAACCTGAAGAATTTTATCGCAAACCTTAAGAACTCTTTTGAAACCATATTCTTGAACTGTGTATGTTGGAGTTTTGTCGTTTTGGTCTTGTGTAGTTTAGATTAAATACCTTTATTTTTCTAAAGTGTTGTGGAGTCAGTTTGTGGTGTTTTCACTGTGTTACTTTGAGTGTTGGTACAAATACTTTACACATTGCCTCTGGTTAGCCTAGACTGCTCGTGCCAAACTACCTAGAGAGTGAGCAGGGGTTATCTCAGAGGGTTTTCTCCTTACCCTGACTAGAAGCAAGGGTCCCTATTTGGACAGTGGTACCTACCCCTGCCAACTAGAGACCCCCAGTTCTAACATTGTTGGTCAGCGGTGCGGATTGAACTTGTATTTGTACTAGACCCACAGTAATTGGTGTACATCACTAGTGAGTGCAGACCACTACGCCACCACATACTACTGGTTTTTGATTTTTTATTCTATTTTTGAGTAACTCTTCAAAGCATCATGTCTATGAATGGAAAGGCACCCAGTAAGGAAGCAGAATTAGAGTTTGTCATTGGAGATTTGTATTCATACAAAGTTGAGCAACTTAGGAAATTCTGCCTTGAGTTTGAGTGCCCCATAAAGAGCGCCTACAGAAAGGAGGAGCTGCAGAGAATCTTGAAGGCCCATTGGGAGGCACAAGAGGGAAATGATGATGTGAATGGAGAGAATGCCTTTCAAGGCGCAGATCTGCCAGTTGGCAGAGTAGGCTCAGGAGCTGGAAGCAACCATTCCAGCAGGGGCCTCACCCCAGAAGAGTTACAAGAAAATCAGAGAGTAAGAGAATATGACTTAGAAGTCTTGAAAATGAAAATGAAGCAATTAGAAATGGAGAAAGAAAGGACAGCGGAAGACAAGAAAAATGCCCGTGCCCTGGAGGAAAAGAAATGGCTTTTGGCTCATGAGTTGAGCATGAGAGAACTGGATCTTAAAGCCAAGGAGGTGGATGCCAGTTCAAATGGTGGCAGCGCGCAGCCAGTGCATGGGGGTAAAGTATATATTCCCAAAGACCTGGTACAGAATTACCATAGGAGTGAGGATATTTATACCTGGTTCACTTCGTAAAAAATTGCATTGAAGATGAATGGTGTGCCTGATCAGCATTGGGGGGCGGGCCTGTGGAAACATTTTGAGGCTTCTGGGAGGAGTGCTCTAGAGCCCTTAGAGATGGCAGGTGCCATGACCTACCCCAATATGAAGGAGGCCTTATGTCTCAGGTATGGCCTTACTCCAGAGCAGTATAGGCTGCAGTTTAGAAACTCCAAGAAGAGAGAGTCTGAGACTTGGATGTAATGTGTGAATCAGTACTCACGTGCACTGGAAGGTTGGATGAAGGGCAGTAAAGTAACTGATTTTAAGGGGATGTTGCATTTAATCAGTTGGGAGCACTTGAGTAGTCTTTGTGTTCCAGAGCTGCGCCAGCATCTTTTAGACAGCAAGCTGACAGACCCCATTGAGCTTGCTAAGGAGGTGGACCGCTGGACCAGTACCAGGGTCCACAGAGGAATTGTGGGTACCACAGCCAAAGATGGGCACGGTCCCCAGCAGAAGAGTGGGGGGGACAAGGGTAACCAAAAGGAGTTCTCACAAGGGCCCCAAAATAGTTCCCAGGGAAAGGAATCCCAACCCCCCAAACCTAGACAGCCATGGCCCTCTAAGGGCAGGAGGGACAATAGAGACAGAAGAGATAACCAAGGTCTCCCTACCTGCTATCACTGCAATGAGGTGGGCCACATTGCTCCAAAATGTACCAAGAAGAAGCTAGCACCCACTGGTGCTCCCGCCCCAGCGTTAGCAAGTGTAGCTTTGGGAGGGGATTTGGTTTTTAGTGAATGGGGGAGCTAGCAGTTATGACCCTTGTCTCTCTAGGAGACCAAGAGATGGTCCAGGAAACCTTACTGCCCTCTAACACTAAGAAGTATGGGCAGAAGGTGACCATCAATGGGAAGGAGGTTGAGGCTCTGAGGGACACAGGAGCCAGTGTGACATCCGTGAGGTGTCAGTGGGTGTCTGAAGAGCAAATCATCCCTGATGTACTCTGCCCTGTAGTGGCAGCTGACAGCTCAGTGCGCCTCTGCAAGCTGGCGCGTGTTCCCTTTGAATGGGGGAGAGTCTCTGGTCTTTTGGAAGTAGTTGTCAGTGATGCCTTGCCTGTAGACTGTCTGTTAGGTAACGACCTGGGGAGTTCTCCATGGAAGGATGTAGAACACAGAACTCATTTGGAGATGTTGGGTTTGCCTGCATGGAAATGTGTGACCACGCGTGCTATGGCAGCCAGTAGGGGTGACTCAGCAGAACTGGAGCCTGAAACAGTGGCCCAGAGACCTGCCAGGAGAGGAAGAGGCAAGGGGCGCGGGAAACCTGCTCCAGCAGTTCCCATGGTCCAGGAAGGAGCAGAACCTGAGGGGGATGCCCTGGAACTTACAGGGGAACAGGTGGCTGAACTGGGGGACCTGCCTGAGCTGACCCATTGGCAGCAGGAAGGTGGTCCCTCCAGGGAGGAGTTCTGTCAGGCGCAGAAGGAATGCCCTTCCCTCATTGGTCTGCGGCAACAGGCTGTAGATCAGGCAGCAGGTGGAGCAGCCAGAGATCACTTTATCTTCTGGGAAGATGACTTATTGTATAGTGAGCCTAAGTTTGCTGAGCCCGGGGCAGCCCGTGTGCTGGTGGTACCCGAGCGCTTCAGAAACTTCCTAATGGGTCTGGCTCATGACGTGCCTCTCGCAGGACATCTGGGGCAAGACAAGACCCTAAACCGGCTTGTCACCCACTTCCACTGGCCCCAGATGAGGAAGCACGTCCGTTCCTTTTGTAGGTCTTGCCAAACCTGTCAAGCCAGTGGCAAGACTGGAATGAAGTTGAAGGTACCCCTCCAACCCTTTCCAGTGGTGAGCACCCCTTTCGAGTGGGTGGGCATAGACATAGTAGGGCCCCTGGACCCCAAGACAGCCTTAGGCAACAGGTTCATCCTGGTCTTGGTGGACCATGCCACCCGGTACCCGGAAGCAGTCCCTCTCAGGACAATCACAGCACCCGTGGTGGGCCGTGCATTGATGGGGATCTTTTCCCATGTGGTGTTCCCCAGAGAGGTGGTCTCCGACCGGGGTACCAACTTCATCTCTAAGTACATGAAGTCTCTGTGGGAGGAGTGTGGGGTAACGTATAAGTTCACCACTCCTTACCACCCTCAAGGAAATGGGTTGGTTGAAAGGTTCAACCGGACCCTAAAAGGTATGCTTATGGGCCTAGCGGAGCCCATGAGACGGAAGTGGGACGTCTTGTTACCATGCCTGTTGTTTGCCTACAGGGTGGTGCCTCAGAAGTCCTTAGCGTTCAGTCCCTTTGAACTCCTGTATGGCCACCCTGTTAGAGGACCTCTCTCGCTGGTGAAGGAGGGTTGGGAAAAGTCCTGTGGGAAAACCCCCCAGGATGTGTTCAGCTATGTGCTGGCCATACGCAACCAGACACAACGCTTCAGGAAGCTTGCTCAGACGAACCTGGAAGCAAGCCAGGAAGAAATGAAAAGATGGTACGACCAGAATACCACTCTGGTCGAATTTCAACCTGGGCAGAAAGTGTGGGTGATGGCGCCAGTGGAGCCTTGTGCGCTCCAAGAGAAGTGGAGTGGGCCATATGAGGTGGTGGAAAGGAAAAGTGAGGTAAACCACCTGGTTAACCTGAGGACTCCCAGGCAGCCCCTGAGAGTCTTGCATGTGAACCACCTCAAACCACACTTTTAGAGGTCTGAAGTGATAATGCTCATGGCTACAGATGCAGGAAGGGAAGAGGATAGTGATCCTGAACTCCTGGCAGTTAAGGAGCAAGATGGGTCTGTGGATGGTGTGGTCCTCTCGCCCACCCTGACCCCACAGCAGCAGAAGGACTGTCGCCAAGTGTTGGGTCAGTTCTCCTCCCTGTTCTCCCTGACCCCAGGTGTCACCAACTGGTGCGTTCATGATGTGGACACTGGAGACAGTCTGCCTGTGAAACACAAATTTTACAGGGTAGCTGACAAGGTCAGGGCCAGCATCAAGGAAGAGGTTTCCAAGATGTTGGCGCTAGGGGTTATTGAGCCCTCCAGCAGCCCCTGGGCTAGCCCAGTGGTCTTGCTACCAAAAGCTGCTGCGCCAGGTGCCACTCTAGAACTCAGGTTTTGCGTGGACTACCGTGGGCTCAATGGGGTCATGAAGACTGATGCACACCCCATCCCCAGAGCTGATGAGCTTGTGGATCGGTTGGGAGCTGCCCAGTACCTCAGTACATTTGATTTGACTTCTGGGTACTGGCAGATTGCCTTAACTGATGGGGCCAAAGAGAGGTCAGCATTTCAATGCCAGAGGTGCACTTCCAGTTCCGATTCATGTCCTTTGGGTTGAAGAATGCCCCTGCCACGTTCCAGAGACTGGTTAACCAGGTACTGTCCGGGCTGGAGGAATTCAGCGCCGCATCCCTGGATGACATTGCTGTGTTCAGCTCCATGTGGGAGGAACACTTGCAACACCTCTGTGAAGTGTTGAAGGATCTGCAAAGGGCATGCCTCACTATCAAGGCCAGCAAGTGCCAGATAGGGCAGGGATCTGTGGTGTATTTGGGACACCAGGTGGGGAGCGGCCAGGTGGCGCCCCTACAGGCAAAGATTGATACCATTCTGGCTTGGGAGCCCCCCAAGACCCAGACAGAGGCGAGAGCCTTGTTAGGACTCACCGGGTATTACAGACGGTTTGTCAAGGGATATGGCACAATTGTCGCCCCCTTGACTGAACTCACTTCTAGGAAGTTGCCCAAAAGAGTGGACTGAAGCCTGCCAGACTGCTTTTGAAACCCTAAAAACTGCCATGTGCACAGCACCGGTGCTCAAGGCACCTGACTTTTCCAGTGAGTTCATAGTACAGACAGACGCTTCAGAGCATGGTGTGGGAGCAGTACTCTCACACGTCACTGAGGAGAATGGAGACCAGCCCGTGGCTTTCATTAGTAGGAGGCTACTCCCCAGGGACCGGCGGTGGAGTGCGATTGAAAGGGAAGCTTTTGCTGTGGTGTGGGCTCTGAAGAAGCTGAGGCCCTACCTGTTTGGGACTCACTTCCGTGTTCAGACCGACCACAGGCCCCTCAGATGGTTAATGCAAATGAGGGGTAAGAACCCAAAACTGTTGAGGTGGTCCATCTCCCTACAGGGAATGGACTTTACGGTGGAACACCGCCCTGGTACAGAGCACGCCAACGCTGATGGTCTGTCCAGGTTTTTACGCCTTGGTGAAGAGAACCCCCAAGAGGGTTGGTAGTTCTCCCCACTTTCAGCTGGAGGGGACACGTGTTAGACCTGGCATCTTTGCCGTGGTTTTCCCCTATCTTTTTGCCTCTACCTCCTGTATTTTTGATGCTGTGCTGGATTTCGTTTTTGCTGGTTTAGATGCTTTGAACACAGTGCCAGAGTGTAAGTGCTCCCTATGTAAAGTGTTATGCTGATTGGATATACATGTTTGGCACATTTGTATCATCATGAAGTCCCTAGTAAAGTGCACTGGGTGTGCCAGGGCTGGTGATGACAAATGCTACTAGTGGGCCTGCAGCACTGATTGTGCCACCCACAGGAGTAGCTCTAAAATGGTGTCTCAGGCCTGCCACTGCACTGCCTATGTGCAGTTTAGAAACTGCCATGTCCTCCTGGTCAGTGTCCCCACTGACCAGGCCTAACCCTTCCCTTTTTGTGCACATCAGTCACTCCTATGGAAGGCCCAAGGTACCCCACTGGGCAGGGTGCAGTGTATGTGAAAGGTAGAGCATGTACTGGTGCAGGTGACATGCTCTGGTAGTGAATGACAGCCATTTTCGTTTTTCACTATTGTAAGGCTATCTTGCTCCATAGATTAACATGGGGGATGCTGGCTACAGTGGCTTCCAGCATTTCTTCCCATAGGAACAAGATAGGACATAAGTATCTAGTATCCCTGAACTCAGGATTTAATAACACATCTTTTAGGAAAGGTTGTTTTTCAATCCTGTGTTTGAGAACAGCACTTTTAGAAAGTTGGTGTTCTCTTGTCTGACCTTTCTGTGTGCCTTGGCCTGTTTGTGGATTGACTGTCTGGTTTGAGGGTGACAGGGGCTGGGGATGCCCCAGGAGGCTGGCTGAGTCAACCCTAGGCTGAATGACTGCATTTGCATCCTGAGTGGTGGGAGGAGTTAGCACCTGGGCCTGAATAGGGCTGTGCCTGCCTTCCAAAATGCTGGCTCCACCTCCTGCTGGGCGGCTGGCGACCCTGCCCCTCACCCCGAAAGGAAAGGAGAGGCCAGGAAAACAAAGTACTCAAGAAACACCCAGAACTGGTTCAGACCGGGATCAGGGTCCACTTGCACAAAGAGAACAAAGACTTTTAGGGGTATAAGTACAGGACCCCTGACAACAGAAAATTAGATCATCCTGGACACAAGAAGGAACCTCTGCCAAGTAGAAAGCTGAAACTGAAGAAGGAAGACTGTCCTGCTGTTGCTCTGCTGGACTGACCTGCTGTTGCTTTGCTGCCAAGGAGAGGGGAAGGACTTTGCTGTGGTGCTGTGTCCCCTGCGTTGAAGGAATCTCCAAGGGCCTAAGAAGAGCTGGCTCCCTGTTCTGAAGACCCAGGAACAAAAGGACTTCACCCCCAGCTTCCCTGAACTCTGCGGAGAGAGTTCTGTCCTTCCTAAAGTGCTTGACCCAGTTGTGGGGCCTCTGGAAGTTGTACCTGTGCTGGGAAGCTTGAAACTAGAGACTTTTTGCAATTGAAAAGTGTTGCATCGCTCGCTTGCGGAGCGCATCCCCGACAGTGCGAGAAGATTCCCGCCACGACGAAGGTCGAGATCGTCGCAGCGTCTGTTGCCGCTGCCAGAGCCGTCGCATCCTTTGTTTGTGGGACACACCAGACCGGTGCGGGAAAGTTGAACATTGCTGAAAGTGTCGTCGCAGAGCCTGTCGTCGCTGGGTGAGATCTCCGCACCGCTTGCTTGCGGACCGCATCACGTCGCTGCGAGCATCGTCACAGAGCCATCGCATTGAGGAGCTGCGAGAGAGAGGATCACAGCTGGATCGCGCATCTTCGCCCTGGAGATCGTCGCAGCCCCTACGAGATCGTCGCATCGTGCCTTTGCGAGAACAAACTTCCTACGGAACCTACGCACCGGAATCCCTACAAGTGGCCTTCCTCCCCATACAGACCGGATTCGTCGCAACACGCCCGCTGCTGCACGCGGTTGTCGCATCGCCTCCCCAGGGTTTCAGGAGCAATGCATCGCTTGTTTTCCACCGCACCAGCTTCTGCTTTTGGTACTTTGTTGCAACGAAAAGGTACTGTGAGTAAACGTGACGCAACTGTGAACTTTTCACGCATCTGTGGATTATTTTATCGCAACCTGAAGAATTTTATCGGAAACCTTAAGAACTCTTTTGAAACCATATTCTTGAACTGTGTATGTTGGAGTTTTGTCGTTTTGGTCTTGTGTAGTTTAGATTAAATACCTTTATTTTTCTAAACTGTTGTGGAGTCAGTTTGTGGTGTTTTCACTGTGTTACTGTGAGTGTTGGTACAAATACTTTACACATTGTCTCTGGTTAGCCTAGACTGCTCGTGCCAAGCTACCTAGAGGGTGAGCAGGGGTTATCTCAGAGGGTTTCCTCCTTACCCTGACTAGAAGCAAGGATCCCTATTTGGACAGTGGTACCTACCCCTGCCAACTAGAGACCCCCAGTTCTAACAGGTTTCACACACGTTATAGTTAGGAATTAGCATTTAAAAAACCTTGCAAATTCACTGAAAAAACCATAGGTTTCACACATGTTATAGTTAGCTGGACATTTCACTCATACAAAACCTTTGAAATTCCCCCGTTATAGTTAGTTTAGCTAACTATAACTCGCGTGCCCGCAATGCACTGCTGATGACGTCACATATAACATCACTCATGACATGGTCAGTGACATCACTCATGACATCACTGATGGCATCTCAAATGACATCACTGATGATATCACTGATGACATCATCCAGTGAATGTGTGTCTTTCTGAAAAATAAATATTTTTTATATATGGATATCTAAAGACCAACAGAAGAATAAAAGGTTAAATAAGTGTCTAAATTGATTTTTGTTTGTAAAATGGATTGGATAACTGACTTATTAATTGTATCTTAGTGAATACATCTATTAACAAGTAATGTTTAAATATTTAAATATCTGTATCAGTGTCTCACTTTGTGTATAAGTGGCTGCATGGGTTGGTGAGTATCTACATGAGTGTGTATATGGGTTATTAGTTTGTTTTTTGAGTATCAGTATGAGTGTCCGTATGGTTCGGTGGGGGATATTACTTAGCGTATAGATGCATGAATAAGTGACTCACTGTTCGTAAGTTTTTTGAAGACAGCATGTGTGCAGGACTGTATGGGTGGATGAGTGTGTGTATGGGTGTGTTAATGAGTGAATGACTGTCTCAATAGTGTCCTTATGAGTAATTACATATGTTTTAAACTAGAATATGTGAGAATTGATGTATATAAGTGAGTATATGTGAGAGTGAGTGATTGGAAGAGTTCCTGTATAAATAAGTATGTGTTTCTGTAAGTGATTGTTTAAGAGAGTACCTATGTGTACGTTTCTGTAGAAGTAAGTGTAGTGGTGTGTGTATAGCTGTATATACAAGTAAATGGATGTTTGATAGTTTATTTGCATATGTGAGTATGTGTGTGAGTAACTCTATGGATGAGTATCAGTGTGTAACAGGATGTATAGGTGTGTGAGTACATATGATGAGTGAGTATATGTATGAGTGACTATATAGAACTGTTGTTGAATGAGTGGATGTGTATGTAGATTTTGGAATTACTGAATAGGTTGTTGTAACTGGTATTGGTATCTCCATTGTTTTGACATTTGTAGTTTCTATTTTTGAATAGATGTATCAAAGGTTATATTAGGCTGAGAGGAGGTCTGTCACTCTTTCACAAGGGTGATGTCATCAGTGATGTCATCTGTGATGTAATTTGACATGTCATCAGTGATATCATCGGTGATGTCACTGACCATGTCATGAGTGATGTTATATGTGACGTCATCAGCAGTGTATTGCGGGGGCGCGAGATATAGTTAGCTGAACTAACTATAACGGGGGAATTTCAAAGGTTTTGTAGTGAGTGAAATTTCCAGCTAACTATAACATGTGTGAAACCTATGGTTTTTTCAGTGAATTTGCAAGTTTTTTTAAATGCTAATTCCTAACTATAACGTGTGTGAAACCTATGTTTTTTTCAGTGAATTTGCAAGGTTTTTTAAATGCTAATTCCTAACTATAACATGGCTGAAACCTATGGTTTTTTCAGTGAATTTCTAAGTTTTTTTAAATGCTAATTCCTAACTATAACGTGTGTGAAACCTATGGTTTATTCAGTGAATATATATATTACCTACTGGCGGTCGCCAGTAGGTATATATAGTTAGGATTTTTTCCCTATGGGATTTTTGAAAATTCTATGTCTAATAACTTTGGCGTTTGTGGACGGAATTGGCTGAAATATTCTGGAAAATGGAACATTTTGTTTCTGAGCAGCCCTTGGAAATTTGGGGGGGGTTTGTCAAGGGGGGCCGAGAAAAAAGGGGGGTCCCAAAACGTGTTTTTAACATTGAGTTTTCCATAGGGCGGTTGGCCTCACTTTTAGCCCGAACGGCTAAATGGATTTGCATGAAACTTGGCAAAATTGTAGGGACTGGTAGCCCGATGTGCCTTTTCTAGGTCTCAATATATGTGCTCCAGTGGATTTTGAGAAATGAACGTTTAAAAAAAGATATATATCTGTAAGCGCGCTCTGGGCAGCGCTCCGGTCCGCGGACCTTAAGCGTACCGGAACTTCGCGTAGCTAAGCTGATTGGCTCTCCGGTGTCTGTCAACATTCTAAACAGTCCGGAGCGGCCGCCATCTTGTCTCTCGGTAGGATTGAGAGACAAGAGGAGGCCAAAACAAAGGCGAAAATGACCATAAGGGGGCATACTAGATCCTCCCTGACCCCCTAGGTTTAATGTGGAGGTTTTAAAAGGGCCCCGCGGGGCAAAAAAAACAAAAAATGTTTTTTGCTTTTTTTTGCGTGGGGAGCGCCCGGTCCGCGAACCGGGAAGCGTTCTGGGCAGCGTACTGCAATGAAAAATGAATGATAGACTTTTCAAATGCTGTATGTTAATTGATTGTTGTTTTTGTTGATTATTTTTTATTTTCTTTATTTTTTAAGCATTTTTTTTTATTGTGATTGTGTTTCATAATTTATTAAACTTTCTAACATTTCATTGTCAGAAATTTCATAATTATCATTGAATATACATTGTAGTCTCTGAGGGTGTAAAATGTCCTCATTTTCAAGGAGGTTATCTACTGCTTGTACACATTGCAGTAGTTCTTTGTCTAAAGTTTCATCGAAAAATTCAATATCATTTTCATCATTGATTTCTTGGCTGCTCTCTTGCAGGACAATTTGAAATTCAACTTTCTGTTCGCCTTCCATTTTGCCTGAAATTTAGATTAAAAAAATATATATTAGTAGAGATAGGGCACTGTAGGGATTAATTTTGGGCAGTGTATAGTATCAGAGTGGAAGTAGGAATATAAAAAAGTGTATGTGATTTAACGTAAGTAAATTCATAATTATACAAGAGAAGCCTAACTCCATCCATAACTATAACAGAGAAGTCTATCTAAATCTATAACTACTACAGAGGGATAGTATATAACTATCAGAAAAAGTTTACCATATTAACTTATAGTGCACAATATACTTCAGTTTTAAAAATAAAAACTTACCTTTAAATAGAAGTTGAAGGAATTAGTGAAAATCCTATTGAAATGTACACCAAGAAGTAGTAGTCAAAATGGCTGTGTTTTCTTCTCTTCCTTTATATATATTCAGGTATATAACCAATCAAATGTCAGGTAAAAAAAGTAGAAAATGAAAGTAACATTTTAATTGGTTGTCAATTCCAACACTTCAGATGTGTTTTGTGAAGTAATTTACCTCACGGTATTTAGAGAGGTCTACAGGCTAAATGGCTAAATGGAATTCCAATCAAATTTGTGAAAATGGTAGGGATTGGTATGTAGTATGAGCTAGTCTATATTTGGTGAAATTGTCTCCAGTGGCTTTTCTGTGAACTACTTTCCCACCTTTTTTGATGGTGCGCTTCCCAGGGAGCGACCCGGTACGCGAACCGTTGAGCGCCCCGGTTCGCGAACCTTAAGCGTAACGGGAGTCCACCATTTTGTGTTTCGGTCGAATTAAGATACAAGATGGAGGGCAAATAATGTTCAGAATGGGTAGAAGGGGGCACGGTAGACTTATCTTGACCCCCTAGGTTTTGTGAGGGTGGCTGAGGAGGCCCATATGTGCGAAAAAAAAACATTTTTTTAAAAAATTTCGCGAGGTTAGCTCCCGGTTCGCGTACCGGGTAGCGCCCCAGGGAGCGTACTTTGTTGAAAATTAGTGAAAAATGTTAGAGTAAAATAATAATTGTGAGTGATCAGATGTAGGGTAGCTCTGAGAAGAGCTTTTGGGTTTATGGTACATTTAGGTACTTATAAGTAGGTACCAATGCACATTCTTAAATTCAGAGTGAAAATTCTGTTGCCCTCATCTGAGAAGTGAACTCCATCTCCTCTGTAGATATCTTGCATGTAGTAACGCAAGTTATTGTTGTACAGGGAGCCCATTCCATGGTCTCTCATGTAAGCTGAAACAGATTTGTTTACATGCTTCCTCGACTTCTCAATTTGTGGACAAAATTGGTTTGACCACCTCCATTTTTGTCTTTGGCATATATTTGAATATACCAAGGCAGTCTGAGGAAAAAGTGCCATTAATTGCTCAAAGGTGTCCTTTAAAAGCATTTCCAGACCTACACCAGTCAAAGTGCCCAAGTCATTACCTCCACAGTGCACAATTAACAGGTCAGGTTTGGGCAAATGCATAAAGGTTTTCACCAATGGTATCAATTGGTGACATTTTAATCCTCTGTGGCCAAACCACTTAATTTCCACATCTTGTAAATTGAGGTTAGGTAAATTCCTGTTTTCAGTGTACCTTTGAGCCCAGTGAATATAACTATGTCCAACAATCCAGACAGAAAACATGGTGAGAGAAGGTTCTCCTGCAGTCAGATGAAGTGTGGCAATGAAATGGCAGTTGAAAAAATGAGAGTTTAAAGTGGAAAAAACTGTGGAGTTTCTGTGTTCATGAAGCAGTAACAGTGATTGGTGGATTTTGATTGCTGAAAACAGAAAGTTAGGGTGCACGGATGAGTTATTTGAAAGATGTATTTTGAATGGTCAATAAAAAATCATTAAATGAAAGAATGCACTGGATATGCAGGTGCACTGAGAGTTCAGAGTTCAATTGCAACATTGTTGTGTGAACTTGCAAACACCAGAAGTCTTCCAAGAGGTGGTTGCTATGCAGAAAAGGCAGAAAGGGTAGAGGGGGGAAGGGTTTTCATTTGAAAAAAAGTGAGGGAAGAGTTTTGATTGGGTGACATGAGAGATATGTGTGAAGAATTACAGCATTTCTGTGCTTTTGATAGCTGCAGACTCTGGAGTGCATACCTTTTGCTCTGCTGAAGACAAATTGGTGTGTTTCTGAGACTGTTTTCAAACTCAAAGTATTTGCTAAGGTGAGAAAATATTTCTTTAATTTAGATAGAGAATAGTGTGCTTTAAGGAGAAAATTATGAATTATGTGGCGCAAATTGCTTGTAAATATGCTCCCATCTGTGCAAGGAAAATTTAGATTTTTAATGTTTGTGTTACATAGCCATGTTAAAAGTGATACAAACATGCTGCAAAGGCAATTAAAAACCGCTTTTATGTGTCTTAAGGACATTTTAAGTAATTTTCCCATGTGCAGTGTTTTGAAATTATGATTTGAAAATCGTTTTTGGGGAAAAGGAATTGTTTTTAAATTTATGACAAGGACATAATGGTGTATGCTTCTTTATAAGGCAATTGACTGTCCCTGATGTTATTTTTCCCATTTTAATGTAAGACCTTTCTCTGTGGCGCAAATTGCTTGTGAATATGCTCCCACCTGTGCATGGCAAATTTAGATTTTAAATGTTTGTGTTACATAGCCATGTTAAAAGTGACCCAACCATGCTGGAAAGGCAATAAAAAAACACTTTCATGTGTCTTAAGGACATTTTAATTAATTTCCCTGTGGGCAGTGTTTTCAAATTATGAATTGAAAATCGTTTTTGAGGTAGAATGTTGTTAAAATTTATGTGCGCCATATGCCCCCAAATTTCTTTTTCAGGGGTGCGGCAGGGTGTTATTGAGACACCCCTACACCTTTGGAAAAATTCCTAATTTGCGATGAGCTAATTGCTAATTGCAAATTGCACCTTCTTTCATATGGGCATCCTGGCGCATGGAAATGAATGGGTAATTTGCAATTAGCAATTTGCTCATCGCAAATTTGGAATGGTAAAGAATCGCTATTTATTCCTTAAAATTCGCTATTTTGGAAATGCAAAATAGTTATATGATACATATGGCGGTTGATGTCTAACAAGATAAGAAGCTTAGGGATAGATTTATGATGACTGGCGCAATGAAGTGGACATCACTTACTTCATTGGTAGAGCTTTACATGTATTATGTCCTCTGTATTCTTCATCAAGCGTAACTTTAATCTGCAATCCTGAGTAGGCCTCACCTTAAACAAACCTCTGGATAGGCCACATCTTATCGTCATCCTGAATTAATCATTTAAAATGCTAGGGACATATTTATGATAGGTGTATGCCTCTTTTGCGCCACTTACAAAACACTGTCCATGGGGAAATGACTTAAAATGTCCTTAAGACACATGAATGTGTTTTTTTAAAGCGTTTGCAATTTTTTTGGGTCACTTTTAACATGGCTATGTGACTCAAACAGTCAAAATCTAAATTCACCATGCACAGGTGGGAGCATATTTACAAGGAATGTGCTCCATGGGGAAAGGTCTTATAATGTAATATGGGAAAAATGACATCAGAGACACTGAAATGCCTTATAGAGAAGCATACACCATTATGTCCTTGTCATAAATTTGCAAACCATTACTTTTCCCCAAAAACGATTTTCAAATCATAATTTGAAAACACTGCACATGTGGAAATGACTTAAAATGTCCTTAATTCAAAATTTGCTATTCCTTATTTTGCGATTGCACTGAAGGATTTGCAAATTTTGCGATTCCTTAAATGCAATGTATCAAACAAAAAATATGTAAAAAATGACATTAAGGATTTGGAAACTACCACCAACTTCTAGTTGGTGGTAATTTGCGAATTCTTTTCAAAAAGCATTTTTTTCCAAAAAACAAAAGGTGCCATATGACGCCCATACATGCCCTTAGGGCATGTATGTGCGCCATATGCCCCCAAATTTCTTTTTCAGGGGTGCAGCAGGGTGTTCTTGAGATACCCCTGCACCCTTGAAAAAATTCCTATTTTGTGATGAGCTAATTGCTAATCGCAAATTGCACCTTCATTCCTATGAGCCTCCTAGCCCATGGAAATGAATGGGTAATTTGCAATTAGCAAATTGCTCATTGCAAATTAGGAATGGTAAAGAATTGCTATTTATTCCTCAAAATTCGCTATTTAGGAAATGCAAAATAGTTTGATGGTACATATGGTGGTTCATCTGTAACAAGATAAGAAGCTTAGGGATACATTTATGATGACTGGCGAAATAAAGTGCAAATCACTTACTTCATTGGTAGGCCTTTACATGTATTATCTCTTCTGTATTCTTCATCAAGCGTAACTTTAATCTGCAATCCTGAGTAGGCCTCACCTTAAACAAACCTCTGGATAGGCCACACCTTATCGTCATCCTGGATTAATCATTTAAAATGCTAGGGACAGATTTATGATAGGTGTATGCCTCTTTTGCGCCACTGTGCGTCACTTTTATGATGCAGCGGCGGTGCAAAAGATTTGCTATGAGGCGACAAAATTACAAATTGATGCTTTTAGGCAGATATGTCATGGTGTAAAAAAAACGTACCACATGAAACCGATGCAGCAGTGATGCAAAAGATGCACCATGTTGCAAGACAGGCCTCACTTGGGGCCATATGTATCAAGCTAATTAGCATTCGCAAAGATCAAAATTCTGCGAATTTCGGCCTTTGCGAATGCTAATTAGACAAATGGTATGTATCAAACAAGTTTGATGCAAAATAAGGAATAGCAAAATTTGCTATTCCTTATTTTGCGATTGCACTGAAGGATTTGCAAATTTTGCGATTACTTAAATGCAATGTATCAAACAAAAAATATGTAAAAAAATGACATTAAGGATTTGGAAACTACCACCAACTTCTAGTTGGTGGTAATTTGTGAATTCTTTTCAAAAAGCTTTTTTTCCAAAAAACAAAAGGTGCCATATGACGCCCATACATGCCCTTAGGGCATGTATGTGCGCCATATGCCCCCAAATTTCTTTTTCAGGGGGTGCAGCAGGGTGTTCTTGAGACACCCCTGCACCCTTGGAAAAATTCCTATTTTGTGATGAGCTAATTGCTAATCGCAAATTGCACCTTCATTCCTATGAGCCTCCTAGCCCATGGAAATGAATGGGTCATTTGCAATTAGCAAATTGCTCATTGCAAATTAGGAATGGTAAAGAATTGCTATTTATTCCTTAAAATTCGCTATTTAGGAAATGCAAAATAGTTTGATGGTACATATGGTGGTTCATCTGTAACAAGATAAGAAGCTTAGGGATACATTTATGATGACTGGCGAAATAAAGTGCAAATCACTTACTTCATTGGTAGGCCTTTACATGTATTATCTCTTCTGTATTCTTCATCAAGCGTAACTTTAATCTGCAATCCTGAGTAGGCCTCACCTTAAACAAACCTCTGGATAGGCCACACCTTATCGTCATCCTGGATTAATCATTTAAAATGCTAGGGACAGATTTATGATAGGTGTATGCCTCTTTTGCGCCACTGTGCGTCACTTTTATGATGCAGAGGCGGTGCAAAAGATTTGCTATGAGGCGACAAAATTACAAATTGATGCTTTTAGGCAGATATGTCATGGTGTAAAAAAAACGTACCACATGAAACCGATGCAGCAGTGATGGAAAAGATGCACCATGTTGCAAGACAGGCCTCACTTGGGGCCATATGTATCAAGCTAATTAGCATTCACAAAGATCAAAATTCTGCGAATTTCGGCCTTTGCGAATGCTAATTAGACAAATGGTATATATCAAACAAGTTTGATGCAAAATAAGGAATAGCAAAATTTGCTATTCCTTATTTTGCGATTGCACTGAAGGATTTGCAAATTTTGCGATTACTTAAATGCAATGTATCAAACAAAAAATATGTAAAAAAATGACATTAAGGATTTGGAAACTACCACCAACTTCTAGTTGGTGGTAATTTGTGAATTCTTTTCAAAAAGCTTTTTTTCCAAAAAACAAAAGGTGCCATATGACGCCCATACATGCCCTTAGGGCATGTATGTGCGCCATATGCCCCCAAATTTCTTTTTCAGGGGGTGCAGCAGGGTGTTCTTGAGACACCCCTGCACCCTTGGAAAAATTCCTATTTTGTGATGAGCTAATTGCTAATCGCAAATTGCACCTTCATTCCTATGAGCCTCCTAGCCCATGGAAATGAATGGGTAATTTGCAATTAGCAAATTGCTCATTGCAAATTAGGAATGGTAAAGAATTGCTATTTATTCCTTAAAATTCGCTATTTAGGAAATGCAAAATAGTTTGATGGTACATATGGTGGTTCATCTGTAACAAGATAAGAAGCTTAGGGATACATTTATGATGACTGGCGAAATAAAGTGCAAATCACTTACTTCATTGGTAGGCCTTTACATGTATTATCTCTTCTGTATTCTTCATCAAGCGTAACTTTAATCTGCAATCCTGAGTAGGCCTCACCTTAAACAAACCTCTGGATAGGCCACACCTCATCGTCATCCTGGATTAATCATTTAAAATGCTAGGGACAGATTTATGATAGGTGTATGCCTCTTTTGCGCCACTGTGCGTCACTTTTATGATGCAGCGGCGGTGCAAAAGATTTGCTATGAGGCGACAAAATTACAAATTGATGCTTTTAGGCAGATATGTCATGGTGTAAGAAAAACGTACCACATGAAACCGATGCAGCAGTGATGCAAAAGATGCACCATGTTGCAAGACAGGCCTCACTTGGGGCCATATGTATCAAGCTAATTAGCATTCACAAAGATCAAAATTCTGCGAATTTCGGCCTTTGCGAATGCTAATTAGACAAATGGTATATATCAAACAAGTTTGATGCAAAATAAGGAATAGCAAAATTTGCTATTCCTTATTTTGCGATTGCACTGAAGGATTTGCAAATTTTGCGATTACTTAAATGCAATGTATCAAACAAAAAATATGTAAAAAAATGACATTAAGGATTTGGAAACTATTGTGGTAAATTGGTGGTAATTTGTGAATTCTTTTCAAAAAGCTTTTTTTCAAAAAAACAAAAGGTCCCATATGACGCCAACACATGCCCTTAGGGCATGTATGTGTGCCATATGCCCCCAAATTTCTTTTTCAGGGGTGCAGCAGGGTGTTCTTGAGACACCCCTGCACCCTTGGAAAAATTCCTAATTTGTGATGAGCAAATTGCTAATCGCAAATTAAACCTTCATTCCTATGAGGCTCCTAGCCCATGGAAATGAATGGGTAACTTGCAATTAGCAATTTGCTCATTGCAAATTAGGAATGGTAAAGAATTGCTATTTATTCCTTAAAATTCGCTATTTCGGAAATGCAAAATAGTTTGATGGTACATATGGCAGTTCATCTGTAACAAGATACGAAGATTAGGGATAGATTTATGATGACTGGTGATACATACCATTTGTCTAATTAGCATTTTAATGTTAAACAATTTTACTATTATAATGAGTAGGCCTCACCTTAAACAAACCTCTGGATAGGCCACACCTTATCGTCATCCTGGATTAATCATTTAAAATGCTAGGGACAGATTTATGATAGGTGTATGCCTCTTTTGCGCCACTGTGCGTCACTTTTATGATGCAGCGGCGGTGCAAATGATTTGCTATGAGGCGACAAAATTACAAATTGATGCTTTTAGGCAGATATGTCATGGTGTAAAAAAAACGTACCACATGAAACCGATGCAGCAGTGATGCAAAAGATGCACCATGTTGCAAGACAGGCCTCACTTGGGGCCATATGTATCAAGCTATTAGCATTCGCAAAGATCAAAATTCTGCGAATTTCGGCCTTTGCGAATGCTAATTAGACAAATGGTATGTATCAAACAAGTTTGATGCAAAATAAGGAATAGCAAAATTTGCTATTCCTTATTTTGCGATTGCACTGAAGGATTTGCAAATTTTGCGATTACTTAAATGCAATGTATCAAACAAAAAATATGTAAAAAAATGACATTAAGGATTTGGAAACTACCACCAACTTCTAGTTGGTGGTAATTTGTGAATTCTTTTCAAAAAGCTTTTTTTCCAAAAAACAAAAGGTGCCATATGACGCCCATACATGTCCTTAGGGCATGTATGTGTGCCATATGCCCCCAAATTTCTTTTTCAGGGGTGCAGCAGGGTGTTCTTGAGACACCCCTGCACCCTTGGAAAAATTCCTAATTTGTGATGAGCAAATTGCTAATCGCAAATTAAACCTTCATTCCTATGAGGCTCCTAGCCCATGGAAATGAATGGGTAACTTGCAATTAGCAATTTGCTCATTGCAAATTAGGAATGGTAAAGAATTGCTATTTATTCCTTAAAATTCGCTATTTCGGAAATGCAAAATAGTTTGATGGTACATATGGCAGTTCATCTGTAACAAGATACGAAGATTAGGGATAGATTTATGATGACTGGTGATACATACCATTTGTCTAATTAGCATTTTAATGTTAAACAATTTTACTATTATAATGAGTAGGCCTCACCTTAAACAAACCTCTGGATAGGCCACACCTTATCGTCATCCTGGATTAATCATTTAAAATGCTAGGGACAGATTTATGATAGGTGTATGCCTCTTTTGCGCCACTGTGCGTCACTTTTATGATGCAGCGGCGGTGCAAATGATTTGCTATGAGGCGACAAAATTACAAATTGATGCTTTTAGGCAGATATGTAATGGTGTAAAAAAAACGTACCACATGAAACCGATGCAGCAGTGATGCAAAAGATGCACCATGTTGCAAGACAGGCCTCACTTGGGGCCATATGTATCAAGCTAATTAGCATTCGCAAAGATCAAAATTCTGCGAATTTCGGCCTTTGCGAATGCTAATTAGACAAATGGTATGTATCAAACAAGTTTGATGCAAAATAAGGAATAGCAAAATTTGCTATTCCTTATTTTGCGATTGCACTGAAGGATTTGCAAATTTTGCGATTACTTAAATGCAATGTATCAAACAAAAAATATGTAAAAAATGACATTAAGGATTTGGAAACTATTGTGGTAAATTGGTGGTAATTTGTGAATTCTTTTCAAAAAGCTTTTTTTCAAAAAAACAAAAGGTCCCATATGACGCCAACACATGCCCTTAGGGCATGTATGTGTGCCATATGCCCCCAAATTTCTTTTTCAGGGGTGCAGCAGGGTGTTCTTGAGACGCCCCTGCACCTTTGGAAAAATTCCTAATTTGTGATGAGCAAATTGCTAATCGCAAATTAAACCTTCATTCCTATGAGGCTCCTAGCCCATGGAAATGAATGGGTAACTTGCAATTAGCAATTTGCTCATTGCAAATTAGGAATGGTAAAGAATTGCTATTTATTCCTTAAAATTCGCTATTTAGGAAATGCAAAATAGTTTGATGGTACATATGGCGGTTCATCTGTAACAAGATAAGAAGATTAGGGATAGATTTATGATGACTGGTGCATCACCAGGGATGTGTCAGTCATCCTGTGCCGCTGTTCCGCCACCCATGGTGTGCTGCATTTACAATGCGGGGCATCATGGGGCAAAAATGGCACAGATGCGTGATGTATCTGTGATGTAAAGGTAGTGATTGCTGGAGTTGTAACGCAAGTGCGATGCAGCTCAAGCAAGGCTCAGGGGTGCCCCATCTCCACAATGTTGCGTCAAGACCTATGCCTGCTTAAAGCAGGCGCAGGGTTTTGACGCAGTTTTCTCCTATCTGATTGTAAATACGGCACACCATGGGTGGCAGAGCAGCGGTGCACGTTAACTGGTGCATGCCTGGGGATGTGCCATTTAACATAAATCTGCCCCTTTACATTTAAGTATGTGCAGGACACACAGAGTCGGTGAGGCTTATCCAAGGTTAAGAAGAGATGAGTCCTGTTCACTGAAAAATTAGACATAGTCTTCACCTGATCAGCATTGCTGGACATGGCTAAATAATAGCTGCAAAATATTACTCTTGTTAAACAATTTTACTATTATAATCTCTGAGATTTGTCTCTTACTCTGCAACATCTCATTGTTGTTATCTTTCTTTAAAGATAAAGACAACATCAACATGAGTGACAATCTGCAATCAGTTGATTTTGACCTCATCATTGAACTTGTAATTGAAACATCAGTGGATGTTGATCCATTGGATGATTTAAATCCTGAGGATGAAGAAGAGCGTGATGAGGATGCAGATTTGTCCGAATTATATGACATAGGGTGGGAAGCTGACCTGCTTGAGCCTATGGAAATATAAACATTTATTTTTAAAATGTATAATTAATAAAAAGTAAAAATGTAAACCGTTTAATTTAAAAATAAAGACACCTTCAAAAACAGGTTATGTGTAGTGTCTTCAATAAAATATTAAAATATGCTCATAAAATTAGATCAGATTCACATATAAAATAGCACAGGTAACATAAATATAAATGTCATTTCTTTTCTGCTATTTCTGTATTGTAAATTTGCCAAGGACTAAAAAATCTTCTATTTAAAATGTCAAGTAGTGTGTTAAGTTTTTGATCATTGTTATTGATTTACTGTTTGGTAATAATGGTTAATAACATTTTTTATTATATTTTACCACAGATTCAACTGCAGATCATTTCAAGATTTCACCATGCCAACAATAGAAAGACAGAGAAAGGCTGCAAAACGTCAAAGACAGCAGGTGAAACAAAATAAGCAGCAGTCCTCTAACAAAAAGATTTGTCAAGTCACGAAGAAAGCACCGGGTAAGAGCACAAAATATTTCATAAGAAATATGTGTAGTAAAAAAAATATTACTACAGAAAATGTTTCAGTCCATAAAAAGATAAGCAAATCAAATGGAAAGGAAAGGCCAATCAAAAATGTTACTGCTAGAGCAAGAGATAACTCTGTGCATGATAGTAGAAGGAAACAACAGTTTAGGGACATTCGTAAACGAATGTTCCGCAACAGGATAATTGGCAATTTGTTAAAAAATATTAAGAAAGGTCAACAGAAACTGGTTTTTTATAAGAGAAAAAAAAAAGTTGAGAAAGTTATTGATCAGGCATTTGAAATTAAACGTAAGTTATTTATTTTGATAATCAATAGAATTAGGAAGCTAAACAAGGCAATTTATGATTTCAAAAGAAATAGTAGATGGAAGAGAATAGTTAATCGTAGTAATTTTTGTGAAGTTTTTTCTGGAGAATGGATGCATAGTTCAAGCTGTGAGGCATTTTTTAATGAGGAGAGTTATTTCCAGGATAATGATTTGGTGCATGCAGTTGACACCAGTGGTCGTGCTTATGAAGTGAAAGATGGTTGTCCAGTTGAAAAAGAAAAACTTGTGACAACAGAGGCAGAAGAGGTGTTAGGTAATGAGGTTTTAGGAAGACGTGCTAAGGGTCCTGTGTACACCTGGAAGTGTAGTAGTATTTGCAGTGTGCGACAGGATTCCATCAATTTGCTTTGTGATTTTGTACGGTCATTTAATAAGAAAAGTTTGAAGCAGAAAATGAAGTTGTTGCAAGAATTAGATCCTTGCAGAGTGAGAGAAGTGACAGGTTTGCATGGTCATTCACTGGCTTGTCTTTCCAGGAGAGTATGCCAGAGTGTTTTTCATCATTTCAGGATGCTAGCAGTGCATCATAATAAAGTGAGGAAATTAGTTAGAATGTTGTATTATGCTAAGAGTCCAGCAATTATGCTTAAACAATTATGCGCTGCTCTTTTGCATGGTTCTGAAATAGATGTGAAGAACATATGTGAAGAAATTGAGTTTTGTTACTTTGGAAGTAAAGAGGAGAATGTTGAAATTTACCCAGAAGAAGAGGGTAATGTGGAAGATAGTGTACAGGTTTCCAGTACAGATAATTTCCAGAGGGAAATTGCGACGTTTCAGGTGAAATCAAGTGAGAGGCCTAATTTCACTTGTGTGTGTTGTAGACGCACTTATTATAAGAATCAGACTAAGTTAGTGGATTTATATGCAAAAAGTGAAAGGGAAAATAATAGTGAATGGAAGGATTTTGCAACATACTTGATGGTAGAAAATTGTTTTGATTTGGGATTTGATCAACGTGTGTGTACTTATTGTTGTTGCAAATTAAATCAAAACCAGATGCCTGCTAGAGCAGTTCATAATAATCTGGAATTGGTTGAGATTCCTTCTGAATTGAAGGATTTAAATACTTATGAATCTATTTTGATTCAAAGTATCCATCCCTTTCAGGCTATTGTAAGAGTGGAGCCAAAGACAGGGAAATTGCCTCCATCAGATTTACAGAGAGGATTAAAGAGAAGAGTTGTTTATTTGCCTCTAGATTTGAAGAAAAACATTAACACAATTGGAGTAGAAAAAGTGGAAGAGGAACCTCTGGTTATCTTAGTTAATGGGGTTCCGACAAAGAATAAGAAAATATGGCAAGATTTAGTAGATGTTAGGAAAGTTAAAAAGGCAACATTGTATTTGAAAAAAAATAATAAATACTATAAGAATGTATATGTTGCAGAAGAGGAAGTAAGTGAGGAAGAGGATAGCGATTTGTGTGCTGGTCAAATTGAGAAAGTAGAACCCTCTACTAGTGAAGAAATATATGAACATTATAGTGTTCATCCTTTGCATTCCAAGGAAGTCATGGGGAATGCTATTGAGTTGTTTCAAATGAAACAAGCCAAAGGGAGTCCCATTAGTGTTTGGGAGGAAAGTTTGGAAGCTCGGTGTTTCCCACAGCTTTTTCCAACAGGTCAGGGAGGAAGATATGATGAGCGACCTCATCAAATTCCTGCTTCTGAATACCGGACTTTGCTATTGTATGCAGGAGATGCTAGGTTTCGACAATGCATTCCCTATTTGTTTCATCTCCTGTTTGAAAGCGATCTGTCTGGACTGTCATATGCAGTGAACCACATCTTGAAAAGTGGTATACACATGCAAAACATCTCGGCAAGTGACTTTATGGATAAAGTCAATGTCCAAGACAGTATTTTGGATTTTCACCTGATTAATCTCATGGCGTGTCAGCGTGGTACTAATGAGTACTGGTACCGTCGTCATGGTGATTTAAAATGTATGCTGAGGAACTTAGGTACTCCCACATGGTTCCTCACTCTGAGCTGTGCCGAGTATGGCTGGGAAGACTTATTTGAATTTCTACGAGAGGCAAATGCTAACGTAGATAACATCGAATTCAAGACACCCGGAGAACTGTGCTCTTTGGATCCAGTCAATGTATGTAGGTACTTCAATCATAGATTTGAAGCTATGATGTCTTTCATCATGAATAAGAAGAATCCACCTCTTGGAGAGGTGTTGGATTTCTTCTGGAGAAAGGAGTACCAAGCAAGAGGTGCTCCTCATATACATATGTTGCTGTGGATCAAGGATGCACCTAAATTTGGAACGGATCCAGAAGACTCAGTGATGAGTTTCATCCAACAGTATTCTACGTGTGCTGTTCCAAACGCAAAGGAGAAGAAAAGCCTAAGAGAAAAAGTTTTGCGTTTCCAAAGCCATCGATGTGGAAAGTACTGCCGTCGTAAATTCCGAAACAAGGACAAGTTCTACACCAAATGTCGTTTCGGTTTTCCACGACCGGTGATTTCTAAAGGAAGAGTAAACAGTTTGATGTCTTCGCTGCGACATAATGTCATGAAGAAATCACCTAAAAACACATACAATTTGAAGAGGAACGAAGAGTCCAAGTACATCAACGACTACAACCCGGTGATTTTGTCCATGTGGAATGCTAACATGGATATACAGTTTGTGGCTGATAACTGTATGGCTGTGGCTCGGTATGTGACGTCTTACATCACCAAAAAAGAGAAGACAGAATTGAAGGATATGTGGGAGGACATTTCCCATGAAAAGAGCCTCAGCAAGAAGTTGTACAGTTTCAGTCTGAAGATGTTGTCGCATCGAGAAATTGGAGCTTACGAATGCTCTGACCGGTTGTCTTCAGCAAGTCTCTATGCCAAGTCCAGGAGTATCGTTTGGGCGAGTCTTGGTCTTGCTGCAACGCGTAATCGAGTTCTGAAACCTGTGTGGGAAATTGAGTATTTGGCGGAAAAGGAGCCAAACAGTACCGACATTTTGAAGACCAACATGTTGGATACATATTATCCAAATAGAAGCAGTCACCTCGACAATGTTTGTCTGTATGAGGTTCTTCAAAATTACATATTCAAGAGGAACATCAAAGAAGATACTGAGAAAGGAGTGTATGCTGTAATAGGAAGTGAGGGATGTCTGGTCAAGCAAAGAAAATGCCACTTGGTAAACCATCGAAAATTGAGTGGCGAATCTCCTGAAAAAAAGGAGTTTTTCTATTTAGCACTTTTGCAACTTTTCAAGCCTTGGCGTGCAGAAGAGGAACTGCTTGGAGATTTCCTCTGTTACGAAGACTCTTTCAATGCCGCCAAGGAGACCATAGAATGTCCTGCTTTTCCCAAATATGTAGAAATGTTGAATGCGGAAATTGAGCAGGAAGCAATGATTGCAGCCGAGATTGTCAGAGAAAATTCTCAGGACAGTCAGAGTTCTGCTTCATTGAGTCAGGATCCACTAGGAGGACCTGTTATCGAAAATGAAGCTGCCACTGCTATGAATGAAGTGGAAAGAGCCATGGCACATGCTCAGGAGGATGCGGTTAACTTAGAAGAGTTGGAAAGACAACTCAACGTTGAGCAGAGGAAAATATATGACGAAGTTACCATGCAAATTGATCATGGATTAAGTCATGACAAGAAAGAGTGCTCATGTACGTCGTTGAAGCCTGTCCGACTGTACGTGAGTGGAGAAGCGGGAACTGGAAAAAGTTTCCTCATTAAAGCAATTTCATGCTATTTGCAGGAAAGGACAGAGTCATCGCTGTCTTGTGTTGTCACCGCTCCAACTGGACTGGCAGCACATAACATTAAAGGGATTACTTTACATCGTTTACTGATGCTGCCAGTGGAGCATGACAACAAATTACAATATCACAAGCTATCTGGAGATGCTTGTTTTGAAGTTTCAAGAATCTTGAGGAAAATGAAACTTCTTATCATTGACGAAGTAAGCATGGTTTCCAATGTCATGCTTGCCTTTGTGCATTTGAGAATGCAAGAAGTTCTCAAAACAGAGTATGATGTGTTATTTGGTGGCAAACACATCATTGTTTTCGGAGATCTTCTGCAGCTGACACCAGTGAAAGGGCAACCTGTGTTCAAAATGCTCACGCATGAAGATACCAGGAAGTGCCTAGGCAGCATTGGCAACGTCAATATATGGTTAAACTTCAATTATGCTGAACTGCATGAAAATATGCGTCAGGCGAAGGATGAAGTTTACAAGACTATTCTACAAGATGTTAGAATTGGAAAAGTGACCGAGCATGGGAAAGAAGCTTTACATGCACGATTACTGTCAAATTTATATCCAGAACAAGATGTTGTGCCTGAGAATATTTTTCAGAAAATTACTGATAAGAAATCTGGAATATGTTTGATGCCAACTCTTGCAGAATGTGCCAAATTCAACAACAAAATGTTGCATTTAGAAAAGCAAGAGATTGTGAAACTGGAAGCTATTGACAGAGTAGAGCATATGGGATCAACAATTATTTTGTCTGAGAATCTGAAAACAAAATTGGATTCATTAGAGAAGAGTATATCTAAAACTGCAGGTTTTGAAAAGACTCTGAATGTGTGCTTGTACTGCCGTATAATTTTAAGAAGGAATTTACATGTTGAAAGAGGTCTGGTAAATGGATCAATGGGTAATGTTGTTGATTTTGTAAAATACAGAAATAGAGATGGAATTGAATTTTTAAAAATTAAATTTGATGGCATTGAGGAAGTACAGCTAATTGGTCGTTGCTCTGCTAGATTTTTGCTTGTAAAAGACTTATATGTTCGCCGTAAGCAGTTTCCTGTTTGCTTGGCATATGCGGTGACAATCCATAAATCGCAAGGTTTAAGTGTAGACTGTGCATTGGTGAATATTGGCAGTTCTGTGTTCAAGGAGGGTATGGCATACGTGGCATTGTCACGAGTTAGAACTTTATCGGGATTGTACTTGATTGAGTGTGATGTCACAAACATTTGTGCGGATCTAGATTGTGTTAAGGAATACAATAGGTTAAGAAGAGAGTATGCGTCACATTTGCCTCAGTATCCTTTGTTTGAGAAACTTGTGGTAGGCTGGAAACGAAGAAATGTGACCAATACTGGGGAGGTTGTAGCAAAAAGACGAAAAGTCGATGAACCTAAAATTACAAGCAGAAACAAAAAGGATTCTGTTGAAGATGTTGTTGGTTTTCAATTTGAAAACAGTTCTGGTGTCAACTGCTATGCTAATGTAGTGGTTAATGTTTTGTTTTCTCTAGAAAATGTAAAAGAAGAGATTGTGGTCAATTCTGATCAAAGATTTTGCAGTTTGTTAAATTCTGTGTTAGAGAAATGTAGCACTGATAGAAGAAACATAGAAAGTGTGTCTGAAATTCGAAATCTGTTAGACAGATGTTCAGGCCAAACACAATTCTCTCAAAATATTCAGCAAGATTGTCAGGAGTTTTTAATGTATATGCTTGATGTATTGCATGCTGAAGGTGTAGATGTAGATCAGCTGTTTGGGCTTTCTTATCAATGGCAGCATGACTGCGAGAACTGTATGGTATCAAGTACTACTAGTGTAGACTCAGAAAGATTTATATATTTAACTTTGCCAGACAGTAAATCAGTCTCCTTTAATAAGCTAGTAAAAGCAGCTGATCACAACATGGAGTGTAGCCAATGTAAATCTGAAATGATGTCCACATTATTTATACGAACATATGGCCAGTATGTCATTTTAATGTTCCAACGATGTAGGCCTGATGGAACAAAATTGACAACTTTAATTAAAAATTTTGTAGCTTCGCAGTTGTCAATATCAGGAAGGACTTTTGTAACTGCAGCAATTATATATCATGACGGCCCTTCAATAACATCAGGACATTACACAGCTTATTTAAAGTCTAGAAATGGCTGGTCATTCTGCAACGATTCTGTTTTAATTTTCAAAAAAAAATTGCCGTATGACCTTAAAAACTCTTACCTGGTGTTTTTAAAACCAAAATTTTAGGGAAATAATCTTGGGATGTGCTCTGTGGAATTTCAAGAAGTTCTAATGGCTCCTACACAATTTGGCCTTGAGGATAAGTGTAGTTCAGAGACATAACTTCTAACCATAAGACTGGACGTCATGGAGAAATAAGTGCACTTTGAATGAGTTCAGAAAAACTATTTCTTTTTATAAGCTAATTGAAGCAGCCAATCAAAACATAGAGTAGAGGGAATGTAAGTCTGCAACGCTGTCTACTGTTTTACATTGCTTTGTGATTGAAAGTGATGTAGAGAATTAAATAATTGTAGTAGTCATAGAGTTAGTGTAAGTCTGCTTCATAGTAAGCAGTATCAGTGTCATAGGAAATGTAGAACATGACTGAGCAAGAAGGGGAAGATATTACTATTCCAGGATTGTGAAAATGATCTTCAACATTTTAATTCTGAAAGTTGCGGAAATGCGAAATGACGGGATTGGCTTACAAGAAATCCAAGAGTTATAAATGGGTCTGACAAGATTTGGCCTTGTGGAAACTTGTGGTAGAGAGCAAGAAGTCATTTATTGCATGTAACATGTTTTTAAAAACGATGGAGATTTTCTTTCAGAAAGTGGCGGGCTGAAAGTAATAACAGCACAAAAGAGTGTAAGCTGTTCATAGGACATCCTTTGACGTCATGGAAAGTAAGTTAACTTTAAGGAGTTCTGAATTCTGATTTCTTATGTTGTATGGGTTTTTTAAACACAATCATTTTGATTGTGTTTTTTTTTCCCCGCTGTTATATGATGAATACCTTTAAGTCACTGTTTTTAGTGAATTTTGATACATTCTGAGAACAGCAAAAATAAACCATTTAACATGTATAATTAATTCTGTACTGTTTGCATTTATGATGTATATGTAGAACTGTGTAGGAGGCATGGAGAAGGTGAGGCTTCTGTAAGTGTCAAAGTTGTTGCATGCAGTGCTGCACTTCTGCGTATTCTTTCATATGCTAGACTACATCTGCACAATGAGATACCTAAGCAAAGGAAACACAAGTGATGTGATTGTGAAATGAGCAAAATAAATTGCACGTATTTCAATTACATCACCTGTGTTTCCTATCATTACGAATCACATTGTGCAGATCAAGTTTAGGTCTGTCCAGGGAAACATAGGAGGTTTGGACTTTGTTCAAGAGTGCAGTGGACATGACTCACTTCATTGGTAGACCTTTACATGTATTATGTCCTCTATTCTCTTCAACAACTCGAAATGTCATCTGCAACCCTGAGTAGGCCTCACCTCAAACAAACCTCTGGATAGGACACATCTTATTGGCATCCTGAAGCAATTATTTAAAATTTTAGTGTCTTGCGACACTTTTCTGAGACAACAGCAATGCAAAAGATGCACCATGTTTTAAGATAGGCCTCACTTCATCTGCATCAAGATACTGTTAGTTTAAAATGTATATCTTTAGGACTGTGTAGGGGGCCTGGAGAAGCAGAAGCTTCTGTAAGTGTCAAAGTTGTTGAAAAACTGTTTGTCCTTCAATCTTTTCCCTTGTCTTTTGTAATTTTTAAATACATGTTTTAATATTTTTGAAATGTTTGTTCTCTCTTTCACAGATTGAAAGTATAAAAACAAAAAGTGAGTAATTTAACGACAATTATAAGGTAAATGCTTTGTACTCTTTTCGTTACATTTCTATCACATTCACCTACTATTAGTTCCACTGCTTCATTTCTTTAACCCTCAGTTTCCTGCCTTTGCTACTTCCCTCATTCCTTTCTCTATTACCTACTTACTCAACTCCTTCCACTCTTTTTCTCAGTCCCTCTCTTCTCATAGTTCCTCACTCTTGTTCACTCACTCCGTCTCTATTACTCTTAGTGTCTTTGACTGATCACTCTATCACTACTTGTTCATAATGCTTTCTCTGTGTAGTTGAAGCACACTAAGGGGAATATTATGAACACAGCCAATAAAATTATTGCTCTTTTTATTGGCAGAAAACTGGTTAAAAAGTGGTTTTAGCGGCAGTTTTCTGCCGCAAAAGCAGCTTTAGCGACACATTTCTGCCAATAAAAGCTGCAAAACTTTTATTGCCTATGTTGATGATATGGCTCTATGTTACTTACATTTCTTTGCTGTTTCAATTAATCTTTTTCTGTTATTTTTTGTTTTCTGTTTTCTATTTTTTCTCTCTGTTATTCCTCATGTTTTAATCTTATTTTGAACATTCACTCACATTCTCCAAGAAACTCTTCTTTGTTAATGTTATACTCTCTTTTTTTTTCTTTCACTTCGTTATATATTTTGTTTTTCACAATTATACCCTCTTCCGTCTTTTCTTCGGTAAATAGATCTATTAAACAGTATCTCTTCTTTACTCCCTATAGCTGTCTTTCTTTTAACATCACTCTCTGTTTACTTTCCTTATACTTACTCTTTTTAAAAAAAAAAAAAATTTGGGTTAGCTCCCGGTCCGCGTACCGGGAAGCTAACCCGGGAGCGAACCAAAAGAAATAGAGCTTGCCAGAGTGCTAAACATTCTAGCAATTTTTTTTGAAAGGGAAGGTAGTTCTGAAAATAACTTTTTTTTTTATATTTTTGTTGTTTTATATTTTTTTTATTTTTTGAACATTTTTTGGTTTTTTTGTATTTTTTGAACGATTTTATATTTTTTTTGTTTTTTTTTGGGGGGGGGGGAAACAACAAAAAACAGGCATTGAAAAGGGCTCAACAGGAGCAAAAAAAAAATTACTGGGGGCGGTTAGGGCAATCATGGTGTTCATATGCTAGGTTTATAGCATTTATGCTCATGTTGCCACAAGCTAACAATGCACGACAGTGCATACAAGAGTGAATCATGTGCCCAAAATTTTCTTGAATATTTGGCACAGTTTCCCGTGCCTCTTCTGGTGTTAATGCAATTGGTAATGTTGGTCTGGCCACAGGAGTTGGTCTTGGATTGTCCTGCATATCCCTTATTTCCGCCCGGCTGTAATTTAGTGGATGCTTCCTTGTCATGTGCCTGTGCATTGTGTGATTTCCGTAGCTATATTTCTTGTCCGTCCCTCTTGATAATTGTTCTTTGCATATGCGGCAGGTGACATACCTCGCATTGACTTTTTTTTGGCCACGAGGGATCGAATAAAACTGCCAGATGAAACTGGCTTTCTTTCTGGAAACCCGGGGCACCTCTTCTAAGAACTGTGGTTCTTCTCCCTCCTCATCCATTTCTTCATCTTCCTCCTCAGTGTTGGTAATGACCTGGGGAGGTGGTCCTCTCTTCCCATGAGGAGGTGGAGGTGGTGGTGGGGGTCCACCAGCTGAAGCTACCAATGAAGCCATTTTCCAACAAGCAAAATAGGTCTTCCTCTCACAATGATGAAAGTCAGAGTGAGGAAAGAAGGAGGGGTTTTCATCATTTGGGAAAAACAATACTTCTCAACCAATGAAAAGTGTTATTTTTAGGTCACCTGACCTAGCCTTACATCATTATGAAACCAAAAGTGAAATGAACCAATGAAAAATTTTATTAACAAGTCACATGACCTCTCACGCTCATGTTACGCGCTGCGGAACGCGCCCCGGTTAGCTTCCGGGTCGCTAAGCTTCGCGCCTCGGTCCGCGCCCCGGGACACTTCTGGGTGCGCTAACGCGGTACGTCACAAGACGCATTACGCGGCAACGCGATACGTCGCGTTTTCGCGACGCGCCGCGGATCGCTTCCGGGGAGCTGCGTTTCGCGCCTCGGTCCGCGCCCCGGGGCACTTCCGGGTGCGCTAACGCAGTACGTCATAAGACGCATTACGCGGCAACGCGATACCGTCACTATGTTGATTTTTTACCGGTTCGCGGACCGGGTCGCGGCATCAAATTGAGCTAACGGGAAGCTTCCCGGTTCGCGGACCGGGAGCGAAACAAAAAAAATATTTAAAAAAATTTATTAATAAACATATAAAATATATTTTTGGATTTAAATAAGAATACATTTTACAGCTATAGATATTTGCTATTAAAAAACCATTGAAATTCACTGAAAAAACCATAGGTTATAAACCATATATAGTTAGGAATTAGCATTTACAAAACCTTGAAAATTCACTGAAAAAACCATAGGTTATACACCATATATAGTTAGGAATTAGCATTTAAAAAACCTTATTTTACTCACACAAAACCATTGAAATTCCATATATAGTTAGTTGTACTAACTATATATCGCGCACCCGCAATCCACTGCTGATCATGTCACATATTACATCATTCATGACATGGTCAGTGACATCACTGATGACATCACTGATGACATCTCAAATGACATCACTCATGGCATCACTGATGACATCTCAAATGACATCACTGATGACATCACTGATGACAACATCCAGTGACTGTATGTTTCTGTAAAGTTAAAATATGTCTTACATATTGAAGAATGAGTGGATGTATAAGTGTCTGAACAAAGGATTTAGTAGGTGCATGACTGACTGTATGAGTGAGTGATTAAATGTGTCTCACTGAGTGCATGGGTTAGTGACTAAACTGTCTTAATTTGTGCATCATTATGTCTGTTGTTCTGTAAACTGCTGCATGTGTTGATCAGTAGCTATATGATTAACTATATGGGTCATTAATTGGTTGCCCAAGTAATTGTATGGGAGACTGAGAGTGTTTATGGGTGGCTGGGAGGTGTATGACTCTCTGCATAGATGTGTGAGCAGTTGATTCACTAGGTGTATGGGTTCAAAAGTGCATGTGGAAACATCTGTATGGGCGGTTGACTGTGTGCATGAGTGTATTGGTGAGTGAATGGATATCTCAGTGCTACATGTCAAAGTAAGTACATATGTAAAACACAGTACATGTGAGAGTTGACATATATAAATAACTGTGCATAAGAGCCAGTGAATGTGTGAGTGGCTGTATGGATCATTGTGAACTTGTATCCAGGATTGTATAAGTGAGTAAATATGTGTTAGTATATGTTTCAATAAGTAAGGTGTGTATAACTGTATAGTTGAGGAAATGGAGGTGTGATTGATTCTTTGCATGACTGACTAGGTGTGTGAGTAACTCCATGGATGAGTGACAGTCTGTGAGTGTCTGTTTTCACTGAGTGTATATAAGGTTATATTAGAGTCTGAAGAGGTTCATCGTATTATCACATGAATGATGTCATCAGTGATGTGATCAGTAATGTCAAATGAGATGTCATCAGTGATGTCATCAGTGATGTCATTTGAGATGTCATCAGTGATGTTATTTGAGATGTCATCAGTGATGTCATCAGTGATGTTATCAGTGATGTCATTTGAGATGTCATCAGTGATGCCATGAGTGATGTCATTTGAGATGTCATCAGTGATGTCATCAGTGATGTCACTGACCATGTCATGAATGATGTAATATGTGACATGATCAGCAGTGGATTGCGGGTGCGCGATATATAGTTAGTACAACTAACTATATATGGAATTTCAATGGTTTTGTGTGAGTAAAATAAGGTTTTTTAAATGCTAATTCCTAACTATATATGGTGTATAACCTATGGTTTTTTCAGTGAATATATATATATATATATTATCGCCAGTAGGTATATATAGTTAGGATTTTTTCTCTATGGGATTTCTGAAAATTCTATGTCTAATAACTTTGGCGTTTGTGGACGGAATTGGCTACAATTTTCAGGAAAATGGCACATTTTGTTTCTGAGCAGCCCCTGAAAATTTGGAGGGGTTTCGTCAAGCGGGGGCTGAGAAAAAAGGGGGGTCCCAAAACGTGTTTTTAACATTGAGTTTTCCATAGGGCGGTTGGACTCACTTTTAGCTCGAACGGCTGAATGGATTTCCACAAAACTTGGCAAAATTGTAGGGACTGGTAGCCCGATGTGCCTTTGCTATGTCTCAAGATATATGCTCCAGTGGTTTTTACGAAAATTAACTTTGAAAAATATATATTGGGCTACATTGGGCTATATATATGTTGGAGCCCAATGTAGCCCAATGTAGCCCAATGTAGCCCAAAGATGGCCACCAGAGACAAAAGAGCCCAAATGTAGCCCAAATATCAGCCAGATGTAGCCCAACTATAACCCAGTGACAGAATGTCCCAGAGTGTTCTAAAGAACAACTAGAGCGCTAACAGTCTTACTTATGACAAAAGTATGGCACACCTGAAGTCATCTTGATTGGAACAAAGTGTTTACACTTAAAACATTTCATTAGCAAAGGAACAAAATGAGGGGTTTCATTTTGCCATAGAAATGTTATATATATATATATATATTACCTACTGGCGGTCGCCAGTAGGTATATATAGTTAGGATTTTTTCTCTATGGGATTTTTGAAAATTCTATGTCTAATAACTTCGGCGTTTGTGGACGGAATTGGCTGAAATTTTCAGGAAAATGGAACATTTTGTTTCTGAGTAGCCCCTGAAAATTTGGGGGGGTTTCGTCAAGGGGGGGCCGAGAAAAAAGGGGGGTCCCAAAACGTGTTTTTAACATTGAGTTTTCCATAGGGCGGTTGGCCTCACTTTTAGCCCGAACGGCTGAATGGATTTGCACGAAACTTGGCAAAATTGTAGGGACTGGTAGCCCGATGTGCCTTTGCTAGGTCTCAATATATGTGCTCCAGTGGATTTTGAGAAATTAACGTTCAAAAAAAGATATATATCTGTAACAGCGGACCGGGCAGCGCTCCAGTTCGCGTACTTTTCGCGTTATGGAGCTTTGTGAAGCGAAGCTGATTGGTTCTCCGGCGTCTGTAAACATTCCAAACAGTCCGTAGCGGCCGCCATCTTGTCTCTCGGTAGGATCGAGAGACAAGAGGAGGCCAAAGCGAAGGGGCAAATGACCATAAGGGGGCATAGTAGATCCTCCCTGACCCCCTAGGTTTGATGTGGAGGTTTTAAAAGGGCCCCGCGGGGCAAAAAAATAAATAAATAATAATAATCGAACGGCTGAATGGATTTGCACGAAACTTGGCAAAATTGTAGGGACTGGTAACCCGATGTGCCTTTGCTAGGTCTCAATATATGTGCTCCAGTGGATTTTGAGAAATTAACGTTCAAAAAAAGATATATATCTGTAACAGCGGAACGGGCAGCGCTCCAGTTCGCGTACTTTTCGCGTTACGGAGCTTTGTGAAGCGAAGCTGATTGGTTCTCCGGCGTCTGTAAACATTCCAAACAGTCCGTAGCGGCCGCCATCTTGTCTCTCGGTAGGATCGAGAGACAAGAGGAGGCCAAAGCGAAGGGGCAAATGACCATAAGGGGGCATAGTAGATCCTCCCTGACCCCATAGGTTTGATGTGGAGGCTTTAAAAGGGCTCCGCGGGGCAAAAAAAAATCGTTTTTTTGGTGGGGTGCGCCCGGTTAGCGTAACGGGAAGCGGACTGGGGAGCGTACTACAAGGAATGAAGAATGATTGACTTTTAACTTATTGTATGTTTATAGACTTTTTTAAAACTTTTTTTTCTGCTGAGTGACGTCTCGGCCTATCTTCACGGGATGCAGTCCCTACCATCTCGGCGCTTAAGCCCAGGGGGACCGGTAGTGTGGGAGAGATAACGGGGCATATTATCAAGGGGGTTTATCTCCGCTTTTTTGGCTTTAAAAGCCAAGAAAGCGGAGATAAAATTATCTCCGTATTACCTAGCTGTCGCTAACACCAGTTAGCGACCGCTAGTAGGAGATAGCGACTATCTTGGGCCCCACTTTGCATGTCAGTGATATTTATCACTAATGACATGCAAAGTGGGCATGCCAAGATGTTAGCGACTGGAAACAGTCGCTAACATCGCTATCTCCTATTACCAACTTTTGGAGATATTCGCGCTAAGCGTGAATATCTCCAAAAAGTAACACCTGCCCTGAGCAGTTCTTAGCCATGTTATCCAATGGGAGGTGGATAACATGGCTAAGAGCATTAGCTCGGTAATGCATGAATATCGCTGACTTTTCAGCGATATTAATGCATTGCGGCCGTTTTTTATCGCATTTGCGATAAACCTTGATAATAGCAAGGTTTATCTGCGATAATTTCTGACGATGCTTAGCGGTAAAAAATTCGTTGCTAAGCATCGTTAGGGTAAATATCGCTTAACTTTGGTAATATGCCCCAACGTCTGTTAACGTTCGATTCGAAGGAAATCAGGAAGTGTTGAAAAACATTGTCTGCGCCATCTTGCCTTTTTTCAAATGCCACACTTTTGTCGTGCACCGCAGCCATTTTAGATGACTTGACCAGACCCACTCTCTGCACGCTGTCGATCCTTAGCATGGCTCCCCACCCTCGCAAGCATCTCCCCCAGGCACTGGTCACCCCCGCTCTCTGTCTTATGCATGGGCAATAAACCTCCCCCCATCTGCGCTGCTCTTCCCTGAGAATCACACCCTGTGCCCGCCCGACACCTCCCTTTCGCCCTATTCACTACCGCACCCTCTGACACTCCTCTTCCTCTGTGTCCGATTGTCCAGGCCGGTCCCAGGCTATCAGCTAGCCCTGCAGATGTAGTTTATGGCCCCAGCTGTAAAGAATTACCCCTCTTCAAAGGAGTTATAGTAGATCAAGGCCCACACCCGATGAGATCCGTCACACCACACGCGTTCCTACTATCTGAAAACCATCCTGTATTGTGATTGGGGAGGGGACCGAGCCTGAAGCGGAAGATTCCAGGGATGACTCTTTGTACATCAAAGTTTTTACAATTATGTGTCACATTAAAAATATATAGCACTCCAACAAAGTAGTAGGATTATAAAACTTTAATAACTTATAAATATATACAACAAAACAAAAACAGTAAAAACATTTAAACATTTTTAGGGAAAAAGAAGGAAGTAGCGGTCGGTTGTGCGAATAGTCCCAAGGCAGCATAACGTCCAGATTTCTGGACGGCACCCAGGTGATGTTGCCTGGGTGCCGCACTGATTTCGGTATCCGGCGTGAGGCGTCGCGGGGGGTGGGTCATCAGTAGCGGTCTGTTGTGCGAATAGTTCCAAGGCAGCAGAACGATGGCATCAAGGTGATGTCCAGTAAGTTGCCGCCCTACGAATAACGGCGTGGGGCGCCCCGGGGGGGGGGGAGGCGGCGTGAACGGACCTCCCCAGGTGGAGCCTCGTCTGCTGTAGTGGGGCGCCCCTTTACCGTTTCAGTTGCCATTCCGTCCGCTTTTGGTCCACTGTGTCAAAATCCGCAATTCAGCTGAGTTGCCGCCCTCCGAATAACGGCGTGGGGCGCCCCGGGGGGGGAGGCGGCGTGAACGGGCCTCCCCAGGTGGAGCCTCGTCTGCTGTAGTGGGGCGCCCCTTTACCGTTTCAGTTGCCATTCCGTCCGCTTTTGGTCCACTGTGTCAAAATCCGCAATTCAGCTGAGTTGCGCCCACTCTTGCGGTGCAGCGATAGGCGGCTGTCACAGGACTCTCAAAATGGCGGCAGGCTCTTTCCTTTTTGGGCCTGGTCCACTGAAATGGCCCTGGGACACCTTGGAAATCGGACGCTTGTCTGCTAGGTCTTGGACCCCATTCTCGAAAGCGTCCCCTCCGCCTTGAGGATTCTACAAAAGTCTTGGGGGCCCCCGACTCCTGTAGGCTTTCGGTGGGGAGCGGCTGCCATGATTGCTCGTGGAATGACCACGACGGAGCCACGAGATGGTGGTGCTTTCATGCTGACGCCAGCTTCAGTCTGAAACATCCAGAAACAAGGTGGGGCTTTCATCGTTTGGGAAAAAAAAATAGTTTTCATCCAATGAAAAGTGTTATTTTTAGGTCATATGATCAAGCCTTCCATCATTAGGAAACCAAAAGTAAAATGAACCAATGAAAAGTTTTATAAACAAGTCACATGACCTGTTATGCGGCATAGGGTATAAAAAGCGTAGAAAATCCGTTGGCACGTGAGGCGGCGTCAGTAGCGGACCGATGTGCGAATAGGCCGAAGGCAGCACAACGCGCCAAGATCCGGATGGCACCGAGGTGGTGTCAAGCAAGTTGTCGCACTGGTGTGGCCATCCTACAATGCTGAAAGTCGGCGTGGGGCGCCCCGTTGGCCTGTGAGTTCGCGTCAGTAGCGGACCGATGTGCGAATAGGCCGAAGGCAGCACAACGCGCCAAGATCCGGATGGCACCGAGGTGGTGTCCAGCAAGTTGTCGCACTGGTGTGGCCATCCTACAATGCTGAAAGTCGGCGTGGGGTGCCCCGTTGGCCTGTGAGATGGCGGCAGTAGCGGACCGATGTGCGAATGGGGCCAAAGGTAGCGCAACAATATTTTCTGAATAGAAGACACCACAAGGCGCTGAGATGCCAAGATCCGGATGGCACCGAGGTGGTGTCCAGCAAGTTGTCGCACTGGTGTGGCCATTCTACAATGCTGAAAGTCGGCGTGGGGCGCCCCGTTGGCCTGTGAGATGGCGGCAGTAGCGGACTGATGTGCGAATGGGGCCAAAGGCAGCGCAACAATATTTTCTGAATAGAAGACACCACAAGGCGCTGAGATGCCAAGATCCGGATGGCACCGAGGTGGTGTCTAGTAAGGTGCACTGGTGTGGCCATCCTACAATGCTGAAAGTCGGCGTGGGGCGCCCCGTTGGCCTGTGAGATGGCGTCAGTAGCGGACCGATGTGCGAATGGGGCCAAAGGCAGCGCAATAATATTTTCTGAATAGAAGACACCACAAGGCGCTGAGATGCCAAGATCCGGATGGCACCGAGGTGGTGTCTAGTAAGTTGCACTGGTGTGGCCATCCTACAATGCTGAAAGTCGGCGTGGGGCGCCCCGTTGGCCTGTGAGATGGCGTCAGTAGCGGACCGATGTGCGAATGGGGCCAGAGGCAGCGCAACAATATTTTCTGAATAGAAGACACCACAAGGCGCTGAGATGCCAAGATCCGGATGGCACCGAGGTGGTGTCTAGTAAGTTGTCGCACTGGTGTGGCCATCCTACAATGCTGAAAGTCGGCGTGGGGCGCCCCGTTGGCCTGTGAGATGGCGGCAGTAGCGGACCGATGTGCGAATGGGGCCAAAGGCAGCGCAGCAATATTTTCTGAATAGAAGACACCACAAGGCGCTGAGATGCCAAGATCCGGATGGCACCGAGGTGGTGTCTAGTAAGTTGTCGCACTGGTGTGGCCATCCTACAATGCTGAAAGTCGGCGTGTGGCGCCCCGTTGGCCTGTGAGATGGCGTCAGTAGCGGACCGATGTGCGAATGGGGCCAAAGGCAGCGCAACAATATTTTTGGAATAGAAGACACCACAAGGCGCTGAGATTCGGTTAGCACCGAGGTGGTGTCTAGCAAGCTATGCAGCTGAGTTGCGTGCGCACTTGCGGCGAATAGGTCGAAGGCAGCACAACAATGTTTTCTGAATAGAAGACACCACAAGGCGCTGAGATTCGGTAGGCACCGAGGTGGTGTCTAGCAGGTTGCCGTACTGGTGTGGCCATCCTACAATCCTGCTCCGAATAACGGCGTGGGGTGCCCGAAGGGGGGGGGGGAGGCGGCGTGAACGGGCCTTCCTAGGTGGAGGCTCGTCTGCTGTAGTGGGGCGCCCCTTTACCGTTTCAGTTGCCATTCAGCTGAGTTTCGGCCGCTCTTGATGCTACAGCAACAGGCGGCTGCAAGAGGACTCTCAAAATGGCGGCCTGTTCTTTGGATTTGGGCCTGGTCCACTAAAATGGCCCTGGGACACCTTAGAACTCGGACGCACAAATTTTTTTTCCTTTCCTCTACATGCAAAAAAAGGTAAATGCCCGGTACGTTACACGCTTCATCTGCCACGATGTACTCTCCAGAGGAACCGAAAAAAAATATAGTTATGGTAACTATACCATGCATCGTCATATGGAGAGGTGGCACCGATTAATTATAGTGCTGCATAAAAGAGAGATTTGGAGGAGAACCCCCGACCTGCCAGTACATTCATCAAAGAAGTGGCACTGACAGCATCAGAGGCAAGGGAAACGGTCCCAAATATTTAGAAGAACTTTGGAAAGATTAAAATGACATGTTTAGATTGTGGCAAATTAATTTCATGTGGACAGATGAGTGTTACTCTAATAAATACAGCATATGAACATCATCATAGTCGATGGTTGGTAGAGACATTTTGACTATATCCTGGACCTGCCCGTCCTCGCCCAAAATGGCGCCGGAATAAATGGGACTCGTAACTCCTTGTTGTGTACTGGTTGCACAACCTTGATATCACAAGATACGTATGCAGTTTTGAAGCACATGGCGGGCGGGGACGAGAATAGAGTGAATATTTCGATATCCCTATTGATATTAAGTTCTGATGTGTTATTGATTACTGTACTATTGAAAGTTCGAATTAACGTCACCCATGGTACTTGCCCGCAAATGTATATCTAGATAATTTTATTGTAAGTGGCACTGTCGTATTTTAATTATAAAATGTACGTCCACCGATTCCGCAACTGTTAGACACTTTAGTTCTTGCAACCTAATGGCCCGCCCGTTACGTTCCTCTACAGTGTAAATGTCTACTCATCATATACGATTACAGTTTGCTCCGTGGCCGGCCCACGTGGTTATAGGCCCGTATTTGTATAATGACATTTTCACAATAAAGGTTTTTAAAAGAAAACATGGTAGTAGTATATACATTGGTAAAGTTTTTAATAATAGTCACTGTTTTCGAATCAGTAAAAGGCAAGTGAAATAAAGCAGTCCAATTACATGAAGGGTAAAAGGTATAATACGCAGGAACACAGTAAAGATAAATGGTCAAGGGCTGTTGTGTTTTCTACTCCTGCAACATAAAGTGATCGATAGGAATCTGATATTCAGGCGTATCGGCGACTAAGACAGCAGGCCGACCCTCTTTTGCTCAACGGCTCCGTCATGGGACGAAGAAACGCCCTTTTTCTCGAAAAAGGAATATATTTTACTTGCAGGACAGTTGTAAATTTTCCGGGAAAGTACATTAGCCTGGAACATTATAACATATATTTAAGAAAAAATAATGTTCGAAAGCATCATTAGAATAAGAAAAGTAAAATGAACCAATGAAAAGTTTTATTAACAAGTCATATGACCTGTTATGCTTACGTTACGCGCTGCGCGTCGCGCCCCGGATCACTTCCGGATGCGCTAATGCGGCGCGTCATATGACGCATTACGCGACAACGCAGGTCTAGAATATAGTCAAAATGTCTCCACCAACCAGCGGTCGGAACACAACCCCTTTCAGCAGGCTAAATAGTTCTGTTAAATGACAACAGAAGGGACAGGCAACAAGAACCATCAGTCAAAGAGGGGAGGGCTAGTTCTTCTTTACCGGGTCACGTTGGGGCGCTACCGGAACTGATCGAATTGGTAGTCTACAGTGTTTCTGGATGTTTCAGACTGAAGCTGGCGTTAGCATGAGAGCACCACCATTTCGTAGCTCCGTCGTGGCCATTCGACGAGCAATAATGCTAGCCGCTCTCCACCAGAAGCCTGCGGGAGTCAGGGGCCCCCAAGACTTTTGTAGAATCTTCAAGGCTGAGGGGACGCTTTCGAGAATGGAGCCCAATCTCTAGCAGACAAGCGTCCGAGTTCCAAGGTGTCGCAGGGCAATTTTAGTGGACCGCGCCCAAATCTGAAGAGCCGGCCGCCATTTTGAGAGTACTGTGGCAGCCGGCTATCGCTGCACCGCAAGAGCGGGAGCAACTCAACTACATGGTGAGCGAGACGCTGTAGTCGAAAGAGCGGGCGGTAAACAGCTGAATAGCGGAAGAGGCACAGTGTAGCAAAAGCGGGCGGAATGGCAACTGAAATGGTAAAGGGGCGCCCCACTACAGCGTGTCTTTAGGTGAAACGGATTGTGGGACAAGGTCAAGAATGGAAGAGTTACCAAAAGGCAAAAAGTTCCGCTTGATCCCGGGAGCCGGCCACCTATGTCGGGGGCGATCTCAGGCTACACCAGGAGAACACGACTTGGGGAGGGAGCCGGAGCCAAGCGCCCCCTCCGAGTCCGCGCCATCACACCGTCCCTCGGGGGCCTCCGTCAAGCGGTTCAGGGTGGCACCGCATTACATTGTTCACAAATGCAGTCACGTCCTCAAACAGTCCCCACTTTACTTTGACAATAGTGAAGCTGAAGCAAGTGCAAATAGGCTTCAGACAGTGTTACAAGCACTCCTCAAAACTTTGAACCATCAGAGTGCATGAGTTTCATGCTCGATCGATTGAGCTAGCCGGATCGGGCAACAAAAAGTATAAAATAGTTATGTAAATAGTTGTTTAATAAAATGTTTTACCCTGTTACTTTGCTGGTGTGTTGTATATATTTGTAATATTTGCATAGAGTTTATCGTTATTTTGGGCGGGGTGGGTGGCGGAGCCGAGCTGTATTGCAGCCATCATGGTGTGGAGTTCAGTTCATCTCAATAGTTTCGTGTTTGTCATGAGGGGTTGTTCCTAATGTTTCTATTTTAGCGAGGTCAAAAAGAGATCCCATTAGTGGCCTACTGATTTTGCTCGATTCCTTTTGTTTTTTTACACGATTTTTCGCTATCTGCAAAGACTAAACAGAGTATTGCGACTCTGTGCTTGTTTGTAAATAGAGAATGAACCAAAGAGAACCAATTCTAAAACAGTAAATGCTTGGATAACAATCAATCAAATGGAGAGAGAAGCAGGCACAACGGATTACAACGGGGGCAAAGGCCTGCGTTAACTACCCTTCACTATCTGCAAAGAGAGAGTACTCCTAATAGAAATGAGGGGGAGGGGGGGGCAGCATTCAAAGCAGATCAGTGTGCATAAACACGAAAATGTTTTTACTTACCACGTACTTGACATTCGACAGCTTATGATATTTGCTATTAAAAAAACATTGAAATTCACTGAAAAAACCATAGGTTAGAGACCATATATAGTTAGGAATTAGCATTTAAAAAACCCTGAAAATTCACTGAAAAAACCATAGGTTATAGACCATATATAGTTAGGGCTTAGCATTTAAAAAACCTTATTTTACTCACACAAAACCATTGAAATTCCATATATAGTTAGTTGCACTAACTATATATCGCGCACCCGCAATCCACTGCTGATGATGTCACATATTACATCATTCATGACATGGTCAGTGACATCACTGATGACATCACTGATGACATCTCAAATGACATCACTGATGACATCACTGATGACATCTCAAATGACATCACTGATGACATCATGACACACCAATACCAGTTACTACATACGCACTCACTGATTCCTACGTCTACACACACATTCACTCATTCACCCATACAATCACTCATACATACAGTCACTCATTATTACAACACTATCATATGCACTCATACACCTATGCAGACACTCACACACTGCCACTCATCCATGGAGTTACTCACACACCTAGTCAGTCCTGTAAAGAATCAATCACACTTCCATTTCCTCATCTATACAGTTAAACACAGAACACCATACTTCAGTGACATCACTGATGACATCACTGATGACATCTCAAATGACATCACTGATGACATCTCAAATGACATCACTGATGACATCATGACACACCAATACCAGTTACTACATACACACTCACTGATTCCTACGTCTACACACACATTCACTTATTCACCCATACAATCACTCATACATACAGTCACTCATTATTACAACACTATCATATGCACTCATACACCTAGTCAGTCCTGTGAAGAATCAATCACACTTCGATTTCCTCATCTATACAGTTAAACACAGAACACCATACTTTTCACACATATACTAACACATACTTACTCTCTTATACAATCACTGATACAAGTACACATTGATATGCACAGAGTCACACACCTCCCAGCCAGCCACACACACACTCAGTCTTCTATACATCCACTCATTCTTCAATATGTAAAACATATTTAAACTTTACAAAAACACACAGACACTAGATGATGTCATCAGTGATGTCATTTGAGATGTCATCAGTGATGTCATCAGTGATGTCACTGACCATGTCATGAATGATGTAATATGTGACATCATCAGCAGTGGATTGCGGGTGCGCGATATATAGTTAGTGCAACTAACTATATATGGAATTTCAATGGTTTTGTGTGAGTAAAATAAGGTTTTTTAAATGCTAAGCCCTAACTATATATGGTCCATAACCTATGGTTTTTTCAGTGAATTTTCAAGGTTTTTTAAATGCTAATTCCTAACTATATATGGTCTCTAACCTATGGTTTTTTCAGTGAATATATATATATATACATATATATATATATATATATATATATATATATATATATATATATATATTCACTGAAAAAACCATAGGTTATAGACCATATATAGTTAGGAATTAGCATTTACAAAACCTTGAAAATTCACTGAAAAAACCATAGGTTATAGACCATATATAGTTAGGAATTAGCATTTAAAAAACCTTATTTTACTCACACAAAACCATTGAAATTCCATATATAGTTAGTTGTACTAACTATATATCGCGCACCCGCAATCCACTGCTGATGATGTCACATATTACATCATTCATGACATGGTCAGTGACATCACTGATGACATCACTGATGACATCTCAAATGACATCACTGATGACATCACTGATGACATCTCAAATGACATCACTGATGACATCACTGATGACTACATTCAGTGACTGTATAATTCTGTAAAGTTAAAATATGTCTTACATATTGAAGAATGAGTGGATGTATAAGTGTCTTGATGAAGGATTTAGTAGGGGCATGACTGACTGTATGAGTGACTGATTAAATGTGTCTCACTGAGTGCATGGGTTAGTGACTAAACTGTCTTAATTTGTGCATCATTATGTCTGTTGTTCTGTAAACTGCTGCATGTGTTGATCAGTAGCTATATGATTAACTGTATGGGTTATTGATTGGTTGCCCAAGCATTTGTATGGGAGACTGAGTGTGTGTGTGGGTGGCTGGGAGGTGTATGACTCTTTGCATAGATGTGTGAGCAGTTGATTGACTAGATGTATGGGTTCAAAAGTGCATGTGGAAACAGCTGTATGGGCGGTTGACTGTGTGCATGAGTGTATTGGTGAGTGAATGGATATCTCAGTGCTACATGTTAAAGTAAGTACATATGTAAAATACAGTACATGTGAGAGTTGACATATATAAATAACTGTGCATAAGAGCCAGTGAATGTGTGAGTGGCTGTATGGATCATTGTGAACTTGTATCCAGGATTTTATAATTCAGTAAATATGTTTTAGTATATGTTTGAATAAGTAAGGTGTGTATAACTGTATAGTTGAGGAAATGGAGGTGTGATTGATTCTTTGCATGACTGAGTAAGTGTCTGAGTAACTCCATAGATGAGTGACAGTCTATGAGTGTCTGTTTACACTGAGTGAATCTAAGGTTATATTAGAGTCTGAAGAGGTTCATCGTATTATCACATGAATGATGTCATCAGTGATGTGATCAGTAATGTCAAATGAGATGTCATCAGTGATGTCATCAGTGAGGTCATTTGAGATGTCATCAGTGATGTCATCAGTGATGTCATTTGAGATGTCATCAGTGATGTCATCAGTGATGTCATTTGAGATGTCATCAGTGATGTCATCAGTGATGTCACTGACCATGTCATGAATGATGTAATATGTGACATCATCAGCAGTGGATTGCGGGTGCGCGATATATAGTTAGTACAACTAACTATATATGGAATTTCAATGGTTTTGTGTGAGTAAAATAAGGTTTTTTAAATGCTAATTCCTAACTATATATGGTCTATAACCTATGGTTTTTTCAGTGAATTTTCAAGGTTTTGTAAATGCTAATTCCTAACTATATATGGTCTATAACCTATGGTTTTTTCAGTGAATTTCATTGGTTTTTTAAAAGCTAATATCTACAGAAGTAAAATGTATTCTTCTTTAAATCCAAAAATATATTTTATATGTTTATTAATAATTTTTTTTAAATATTTTTTTGGTTTCGCTCCCGGTCCGCTAACCGGGAAGCTTCCAGTTAGCTCAATTCGATTCCGCGATCCCGTCCGCGAACCGGTAACAAATCAACATAGTGACGGTATTGCGTTGCCGCGTAATGCGTCTTATGACGTACTGCGTTAGCGCACCCGGAAGTGCCCCGGGGCGCGGACCGAGGCGCGAAACGCAACTCCCCGGAAGCGATCCGCGGCGCGAAAGCGCGACGTATCGCGTTGCCGCGAAATGCGTCTTGTGACGTACTGCGTTAGCGCACCCGGAAGTGTCCCTGGGCGCGGACCGAGGCGCGAAGCACAGCGAACCGGAAGCTAACCGGGGAGCGTTCCGCAGCGCGTAACATGAAAGTTAGAGTCATGTGACTTGTTAATAAAGCTTTTCATTGGTTCATTTCACTTTTAGTTTCATAATTATGGAAGGCTAGGTCAGGTGACCAAAAAATAACACTTTTCATTGGTTGAGAAGTATTGTTTTTTCCAAATGATGAAAACCCCTCCTTCTTTCCTCACTCTGACTTTCATCATTGTGAGAGGAAGACCTTTATTAATACTTGAGAAATGACTTCAGTACTTGCTTCAGCTGGTGCACCCCCACCACCACCTCCACCTCCTCATGGGAAGAGAGGACCACCTCCCCAGGTGATCACCAACACAGAGGAGGAAGAGGAAGAACTAGAGGAAGAGGAGAGAGAAGAACCACAGTTCTTGGAAGAGGTGCCCCGGGTTTCCCATAGGAAAGCCAGTTTCATCTGGCAGTTTTATTCAATCCCTCCAGGGCAAAAGAAAGTGAATGCGAGGTATGTCACCTGCCTCATCTGCAAAGAGAAATTATCAAGAGGGACTGATAAAAAGTATAGCTATGGGAACTATACCATGCATAGGCACATGACCAGGAAGCATCCACTTAATTACAGCCGGGCGGAAATACGGGATATGGAACAAAACCCAACAGCAACTCCTGTGGCCAGGTCAACATCGTCAATATCATTGACACCAGCAGAGGCACGGGAAACTGTGCCAAACATCCAAGAGAATTTTGGGCACATGAAACATACTTGTATGCACTGTGGTGCGTTGATATCATGTGGTAACATGAGTATTAATGCCATCAACCTGGCTTATGACAATCATAATTGCCCTAACCGCCCCCAGTAATTTTTTTTTGCTCCTGTTGAGCCCTTTTCAACGCCTGTTTTTTGTTGTTTCCCCCCCCAAAAAAAACCAAAAAAAATATAAAATCGTTCAAAAAATACAAAAAAAACAAAAAATGTTCAAAAAATACAAAAAAAAATATAAAACAACAAAAATATAAAAAAAAAAGTTCTTTTCAGAACTACCTTCCCTTTCCAAAAAAATTGCTAGAATGTTTAGCACTCTGGCAAGCTCTATTTCTTTTGGTTCGCTTCCGGTTTAGCTTCCCGGTACGCGTACCCGGAGCTAACCAAAAAAAAACTTTTTTAAAAAAAAGAGTAAGTATAAGGAAAGTAAACAGAGAGTGATGTTTCAAGAAAGACAGCTATAGGGAGTAAAGAAGAGATACTATTTAATAGATCTATTTACCAAAGAACAGACAGAAGATGGTATAATTGTGAAAAACAAAATAGATAACGAAGTGAAAGAAAAACAAGCATTGGCATAGCCAATAGGTATCGACTTTTGGACCTTCTAAGTCTTTAGTTATGCAGCATAATATCCTTGGTGCAGCAACATCAACTGTTGCATGGCTAAACACGTATAAGGTCCCAAAGGCGAGACCTATTGTCTATGCCAATGCTTGTTTCTTAAGTAGAATTGCAATACGTATGGCTCTTCCATGTAAAAAAATCTTATCTTGTGCTCTAAAGATTGCTAAAGTCTCGACAGAGAACAGGCTAGATTGTAAGTAGGGTAAATTGCGCTTGGTGATCTGTTTGAGGGAGCGTCTGCTTTGCCTGGTGTCTTTGGAGAGCAATTTTGATTGTTATACTGGACAATATAGCCCTAATGTAAATAACATAGGGGCATATTATCAACATAGGCAATAAAAGTTTTGCAGCTTTTATCGGCAGAAATGTGTCGCTAAAGCTGCTTTTGCGGCAGAAAACTGCCGCTAAAGCCGCTTTTGCACCAGTTTTCTGCCAATAAAAAGAGCAATAATTTTATTGGCTGCATTCATAATATGCCCCTTAGTGTGCTTCAACTACACAGAGAAAGCATTATGAACAAATAGTGATACAGTGATCAGTCAAAGACACTAAGAGTAATAGAGACGGAGTGAGTGAACAAGAGTGAGGAACTATGAGAAGAGAGGGACTGAGAAAAAAAGTGGAAGGAGTTGAGTAAGTAGGTAATAGAGAAAGGAATGAGGGAAGTAGCAAAGGCAGGAAACTGAGGATTAAAGAAATGAAGCAGTGGAACTAATAGTAGTTCAATGTGATAGAAATGTAACGAAAAGAGTACAAAATACTTACCTTATAATTGTCGTTAAATTCCTCACTTTTTATTTCTATACTTTCAATCTGTGAAAGAGAGAACAAACATTTGAAAAATATAAAAACATGTATTAAAAAATTACAAAAGACAAGGGCAAAGATTGAAGGACAAACAGTTTTTCAATAACTTTGACACTTACAGAAGCTACACAGTCCTAAAGATATACATTTTAAACTAACACTATCTTGATGCAGATGAAGTGAGGCCTATCTTAAAACATGGTGCATCTTTTGCATTGCTGTTGTCTCAGAAAAGTGTCGCAAGACACTAAAATTTAAAATAATTGCTTCAGGATGCCAATAAGATGTCTACTATCCAGAGTTTTGTTTCAGGTGAGGCCTACTCAGGGTTGCAGATGAAATTTCGAGTTGTTGAAGAGAATAGAGGACATAATACATGTGAAGGTCTACCAATGAAGTGAGTCATGTCCACTGCAATCTTCAACAAAGTCCAAACCTCCTATGTTTCCCTGGACAGACCTAAACTTGATCTGCACAATGTGATTCGTAATGATAGGAAACACACATGATGTAATTGAAATACATGCAATTTATTTTGCTCATTTCACAATCACGTCACTTGTGTTTCCTTTGCTTATTTATCTCATTGTGCAGATGTAGTCTAGCATATCAAAGAATACGCAGAAGTGCAGCACTGCATGCAACAACTTTGACACTTACAGAAGCCTCACCTTCTCCATGCCTCCTACACAGTTCTACATATACATCATAAATGCAAACAGTACAGAATTAATTATACATCTTAAATGGTTTATTTTTGCTGTTCTCAGAATGTATCAAAATTCACTAAAAACAGTGACTTGAAGGTATTCATCATGTAACAGCGGGGGAAAAAAAACACAATCAAAATGATTGTGTTTAAAAAACCCATACAACATCAGAAATCAGAATTCAGAACTCCTTAAAGTTAACTTACTTTCCATGACGTCCAAGGATGTCCTATGAACAGCTTACACTCTTTTGTGCTGTTATTACTTTCAGCCCGCCACTTTCTGAAAGAAAACCTCCATCGTTTTTAAAAACACGTTACATGCAATAAATGACTTCTTGCTCTGTACCACTATTTTCCACAAGGCCAAATCTAGTCAGAGATATTTATAACTCTTGGATTTCTTGTAAGCCAATCCCATCATTTGGCATTTCCGCAACTTTCACAATTAAAATGTTGAAGATCATTTTCACAATCCTGGAATAGTAATATCTTCCCCTTCTTGCTCAGTCATGTTCTACATTTCCTATGACACTGATACTGCTTAATATGAAGCAGACTTACACTACCTCTATGAGTAGTACAATTATTTAATTCTCTACATCACTTTTAATCACAAAGCAATGTAAAACAGTAGACAGCATTGCAGACTTACATTCCCTCTACTCCATGTTTTGATTGGCTGCTTCAATTAGCTTATGAAAAGAAACAGTTTTTCTGAACTCATTCAAAGTGCACTTATTTCTCCATGATGTCCAATCCTATGATTAGAAGTTATGTCTCTGAACTACACTTATCCTCAAGGCCAAATTGTGTAGGAGCCATTAGAACTTCTTGAAATTCCACAGAGCACATCCCGAGATTATTTCCCTAAAATTTTGGTTTTAAAAACACCAGGTAAGAGTTTTTAAGGTCATACGGCAATTTTTTTTTGAAAATTAAAACAGAATCATTGCAGAATGACCAGCCATTTCTAGACTTTAAATAAGCTGTGTAATGTCCTGATGATATTGAAGGGCCGTCATGATATATAATTGCTGTAGTTACAAAAGTCCTTCCTGATATTGACAACTGCGAAGCTACAAATTTTTTTATTAAAATTGTCAATTTTGTTCCATCAGGCCTACATCGTTGGAACATTAAAATGACGTACAGGCCATATGTTCGTATAAATAATGTGGACATCATTTCAGATTTACATTGGCTACACTCCATGTTGTGATTAGCAGCTTTTACTAGCTTATTAAAGGAGACTGATTTACTGTCTGGCAAAGTTAAATACATAAATCTTTCTGAGTCTACACTAGTAGTACTTGATACCATACAGTTCTCGCAGTCATGCTGCCATTGATAAGAAAGCCCAAACAGCTGATCTACATCTACACCTTCAGCATGTAATACATCAAGCATATACATTAAAAACTCCTGACAATCTTGCTGAATATTTTGAGAGAATTGTGTTTGGCCTGAACATCTATCTAACAGATTTCTAATTTCAGACACACTTTCTATGTTTCTTCTATCAGTGGTACATTTCTCTAACACAGAATTTAACAAACTGCAAAATCTTTGATCTGAATTGACCACAATCTCTTCTTTTACATTTTTTAGAGAAAACAAAACATTAATTACTACATTAGCATAGCAGTTGACACCAGAACTGTTTTCAAACTGAAAACCAACAACATCTTCAACAGAATCCTCTTTGTTTCTGCTTGTAATTTTAGGTTCATCGACTTTTCGTCTTTTTGCTACAACCTCCCCAGTATTGGTCACATTTCTTCGTTTCCGGCCTACCACACGTTTCTCAAACAAAGGATACTGAGGCAAATGTGGCGCATACTCTCTTCTTAACCTATTGTATTCCTTAACACAATCTAGATCCGCACAAATGTTTGTGACATCACACTCAATCAAGTACAATCCCGATAAAGTTCTAACTCGTGACAATGCCACGTATGCCATACCCTCCTTGAACACAGAACTGCCAATATTCACCAATGCACAGTCTACACTTAAACCTTGCGATTTATGGATTGTCACCGCATATGCCAAGCAAACAGGAAACTGCTTACGGCGAACATATAAGTCTTTCACAAGCAAAAATCTAGCAGAGCAACGACCAATTAGCTGTACTTCCTCAATGCCATCAAATTTAATTTTTAAAAATTCAATTCCATCTCTATTTCTGTATTTTACAAAATCAACAACATTACCCATTGACCCATTTACCAGACCTCTTTCAACATGTAAATTCCTTCTTAAAATTATACGGCAGTTCAAGCACACATTCAGAGTCTTTTCAAAACCTGCAGTTTTAGATATAGTCTTCTCTGATGAATCCAATTTTGTTTTCAGATTCTCAGACAAAATAATTGTTGATCCCATATGCTCTACTCTGTCAATAGCTTCCAGTTTCACAATCTCTTGCTTTTCTAAATTCAACATTTTGTTGTTGAATTTGGCACATTCTGCAAGAGTTGGCATCAAACATATTCCAGATTTCTTATCAGTAATTTTCTGAAAAATATTCTCAGGCACAACATCTTGTTCTGGATACAAATTTGACAGTAATCGTGCATGTAAAGCTTCTTTCCCATGCTCGGTCACTTTTCCAATTCTAACATCTTGTAGAATAGTCTTGTAAACTTCATCCTTCGCCTGACGCATATTTTCATGCAGTTCAGCATAATTGAAGTTTAACCATATATTGACGTTGCCAATGCTGCCTAGGCACTTCCTGGTATCTTCATGCGTGAGCATTTTGAACACAGGTTGCCCTTTCACTGGTGTCAGCTGCAGAAGATCTCCGAAAACAATGATGTGTTTGCCACCAAATAACACATCATACTCTGTTTTGAGAACTTCTTGCATCCTCAAATGCACAAAGGCAAGCATGACATTGGAAACCATGCTTACTTCGTCAATGATAAGAAGTTTCATTTTCCTCAAGATTCTTGAAACTTCAAAACAAGCATCTCCAGATAGCTTGTGATATTCTAATTTGTTGTCATGCTCCACTGGCAGCATCAGTAAACGATGTAAAGTAATCCCTTTAATATTATGTGCTGCCAGTCCAGTTGGAGCAGTGACAACACAAGACAGCGATGACTCTGTCCTTTCCTGCAAATAGCATGAAATTGCTTTAATGAGGAAACTTTTTCCAGTTCCCGCTTCTCCACTCACGTACAGTCGGACAGGCTTCAACGACGTACATGAGCACTCTTTCTTATCATGACTTAATCCATGATCAATTTGCATGGTAACTTCGTCATATATTTTCCTCTGCTCAACGTTGAGTTGCCTTTCCAACTCTTCTAAGTTAACCGCATCCTCTTGAGCATGTGCCATGGCTCTTTCCACTTCATTCATAGCAGTGGCAGCTTCATTTTCAATAAGAGGTCCTCCTAGTGGATCCTGACTCAATGAAGCAGAACTCTGACTGTCCTGAGAACTGTCTCTGGCAATCTCGGCTGCAATCGTTGCTTCCTGCTCAATTTCCGCATTCAACATTTCTACATATTTGGGAAAAGCAGGACATTCTATGGTCTCCTTGGCGGCATTGAAAGAGTCTTCGTAACAGAGGAAATCTCCAAGCAGTTCCTCTTCTGCACGCCAAGGCTTGAAAAGTTGCAAAAGTGCTAAATAGAAAAACTCCTTTTTTTCAGGAGATTCGCCACTCAATTTTCGATGGTTTATCAAGTGGCATTTTCTTTGCTTGACCAGACATCCCTCACTTCCTATTACAGCATACACTCCTTTCTCAGTATCTTCTTTGATGTTCCTCTTGAACATGTAATTTTGCAGAACCTCATACAGACAAACATTCTCTAGGTGACTGCTTCGATTTGGATAATATGTATCCAACATGTTTGTCTTCAAAATGTCGGTACTGTTTGGCTCCTTTTCCGCCAAATACTCAATTTCCCGCACAGGTTTGAGAACTCGATTACACGTTGCAGCAAGACCAAGACTCGCCCAAACGATACTCCTGGACTTGGCATAGAGACTTGCTGAAGACAACCGGTCAGAACATTCGTACGCTCCGATTTCTCGATGCGACAACATCTTCAGACTGAAACTGTACAACTTCTTGCTGAGGCTCTTTTCATGGGAAATGTCCTCCCACATATCCTTCAATTCTGTCTTCTCTTTTTTGGTGATGTAAGACGTCACATACCGAGCAACAGCCATACAGTTATCAGCCACAAACTGTATATCCATGTTAGCATTCCACATGGACAAAATCACCGGGTTGTAGTCGTTGATGTACTTGGACTCTTCGTTCCTCTTCAAATTGTATGTGTTTTTAGGTGATTTCTTCATCACATTGTGTCGCAGCGAAGACATCAAACTGTTTACTCTTCCTTTAGAAATCACCGGTCGTGGAAAGCCGAAACGACATTTGGTGTAGAACTTGTCTTTGTTTCGGAATTTACGACGGCAGTACTTTCCACATCGATGGCTTTGGAAACGCAGAACTTTTTCTCTTAGGCTTTTCTTCTCCTTTGCGTTTGGAACAGCACACGTAGAATACTGTTGGATGAAACTCATCACTGAGTCTTCTGGATCCGTTCCAAATTTAGGTGCATCCTTGATCCACAGCAACATATGTATATGAGGAGCACCTCTTGCTTGGTACTCCTTTCTCCAGAAGAAATCCAACACCTCTCCAAGAGGTGGATTCTTCTTATTCATGATGAAAGACATCATAGCTTCAAATCTATGATTGAAGTACCTACATACATTGACTGGATCCAAAGAGCACAGTTCTCCGGGTGTCTTGAATTCGATGTTTTCTACGTTAGCATTCCCAGCCATACTCGGCACAACTCAGAGTGAGGAACCATGTGGGAGTACCTAAGTTCCTCAGCATACATTTTAAATCACCATGACGACGGTACCAGTACTCATTAGTACCACGCTGACACGCCATGAGATTAATCAGGTGAGAATCCAAAATACTATCTTGGACATTCACTTTATCCATAAAATCACTTGCCGAGATGTTTTGCATGTGTATACCACTTTTCAAGATGTGGTTCACTGCATATGACAGTCCAGACAGATCGCTTTCAAACAGGAGATGAAACAAATAAGGAATGCATTGTCGAAACCTAGCATCTCCTGCATACAATCGCAAAGTCCGGTATTCAGAAGCAGGAATTTGATGAGGTCGCTCATCATATCTTCCTCCCTGACCTGTTGGAAAAAGCTGTGGGAAACACCGAGCTTCCAAACTTTCCTCCCAAACACTAATGGGACTCCCTTTGGCTTGTTTCATTTGAAACAACTCAATAGCATTCCCCATGACTTCCTTCGAATGCAAAGGATGAACACTATAATGTTCATATATTTCCTCACTAGTAGAGGGTTCTACTTTCTCAATTTGACCAGCACACAAATCGCTATCCTCTTCCTCACTTACTTCCTCTTCTGCAACATATACATTCTTATAGTATTTATTATTTTTTTTCAAATACAATGTTGCCTTTTTAACTTTCCTAACATCTACTAAATCTTGCCATATTTTCTTATTCTTTGTCGGAACCCCATTAACTAAGATAACCAGAGGTTCCTCTTCCACTTTTTCTACTCCAATTGTGTTAATGTTTTTCTTGAAATCTAGAGGCAAATAAACAACTCTTTCCTTTAATCCTCTCTGTAAATCTGATGGAGGCAATTTCCCTGTCTTTGGCTCCATTCTTACAATAGCCTGAAAGGGATGGATACTTTGAATCAAAATAGATTCATAAGTATTTAAGTCCTTCAATTCAGAAGGAATCTCAACCAATTCCAGATTATTATGAACTGCTCTAGCAGGCATCTGGTTTTGTTTTAATTTGTTACAACAATAAGTACACACACGTTGATCCAATCCCAAATCAAAACAATTTTCTACCATCAAGTATGTTGCAAAATCCTTCCATTCACTATTATTTTCCCTTTCACTTTTTGCATATAAATCCACTAACTTAGTCTGATTCTTATAATAAGTGCGTCTACAACACACACAAGTGAAATTAGGCCTCTCACTTGATTTCATGTCAAACGTCGCAATTTCCCTCTGGAAATTATCTGTACTGGAAACATGTACACTATCTTCCAAATGACCCTCTACTTCTTGCTCAATTTCAACATTCTCCTCTTTACTTCCAAAGTAACAAAACTCAATTTCTTCACATATATTCTTCACATCTATTTCAGAACCATGCAAAAGAGCAGCGCATAATTGTTTCACCATAATTGCTGGACTCTTAGCATAATACAACAGTCTAACTAACTTCCTCACTTTGTTATGATGCACTGCTAGCATCCTGAAATGATGAAAAACACTCTGGCATACTCTCCTGGATAGACAAGCCAGTGAATGACCATGCAAACCTGTCACTTCTCTTACTCTGCAAGGATCTAATTCTTGCAACAACCTCATTTTCTGCTTCAAACTTTTTTTGTTAAATGACCGTACAAAATCACAAAGCAAATTGATGGAATCCTGTCGCACACTGCAAATACTACTACACTTCCAGGTGTACACAGGACCCTTAGCACGTCTTCCTAAAACCTCATTACCTAACAACTCTTCTGCCTCTGTTGTCACAAGTTTTTCTTTTTCAACTGGACAACCATCTTTCACTTCATAAGCACGACCACTGATGTCAACTGCATGCACCAAATCATTATCCTGGAAATAACTCTCTTCATTAAAAAATGCCTCACAGCTTGAACTATGTATCCATTCTCCAGAAAAAACTTCACAAAAATTACTACGATTAACTATTCTCTTCCATCTACTATTTCTTTTGAAATCAAAAATTGCCTGGTTTAGCTTCCTAATTCTATTGATTATCAAAATAAATAACTTACGTTTAATTTCAAATGCCTGATCAATAACTTTCTCAACTTTTTTTTTTCTCTTATAAAAAACTAGTTTCTGTTGACCTTTCTTAATATTTTTTAACAAATTGCCAATTATCCTGTTACGGAACATTCGTTTACGAATCTCCCTAAACTGTTGTTTCCTTCTACTATCATGCACAGATTTATCTCTTGCTCTAGCAGTAACATTTTCATTTGTCCTTTTCTTTCCATTTGATTTACTTCTCGTGTTATGGATTGAAACATTTTCTGTAGTAATATTTTTTTTATTACAAATATTTCTTATGAAATATTTAGAGCTCTTACCCGGTGCTTTCTTCGTGGCTTGAGAAATCTTTTTGTTAGAGGACTGCTGCGTTTTTTTTTTCTCCTGCTGTCTTTGACGTTTTGCAGCCTTTATCTGTCTTAGTACTGTAGGCATATTGAAATCTTGAAATGATCTGCAGTTGAATCTGAGGAAAAATATAATAAAAAATGTTAATAAACATTATTATCAAACAGTAAATCAGTAATAGTGATCAAAAACATAACACACTACTTGACATTTTAATTTGAAGATTTTTTAGTCATTGCCATTTTTACAATACAGAAATACCAGAAAAGAAATGACATTTATATTTATGTTACCTATGCTATTTTATATGTGAATCTGATCTAATTTTATGAGCATATTTTAATATTTTATTGAAGACACTACACATAACCTGTTTTTGAAGGTGTCTTTATTTTTAAATTAAACGGTTTACCTTTTTACTTTTTATTGATTATAAATTTTAAAAATAAATGTTTATAATTCCAAAGGCTCAAGCAGGTCAGCTTCCCATCCTATATCATATAATTCGGACAAATCTGCATCCTCATCACGCTCTTCTTCATCCTCAGGATTTAAATCATCCAATGGATCAACATCCACTGATGTTTCAATTACAAGTTCAATGATGAGGTCAAAATCAACTGATTGCAGATTGTCGCTCATGTTGAGGTTGTCTTTATCTTTAAAGAAAGATAACAACAATGAGATGTTGCAGAGTAAGAGACAAATCTCACAGATTATAATAGTAAAATTATTTAACAAGAGTAACATTTTGCAGCTATTATTTAGCCATGTCCAGCGATGCTGAGCAGGTGAAGCCTATGTCTAATTTTTCACTGAACAGGACTCATCTGTTCTTAACCTTGGATAAGCCTCAACGACTCTGTGTCCCCTGCACATACTCAAATGTTAAAGTGCAGATTTATATTAAATGGCACATCCCCAGGCATGCACCAGTTAATGTGCACCACTGCTTTACCACCCATGGTGTGCCGCATTTACAATCAGATAGGAGAAAGCTGCTTCAAAACCCTGCGCCTGCTTGAAGCTGGCATAGGTCTTGACGCAGCATTGTAGAGATGGGGCACCCCTGAGCCTTGCTGGAGCTGCATCGCACTTACGATACAACTCCAGCAATGCGCCACCTTTACGGCACAGATGCGTCACGCATCTGTGCCGTTTTTGCCCCATGCTGCGCCGCATTGTAAATGCAGCACAACATGGGTGGCGGAACAGTGGCGCAGGATGACTGTCACATCCCTGGTGATGCGCCACTCATCATAAATCTATCCCTAAGCTTCTTATCTTGTTACAGATGAACTGCCATATGTATCATCAAAATATTTTACATTTTCTAAATAGCGAATTTTAAGGACTAAATAGCGATCCTTTACCATTCCTAATTTGCGATGAGCAAATTGCTAATTGCAAGTTACCCATTCATTTCCATGGCCTAGGAGGCTAATATGAATGAAGGTTTAATTTGCGATTAGCAATTTGCTCATCACAAAGTAGGAATTTTTCCAAGGGTGCAGGGGTGTCTCAAGAACACCTGCTGCACCCCTGAAAAACAAATTTAGGGGCATATGGCACACATACATGCCTTAAGGGCAGGTGTTGGCGTCATATGGCACCTTTTCTTTTTTTGAAAAAAAGCTTTTTGAAAAGAATTCACAAATTACCACTAATTTACCACAATAGTTTCCAAATCCTTAATGTCATTTTTTACATAGTTTTTGTTTGATACATTGCATTTAAGTAGTCACAAAATTTACAAATGCTTCAGTGCAATCGCAAAATAAGGAATAGCAAATTTTGCTACTCCTTATTTTGCATCAAAGTTGTTTGATACATACCATTTGTCTAATTAACATTCGCAAAGGCCGAAATTCATAGAATTTTGATCTTTGCAAATGCTAATTAGCTTGATACATATGGCCCCAAGTGAGGCCTGTCTTGCGACATGGTGCATCTTTTGCATTACTGCTGATTGGGTTTTATGTGGTACGTTTTTTTTTTACACTATGACATATCTGCCTAAATGCATCAATTATTAATGTTGTCACCTCATAGCAAATATTATGCACCACCGCTGCATCATAAAAGTGACGCACAGTGGCAGAAAAAAGGCATACACCTATCATAAATCTATCCCTAGCATTTTAAATGATTAATCCAGGATGACAATAAAGTGTGTCCTATCCAGAGGTTTGTTTAAGGTGAGGCCTACTCAGGATTGCAGATTAAAGTTACGCTTGATGAAGAATACAGAGGAGATAATACATATAAAGGACTACCAATGAAGTAAGTAATGTGCACTTTATTGCGCCAGTCATCATAAATGTATCCCTAAGCTTCTTATCTTGTTACAGATGAACCACCATATGTATCATCAAACTATTTTGCATTTCCTAAATAGCAAATTTTAAGGAATAAATAGCAATTCTTTACTATTCCTAATTTGCAATGAGCAAATTGCTAATTGCAAATTACCCATTCATTTCCATAGGCTAGGAGGCTCATAGGAATTAATGTTGCAATTTGTGATTAGCAATTAGCTCATCACAAAATAGGATTTTTTTCAAGCGTGCAGGGGTATCTCAAGAACACCCTGCTGCACCCCTGAAAAAGAAATTTGGGAGCACATGGCACACCTACATACCCTAATGGCATGTATGGGCGTCATATGGCACCTTTTGTTTTTTGGAAAAAATGCTTTTTGAAAAGAATTCGCAAATTACCACAAACTAGAAGTTGGTGGTAGTTTCCAAATCCTTAATATCATTTTTTACATATTTTTTTTTTGATACATTGCATTTAAGGAATCACAAATTTTGAATTATTGACATTTTAAGTAATTTCCACATGTGCAGTGTTTTCAAAATATAATTTGAAAATCGTTTTTGGGGAAAAGTAATGGTTTGCAAAATTATGACAAGGACATAATGGTGTATGCTTCTCTATAAGGCATTTCAGTATCTCTAATGTCATTTTTCCCATATTACATTATAAGACCTTTCCCCATGAAGCACATTCCTTGTAAATATGCTCCCACCTGTGCATTGCAAATTTAGATTTTGACTGTTTCAGACACATAGCCATGTTGAAAGTGACCCAAAAAAATTGCAAACGTTTTAAAATAACACATTCATGTGTCTTAAGGACATTTTAAGTCATTTCCCCATGGACAATGTTTTCTAAGTGGCACAAAAGAGGTATACACCTATCATAAATCTGTCCCTAGCATTTTAAATGATTAATTCAGGATGACAATAAGATGTGGCCTATCCAGAGGTTTGTTTAAGGTGAGGCCTACTCAGGATTGCAGATTAAAGTTACGCTTGATGAAGAATACAGAGGAGATAATTTATTGTAAAGGCCTACCAATGAAGTAAGTGATTTCTACTTCATTGCACCAGTCATCATAAATGTATCCGTAAGCTTCTTATCTTGTTAGACATCAACCGCCATATGTATCATATAACTATTTTGCATTTCCAAAAAAGCGAATTTTAAGGAATAAATAGCGATTCTTTACCATTCCAAATTTGCTTTGAGAAAATAGCTAATTGCAAATTACCCATTCATTTCCATGGGCTAGGAGGCTCATATAAATGAAGGTGCAATTTGCGATTAACAATTTGCTCATCACAAATTAGGAATTTATTCCAAAGGTGCAGGGGTGTCTCAAGAACACCCTGCTGCAACCCTGAAAAAGAAATTTGGGGGCATATGGCGCACATAAATTTTAACAACATTCCTTTACCTCAACAACGATTTTCAAATCATAACTTCAAAACACTACACATGGGAAAATTACTTAAATTGTCCTTAAGACACATAAAAGCGTTTTTTGATTGTTTTTCCTGCATGGTAGGGTCACTTTTAACATGGCTATGTAACACAAACATTCAAAATCAAAATTTTCCATGCACAGGTGGGAGCATATTTACAAGCAATTTGCGCCACAAAGAAAGGTCTTACATTAAAATGGGAAAAATAACATCAGGGACAGTCAATTGCCTTATAAAGAACCATACACCATTATGTCCTTCTCATGAATTTAAAAACAATTCCTTTTTCCCAAAAACGATTTTCAAATCATAATTTCAAAACACTGCACATGAGAAAATGACTTAAAATGTCATTGAAACACATGAAAGCGTTTTTTGATTGGCTTTCCTGCATGGTTGGGTCACTTTTATCATGGCTATGTAACACAAACATTCAAAATTAAAATTTTCATGCACATGTAAGAGCATATTTACAAGCAATTTGCGCCACAGAGAAAGGTCTTACACTAAAATGAGAAAAATAACATCAGGGACAGTCAATTGCCTTATAAAGAACCATACACCATTATATCCTTGTCATGAATTTAAAAACAATTCCTTTTCCTCAAAAACGATTTTCAAATCATAATTTCTAAACACTGCACATCAGAAAATGACTTAAAATGTCATTAAAACACATGAAATCATTTTTTGATTGGCTTTCCAGCATGGTTGCGTCACTTTTAACATGGCTATGTAACACAAACATTCAAAATCAAAATTTTCCATGCACATGTGAGAGCATATTTACAAGCAATTTGCGCCACATAAATCATAATTTTCTCCTTAAAGCACACTATTCTCTATCTAAAGTAAAGAAATATTTTCTCACCTTAGCAAATACTTTCAGTTTGAAAACAGTCTAAGAAACACACCAATTTGTCTTCAGCAGAGCAAAAGGTATGCACTCCAGAGTCTGCAGCTATCAAAAGCACAGAAATGCTGTAATTCTTCACACATATTTCTCATGTCACCCAATCAAAACTCTTCCCTCACTTTTTTTCAAATGAAAACCCTTCCCCCTCTGCCCTTTCTGCCTATTTTCCATAGCAACCACCTCTTGGAGAAACTCTGGTGTTTGCAAGTTCACACAACAATGTTGCAATTGAACTCTGAACTCTCAGTGCACCTGCATATCCAGTGCTTTCTTTCATTTAATGATTTTTTATTGACCACTCAAAATACATCTTTCAAACAACACATCTGTACACCCTAACTTTCTGTTTTCATCAATCAAAATCCACCAATCACTGTTACTACTTCATGAACACAGAAACTCCACAGTTTTTTTCATTTCAAACTCTCATTTTTTCAACTGCCATTTCATTGCCACACTTCATCTGACTACAGGAGAACCTTCTCTCACCATGTTTTCTGTCTGGATTGTTGGTCATAGTTATATTCACTGGGCTCAAAGGTACGTTGAAAGCAGGAATTTACCTAACCTCAATTTACAAGATGTGGAAATTAAGTGGTTTGGCCACAGAGGATTAAAATGTCACCAATTGATACCATTGGTGAAAACCTTTATGCATTTGCCAAAACCTGACCTGTTAATTGTGCACTGTGGAGGTAATGACTTGGGCACTTTGACTGGTGTAGGTCTGGAAATGCTTTTAAAGGACACCTTTGAGCAATTAATGGCACTTTTTCCTCAGACTGCCTTGGTATATTCAAATATATGCCAAAGACAGAAATGGAGGTTGTCAAACCAATTTTGTCCACAAATTGAGAAGTCGAGGAAGCATGTAAACAAATCTGTTTCAGCTTACATGAGAGACCATGGAATGGGCTCCCTGTACAACAATAACTTGCGTTACTACATGCAAGATATCTACAGAGGAGATGGAGTTCACTTCTCAGATGAGGGCAACAGAGTTTTCACTCTGAATTTAAGAATGTGCATTGGTACCTACTTATAAGTACCTAAATGTACCATAAACCCAAAAGCTCTTCTCAGAGCTACCCTACATCTAATCACTCACAATTATTATTTTACTCTAACTTTTTTCACTAATTTTCAACAAAGTACGCTCCCGGGGGCGCTACCCGGTACGCGTACCGGGAGCTAACCTCGCGAAATTTTTTAAAAAAATGTTTTTTTTTCGAACATATAAACCTCCTCAGCCACCCTCAGAAAACCTAGGGGGTCAAGATAAGTCTACCGTGCCCCCTTCTACCCATTCTGAACATTATTTGCCCTCCATCTTGTATCTTAATTCGACCGAAACACAAAATGGTGGACTCCCGGAACGCTTAAGGTACGCGAACCGGGGCGCTCAACGGTTCGCGTACCGGGTCGCTCCCTGGGAAGCGCACCATCAAAAAAGGTGGGAAAGTAGTTCACAGAAAATTTACTTGAGACAATTTCACCAAATATAGATTAGCTCATACTACATACCAATCCCTACCATTTTCACAAATTTGATTGGAATTCCATTTAGCCATTTAGCCTGTAGACCTCTCTAAATACCGTGAGGTAAATTACTTCACAAAACACATCTGAAATGTTGGAATTGACAACCAATTAAAATGTTACTTTCATTTTCTACTTTTTTTACCTGACATTTGATTGGTTATGTACCCGAATATATATAAAGGAAGAGAAGGAAACACAGCCATTTTGACTACTACTTCCTGGTGTACATTTCAATAGGATTTTCATTAATAACTTCAACTTCTTTTTAAAGGTAAGTTGTTATTTTTAAAACTGAAGTATATTGTGCACTTTAAGTTAATATGGCAAACTTTTTCTGTTAGTTATATACTATCCCTCTGTAGTACTTATAAATTTAGATACACTTTTTTATATTCCTACTTCCACTCTGATACTATACACTGCCCAAAGATAAATTCTCTGTTAAAAACTGCCTATCTAAAATTAATCCCAACAGTGCCCTACCTCTACTAATATATATTTTTTTTATGCAAATTTCAGGGAAAATGGAAAGTGAACAAAACATTTCATTTGAAATTGTCCTTCCAGAGTCCAACACAGAAATCATTGATCCAAATGAGATTGAATTTATGGATGAAACTTGGGACCAAGAACTACTGCAATGTGTACAAGCAGTAGATAACCTCCTTGCAAATGAGGACATTTTACAACCTCAGAGACTACAATCTATATTCCATGATTATTATGAAATTTCTGACAATGAAATGTTAGAAAGTTTAATAAATTATGAAACACAATAAAAAAAGCTTAAAAAATTAAAAAAAATAAAAAATAATCAACAAAACCAACAATCAATTAACATACAGCATTTAAAAAGTCTATCATTTATTTTTCATTGTGGTACGCTCCCCAGAACGCTTCCCGGTTCGCGTACCGGGCGCTAACCACGAAAAAAAACAAAAAAAAAATTTTTTTTTTTTGCTTCGCGGGGCCCCTTTAAAACCTCCACATTAAACCTAGGGGGTCAGCGAGGATCTACTATGCCCCCTTATAGTTATTTCCCCCTTTGTTTTGGCCTCCTCTTGTCTCTCGATCCTACCGAGAGACAAGATGGCGGCCGCTCCGGACTGTTTAGAATGTTGACAGACACCGGAAAGCCAATCAGCTTCGCTACGCGAAGTTCCGATACGCTTAAGGTCCGCGAACCGGGGCGCTGCCTGGTCCGCTGTTACAGATATATATCTTTTTTTAAACGTTAATTTCTCAAAATCCACTGGAGCACATATATTGAGACCTACAAAAGGCACATCGGGCTACCAGTCCCTACAATTTTGCCAAGTTTCGTGCAAATCCATTCAGCCGTTCGGGCTAAAAGTGAGGCTAACCGCCCTATGGAAAACTCAATGTTAAAAACACGTTTTGGGACCCCCCTTTTTTCTCGGTCCCCCCTGGAAGAACCCCCCCCAAATTTTCAGGGGCTGCTCAGAAACAAAATGTTCCATTTTCCTGAAAATTTCAGCCAATTCCGTCCACAAACGCCAAAGTTATTAGACATAGAATTTTCAAAAATCCCATAGGGAAAAAATCCTAACTATATATACCTACTGGCGACCGCCAGTAGGTAATATATATATATATATATATATATTTAAACACAAAAAAACAGTTCTTTTTACAACTACCTTCACTGGTCAAACAAAGAACTATATTTCTATGTTAGTGTGTAAAAGTTTGTCAGAATGAATATGTAGTTCTTAAATGAATGAATGAATACATTACTACTGTATGGTGAATGTGAAACTGCAGAACTATAAGGAAGTGCTACAGCATAAATCTATAAGGTATTTATAGTATAGTGTAGTACTTCCGAAGAACTTGAATGTAACATATCCATATGAATATCTTACAAATCTATGCTTCAATTTGCACGGCTGGTAAAACTGCCTGGGTGAATTTGTACGTGTTAGGAAAGGATTTACAACGCCCTTGTGCCTCTTTTACACATCTGTTGCATCACTTTCGTGATGCACCGGTATTGCAAAAGATGTGCCATAGTGTTTGTTATTCACAATGACATGCATATGGAAGGTGCATCACAGTGTAAAGCCCTGCGCCAGAAGGAGGCTTTCCTGTGCAGAGGGGGGGGGGGTGGAGGTGTTCTAGTGCAGGAACGCCTCCTAAAAGTGACTGAGTGAAATCTATAAGATTTCATTCAGTCACTTTTATGCTTATGCTGCATCAAAACCCTGCCTCTGCTTGAAACAGGTGTAAGGATTGACACAGCATTGTAAGCATAGGGCCCCAAGAGCAATGCTGGAGCTGCTTTGCACTTGCAATGCAAGTCAAGCAATGCGCCCCATAATACACCACATTGTAAATACAGTGCATCCATGGTGGGGATGTCACAGTGCACAACAACTGGCATATCTCTGGGAATGTACCGCCTATACTATATCTGCTAATTACTGTTTGAAAGTAGTGAATGGATTACTACACCCTGATTAATGAGTCTCCACAAAACTATAACAGGATTGACAGAGTGTTTTGTGCAAGTGAAAGGATAAAGACTGAGGAATTGAACATTTAAAAGGTAAATTTGCAGGTGCATAGAACAGTGCATGCATAGTCTATAGGAGATTCAAGCAGTCCATGCCCTAAAGCCCATATTGCACCAAGAGTACTTAGGTACTGACTGAATGATTACAATTCCGCAAGCAGAGAATGTGGCTGAATGCATAGAAGCTTTACTTTTACAACAGTGTATAGATAAACACATACTGCTATATGGTTCACTATAATACTGAAACAGTAGTATGATAGTGTTTGCTCGAAGTGTAAGGATACACACTGAGGAATTGAAGATATAAAAGATTAGTTTGCTGGTGCATAGAACACTGCATCCACAGTCTATAGAAGTTTCAAGCAGTCTATGACCTAAGGCCTGTTTTAATCCATGAGTATCTAGATAGTGAGTGGATGATTACCGTTCTGCAAAGAAAGTTCCTCACTAAATTTATTACAGCTTCAGTTTTACCACGGTACAATGGAAAATAACATACTGCTGACTGGCTCACTACAATACTGAAACAGCAGTGTCAGAGTGTTTGGTGGAAGTCTAAGGATACAGACGGGGGAATTAAAGGTATAAAACACAAGTTTACAGGTGCATAGAAGACTGCATGAATAGTCCATAGGGATTTTAAGCAATCCATGCCCTCAGACCCACTCTGCGTATTTTAAATCAATACAAAAATATAAAGAATTTATAACTGAATCTATAAATCCTTCACTTTTAGAACAATGAATACATTAGTAGATAGTGCTCAAACCTTTATTATTTTAAACAATAAATGTATTCTTCTAACATCTCATAATTTAACAGAGCTTCTAAAACAAGTTCATCAGCTATTTCCTACACATCAATTCCCTCGTTAGCAGTTTCGGAATTCATTTCCTCTAAAATTTCAACATAATTTAAGACTTTCAGAAAATCTACATCAAAGCTTTCGTCTTGGAAATCATAGTTCATGTCTGCAGCAGTAATTTCCCCTTCTTCACTCTCATTGCCTGTGACAGATACTATTAGTTCTTCAATTACACTCAAGATAATTTCCAAAACCTCCTCAGTATGGATATGTTCTTTTTCGATAATTTTTCCCTTATGTTGTAACTCCTTGTATAAAAATATAACTAGTTAATTTTATCAGTTTTCTTAATACATAATACAAAACTAGCGTTTTCAACTATTTTGGCTTAAAAAAATATTATATAAATACCATTGTCTAATAACATTCCATTAGTAGAGTTTTACTCCTTTATAAAGTTATCTACATATAATTACTTATAAGGATATCCTGTTCTTAAGTTTTCTTACATTTTGAAACCAGTCACTCCTTATGACTATAGGAAAAGACTCGGGCTCTTATAGTAAAATGCAGTACAAAAAAATGTACCCATTCCAAAATAGTAAATGTGTTTTAGTCAAATGCAAGAGATACTATTGGTTGTCCAGAATAACACTGTGTATCTGTGTATATTTAGGTACCATTATCACACTACTTTTTGAATACTTCATGTCTTTTCACACACATCCATCCTTTAACACCTATCTAATACTCAACTTTTAACAAAATTAGAAAGTTGTAATTCCTTATATAACTCGAAAATACTCACAGCAACAGGTATAGAACACTAGTACTGTCAGGAACAATAAGAGCAGAAACTCTTACCAGATACTTGCACAGGAACAGATGACGCTAGTTCCCAACCCCCCTCGAGGATCCTCCAGAGACCAAACTTTTTATTCTAATCTCTAAAAAAAAACATGAGGGAAGCGAGATGGGAAAAATAATAAACGAAGAAGACACTGGCTCGCGACCTCTGAATTTCCTCCTTGTCACCTTCTCTCTGACTGTCTTATTTTATTCACAGACAATCCCTTGACATGGTTACATAATGGAAACTAACAAAGAACAATTATTTAATAACCTATCCTACTCTATCTCTCTTCCTTATCTATAATTTAGTGTAACACTACTAATTACCAATCCCTTGTTCTTTCGAACTACCCTCTCCTCTACTTGTTATCTGCAACCTTGTAGTTTGCGGTTCTTTATTTTTCTCACTGCTGATAACCTATAATTACATAACATTCATTAACCAACGCCTCTCAGTTTACTGTCTAATTTTTATATTATTAATTTCCTTGTGTTCTTCTACCAACCTTAGTTTATGCAGTTGCTTGTTATCTATTCTGTCAATCCTTGAATATCTTGTGTTTTTCACTAATGTTCCTGAAAAGTCTTTCTGATATTCCTTACACATTGTGGTATTTTCCCTTCAGACCTTGCTTAACACGAATTTTATCCTTTCTTGTTTTAAGTTAGAGAAAATACATCGACTGAGTACATTCAATATTGTCTATAATGTCAGGTAAGTTTACTTACTCGCTAACTTGTCATACAACGTTCTTTAACTCTCTCAGAAATATTTGCACTTTCTCTTCAGGAATGTCTAAGGAGCAATTGAAAACGAGTTTGAACTCGGGAACGTCTTCGGTGAAGTGCGCACTCGTTAGTGAGTGCGCGCCTCACCAATGATTCCCCACAAGTCTGTGGTATATGACTAGATCGCCACCGCGTCTTTCCTCGAGGCAGCCATCTTAGAATTCCTCTGTTGCACTAAAGCACTCCAAGTCTGTTTCCTTGCAGATTTTTTATCTCTCCTGCGCCAGCTAGGGTTTAGATAAGTCATTACCGTATCCACTGATTGATTAGGGGTTCTGACAGGTACACTCAGTATATAATTTTTTCAAATGTCTTTAAAAGATACAAACCATCTTTACACACTTACGTTCTCCATACATATTTTGTTACTTCACCTCGGTTGAAGCACATTCCATCAACTATTTTTAACAGTTACTTGTACTTACCTTAAGCATAATAAATAATTTTATAAATTATAAAATTACCACCTGTGGAAGACACAAAAAAATACAGTTACAATATATATTTTACAACACAAAATAATTTGTAAAGCATTTCATTTGCCTTTTTTGCTGTTCTCCGAATATATTGAATTTCACTAGAAACAGTGAGTTCAATAGTACTCATCACATAACAGCGGGCAAAAAATAGACAATCAATAAGATTATCTTAAAAAAACATTCAACATTCTCAATAACAATCTAAAAAATAGAAATAAAACATATCTTAAATGTTTTTTTCTAAAAGCAATTTCTTACATAAATATGACACATCTCAAACAATCATAAAATAACAAAACATTATGATTAATTTTCATACACTGTAAATAATGTTACTTACAAATATATGCTGACTAAATACACAACAAAAAGTCCTTTATGGTTTCACATACTTTGCCTCACGGCCAGATAGTATGCATCAAATCCTTTGTTTGGAAGTTGTTCAATAGTAATCCTGAGCGTCCGCCTCCCAGCCTTCTGATCCAAAACCACCGACATCATCTACGGGTCCCCCAGGACTCATCAGTCAGCCCAACGCTGTTCAACATCTACATGGCCACCCTCACACAAGTAGCCCACCATCACAACTTCAACAACATCTCCTACACAAACAACACCCAGCTCATCCTCTTCCTCACCAAGAAGCCACATACCACCAAAAGCAACGTCCACAACACAATGAAGGACTCACCAACTACATAAAGAGCACCACTCTAAACATGAACTCGCACAAGATGAAGGTACTCATCCTCAGACCCACCCCCTCAGCCTCGGACGACTCCTGCTACCTGACTACACTGTGAACAATACCAACACCTACCGACCATGTCCACAACCTAGGATTTAACCTCAACTCCTCCCTCTCCATGTGTAACCAAGTCTTCACCGTCTCCTCGTACTGCTACAACACCCTCCACATGCTTCGCAATATTTACAAGTGGATCCTAACCAAAAGAAGAAGAACAGTGACACAGGCCCTCATCAGCAGCAGACTACACTGTGGCAAAACACTCTACACAGGAATTCCAGCCAAACACCTACAACAACTACAACAAATCCAAAAGACCTCCACCTGAGTGATCATCAATGACCCCTGCTGCAGCCACATCACCCACCACCTGATACACCTACACTGCCTCAATATCAACAAAAGGATCACCTTCAAGCTCCTCACCCTCACTTACAAAATACTCTACAACACCAGACTAATCTACCTTAACAGCAGTAATCCTGAAGGGCAAATTTTGATCTTTAAAATTTTGCCTTTAAAAATATCAGGTAAGAATTTGGTAACTTTTTGGGCAAACATTGCTTAAAAACTAATTGACTATCATTACAATGTATCCAACCTTTCAGACATTTTAAATAAAGAATGTAATGTCCAGATGTGGTAGAAGGTCCATCATGAAAAATAATTGCAACAGCTACAAAAGTTCTTCCTGATATTGAACATTGACCAGCTACAAAAATTTTAATTAAAGTTTCCAATTTTCTTCCATCACTTCTACAACGTTGCAGCATTAAAATAACGTACTGTCCATATCTCTGTATAAGTAATGTTGATGACATTTCTGATTTACATTGGCTACACTCCATGTTTTCACTTGCTCCTCTAATTAGATTGTTAAAAGACACTGATTCACAGTCAGGTAAAGTCAAATATATGAATCTGTCAGTGTCTATGTTAGTGCTACATGTAAACAAACAATTTTGACAGTCATGTTACCATTTATAAGAAAGGCCAAAAAGGTTTTCGATATCTATACCTTCATCTTCCAGTACACCAAGCATAAACATTAAAAATTCCTGACAATCTTGCTGAATATTCTGAGTAAATTGAGTAGAACCAGAACATATGTCCAAAACATTTCGAATATCAGAAACACTTTGTATTTTACTTTTATCACCCATCAGGCGCTATACGGACTGAGGGGACACCACGTCTGGGCTTCTTTCTCCAACGCTTATTCTTCGTACGTAACTTGGTGGAGAAATATAGAGAGATGTTTTGTACACCACACCATCACAGATAGAAAGGTTCAATTGGACCCTCACAGATTGAGGTGCACATCTCATGATTGGTGCACCCTATTTACGTTCATTCATATTTGGACTGAGATTAAACTTTATCTCAATTTTGATAACTTGTGTTTAGAGTACAATTTTTAGCCCAGCTGAACACATGACTTCATAGGATCTAAATTACCAGAGGACTCCTATTCTTTACACATTTCAACATTTTGAACAGTAATTACGATACGGATTGTTACCCTCTGGCCCTCTTGTACCACCAAGGAGTTGATATACGTTTTTCGCCCTGAAGAAGTCCCATCCGGGACGAAACGCGTCGGCTGTTCTTTTTCATTCTAATTTTGACCAATAAATTATCCAAACCAACCAGACTTCTGGACATCACTATCTGTGCTTTTGTAATAATTGTGTTATCTTAGCACATTGTAATTTATGGTGCACAAGTGCTTGTATTCAATATCAGAAACACTTTGTATTTTACTTTTATCACTACTACATTTCTCATGAACAGAATACAATGAACAGAATCTTTTGTACCGATTTTCAACAATTTGCTTTTGCAAGCTTTCAAGAAAAACAACAACATTAACAACTACAGTAGCATAGCAGTTGACACCACAACTATTTTCAAACCGATAACCAACATTTTCTTCAACACTGTCCTTTCTCTTTTTGCTTGCAGGCGCAACTTCATCTTGTTTTTTTTTCTTTCTCTACAGTTTCACCACAGATATTCTCAAATCTTCTTCTTCTACCTACCACACACTTTTCAAATACTGGATATTGACCTAAATTGGGTGCATATTCTCTTCTTAACCTATTATACTCTTTCACACAATTTGCATCTGCACTAACCTTTGTCTCATCCAAATCAATCAAGTACAATCCCGATAAAGTTCTGACTCGAGACAAAGCAACATATGCCATACCTTCTTTAAACACGGTACTTCCAATATTCACTAAAGCACTATCTACACTTAAACCTTGAGATTTATGAATGGTCACCGCATATGCCAAAGAAAGAGGAAACTGTTTTCTGCAGACATACAAATCTTTTACAAGCAAAAATCGAGCTGGACAACAACTAAGTTGTTGTGCTTCAGTAATTTCATCAAATTTGATTTTCAAAAATTCAATCCCATCTCTATTTACATAATTAACAAAATCAACAATTTTACCCATTTCTCCATTTACTAAACCCTTTTCCACGTTCAAATTACGTCGTAAAATTACCCTACAGTTTATACATGCATACAAATTCTTTTCTAAACCAGCAGTCTTACTTACCGATTTCTCTAAAGAATCCAATTTCCTCTTCAACTTTTCACTCAAAATAATAGTGATTCCTTCATGTTCTATTTTGTCAATTGCTTCCAATTTTATAATTTCTTCATTTTCCAACTTTAACATTTCTTCATTGAATATAGAACATTCACGCAGTGTTGGCATTAAGCAGATTACAGATTTGTTTTCGTCAATTCTCATATATATTTTCTCTGGGACAATGTTTTCATTTGGAAACAAATTGGAAAGTAATCGTCTCTGTAAAGCTTGTATGCTATGTTCGGTCATTTTTCCAATTCTTATATCTTGAAGAATAGTTCCATAATCAGCATCATTTGCTTGTCGCATATTTGTAATAAGTTCCTTATACTGAAAATATGACCAAATGTTTCCATTTCCAATGCTCCCCAAAGACTTTCTAGTATCTTCATGCACCAGTGTTTTAAACCTTTGTTGTCCTTTTACAGGCGTAAGTTGTAGAAGATCTCCAAAAACTATGAAGGGTTTTCCTCCGAATAATATGTCATACTCTGTTTTAAGAATTTGCTGCATTCTTAAATGCACAAAGGCAAGCATTAAGTTTGATACAATGCTTACCTCATCGATAATGAGAAGTTTCATTTTCCTCAACACTCTTGAAACTTCACAAGAAGCTTCTCCAGATAGCTTGTGGTATTCTAATTTATTTTCATGCTCTACTGGTAGCATTAATAAACGATGTAAAGTAATTCCTTTAATATTTTGGGCTGCTAATCCATTTGGAGCAGGGACAACACAAGACAAATGTGACTCAGTTGTTTTCTGTAGAAAACTTATAATTACTTTCATTAAAAAACTTTTTCCTGTTCCAGCTTGTCCACTCACATACATAGGGATATGTTCAAATTATGAGCAAGATCATTCTTTCTTTTCATGAAGTAATCCATGCTGAATTTGTTCTCTCACTTGCTCATATATTTCTTTCTGCTCAAGATTTAGTTGTTCTTCTAAATTTCCTAAGTTTGTTACATCTTCTTGAGCCTGATACATTGTTGTTTCCACCTCTTCCATAGCAGTTGCTGCTTCATTTTGAACAATTGGTTCTCCTAGTGGGTCCTGACTCAACGGAGCAGAAGTTTGACTGTCTTGAGAACAATCTCTAGCAATCTCAGCTGCAATTGTAGCTTCTTGCTCAATTTCGTCGTTCAACATTTTCACATAATTAGCAAAAACAGGACATTCTATAGTATCTTTAGTTGCATTGAAGGAATCTTCATAGCTCTAAAAATCTCCAAGTAATTCCAATTCTGAGCGCCATGGCTTGAAAAGTTGCAAAAGAGCTAAATAGTAAAATTCCCTTTTGTCAGGTGTTTCGCAACTCAGTATACGATGATTAATCAAATGTCCTTTTTTTCTTTCAACAGACAACCTTCAGAACAAATCACTGCATATATACCATTATTGATATTTTCTGTAATATTCCGTTTAAAAATATAGTTTTGCAGCACTTCATAGAGACAAATGTTCTCAAGATGATGACTTCTATTTGGATAATATGTATCCAACATATTTGTTTTCACAATATCTGTACTTTCTGGCTCTTTTTCAGCTAAATATTCAATTTCTTGAACAGATTTAAGTACTTGGTTTCGTGTTGCAGCAAGACCTAGACTCACCCAAATGATACTTCTAGATTTGGAGTATAGACTTGCAGATGATAAGCGATCCGATCATTTATACGCTCTAATTTCTCAATGAGATAACATCTTCAAATTGTATAATTTCTTACTTAGACTCTTCCCGTGGGAAATCTCTTCCCACATTTCCTTCAATTCCTTCTTTTCTGACTTTGAAATGTACGATGTTACATATCGAGCAACAGCAATGGAATTGTCTGCAACATATTGAATATTCATATTAGCTTTCCAAATGGACAAAATGACTGTATTATAGTCATTTATGTATTTTGACTCTTCATTTCTTCTTAAGTTGTAGGTATTTTTTGGAGACTTTCTTGTGATAGTATGTCGCAAAGATGACATAAAACTGTTCACTCTTCTTTTCGATATTACTGGACGTGGAAATCCAAAACGGCATTTACTGTAGAATTTGTCCTTAGATTTATACTTTCGACGACAGTATTTCCCACAACGATGGCTTTGGAATCGTAAGACTAGTTGTCTTAAGTCCTTATCTTGTATACTTTTGGGCACATCATATGTAGCATATTCTTCAATAAAAGACAACACAGTATCATCTGAGTCTGTTCCAAATTTGGGAGCATCTTTGATCCATAATAGCATATGTATGTGAGGAGCACCTCTCGCTTGATACGCCTTTCTCCAAAAGAAATCCAGAACCTCTCCAAGAGGAGGATTTTTTTATTGGTGATAAAAGACATCATAGCTTTGAATCTATGATTGAAATACCTGCATACATTAACTGGATCCAAAGAGCACAATTCTCCAGGTGTCTTGTATTCTATATTTAGTATATTTGGATTTGCCTCTCGAAGAAATTGAAGTAAATCATCCCAAGCATATTCAGCACAGCTTAGAGTGAGGAACCATGTAGGAGTTCCTAAGTTCCTTAGCATACATTTGACTTCTCCATGATGATGGTACCAGTACTCATTAGTACCAAGCTGACATGCCATCAGATTAATCCGCTGAGATTCCAAAACATTATCTTTCTGCTGTACTTTATCCATAAATTGCTCTGCCGAAACATTTTGCAGATGTACACCTGTTTTCAATATATGGTTTAGTGCATAAGAAAGTCCAGACAGATCACTCTCAAACAAAAGATGAAACAAATACGGAATACATTGTCGAAATCTTGGATCTTCTGCATATAATCTTGATGTCCGGTATTCAGATGCAGGAATCTGCACAGGTCGTTCATCATATCGTCCTCCTTTTCCTGTGGGAAACAACTGAGGGAAACAACAAGCTTCCAAGCTTTTTTCCCATACACAAATGGGACTTCCTTTTGCTTCTTTCATTTGGAATAACTCTATAGCATTCCCCATCATTTCTTTGGAATGCAGTGGATGAACACTGTAATGTTTGTAGATTTCTTCAGTTCTGGACACATCCACTTTTTCAATTAGTCCAGATGGCAAGTCACTATCTTCTTGTATAGTTATTTCTTGTTCTCCCACATACACATTTTTGTAATGTTGATTATTTTTTACCAGATACAACGTTGCCTTTTTCACTTTCCTAACAACCACTAATTCTTGCCAGATTTTCTTACTCTTAGTAGGAACGCCATTAACAAGAATAACTAAAGGTTCATCCTCTACATTTTCAACACCAATGGTTTCAATATTTTTCCTTAAATCTAGAGGCAAATATACAACTCTTCCCTTTAATTCTCTCTGTAAATCTGAAGGAGGCAACTTTCCTGTCTTAGGCTCCATACGAACAATAGCCTGAAATGGATGCACACATTGAATAAGACAAGACTCATCTGTATTAAAATCCATCAGTTCAGAAGGAATATTTACCAACTCAAGATTATTATACACAGCTCTAGCAGGCATTTTGTTCTCATCTAATTTGTTATAACAATATTTACAAATACGCTGATTAGATCCCAAATAAAAACAATTCTCAACCAACAAATAAGTTGCAAAATCCTTCCACTCATTATTATTTTCCTTTTCACTTTTTAAATACAAATCAACAGTCCTGGTATGATTTTTATAATGAGTTTGTCGACAACAGATACAAGAATAATTTGGCCTTTCACCTGAAATCACCTTAAACTTTGTAATTTCTTGCTCAAAATGTTCTACACTGCAATGTTCTACATTCTCTTCCACATTTTCTTCTATTAATGTCTCAGTTTCTGCACTGTCTTCCTGAAAACCAAAGTAACTAACCTGAATTTCATCACAAACATTTGTTACATCTGTTACAGATCCACGCAAAAGAGCACTGTTCAACTTTTTTAACATTAGTTCTGGACTTTTTGCATAATACAATGTTCTCACTAATTTCCTCAATTCAAAATGATGTACTGCTAACATCCTGAAATGGTGAAAAACACTTCTACATACTTTTTTAGAAAGAGAAGCTACAGAATGACCTTGCAAACCAGTATTTTCTCTCACTCTGCAAGGGTCTAGTCCTTGCAACATCTTAATCTTTTGTTTAACACTTTTCTTAGAAGTGTGGCTCACTGGTTAGAGGCGGCAGACCCTGAAGCAGAGGTCAGACTCGGGACCAGGGTTCAATTCCCGATGCGGCAGGGTCTTGAGCCCAAATATCCACGGACTCGATAATTCTCGTTTCGGTGCCTACTCGAGTCACAGGTTCACACTCTGCAGGTCTGGCATTAGCTTGCTTAATCTCCACTACGGCCCCCCCACGGCGGGATGCCTGGCTTTCACCTTGGGAATGCCCAGTACGGGTATCTCACAGGGTAAAACCAGGACGGGTTCCCAAGGCAAGCGCCGAGATGCCTACGGGTAATCGAGCGCTATATAAGAATGCTTAATAATAATAATTAGTATCGTTACGTAAGGAATTGTGTAAAAAATCAATAGATTCTTGCCGCACACTGCAAATACTACTACAATTCCAAGTGTACACTGGAGCTTTAGGACGTCTCCCTAAAACTTCATCAGCTAACACCTCTTCTGCATTTCTAGGAACAATTTTCTCTTTCTCAATAGAACAACCATTTCTAACCTCATAAGCTCGACCACTAGTGTCAACTGCATGCAACAAATCATTACTCTAAAGATAACTTTCTTCATTAAAAAAAGGCTCAGAACTTGAACTATGTTTCCATTCACCCAAAAAAACTCACAAAAATTACTTCTGTCAATTACTCTTCTCCACTTACTTTGGCCTTCATTAAATGGATTGGCTTACCTAGTGATCTAATTCTATTGATTACTAAAATGAACAATTTTCTTTTCAATTCCAAAGCTTTCTCAACTACATTTTCTATACCTTTCTTCTTCTTATAAAATACTGTTTTTTTCTTACATCCCTTAATTTCTTTAATTAAATTTGACACAACTCTATTATAAAACAGTCTGAGGTGAAAAGAAGGAGTATAAACAGATGGAGGAATATAAAGAGAGAAAAGTGTATGACGAAAGAGGCAGATGTATGACAAGACAAACAAATATAAAGAGAGAGCTCAGTATGAAAAGACGGAGAATATGAGGAAAGTGCTGCAGAGTGTATACAGTGAATCAAGGAGTAAGAGATGTGAGCAAACAATATGAACAGATTTAAAAAGTATAAACAGAGAGGACAGAAAATGAAAATAGAAAAGAAATATGAAGAAACAGTGGAAAATATGAACATAGAGAGAAGAAATACACGACAAAAGGGAATATAAGAAAAACTCAGTAGTAAGAGGACAAATGGAGAAGTGAGAGAAGAGAGAGGGGAATATGAAAACAGGGGGCAGTATAACAACAAGGGTAAAATGAGGAGAGGAATGTGACAATAAGAAAAGATGACAATATTAGTAGAGAGTGCAAAGTATAAGAAAAGAAAGAAGAAATGTGAGAACAGACAAAAGAGTATTAGAAGAAAAAGAAAAGTATGAGAAAACAATAGGGAGTACCTGCAAAGAACAGCAAGAATAAGAAGAAACATAGAATATAACAACAGAAGAGTATATATGAAGAAAGACGACGGAATGTAAAAAGACACAGAGACAAAAATGTGGAGAAAAGACAAATATAAAGTAAGACTGACCGTATAAGCAGAGAGGGAGTACTACGAGAAGACAGTAACAACTATGACGACTGTGGTGAATATAAAGACAAGAGACAATATAAACTGTAGGACAAATATGCAAAAAAAGGAGCAAGTATGAAAAAAAAGTATAAAAAGAGAGCAGAATATAAGAAAAAGAAGATAGTATAATGAGAGAGGAAGGAGTAAGACAAGAGAGGAGGGAGTATGACAAGAGAGTGTAGAAAATATGCAAAAAGGGGTGAATATGGGGGCATATTATCAAGCCTGGGCGATACAATTATTGCCACTTTATTGGCAGGAAACTGCCGCTAAAGTGGTCGATAATGGGCTTGATAATATGCTTTATGGAATTCCAATCGAAGCTCATGTTAGATGTGAAGAACATCTAACATGAGCTTCGATTGGAATTCCATAGAGAAGAAACATGCATCCTAGTTTTCTATAGAATGTTGTCAAACAACCAATCATTTCTATTCTTTTCTTTTTTTTAAACTGCATGTTGTCCACCATTTTAGAAAAATCTTACTTTTCAAACTGACATTTCATTTACAGAGACAATCAGAGTGCATCCAGACCTCTCTTCAAAATGCTTACAGTGTGGATTGTGGGACACAGCTAATTTTTTTTCTGGAGTCAAAGGTACGCACAACAGAAAATAATTCACAAAGACCTAGGTTTACCAAATGTAGACATTAAATGGATTGGACAGATGGGATTAAAGTGGCACCAATTGATGCCATTGGAGAAATCCTTTTTACATCTCCAGCACCCTGACCTCATAATTGTGCACTGTGGTGGCAATGACCTAGGCACTTTGACTGGGGTAGGTCTGGAAATGCTTATGAAGGACACCTTTAGAGAATTGATGGCACTTTTCCCCTAAACTGCCTTTGTCTATTCCAATATATGCCAAAGGCAGAAATGGAACTGGTCCAACCACTATTGTCAACAGATTGAAAAAGCTAGGAAACATGTGAATAAATCTGTTTCTGCTTTTCTCCGAGACTATAGAATGGGGTCCATTTACAACAACAATCTGCATTTCAATATGCATGGCATCTATAGGAGAGATGGTGCACATTTTAGAGATGACGGGAACAGAGTCTTCCTCATAAACTTAAGACTCTGCATCGGTACTTACTTGTAGGTACTAAAATCTCCCAATAAACACATAAACAAATACACTTCATAAATATCTAAAATTATTTTTATTTTTCTTGCTTAGGTACGCTTATAGAACGACTTCCAATCTTCCAGCGGTACGTTGTCCATACGTGCTTGGTACACGTGCGATAAATCTACCAGAAAAAAAATAGCAGTTATCACTAATTTTCTATAATCCCCGAGGACCCCATCCCCCGGGGCTCAAATCTAAAGTTGCGGACCGTGGGAACAGCCCCAAGACCTCCACGGTCACAGCCGGCTCCCCACTTCCTGCGGAAGCCGGCATTGCTATTCGTCATAGCTTATATGCTTCCATTCTACTTTCAAACATGATTTCAACAGTTATACATTTTATAAAATAATATAGTACTGCACGCTAAAGCAGAAAAGTCAGCACAATTATGATAGAATAGAAAATAGAAGAAAAATATATACTTCTACGCTCAACAAACTCATAAGCAGAGTACACAGTTTAATTTAAAAGCACCCTACCACAACTAGTTTTTCAAACGCATTGTACAATAAAATGCGTCACAAAATAGGCTACATACATGGTGACTCTATCGTAACGCAGCAGCGGCCCGTAGAGGGAGTTGCGGTGGGACAGGCAGGCGGGGCAGGGGAGGAGCAGGGTGGGGGTGATAAACAACAGAATCTGGATGATTGCAGGTAAGTGAACAGTTAAATTAATAAAACAAATGTTGTTCCATGCCCTGCATCGCATTTTGCGTGCCTTAAACCTATGGTTTTTTCAGTGAATTTCAAAGGTTTTTTAAATGCTAATTTCGAACTATAACTGAAACCTATGGTTTTTTAAGTGAATTTCTAAAGATTTTTAAATGCTAGTTTCTAACTATGCCTACAGAGGTAGGACATGTGAAGAAAGAAGAAAAAACACACAGAAAGAAGCAAAAGACATGCAGAAAGAAGCAACAGAAATCCACAAAGATGTAGGAAAGTGCAGGAAGAAGCAAGACATGTGCAGAAACAATCAACAGAGGAGCAGGAAGACGCCTTGTTGCAAAATCATCCTCTGCCCACAACTTTTTCAGACGGGTACTGGTGGTAACTGACTCTGACTAACCAGGCCTAGAGCCACTGCTATGCTAAAAGACACTTAGAATACAGTGAAAACAGCCAGATACACTAGGGAACACTATGCGTTGGGGTACCCCTGTGATTAGCATGACCTCCTCTGTAAGGGGGATTAAAACTACCTCTAAGTCAGAGGTGCAGAAATATGCAACTTTAACTAGTAGTCACGTTTGCAGAGTGGTGGAGAAAGGGTGCTTGGCGTCCAACCAACGCTCAGGTTTTCCGCTGCGTAGGACTTACAGGAGGTACCCGAGGGATTCTTAACCCCTAAACTCTCTCAGGACTAAAGTGGACTGCATGCCCCATCCCGTAGTCTGCCACGAGGCACGTTTGCAGAGTGGTAGAGGAAGGGGGCCATGGCCTCCAAAGACGTCTTAGCAATCCCACTGTGTGGGACTTACTGGAGGTAACAAGAGAGGTAGTTGGCTCCCGGGGACATCCTTGGGGGCAAACTTTCCAAACTATTACCTCCAGTCAGTCCCACCCAGCAGCATTGGTAAGTACTCTTACCAGGCCATGCCCACTTTGCCCACCACTCCACAAACTCACTACCTGGCACGCTCTTGGATATGGATTGAAGTCCCATTCACTGCTGGGGGTCCTTTAGGAGGCAGCTAGCTCACTTTTTACCTCCAGTAAGCCCCACACAGGTGGATTGGTGAGAGGTTGACAAAGGCCATGCCCCCTTTTTCCACCAGACTGCAAACGCCCACCTGGTGCGGTGTAAGTTGGGGGATTAAGCCCCATTGAATCCTGAGGGTCCCTGGGGTCCAATTAGCCCACCAGGTACCTCCAGTAAGCGCCACAGAGCCGGGTTACAGAGAGGTGTAAAAAGGGGCATGGGCTGGACCATCTCTCTGCATCGCTAGTCAGTGGCGCTTACTGAAGGTACCTGGTGGGCTAGTTGGCCCATGGGGCCCTCAGGATTGAAGGGGAATTAATTCCCCAACTTCAAACGTGCCACAGGGCGTGTTTGCACACATGTCACCTCAGGCCCCCCTTCCCTCCACCACTGTGCAAACGCTCCCCATGCATGTTTTAAGTTGAGGGATTAAGCCCGCTTGAATCCTGAGGGTCCCTGGGGTCCAACTAGCCCACCAGGTACCTCCAGTAAGCACCACAGAGCCGCATTGCAGAGATGTGTAAAAAGGGGCATGGCCTAGACCACCTCTCTGCAACGCAGGCCTGTGGTGCTTACTGGAGGTACCTGGTGGGCTAGTTGGCCCAGGGGTCCTCAGGATTCAAGGGGAATTAATTCCCTAACTTAAAACGCGCCACTGGGGATGTTTGCACACATGTCACCTCAGGCCCCCCTTTACCACTGTGCAAACGCGCCCTGTGGCGCAATTTAAGTTGGGGATTAAGTCCCCTTGAATCCTGAGGGTTCCTGGGGTCCAACTATCCCACCAGGTACCTCCAGTAAGCGCCACAGAGCTGCATTGCAGAAAGGTGTAAAAAGGGGCGTGGCCTGGACCACCTCTCTGCAACACAGCCCTGTGGTGCTTACCGGAGGTACCTGGTCAGCTATTTTGCCCCCAGGGACCCCCAATATTAAAGGGAATTCATTCCCCAAAATAAAATGCACCACAGGGCGCATTTGTAGTGTTGCTGGGAGGTGGCGGTGCCTCCGGCACGATCGCTGTGTTTTGTATTGATATATATTTTTGAAGGGGGGCTGTGTGGCCCCCTTCTTTAAACTTTTTTTGTGCCCTAGGGACCCCATCCCCCAGGGCCTTACCCACATTAAAAAAAATAATAATAATTTGAACGGGAAGGGGGCCGAGTGAGCCCCACTCCCATGGCCACATAAATATTTTTTTATGGAGGGGCTGCATGACCCCCCTCCTGAGGCCTCTATTGGCCCTGGGGACCTCATCCCCCGGGGCCAGCCTTTATTTTTTTTAATTATAATTTTTTGGGGGAGATAGGCCGCGTGGCCGCCCTCCCAGGCCACTTCTGGCCCCGGAAACCCCATCCCCGGGGCCTGGCCATTGCTTTTAAATTTATGCCGGCCTGCCTTTTAAAAAAATTTTTTTAGGGGAGTTGGGCTGTGTTGCCCTCCTCCCGGGCCACATCTAGCAACGGGGACCCCATCCCCGGGGGCTGTCCCTCTCCGTTGGGGACCATGGGGGGAGCCCCAATGTCCCCACGGTCCAGCCGGCTCTCCACATCCTGCGGGAGCCGGCATTGCTTTTCTACATGGGGAGCTGCTAACATGCAGCTTCTCACCTTTGCTTCATTGAAGCGAGAGCAGGTTTCCCTGCTCCCGCTTCAATGAAGCAAAGCAGTTTGCAATAACAGCAAACATTGCAAACAGCAGTGTCCGTGGGTGGCCACCCCAGGACACTGCAGGAGCCGGCCCCGGGGGGAGTGGCAGTCCCCAGGGCCATCAAGGGCTCCTGGAGGGTGGCCACGCGGCCCCCCTCCCAACAATTGCAAAGCCACTGGGAGGTGGTGGTCCCTGGGGTTTGGGGGTCGGTAACAAACCCCCAAATTTAAATAATTTGTGCCCCAGGGAGGTGGTGGTCCCCGGAGCGAGTAGGGGGGCTCTACCCCCCCACACAGGTGTATGTATTTATTTTAAAAAAGCCCCAGGGTGGCGGTACCTGGGGCAGCGGGGACATGTGCCCCCGCAAAATAATTAATAAAAGCCCCAGGGGTGGTGGTCCCCGGGGCTTGGGGGCCTTGGAGGCCCTCCCACACATAAAAAAACAAAGCCCCGGGGTTGGCTGTTCCCGGGGATGCCGGGGGGCCGTGAGCCCTTCCACAAATATTTACTAAAAGCCTGTAGGGTGGCGGTCCCCGGGGCTGCGGGGACCTGCTGGGCCCAGCAATTTCAATTTTACATGCCCCCGGGACTTGGCCCACCCAGGGGCTAAATAAAAACGAAGCACTGGAGCCGTGCTTCTTTTTTTTTATTTAAGGACGAAATAAATAAGTGCTGGGTGAGTGAATCTTGCTGATTTCTTTTTTTAATGCTTTTTTGGGCCCTGGGCATATTTGTGGGACCCCCTGAGCAGGCCTAAGGGGTCAGGTTGTTTCTACCCTGCCCCCTTTTCTTGTTTTTTATTTTGATTTAAATAATGAGTCATAGATATAGTCACAACTACTATGCATCTAACAGCAACTGAGGTACTTTAACAGGGAACAGTGCCAAGGCTGATTTGCATATGGCTGGGTCCAAACTGGAATGGTGTGGCAAACAAAATTACGATGGATTAAACCCATATCTATGATTGGGGTGAATATTTGACAATGTTCAACATTCTGTCGATCATCTTTCTGAGTTGTACTTTCACAGTAAGCCAGGCACTACTGTTATGTGTCGATTTAGAAACCGTATATAGTTTTTCCGATTTATGCCCTATATAGGCACAATTCGCATTGCCCATATTTAGGCATAGAAATCCTACCCTTATTTAGGCATTATCCATGCTAACCAAATACAGACATGGCCACCTACATCCGTCCATCCACATCACAACGAGGTCTTGGAAAACCAGACTCTTGAGCCTTTAGGACTTCCCCTTGCTTGGATTATTGATTTCTCCAAGAACTCATTTATTATGCATGAACATCTATTCCTTAGGGGTTCATTTATGACGTTCATCTGCCCGACATTTACATCAATACTGGCATTCTTAAACACCATCAAGGTATAAATATACCTTCACTTGCTATGGCAAACCACAGTACGGTCCAGCTGTATACTTGCACGGCATAGCTACGCGGCTCGCCACGGCAAGTTCGGAAGGAGATCGAGTCCCCGCCTGATGCACTGACCAGACGCTGTCATGCTCCTTTCAGAGAATCAAGCTCCAGTGTTTCTGACTCCCCTTGCAGTGTGTTAGAGATTGAGATCCAGAAAGAGATTCCAACCTCTCTCATTCTAAGGTATGAAGTGGACTAGAACCTAGAGGGACTTTTGGCAAATCTTGGCAACACCAATCTAAACTATAGCTAAACTAGACTATAGAAAAACAGCACCTACTTCTGACCTTGTACTACACTTAGGTTAGGTACACTGGGGTAGAACTAGCTAGAAGCACCAGATGAGTATTCACATTTTAGCCTGTGTTATTTATGTATGTATTTTTTATGAATATATGTCATAACTACAAACCAGGCTATTGCAGTATTATTTTATCTTACTGCTAACGCTGTACGTATTATACTTCGCATTCTGTCTTATGATTGTAGCAGTTCATATCTCTTGCACGAGAAATAAGACTGTTCAATAAACCGATTTTATTGAAACGCCCATCTATCTATTTCTGTGTAACTCTGTAGAAACAAAGCATGCACGATTGACTGAGTGAAACTGTTATCTATTGTTTCCACGATTCTGAGACTGTTCCGATTCTAAAGGGAAACAAAGTTGTCATGTTTAGGAGGTTGTCAGAAACTAATTCCTTCTTCTTTATTCAAGAAGGTTCTAGTGACCTCTGAGTTAGCTGGCACACACAAGTAATTAAGTTTAATGTACTTGATAGAGACATACTGACCCCAGTCCTATGTCAAAACTATAGTGTATATTATTCCATTGGAATAACATAAACAATAGTTTAGACGTAGGACTGAAGTCGACTAGGTCTCTATTGAATATGTTCGACTTAATTATGAATGCCAGCTAGCTCAGAGGTCACTAGAAACTTTCTCGAGTAAACAAGAAGGTGTTAACTTTCCTGAATAGACAAGAAGGGATTAGTTTCTGACAACCGCATAAACATGACAACTTTGCTCCCTCCAGAATAAGTATATCTCCAGAGGCACGGAAACAATAGATAACTATTTCACTCAGTCAATCGTGCATACTAAGGGGCAGATTTATGAAGGCCTTGCGCCGCCGGTGCGTCACTTTATTTGACGCAACGGCGGCGCAAACAATGCGCCCTATTTACAACGTGACGCATCTAGGAGATGCGTCACGTTGTAAAGCCCTGCGCCATCAGGAGGCGTTCCGGCGCAGGGTGGGCGTTCCGGGGCAGGTGCGCCTCGCAAAAGTGGCTGAGTGAAATCTATAAGATTTCACTCAGTCACTTTCAGGACAATGCTGCGTCAAAAGCCTGCGCCTGCTTGAAACAGGCGTAGGTCTTGACGCAGCATTGTGGAGATGGGGCACCCCCGAGCCTTGCTGGAGCTGCGTCGCGCTTGCGACGCAGCTCCAGCAATGCGCCACCTTTTCGGCACAGATGCGTCACGCATCTGTGCCGTTTTTGCCCCATGGTGCGCCGCATTGTAAATGCGGCGCACCATGGGTGGCGGAGCAGCGGCGCAGGATGACTGGCGCATCCCTGGGGATGCGCCAGTCATCGTAAATCTGCCCCTTAGTTTCACCAGAAGCGCAGAGAAATAGAGAGACGGGCATTTTCAATAAAAGTGGTTATTTATTGAACAGTCTTCTTTCTCATGCAAGAGAAGTGAGTTGCCACAATTGAAATACCTGTTATAAAGTAAAGTGCGTACAGTAAAAGGAGTATTATGAAATAATACTGTAAAAGCATGGTACAGTTTCTAAGCCATACCGTGTTTAAAATAGATAAAATATATACATATATAAAACCATGACTAAACGTACTCAACTGGTGCTTCTAAGATACGCCTACCCCGGTGTACCTAACCTAAGCCCAGTACGTGGGAAGGAGTAAGTGAGCTGCAGTTTAAGTTAAGATAGTTTTGCCAAGAATCTGAATCAAGAATTCTCTGAGGATCTAATCAGCTTCGTACCTTGGTTATAGAATGAAGGAGGTCTTGTATCTCGTTCTCAGGACTCGATCTCCCAGCAACCCGCAAGGGTGACTGGAAACACTGGAGCTGGATTTCTCGGCAGGAGAAAAGACAGCGTCTCTCTCAGTGCGTCAATGGAAGGGTCGGCTTCCTTCGGCACTTGCCACAGCAGGGCGTCGGGCAAGTAGACAGCTGATCTGCTCCAAACCACCATGTGTTTGTTAGGGCAGCTGTTGGTATATTTATACCTGGAAGGTGCCGAGTTTGACGTAAGGTTGGACATAAGACGTCACTAAGAACTTACAGTTCTTTCAGTACTCCAGGAGTTCTTGGACAAATCAAAACAGAAGCAGGGGGAAATTCCGGGGCTGCTGGAGGCTTGGTTTGTTTAAAGAACGCGTTGTACTTTCTAGGAGTCTATGGGAGTAGCCTTGCCGTATTTGGACAGCATTGGCTCTGACTAAATATGGATATGATTCTTATGCCTTTATAAAGATATGATTTGTTATAACCACATAAGGGCATAAATCGGGAATATTTAAATAGGGTCCTAGATACGTTCACAACACTTGTTCATCAAATTACTCATGCACTGTTCTCACACTTATTCAATTACCCAGGCACTACATTGGCACTCTTACAATCACACTGGCCTTAATTATATAATCATTGAACTATGCAGGCACTACCCTAGCATTCATTCAAACACCCAAGCACTAACCATTTGCTTATACAATCACTGAGGCTGTACCTTTGCAGTCATTCAAATACACAGACCGAACCCATGCAGTCATCCAATCATCCAGGCTCTACCCCAGTACTCATCCAATCACCCTAGCAGTACCTATACACTCATCCCATCATCCAGGCACTACCCATGCAGTAACCAAACCACCCAGGCAGCAGCCATGCAGTCATACAATTACCCAGGCACTACCCATGCACTATCCAATCATCCAAGTACAACTCATGCAGTCATACAATTACCTATGAAGTTTTCATGACCTCATAGAAACACCCAGACACTACCCATGCACTCATACAATCACTGAGGCACTACCCATGGATTTACACAATTACCCAGGCATACCTATGTACACATCCAATAACCCAGGTACTACTTAGGCACTCATCTAATCACACAGGCACTACCCACTCACTCAACCAAAAACAGATGGGTAGCAGCCATGCACTTATGCAATCACTGAAACTGTACATATGCACTAATCCCATTCTCAAGGTGCTATGCATGCTCATAAACAAACTCATAGGCTCTATCCATGCACTCAACAAATCCGCTAAATCCTATGTATGCACTCCTGCAATCATCTAGGTACTACAGTTGTACTCATGTATTCATCCAACTACTATCTATGCGCACATTTAATCATTGAGGCATTAGTGATGATTGAGGCACTACTCATGCACTCATCTAAACACCCAGACAGTACCAATATATGCATCCAAACATGCAGGCAGTAACTATGCATATATGGAACCACCCTGGGAGTTCAGTTATACTCAGGGAATCATCCAGGTACTACCTATGTCCTCGGGGAATCCCATAGGCACTACATATCCACTCAATCAATCATCTAGGGAATATTTATGTACTCAACTAAAACACTTGTATTTACAAATTTTTATGAAGAATATGTGAATATTTAATCTTTTACAACTATCTGGTGAATTATATATGCAAGCTGTTACAGACTCTTTGCATGTAGTTGGAAGAACTAGTGAGCTTATGCTGAGGTAGAGATTAATGTGCAAATTCTTGTATGCAGTGTTTCCCAAAATGTAAATCTGATATATTTTAGTATAAATGTACTGAGGTATTAAATACACCACTAACACAGTGATAGACAGGTATACATATAGCTCATGTAAGAAAGATGCACACTTCTTAAATAGGAGACAGAACCACTTTAAGGCAATTAGAGCCACCATGTTACTTAGTAGAGTGTTAGAAAATCTATTGAACATATGAAGAAGTATACAACAAGGAGAGAGACACTGAAACAGAAAAAACAAGTTGAGGGAGTAGTTCATAAGGCCTTTACTTTCAAGAGGAAGCTTCTTATTTTGATTATAAATAGAATGAAGACTTTTGAGAAAATAGTGTTGTACATGAGGAGACAAAACCAGAAGAAAAGATTAGTCAATAGAACTAAATGTTGTACCGTTTTTAGTGGAGAATGCATACATAATTCTGCTATGGAGCCTTTCTTTAATGGAGAAAATTATCTTCAGGATAACACATTAGTTGATGCTATTGATTAAAGAGAACGATTTTATGAAATGTTAAATGGCACTCCTGTAGAGAAAGAGGTAACGGTGTCTAGAAATGTAGAACAAGTCATTGCAGAACAGGTACAGGTAAGGCATAGCCAGGCCAAGTATACAAATAGAATTGTAGTGGTGGTTTTAGTAGTCAACAACAATCCATTGATATAGTGAGAACATTTCTACATATCTTTCCAAAGCAAGCTTTAAAACACAAAATAGGTACTTTACATAGATGGGATCCTTGCTAGGTTAGAAAGCATACACATTTGGATGGACACTCACATTCCTTGTTTATCAAAGAAAGTGTGCCAAAGCCCCTTTCATTATTTCAGAATGTAAGCAGTACACCTTTCAACGATGTGAACTTTACTTTAGGTTTTTATTATGTTCAAATTCCTGCATTATGTTTAGGAGAAAAGAATGAACACTTTTGTATGGTACTGTAGTAGAGGTAGAAAAGGTTTGTTATAATATGCAGTTTTGTTTCTTTTGTGCAGAACAGCACTCTATGCAAAAGATAGAGTTGCAGAACATGACACAGGTATTATAGTTGATAGCTTCGAATAAGAGAAAATGTTACACAGTGTGCTCTGAAAAAAACAGAATATGTTTGTATATGTTATGAACACACTCACTGCGAGTGTCTGATGTTGCCGTGTCCTAGGGATTGGAGTGATGCTAGGATAGGTCCTCCTCTCAATAGCTTCATATCTAAATGATATATCAGCACAGACTGTTGAAGTGATTAAGCAGGGGAAGGAAAGGTAGGATACAGCAGTTAGAGAGATCTGTAAAAGAAGAAACACAATTACTAGCGACTCTTTCCCCTCTCAATCACTGTTCCCCTCCTTCCTCATACCATATACACATATATAGCCATATAGAAATACCTGTAAAGGAAAAGACAGCTACTTTTGTTTGGAATGTGTGGGCCAGCTGAGAAGACAAATATGTTGCCATAAAATGCTGTGTTGCATGTGTACCACTATGGGAAAAAAGAATACACCAATCAATACGGTCCTGCTTATTTGTATTGTTTTGATTTGCCTATACACATTTATTGTAAAGCGCTCTGATACCCGTAAGGGTCTTGTTCGCGCTATATAAAACTTTAAAATAAATAAATAAATAAATATTGAATCTGTTAACACCACCAGGTTCTATTTAGATGAACGTCGAGGCTTATACATACCCAATTATCTGTGTTGCCATGAATCACAGAGGGAGTGAGAAATGTCCATCTGGGTTCTGACTCCAAGCCCCTGCTATATGCACAAACAGACAAGCGATACACAATAATTGCTTTTCATATCATAGCCTCTCAAACATGGAAATAACAGACATCCAAATATTGGCATTCCTTCCGCTATCGTCACATGTAAACTAGCGAGCACAGTTCTGTGGAATCTCACAGCCTGGATACTGAATACTAGAAGAATGGATAACCACAGTTAAAAGGAAGTTACTGCACTTCCTACAGAGAGCAAAAGAACAATCAGGCTTAAGCATGCCCTTTCTTTTAGGCCATTCCTCAATACCTCTCCGCATGAGTTTTTAGAAAGAAAAAACTCAACAATAAAAAGGCAGGAGCAAATTGTTGAAAAAGTCACCAAACGTAAAACCGCATCCTTGTGGTTTACTATCCTGAAGCGTTGAGCCAAAAGGCTCCAGAAACAAAGTGCCTGGTGCTATGACCACCCTTTTTGGGCCTTGTCCCTTCCAGTAAGTCCCTTCCAGTAAACAATGCCAGTAATTCACAAAATGTTTATCCGCGTCTCTTGACCCAGAACCGATTTTAACAGGATTTGCTTCGTGGGAGTGTGAACATGCTTGCGCGTCATTTCCTGAACACGCCGCAATCCGGGAATCGTAGTTCTGACTCAATTACATTTCAGTGCTCACTTTGGGCTCCTGTGAGACCTGCCAGCAAGATTGAAAAATGGACTGTTAACTTGTATTTAAAAACTGAAAAAGAAAATATTGATAACTGAAGAAAGTTTACTATATACTTATTTGTAGAGGAATGCTTTCTCTTGGCCATACAGCAAGATATATGTAAGTGCTGTTGCAATAGATTAGCTGATAATAAAATGCCTGGTTGAGCTGTGCATAAGAAGTTACTACTGGTTGCCATTCCAAAACCCCTTCAAGGTTTAAATGTTTATGAGTGAATTCATATAAAATATATATTCCATTTCACACTATTGTTCACATAGAGCGAAAGTAGGCCAGTTACCACCAAGAAAGTGGCGGAAAGGTCTAAAAGGTAGAGTATTGTGGTGGATTACAGTGCTTTCTCAAAGTGTTCAGCAATATGCTTAGAAACTTTAATGCTAATGTTAGGACTATTAGACAAAGAGGATGTGAATTTCAAAGAGTTATTTGGTTTAAGTTATCAATGGAATCATGGTTGTGAACATTGTGAATCACCCTCTAGCAGTGAAATTAATTTGCAACTATTTCTCTGTTTGACGTTACCGAATTGTAATGCTTTGAACTTTGAAAATGTAAGCAAAAGCGCCCATAAAGATATGAATTGCAAATATATTCAATGAAGGGGTAAATATACCCTCTAAACACTAAACAACATATTAAAGATGTCAAAGAAGATGGACAGAGTGCATTGCCATATAAATGTGATTGAAATCAAGACTATAAGAAAAGATAACAAACGTATATCTGCTATTTCTAGAACCGAAGTTGTAAGGATAATTTAGGAAAAGAAAGTGTGCTATTGTGTTGAAATGTATATGAATTATGAATTTCTGAGACATTATTCGGCCTGTTAGGGATATTGTCTACAGCTTGTTGTTAGAAATGAAAGACTCTTTTTAACTGCAGGAAAGGAATCTATAAAATATTACAGGACTACACTTTGTTAGTACAGATAAAAACTAAACTGAGGTACGATAATACCAGTAGTCTTAAATTGCACTTAAGAAGTCCCTTCTCCAACTTACCATTGTATCTTATTTTGGTTGACTAATGTTCAAAATAAAATCCTAATACATTTTTCTCTGTTTGCATTTTTGCAGGGGGCTTGATCTGCTGCAATAAAAACCAAACAAAAAATAAATAGTATTGTTTCTCACATTCTGCAAAATGACATCTATAACCTGCACCTCTGCTCTTATGATGGTGTTACAGTTCATGCAAAAGGTAGCAAAGTACTTTAGCCGTGGTGACATTTCACTGCATTTTCTTACCACATTAGCTTGTAATGTATTTTCAGGAGCAGGAGCTTGAGGTCAGGAGACTGAGCATCCGAATCATTGTCAAATTATCGAAATCACAAAAATCGAAATACAAAAATATCGAGACATAAATATAGATGACAATTAAATCGACACCCTATATTTAACTATAAAACAACATAAACATTGATTAAAAAATATCATTATACAAAAACATCGACCCCAACAAAAATCGTACACACACATATCGAATTTTAAAATATCGACAGTTATAAATAAATATTGCACATAACAAAAATATCGAAAACAAAAATATAGACATCAATATTATCGACATAACCAAAATATTGTCATCTCTAAAATAATAAATAAATATTATTAAACACACTAGACCTTTAAACTATTAAAAATACACTCATATAACCTTTAATATACATACCAAACACAACTAAAAAATATATCTCCCTAAAATTAATATTTAAAAATACTACATAAAGGAAAACATTTTAAACAAACACATTTAGAATATACATATTTTTAAATAATATAATAGATTTTTAAATAAAATACATCTTCTAAAAAGACTTCATAAAATAAAGAAAAGACAAAAAATCTCAAAATAACAATTTCACATACAACTAACATAATTAAATTACTTTAAAAAAATCAAACTAACCAATAGAAACAAATGTATCTGACCAATGACATACAAAGACACAAAGACTAAAGACACACTATATAAAGAATAAAACTCAATACCCTAACACCTGCAGAAAATATTCAGCTTGAAGAAACTCTGCAAAATTCTCGACAACCTTAAAGAATCATCTGATAACAAACAAACTACAGATAACAAAAAGTAAGTAATCTAATCTTTCTAAATAAAATGTAAAATTAAATGTAACCTACAATTCATAGTCAAACCTTAAAAACTAAATTATATTTCTTTTTTTTTTTTTAATCTTTTTATTGACAGATTTTTTAGATATTTTTCCACCCTCTGGAACCCAGAGGGAGTGAGGAACAAGTGAAAGTATCTATAAACAAAAAAACAATGATACATAATCATAAAGAATGTCCGCCATATGGCTCGTTATAACCTAAACAGAAAAATCCTTCTTCATATCTAAATATTTACAACAACCAGTCTTATCGGAATGAAGTCACTCTCCTTATGCTTACATATTGATACCAATTATACACAATATATACATTATACATTATATACAAATTATATACATTATATATACAATTCACCCTTCTTCCTTCCATTTCGTTATTGGCTCCCATATTTCCAATCCTAATTTCCTTGCATTTTTCCCTCTCCTTGAGTAGATCGCTCTTTCTAAATTATATATACTCAACAACCTAGCTAACCATTGCTGGAATGATGGTGCCAATTGATCTAACCATGCTGAAGCGATACATAGTCTATAGACTGCCATGGCAACAAAAATAAAGTAGTTTCCTACCTCACTTTCGTTGCTTCCGTCTACCCCTAGCAGAATAGTCGTAGATGTTAAGTTAATAGATAGTTTTAATGCCCTTTGTAAGAACACTTCTATCTCCTTCAGTATTGTCGCTAAGCATGGACATGTTGCGAATATATGAATAGCATCTGCGTCTATACCTGTGCACCTAGGGCAGTTTATTCCGGTTATCGCCCCCCATTGTGCTAGTTTCGCAGGGGTATAATATAGCCAGTACATGGTCTTATAGTGCTGTGCCTGTAAAGACGCCGAGCATAAAATATTCTTCCCTAATTCTAGTGATATATTAAAACATTCCTGTTCTATGCCCAGCTTCGCCGACCAGGTTTCCCCCTATTTAGCCATATCGTCTGGTCTTTGATCATTTAGCTCAGCGTAAAACCTTTTAATTGTGCAATCTACTCCAGTATGTATTATCTCTAGTATGTTGTTTTTCTCAAATCCTCTTAGTCCCCCCCTTTTATTTTGTAGGAAGCTTCTTATTTGTAAATATTTGAAGAAGTGTCTTGTTGACAAATTAAATTCTGTCTGTAAAGTTGCAAATTGTTTCACCCCTTGTGACACCATAAGGTCCCCCAATTTTATTATCCCTTTCCGATGCCACTCTGTGTATACTGAGTCGGAGAATATATCACCCGGAAATAACGTATTCTCATATATCCTCGTATATCTATTAAACTTCCCCAGTCCAAATTTCTTCATAAAAGCCTTCCATAAATTATATGCACCCAAAATAGTCTTGAAACGTGTTCTTTTAAAGTAAGCCGTATCAAAAATTTTCAAAAAAATATTTTTAGTTCCTTCTCCCAACAGTATGCCATATATTGCTAGTGATCCCAAATGGTCTTCTCCTTCCACTTCTGCGCCACCTATTAATCCTACCATATATTGCAGGGCTGCGGCCCAGTAATAGAGCTTAAAATCCGGTAATGCCCATCCTCCTCTTTCCCGTGGGAGTGCCATGAGTCTTGCTGCTCTCCTAGTTTTGCCTTTGGACCAGATAAATTTGTTAGTCATACGTTCAATCCTTTTAAACCACAAATTATCAAACCATAGGGGAATTGTTCAAAAAAGGTATAAAAATTTCGGCATTATTAACATTTTTACAATGTTCACTCTTCCAACCAGTGTGAGATGGAGATTGTTCAATCTGTCTAATTCTCCCCCTACTTTTCGTACAATTGGGTCAATGTTTAATTCTACTATCTTTTCTAAGTCTGAGGTTATAGTTATGCCCAGATAGGTTCCCGTCTGCACCACCCGTAAATCCTGACATATAGCCTTATTATTTTTTATAATTTGTGTTTTTCCAGTATTCAAAGAATACCCAGACACCTTCCCAAATTCTTTTGCCTCCTGTTCCACATATCTTATAGCCTCTGTGGGTGATGATGTTATAACCGCCACGTCATCAGCATAAGCCAAGATCTTACAATCCCCCCTAAGTGTGGAAATTGGGGGAATATCCCTATTTGACTCCAATCTCCGAATTAACGGATCTAAATATACTGCAAACAGTAGCGGGGAGCATGGACAGCCCTGCCTGGTGCCCCTATTAATTTTTACTTTTTCCGTTGAACCTGCATTAATTCTAATTGTGGCAACTGGATCTCTATACAATGTCTTTATCGCTGTCAGAAAGCCATTTCCAAATCCCATTTTTCCCAGAACACTCCACAAATATACCCATGATACACGGTCGAAAGCTTTTTCAGCGTCCAATAGTAATACCGCAAATGGATCCCCGCTAACCTCAGTTTTGTCCATAAGAGTTATTAGCTTCCTTACGTGATGCGTAGTCCCCCGTCCCGGTATAAAACCATGTTGGGTGGTGGTAACTAGAGGTGTTATTACACTGGCGAATCTTATTGCCAGTGCCTTTGAGTATACCTTTGTATCTGTATTCATGAGAGTGATTGGTCTATATGACCCAGGATCTGTTGGTACTTTTCCTTTCTTAAGGATAACAACAATTTCAGCCCCAGACCAGGTGTTTGGTACTGAGCATCCCTTTTGTGCCTGTTTGATAGTATAAAGCATATCTCCTCCTAGCTCCTCCCAGAACACCTTATAGAACTCTAACGGGATCTTATCAGGACCGGCCGCTTTTCCCGAAGGTAGACTCTTCAGAGCTGCTTTTATTTCCTCTATATCTAATGGATTATCGATCCTCTGTTTCTCTATTTCATCCAGCTGACTCCCTTCATAATGATTCAGATATTCCATTATATCTTCAGGATCTTTTATATCACTTTCAAGATATAGATTCGTATAAAAACTCCTGAAGACTTCCCTAATTTGTTGTACATTAGTTACAATCCCCCCTGAGCTATCTTTTATTGCTTTTATCTCTCCAAATGATGCCTTCTGTCTTGTTCTGGCTGCTAACATTTTGCCAACTCTTTCACTCATCTCGTAACAATTCTCTCTATTGACCGTATATTGTTTAGCTGCCCTCTCTGCTATATATTCTTCTGCTTCCATTCGTAGTTTTGCAAGTTTAATATATGCCGGGTCCGTTACAGCTCCATTACTAGTTCGGTCTGCCCTATTATTTACTTCCTCCTCTGCTAACAGTAGTTCCCTCCTTACCCCATCACTTCTTTCTTTCTCCTGTTTCCTTTTCCTGGCCCAAAACTAATAGTCTCTCCCCTCACACCAGCCTTGAAGCAGTCCCACACTATCCCTACAGGTGCTGTATGCCTATTTATATTCAAGAATTCAGTTATCCATCTCTTCATGTGTTGGATATATGCATCGTCCACTAACAATGCCTTTTCAAATGTCCACTCCGATACCTTCCTTTCAGCTGTCATTCCCTTTAAGGTGGCAATAAGGGGGTTATGGTCCGATAAGATCCTTGGTATTCTCTCAATATCTGCACCATCGATGCCTTGACTACTAATTAAAAAGTAGTCTAGTCTTACACTTATTCTATGGGGTGCTGAATAATATGTAAAACCATCTTGGCCTGGCTTAAGGGTATCCCATACATCAAGTAGTCCGTTATTTCTTGCTAAATTATAAACTGCTTTGAAAACTCTTTTCTTCCTTCCCTTATATTTGACTGGGGGTCCTAGCCCCAAACCCAATCCCCCTGCTCCATTGATATTAAAATCTCCTCCTATCAATATGAATGGAGCCCAGGTCGCCAACTCAATGTCGATCTCTTCGAAGATTTCCGGATCATCTCCTGTGGATCCGTAGATAGAACCAAGGGTGACCCATGTTTCTCCAACCAAGCATTCTACTAGAGCCCATCTACCCCAGACATCCTCCCATTTTTTTCTAGTAGTGATGTCTCTTTGCCTTGCCATTACAGCCACCCCCCTATTCCTGGTTCCCTGCCTAGAGTATGCTATGACAGTGAGACCTAGCTGGTCTAGCAGCCTAATTTCGGACACCTGTATATGAGTCTCTTGGAGTATTAAGAAGTCTAGTCTTAAATTTTTGATCAAGAATGCCACTTTCTGTCTTTTTACCTTGTCGTTAAGGCCACACACATTCCACGTCATTATTCGAGTACTCATCCTGGATTTTTAACAAATATGCCCTTAATTTTGCTCATTTCAGAAAAAGACATACTACATATTGGGTCCACAACCTTATACAGCTCATATATTTCTTCCATTTTATTAATCCTCTTGTTCCAGAATATTTCCTGTCTGCTATATTTCCAATTTTTTCTGTGTTCCTCACCCCCCCCGTGCCCCCCGCCCTGAGCCCCCACCCCGACTATCCCACCCCCCCTACAGGCAAATAGGTCCGTGGGACCTATGTGTGACAGCTGTGTCTGCTTGGGCCCCACGCCCCCCCCCCCACTCCTATTACCTTCCTACCTACTAACCAACAATGCACACTTAGTTATACCTATATACAAGTTTACATTACAATACAGTACAATTCTCTGTTCTTGTGCTTCTTCTCTAATTCCAGCATCCGCATACATACTTTATATCTTACTACCTTTAGCCACCAAAGCTACCGCTTGTTCCCTATCAGCCTGTGTCTGAGAGTGTGGATGGTTCTGTGGATTCCTTTCTTTTAACCATGCCAAAAATTCAGCCGCTTTAATTTCAGAATGAAAGATTTTAAATTGGCCATCTTTTACCACTTTCAGTCTACTGGGGAACATTAAGTATGCCTCACAACCAATTCTTTGAAACGGTGCTATTAGTTCCCGCAGTCTCCACCTACGCTCTACCGTAGTGTGGCAAAAGTCTGGTCTAGCAAAAAACTCCACCTCCTTATATCTACATTTTGCCTGTGGCCTTGCTTTGGCCATTATCTCCTCTCTCAATAAATAGTTGCCCACATAGATTAATATTGCTCTAGGCTTGTTTGAGACATCCCCCTTCCTCTGTGTAAATGGGAATCTATGAGCACGCTGAATCTCTGTTTCCCAGTCCCAGCCTTTTAGATCAGGGAGTGCGCCCTTGAGAAGTTCTATAGCGTAAGCTCTAACATCCTGCCCTTCTCTTCCTTCCGGAATACCTAAAAGCCTAATGTTATTTCTCCGCTGCCTGTTCTCAAAATCTTCCAGCTTCCATAACACATCACTGTTGGTCTTCTCTTGGTCTTGTCTAAATTCTTTCCAACCCTTCATTTCGTCTTCCAGGACCCCAGTTCTTTCTTCAATCTCTGTAACTCTCCCTGCCAAATCTGTGCATGCTTTATTTACTTTTCGTAGGGAGCTTTGTATTTTTTTGCTTTCCTGTCTAGCTCTACGGCTCTCCACCCTTGCCTCAGTTTGTATTTGTTTTAGCATTGAAAACATCATTTCAAACCCCATTGGTGACTTATGGCCTTGAGGTTGGCCCTGACTATGGGTCTGAATTTCGGATTGGCCTTGCCTGGATCTCTGCTCATTAACCCGCAGAGACCCCAGGGTTTCACCTAAACCACCAGCACCCTCTTTGTACATCTGCGACGTAGCTGCGTAGTCCCAGTCAAGTCTCTTTGCGACATTAATAGTTGCAGGGCTTATGGATCCTTTTGTTTTACTCCTTTTTTTAGTCAAGACTTTAGATTTGCGTTTTGCGGATAGCTCTTGGTCAGAAACCTCTCCAGAACCTGATGTAGCTACAGTTTCTGTTGCCAAACCTGACAATGTCTGATCACTCTCCAGTTCCTCGGCAATAGAGGAGTCCTCTGACTCACTCCCCCCTCCCCCGATCGCCCCCACCTCTTCACCCTCCTCCTCACCCTCATTTACAGAGAAAAAACATTCGTCAGTTGGGGAACCAGTAAAAGTTATCAAAGCAGTAGGACCGATGTTATTAATACTGTTATTACCATTTCCACTTCTTCCCATCTCAGCCTGGTTACTCATACTAGGCCCGTTACTATCACCCCCTGTAGCAACAAACAGATTAGAAGCGGTAGCTTCGTGCCTATTAGCGTTGGTTTGGTCCTCCCTTAATGCCTTTGTTAATGCTTCTGTCAAAACCAGAATATTATCTGACACCAGATTTAAAGGTGAGGTATTTTCCTCAGACTGCTGTAAAATATTGCCATTATCCATGTTGACAACATCGACATCAATATTGCTTGAGACATTATTAACGTTACTAACGCTGCCAGTATCAATTGTCATTTCAGTCTCCTTTCCATGCCTCTGTTTATCCTGCCCAGTAAGGTTCTTCTCTTTCTCCTGTGTCATACCCCCTTGTGGTGGATCAGCACCCATATGCGCCTTCTCGCTAGGATTTCCCAAATTGTTAGTTTCTGCTGAAGAGCGAGGTGCCAACAGACTGCTGTCTACTTCCATCCCATGGGAGTCACGATCAGGGTCTAAATCTACAAAATCCACAGAGTTTGGCGGGGGTGCAGCGGTAACAGATATATGATAGTTAACTGCAGGGACAGGGAGAAAGGCCTCCGAGACTAGTGGCTGTCTCAGATTCCCCTGTTCTGCCGCTTTTCCTTTATTAACTTTGTTTATCAAAGCCGCCTTGCTCTTTTCTTTTTTTTTGGGTTTCTCCCCCACGCTGCTGCCAGCCTCCTTACTTCGCATTATGCTCCTTCCTTGCTCAGCAACGCGCGAGTCCTCGCGCTCCTCCTGGGTCCGTGTCCATTTCTTTGTTCGGAGATTGGCCGCCGGAGCATCTGGCTCGCTCCAGGCAGCTTTCTCCTCCCTCAAGGCTCTTGAAATCTTCGGCGCCATTAAGTGCCAAACTGTAGACGGGGCAGCCGCTGAGCTTTGCTGCTGATGACGCCGCTGCCGATGCTGTTGTCTCCAGCCACTGGCCTTCACCATCAGCTGACGCGCATTAGCCAATGCCCGCGTCAGCGCTGCTTCCAATGTCGAAAAGGTTAGTGCCTTCGTTAATGCCTTCGTAAAAAACATAGACACTGCTGAAACTGCTGCGCGCTATATCTCTCTTTTACTCTTTTACTCGAGATGAAGAGATCTTTTCCAATCTGAAACCCCCGGCACAAGAACAGATGCCGGTGTATGCCTTCAATATTCCGCCGTCCTTATGCCGTCATTCCCCTTCCGATCGCAAGGTCAGGAGCAATAAATATTGCACATAACAAAAATATCGAAAACAAAAATATAGACATCAATATTATCGACATAACCAAAATATTGTCATCTCTAAAATAATAAATAAATAAATATTATTAAACACACTAGACCTTTAAACTATTAAAAATACACTCATATAACCTTTAATATACATACCAAACACAACTAAAAAATATATCTCCCTAAAATTAATATTTAAAAATACTACATAAAGGAAAACATTTTAAACAAACACATTTAGAATATACATATTTTTAAATAATAGATTTTTAAATAAAATACATCTTCTAAAAAGACTTCATAAAATAAAGAAAAGACAAAAAATCTCAAAATAACAATTTCACATACAACTAACATAATTAAATTACTTTAAAAAAATCAAACTAACCAATAGAAACAAATGTATCTGACCAATGACATACAGAGACACAAAGACTAAAGACACACTATATAAAGAATAAAACTCAATACCCTAACACCTGCAGAAAATATTTAGCTTGAAGAAACTCTGCAAAATTCTCGACAACCTTAAAGAATCATCTGATAACAAACAAACTACAGATAACAAAAAGTAAGTAATCTAATCTTTCTAAATAAAATGTAAAATTAAATGTAACCTACAATTCATAGTCAAACCTTAAAAACTAAATTATATTTCTATCATTTTATATTTCCACAACAGATTCAACTTTAAGAAAAATAAGAATTTTTTTTACAAACTAAAACAACCAACTGAAAAAGTAAGTATACTAAATTAATTTTTTAAACACTAAGGAAAAGCTAAATAAAATGCTCAAATGTTATAACCATCAAAGAATTTTACTTTCAATAATGTTAAAAAATGTAAACACATGTTTAAAATAAAGAAAATCTAAAAAGATTCTTTAAAAAAAACAACTTCACATATAAATACAAATCATAATATTAAACATACTTTTATTTCTTTCCACAGACAACTTAAAAAAGAAAAGCAGCAATATATCAAGAAAAGATCAACATTGAACAACAAATAAAGAACACTTGGTAAGTATATAAGACATGCACATGTACTATTATTTCTCTAAAAAACATAATAATGTTAATATTTAACTTGACTAAATAAGTATAATTTTTTTAAAAACCTGTATGAAATTTTTATAAAATAAATAGAACTTTTTAATAATAAAATATAGTACCCTACAAAATGTTTAACCAAAATACACATGTAAACATTCACTAAAATATACTTAACTTTCTTTCCACAGACCACTAAAATCCAGAACACCATCAACCAAAATAGACAAAATCTACATTGAAAGCCAACTAAATTATAATTGGTAAGTACCTAATAATAGTACATATATTGTTGATTGTTCCTATATTTTAAATACATTTTCTAAAAATATTTAATACATCCTTTCTAGATTTAAGAAAACAACAATGACTGAAGATGCAAAATTTATTACATCTCAGAAAGGGAAATTTTTGTTATGCTATATGGGGTATATTTATACTCAGGAAAAACAAAAAGACCTTAAAGTAAAATGGAAATGTACTAAGTATTACTCAAACAAATGCCATGGGCGTGCAACAACCAGAAAAACAAGTGTAATTAATACAACTGAACACAACCATCCACCTAATATCTCAGAAATAGAGGTTAGATCTGCTATAGAAAATATTAAAGAAATAAGCAGCACCTCAGAACTACCAACAAGTGTAAATAAAATGTAAAATTAAATGTAACCTACAATTCATAGTCAAACCTTAAAAACTAAATTATATTTCTATCATTTTATATTTCCACAACAGATTCAACTTTAAGAAAAATAAGAATTTTTTTTACAAACTAAAACAACCAACTGAAAAAGTAAGTATACTAAATTAATTTTTTAAACACTAAGGAAAAGCTAAATAAAATGCTCAAATGTTATAACCATCAAAGAATTTTACTTTCAATAATGTTAAAAAATGTAAACACATGTTTAAAATAAAGAAAATCTAAAAAGATTCTTTAAAAAAAACAACTTCACATATAAATACAAATCATAATATTAAACATACTTTTATTTCTTTCCACAGACAACTTAAAAAAGAAAAGCAGCAATATATCAAGAAAAGATCAACATTGAACAACAAATAAAGAACACTTGGTAAGTATATAAGACATGCACATGTACTATTATTTCTCTAAAAAACATAATAATGTTAATATTTAACTTGACTAAATAAGTATAATTTTTTTAAAAACCTGTATGAAATTTTTATAAAATAAATAGAACTTTTTAATAATAAAATATAGTACCCTACAAAATGTTTAACCAAAATACACATGTAAACATTCACTAAAATATACTTAACTTTCTTTCCACAGACCACTAAAATCCAGAACACCATCAACCAAAATAGACAAAATCTACATTGAAAGCCAACTAAATTATAATTGGTAAGTACCTAATAATAGTACATATATTGTTGATTGTTCCTATATTTTAAATACATTTTCTAAAAATATTTAATACATCCTTTCTAGATTTAAGAAAACAACAATGACTGAAGATGCAAAATTTATTACATCTCAGAAAGGGAAATTTTTGTTATGCTATATGGGGTATATTTATACTCAGGAAAAACAAAAAGACCTTAAAGTAAAATGGAAATGTACTAAGTATTACTCAAACAAATGCCATGGGCGTGCAACAACCAGAAAAACAAGTGTAATTAATACAACTGAACACAACCATCCACCTAATATCTCAGAAATAGAGGTTAGATCTGCTATAGAAAATATTAAAGAAATAAGCAGCACCTCAGAACTACCAACAAGTGTAATACTTAAAGAAATACTACCTACAGTACCTAGAGAAGCAAGAGGTCAATTACCAACAATAGCTTCTATAAAAAGAACCATAGCTAGAACAGAAAAATCCACAAGACCAACATCTAAAACTTTTGAAGAGGTAATAATTCCACCTGACCTTACCATAACTCATAACGATGAACCTTTTATCTTCTACAATAACAACAATAAAGATAAAAGGATGCTACAATAAACAACATTAAAAAATTAAAAGAAAGCCAAACATGGATGATGGATGGCACATTTACCATATGCCCTAAACCATTCTATCAAATATGTACCATACATGGCCAATACCATAACACTTGCATACCATTTATCTATTGTTTGTTACCAAACAAACAAACTTCAACATACACAGAAATATTAAACAAAATAAAAGAAGAAACAACAGACTTCTTTCCCCTAAAAATAAAATAGACTTTGAACAAGCCATGATAAATTCCATCCTTAAAATATATCCTCACACATCCATACAAGGATGTTACTTCCACTTTAACCAATGTCTATGGAGACATTTACAAAAATCCACACTTAGGGGTCCATTAGGATGTCGTGCGGTGGTACCACCCCGGTGGTGGCGGGCGGAAAAACAGCTTTTTCCGCACGCGAGCAGCGGCACTCAATTCAATTCAAATCATCTTTATTCGGTTTCCATAATTCGTAGAAAGCCATAAAAGTACACATAAAACATATTTACAGTAAAAATCTTTAAAAAGTTACATTATTTGGTGTAAACTTAGTTAATAGCAGCATTTAGTTAGAAGTGAGATTGGGTGGTTGACACAAAATTTAAAAAAACAAGCAATAGATTTAGCATATAATTCATTGTCCAACAATTGCAGTGCAAAAAAGGCGGGGCGGCAAGTTCGAAGCCCCATTATCCTTAGTATTGGAATGATCCAACATCTACGTGGGATTTCGTAAAATGTGCAGAAGAGGAGTATCTGAATTGAAGATTGTCGGGAGTTACAATCACACAGACAAGGTGGTAAATTCCTAGACCAATTATTCTGCTGGGGGAACGAAATCAACCGATGGAAAACATCTAATCTGAATCGAGTTAGCAAAATTTTTTCTAACTGATTCAAGTTGTATATTAAGTAGGGGTGGATCAAAAAGGTGGTTTGAATGGCTAACAAATGTTGCACTGAACTTTTCCCTATTTCTTGGATCAGTCGAAGTTCGTCTAAATGTAGAAGACACAATTTTTTTAACTCCTTTCTTGGCACTTCGGAGATGGTAAGTGGGTGAGTGAAATACCTCAGAAGGCCCAAATCATCAAAAAAGGACTTTACATAGGCTAACCATCTTATCTTTTGCATATTATCGAGTGCCATGCATTCCTCAATGAGACTGCGGGTTAACTCGCACTGTTCAGTGGTTCGGATACACCGCCATAACATTATTTGTTGAATCTTTAAGCTGTCTGAGATGTGATCCAGCCCTAATTCTAAATGGCATCCGTAGGTCGTAGTGCCTTGGGGGACTGCGAGGAGGTATCGCAAAAAAGAATTCTCTACTCTCTGTAGATCGTCCGTATTTAAATGCCCCCATAAGCCTGAACCATAACTGGCAACACTGATGCATTTTGCTTGGAAAATCTTTAACATTTCTTGAGGAGATCTCTTTCCTAACTTTTGCGCAAATGCCACCAGTGCTGTCGTAGTCTTCAAAAATGCTAATTTCCTAGCTTGAATGGACATTGTCCACTTAAGCTTATTATCTATTAGGATCCCTAAGTAGGGATAAGATGTCGTACACTTTAGGCTAGAATTATTAACAAATATGTTTTTAATTTTTTTTTTATCTCGGGCCAGCATGCATGGTGTATGTCTTTTTTATATTAACTTTGAGATTCAGGGAGCTCATAAAGTTACAATAGCTATTTAGTGATCGCTGTAGCTGGACGGGGGTTCTTGCCAGGATGGCAGCGTCGTCTGCACAAAGTAATGCTGGGATTGGCCGACGACGTATTGCTGGCAGATCTTGACTGCCTTTCACCATCTCTAATTCCAGCCCATTGGTATATAGTGTAAATAAGAAGGGGGCCAGAACACACCCTTGTCTGACCCCCCTCTCTATCCTAAAAGGCTCAGTGAGTTCTCCCCCTGCCCCGTATGTCACTCTAGCCGAAGCTTCTGAGTAGAGCTCCCATAGAAAGTTCACCAGCGGAGGGTCCACCCCATGGCTAAAATAATTGCCCACAGTTTAGAATGACTGACACAGTCAAAGGCTGCTGTCAAGTCTACATATACCATATGCAAAAACCCTCCCTTTGCTAGGACATATTTCTCCATTAAAAGAGAGAAGTTCAGAGCTTGATCCACTGTGCCCAGACCCTCTCGGAAGCCATATTGTAGATCTGATATTATACTATTATCAGAAGCCCAGACCTGGAGACGATTTAAAAGGATTTGACCGGCAACTTTACTGAGAGAATCCAGGAGCGATATGGGCCGATAGCAGGCCGGACTGTGACGATCGCCTTTTTTAAAAATCGGCACCAGGATTGATGAATTTTTTTCTTTTACTTTTAAACCTCAAAAGGCTTTATTGAGCATTGCACATGTACCACAGCTGCGTGCCTACAACCCGGGGGCCGGCACCGTATATGAAGAAGAACAACCTCCGATAAAACACAGCCCATCAGCCGACATCCCGGGGGACCGGCGTGGATACAGAAATAGGCACCCCGAGTGGCCGCAGCACATGATAGACAAAAATGACATAGCTCTTCCAGGTGAACTTTGCTTTTTCATTTAACCAATTCAACAAGAACGAAAACAGCATCACAGGCATGTAGGCAATCAAGCAGCAGGGCAAGCAGCAAGCGTCTTCTCAGACAACAAATTCACTTCGTGGAGACTGTACAACATAGCAATTGCGGCAGGTCAGACAGAAATAAAGGGAAAAGGGTCAGCATGCACGGGCCAACCTCACAACAACACATCCCTCTCGCAGCCAATAACTCCCTACAGGTGTGATTCAGCATCAGGGTCGGCAGCAGGAGCCCCCCCCACTGAACCATCCCGCTCCTCATCAGTAGCCACAGCAGTCTCATCAGGCACATCCGCATGGACCTCCCCCTCCAGCACCGCCACCCAGTAGTTCTTAGGCCTATTCTTGGGGGGCATCAGGTCGCTATACAGTCCAGTCTGGGTACAGCAATAAACCAGTTCTCTCTTCCACGCTCGCACCGTAGGCGGGGGGCCTCTCATCCAGGCTCTGGCAATATAACGCTTGGCCATCAGGGGCGCCAGATCCACAATACGTCGCTGGGAGGAGCGCAAGGGTTTGGAGTAGCCCAGGAGAGCCAATAAGGGTTTCGGGGCTAGTGTCAAGTTCACCGTTTTATTGATCTCAACAAAGACCGATTGCCAAAAAGAAAAGATCGTGGGGCACAACCATGCAACATGAAGGAAATCTGCCAGGGGGGCCCTGCACCTCTCACACTCCGGGGATTCACGGAGTCCGTTTTTATGAAGCCTCTCCGGCGTATAATATGTCCTGTTCAGGAATTTAAAATGCGTGAGCCTGTGGCGGCCATTAAGAGAGACCTTGTGGACGCTGGCGCAGCAGTAGCTCCAGAGGTCCTCAGTCATATCGGTGCCCAGGTCATGTTGCCAGGCCAGGCGTGGCTTGGTATAATCCGCATACAGCTCCGTCTGGGCCATCCGATAAAGAGTGGAAACCAATCTCTGAGGAGACTTGGCTGTGACCACATAATCAAAGGTAGTAACCGTCACTGGTTCTGTCATATCTGGTCCCAGAAGGTCCCGCAGAGCACTACGCACCCTATGGAACTGGAAGCGCACCATCAGGGGGGTCCTCTATCGCGTTAGTCATCTCGTCCCACGTCCGCGCCGTGCCACCCAAGAACAAGTCGCACATGGTGTGAATACCAATCCGTCTCAGTGCCAGAATCACTCCCTTTTCCCTACAAGGACTCAGTCAGTAGCACCACTCAAGATTAGCGCTCGGAGAGTATAGGAGCGAACATGCTTGGGCGTTCGCCATATAGTGCCAGGCGTGGGTGACCGACAGTAGAGAATCGACCAGGCCCATACGTCGATCCCTAGTCTGTGTTAACAGGGCCGGCAGGGGAGTCGGGTCTGCGACTATCCGTTCAATATGGACGTAAGGGGTGTCCTGTGGACCATGGATCCACGTGTAAGCATGGGCGGACTGCGCCGCACGGTAGTAGAGCTCCAAATCTGGGCCGTTGAGCCCGCCCGCCGCATATGGCCGTATTAGAATATGCCAAGCGACTCTAGGCTGTTTACCTGCCCAAGCAAGTCGTACTAGCAGCGATTGGACCCTGCGGAAAAACTGGACAGAAAGGACCATAGGGATTGTGTTGAACAGGAAGAGAAACCGCGGGAGTACCACCATCTTCATTAACGCGATGCGTCCCAAAAGAGACAGTGGAAGGGAAATCCATCTCTCTACATCATCCTCCAATTTTGAAACCGCGCATCCATAATTTTCCCGGAGAACTATCTCGGAATCGGTATGTAGCCGGATGCCAAGATATCTGACTGCCTCAGTTGTCCACTGTAGTGGAAACTCAGGGTCAAACTGCACCGTAGCCGCTGTAAGCGGAAACATGATCGACTTCGTCCAGTTCACACGGATACCAGAAAGGGCGCCAAACCGGACTACCTCCCGCAATACCGGGGAAATATGATTCTCGGGGTCTCGAACATAAAGAAGCGCATCGTACGCGTATGTAGAGACAATGAGCTTGTACGTAGGGAAGCGGATACCCAGATGAGCATGGTACTCGCGGAGGGCACAAGCAAGGGGCTCAGCCACCAAAGCATAAAGCATTGGGGAGAGCGGGCATCCCTGCCTCGTGCCCCTGCCAATCTCGATGGGCTCAGAGGTCAGAGGTCCAATACGGATCCGGGCCTTCGGCTTGGAGTACAGGACCGATATCAGCTGCAGGAAGAGAAGGCCAACACCCATCCTGCGAAGAACATGATGCATAAAAGTCCACACTACAGAATCGAATGCCTTTTCCATATCTAAAAATACGGCAACGACCCGGACCTCCGGACGAGTATGCTGAAAAGGAGCAAAGACCATTCTAATGTAATAAACGAGATTGCGCGTAGGGACAAAACCAGACTGCTCTGGGGCCACCAGCGTCGTGACCATAGGATGTAAACGGTTAGAGAGCACTTTAGCAAAGATCTTCGCATCTACGTTCATCAGGAAGAGCGGGCGATACGAGGCACAGTCATTAGGGTCCTTGCCCGGTTTAAGAATTGCCACAATTACAGCCTCACGCATGGAGGGTGGCATAGATCCCGAATTGGCCATATCAGCGAACAGGCTCAGCAGGTGAGGAAGCAGCAAATCGGAAAAAGCCTTATAGAAAGCCACTGTGAGGCCGTCGCTGCCCGGGGCGCCACCACCCCTCATGGAGGACAGTGCCAACACCACCTCCTCTCTCTCAAAGGGGCGTGCCAAAAACTTACGGTCCATATCAGAGAGCCACGGGAGCTCTATGTGTGACAGGTAGTCTACTATCCCTTCCTCTGGAGCAGGTCCTCTCGAGGCGTACAGAGCCTCGTAGTAGTCCCTAAAGTGTGCAGTTATCTCATCGTTCGTAAGCGGGAGTCCGGCGTCACCAAATCTCATTATCGGAACAGAAGAGTGCTCTCTGCCCCGCTTAGCCAAGCGGGCCAGCACCGCGCCCGGGCGCTCACCCTCACAGTAAGTCCTGGCGATGGCGTACTTCCCTAAATGTTTAATCTCCAGATCCGCCTCGTCGTTGTACTCCCAAAGGACCCCAGCAATCTCCCGGTCAACAGAACCGCCGCCAGACCGTAAGCGCAGCTCTTCCAAATCTCGAAGCTTCCGCTCCAAAAGTCCGAGGCGGCCCCTGATCGACTTTAACACGCCGCCATGCTTAGAGATAGTAACTCCCCTGGCATAAAGCTTAAATGCTTCCCAAACCAACTGGAACGAATCAACAGAGCCCACATTGGCCTCAAAAAAAGTCTCCAGGGCCGTAAATAGTTCCTCCTTAAAGAGAGGGTCAAGTAAAGAATAAGGGGGAAATCGCCAAGAAAAAGGCGGTATCCGTCGCGCTGGTACCGAGCAGGAGAGCAATATAGGCGAATGGTCCGAGTAGGTCCGCGGAAGGATCTCGCAGGATCGCACGTCCCGCATGCAAGCCGAGGACACAAACCAATAGTCTATCCTCGTGTGGATATTATGGGGGGCTGAGTAGTGTGTAAACCCTCCCCGCAATGGATATCTATGACGCCAGACATCAAGCAGATCGAGGTTAGTCAAATGTGCATCCAGTGTACATGCAGTGGCCGAAGGCATTCGGGATGGACCGTCCGACCTGTCCAGCGTCGGGTGCAGAGTCAGGTTAAAATCCCCTCCCCAAAAAACAACCCTGTCCACAAACGCATAAACCTTCTGAGCCAGTGTTGTGTAAAAGCTAGGGAGATTCAAATTAGGGCCACATGTGTTCACTATACACATGTCGAGACCTTTACCAGAACAGGCCGTAATCGTGAATCGTCCCTCACTATCAGTGGCCACCGGTGCCAAAGCAAGGGAGGATTTAGGATTAAACCAAGTAAGAACCCCCCTGGCATGAGAAGTAAAACCTGCAGCATGGATATTATCACGGAGCCCTCTGTAACCAAGGATGGGACTATGTGGTGCCAGGTGTGTTTCCTGCAAAATTGCAATTTCTACCCTGTGCTTTGCCAAATACTGGAGAACCCTACGGACCTTGCGGTGGTCATTCAAGCTCCGCACGTTCCATGTCAGGAGCCGCATTGTGTTAGGAGCCTCCACCCCACCTGTCATAATATCGGACCTGCCACATGTATCCCAAAACAGGGAAAAGTGTGTGCACTCTGCAGCCACCCCTACCAGACCACCCACATGCCTCAACCAAAACCAGCTTCACGCCGCAAAGCAAACATAGGAATCCGAAAACAATAGCCCCCCACCCACGCCTGCCCTTCCCCAACTAGGCCGCGTTCATCCGTCCCCCCCAACAAACAGACCCCTTCCCTTTTCACAGCCCCCAACAACCATAAAACTGCAAGCACCCACACCATCCACTCAACCGTCACTCCCCCCCGCAAAAAAACCATTGAAGCAGTGGTAAACACACGAGGGCAGAAGTAGCCGACCTAGCACGTGCCAGTGGCACCCAACAAATCAGCACCTATACCGCTCCCGTCACCCCCCGCCCCAGAACCTTGAAGAAGAAAGCATGGTAATAACACCCCAAGACTCTCCTTGGGGAACCTCACAAGTTAAGAGAAGAAGGCCATTACATCAAAAAACGTTCGCTGGGCCCGAAGGGGCACCAGTGCAACCGCAACCAATCAAGATATAAAGTTATACAATCAAGCGAAGGTCAGCAGGCATTGGTCACAAACATACACAACGACAGAACTGCAAATATCCACCCAGATAGTGCACTGACATTTGAGGGTCAGGATAATGTGAGTCAATTACAGCATAAAAGGACTGACAGTAACTGAGGAGTATGCGTGGGAGACATCAGTCTGTTGGCCTCCGGGTCCTTCCAGGGCCAGAGGTGCGTCCGCCAGCCCAAAGGCAACAAAGACAGCAACCAGACCTTTGCTGACTCACCCAACAACATTCGATCTCCAGCATGACTCAATCAGTCCTGGTCCCCTTCCAGTTCATCGTTTTCCTGCCTCGGCCGTCGCTGTTCACGCTGCCAGTCCTTCAGGGCCTTCTGCAGTGTTTTGGGGTCCGTAAAGATGAGGGACTTCCCCTGGCGATTGACGCGTAACTTCGCTGGGTACAGCATCGCGTAATCCGCGCCCAGGTCACGCAGCTGGCGCTTTATGGGAGCAAACTATTTCCGGGCTTCCTGCACACGAGCCGTAAAATCAGGATAAATAGACAGGGTGGAGCCCTCATACTGCAAGGGTTGTTTCTCTCTAGCCAGTTTGAGCGCGACATAGCGATCTCTATAGTTTAAAAGTTTTGCTATAATAGGCCGTGGGGGAGCCCCTGGCTTGGACCTTGGTCCCAATGAGCGGTGGGCCCTCTCGACCACGAACATGTGAGAGAACGCATCGTCCCCAAACAATTTCTTCAGCAGGTTTTCCATAAAGAGCTCCATGTTACCCGTATGGGTACTCTCCGGAAGGCCCGTAACACGTAGGTTACAGCGGCGCAAACGGGCCTCTAGGTCCTCAGTTTTATCCAGGAGCGTCTGCATAGCCCTGCCAATCTGTCTATTGTCCGACTCCAGCGTAGTGTGGGCTTCCTCGACCTCAGTAAGGCGGCGTTCCGACATATCCAGTCGCTCGGCGTGTTTATCTAACCTTTCAGACATGCGATCCATGGGTAGGTCAGAGCGTCCAATTTCGTGCCGATAGCGGTCATGCCCCCCTGTAGGTTCTTTTCCATGGCCAGGAGGATTTCTTTGAGGTCCTGTTGTTGCGCCCCCGCCGCCTTGTCGCCATCAGCGAGGCCTCCACCTCCAGCGCTCTCCGTCCCCTTCGTGTTCTTCTGCGTAAAGGAGATCTTCGGCTGCATCCTATCCTGGCATCCCATGCTGCAGACAGTAGCCTCACCAGGCCCCAAGCACTAATCCACGGTCAATGCACACTCCGCCAGCAAGAGTCAGGCCAAGGGAGCCGGAGGGAGCCCCAGTGCGAAAATCGCAATACAGCCGTAGAACTAGGGACCCCCGCAACCCCACACGTCCCGCAGGTCACCAGGCGGCCGACCGGCAGCAGCAACAGCGAAGGCGAATTTAGGGCGACTGGGGAGGGGGGGGCAGCCGGGTGCTGTGCTCAGAAATCCAATTTATAGTAAGCAGTGCACAGGGGCGACACCGACCATCCACTAAGGCCGCCCGCAGGGCCTCAGATTAGGGTGCAAAGCGAATTGGGCTCCAAATGTGCTCTGGTCAGCCCACAGGAGCACGTGGCAGGAGGCTCCTCGGTCTCCACGACACAGGCCTCGGGGTGATAGGTTCCCATCGCCACAACTATCAGGGAGCCACCAGGTCATGTAGGTCAGGGACCTCAATATCCACCACCCTGCACCAAATCCGCAGGGCGCCCAAGCGAGGAATCCGGAAGGTATACGCACAGGGAGCCCAGCTGCTGCTCCGCAGCTTCAGAGATGGCTCTGCAAATCAAGCGTCCCTCAGTACCTCGGGCCTCTCAGAGTCCAGTCACTCTGCGCAGGAGCCACGTTGTCCAGGCCTCAAACCACCACAGAATCACACAGCAAAGGCAAGGGATGAGGGAAAGCCCCCCCCACGCCAGGCCCACACTCCCGCTCACCGCCAGGGCCTTCCAGCCGCGTCTCTCTCCTCCTCAGGGGGTCACGTATCTCGCCGCTCAGCATGCACAGTTCCCGGGCCAGCCGCCGCCACAGCCAGGCCCACAATCTTGCATGGCCGCCGCCCTCCACCTACCGCCTCACCAGACGACTGCTCTCCGGCCTCCATGCAGCAGCCCACAGTCGCTCTGCCGCAATCCAACCAGCAGTGGCCCCGGTCACCTCCGGGTAGAATTACAGCCCGCATGGGGCACCTTGCAGCAGCTCAGAGCCTCCGCGGTCGGGCCCCCAATCCTCCACAACCGGGCAGGGGTGAAGGAAGTCCTCCGCACACCAGTAGTGCTCTCCCGCTCAGCACTAAAGCTCCAAGGCCATGGCCCTCTCTCCCGCTTGGGGTCACACAGGTTCCAGCTCCGGCAAGTACTAGTCCGGGGACGGCCGCAGCGAAAATCAAGCCCGCGGCCTCACAGGCCTGTCGCACACCGCCCCAGCAGCTGGCAGATCTCCAACTTCCAGGCAGCAGGTCCCTACAGCTGCTCCTCAAACTGGACCCCAGTGGTCTCGGCCACCACAGCACACAAATTCACCTCAGGTAGGGTCCCAAAGCAGCAGGATAGATGTAGGATATCGGTTCAGTGCGGAAGAGCTCCGGACTCAGGCAGCCATCTCGGTTGCCGGCTAGCTCCGCCCCCTCAACTAATCCAATCTTACTGGCTGCTTCCAGTACTCTCATTAAAATAGGGGACCATAAGTCTAATTTATATTTGAAGAGGTCCACTGGAACCCCATCGGGGCCTGGTGCTTATCCTGATTTTGATGTTTTGGGAGCGTTTATCACTTCTTTGTGGGCAAAATTTAGCTGAATGGGATAACTTGTTTGCTGCAGAGCCACAACTGGACCCTGAAGGCTATCTTCTTCTTGCCTAAAAATATTTGAAAAGTGTTGAACCCAGGCATTTGCGTCTACTGCTACCTTTAGTTTTGGAGGGTCACTAACATCACAGAGAAAAGGTGATTTAACTATTCTCCAGAAAGTGGCGCTATCTTTCATGGAGCAGCTCTCGTGCAATTGCTTCCATAAAGTATCTTTAATCTTGGCTTTGCCGTTTTTTAGCGCTAAGTTGTAAGCTTTCCTTAGTTCAACTATTTCATTCCTATCCCTTATTTCCTTAGACAGTGCTACTTTTAATTTTGTGTAGGATTTTGTGCAGTCAGTATTAAACCATCCCCTCCTGGTGGTCTCTTTCAATTTACTTTTACAAAATAGTTCCTCTCTAATCGTTTTAGTAATGATAGCATGACTGGACAGAATTTGCTCAGGGTTGGCAGTGGAATCAAGACAGGTATACAGGGAAGGCAGAGCTTGCTTTATCACATTGCCCGTTACGAGGTCTTGGTCTACCTTGCCCCATTTTAAGGAAAAACCATTAAGTCTGTCCTGGTTCAGAGATTGTTGGTCCAAGAGGCTCCAGTAAACTGTCTCAACCATAGGAGAAGGACTACCTATTGACATACTATTAGGAAAATGGTCACTAACTGCTTTGACAATTGTCTCGAATTTACACATTATTGATGTTATACACTGGGAAACAAGTATAACATCAATTGTGCTGTTTAATCCTCTCCCATTAAATGTAGTAGAAAAAGGGACTGGGGGACTAACTAATTCGTTTGCAAACCCCAAATCTGTAGCAGCCATTCATTCATACGATCGCCCGCGGTCGTATGTGCAAAATGCGTTGAATTATCACCACCTGAATACCGCAATTGTTAGTGCTACTTCCTTTGCACAGTGACAAATTAAAATCACCCCCCCAAATCAGTGCTACAGATTTGTTAATGTACTTCACATGTAAATCTTGCAATAAAAAGGAAACCTTATTTAAAACATCAATTTGACACCATCTCACACAGTATCCTTTTGGAACGACTGTGTGAGATTGGTGTCGAGAGCATAGCCCACAAGTGCATCCAGAGTTATCTCTCGGGGAGGAAATCCAGAGTCAAAATCGGATCCTTTTCATCTGGATTCTCTGATAATGATAAAGGCGTCCCACAAGGATCTATACTAAGTCCAACTCTATTTAATATATATCTGTCCCCCCTAGCCAAAATAATTAAAGACCACGGATTTGATACGGTGTCCTACGCTGACGACACCCAAATCCCTGTCACTCTGGGCCCAGACCTCAACGATACAAGACTCAGGTTCCAACAGTGTATGATATCAGTGAAGGAATGGATGTCAAACAACTACCTCATGCTGAATAAGGGTAAGACCGGAATCATTCTATTCGGCATGGCTAAAAAGATATGGACTAAAGAATGGTGGCCAACTGCCTTAGGCCCTTGCCCAGAACCAAAGAGCGTAGTAAGAAATCTAGGGATAACGCTCGACGACAATTTATCCATGACCCCCCATGTGAATAAAATTGTGCACACCAGCATAGGCCTGATGCGAAGTCTGAAAAAGGTATTCAAATGGATATCCCTCGCATCTCGCAAACCTCTAGTCCAGGGGCTCACAATTAGCCGCTTAGACTATGGCAATGCGCTACTGGTAGACATTAATGAAGGCTCCCTGACTAAACTTCAGACCCTGCAAAATGCGGCAGCTAGGCTGACCCTGGATTTACCTCCCCGCACTCCATCTGCCCCTTGCTTGAAAAAACTGCACTGGCTGCCAGTTAGACAGCGCATAAAATTCAAAGTCTGTTGTCTCGTGCACAAATCACTACAGGGCCAAGGACCGCAGTATCTGATGGAAAAATTTAGAGAATTCTGTCCCCCAAGAACTCTGAGATCCTCAAATAAACGTCTCTTAAAAATCCCGAGAGTGCGTACTGTCAGGAATGGAGATAGAAGCTTCTCAAGAATTGGCCCTGCCACTTGGAATGCACTTCCCCTTACTCTAATAAGCGATTCCAATCATAAGTCCTTCAGAAGAAATCTGAAAACCTGCCTATTCTAACCATTACATATCAAAGGCTTCCGCTCACATACAGGGTAATCTTTTCACAGCGCTATGAGACCTAAGGGTGACCTATGCGCTATACAAATTAAAATACATAAACATAAACATAAACTCAGTTAGATTCAAATTATTGTTGAAATTTATCATGATATAAATCGGCGCCTTGTTACGAACAATCATAAGTACCTGATAGTTAGTTTCTAATCTCAGGACTTTAATTTTATCAACCGACAGAACATTGGATATATATGTTATTAGACCCCCCTTGGATCTTCCAGAGGGAGATGGAACAGCTACTAAAAAAATAGGTCTTATATCCCACCAGGTGAGCAGGGGTACGAAGCTTTGTTTCCTGTAAACCTATGATGTAATGTTTTGTTGCTAGTGCCAGCCAGTTATTATTTGTAATTTTAGTCTGTAATCCCGCCACATTCCAAAAGACGATATCAAGCATTAGGCCCTTAGTTTTTGTTTTAAGATGAGCATTCAAATTCTGTGGGGAATGTGCTTTCTGGGGTGTACAATCTGGAATAGACCATTCAACTGCGCCCTTCCTGGGAATAAGCCCCGGGTCTACATGTAATGTTGCACTGTTTTTATCTTGAAAACAGGGAGAAACCTGTGATGGATTGACTCGAGTAACCCCGGTAGATGTTAAGTCCCGTTGAAAAGTTAAGTTCATTGGCCTTACTGGTGATGTGTCTACCGGCACCGATTCCAGTCATTCGATGTCGTCTAAACCCGACAGTGCGCTGAATCTATTATAAGTAGGAAATACCTGTATTGGCCACTGAGGCTTATAGGGATTTTGCAGGGGCGTGGGGCGGCAGTTCGTACTCTGTGAAGGATAAAAAAAGCCTAATGGCAATATGTTGATCCCTTCCATAGTTGCAGTATGATTTCGCCCGTTGTGAAAAATTTCCTTTACTAATCGTGGCGTTCCAAATGTCATAACTACACAATCCCCTATCAGATCCTTCTCCCTCACCCCTACCCATTGAACTCGTCTGACCATCTTAAGATGATGAAACAGTTGGCTGTGGAGCCCTGTCCTGTTACTTAACCAGTGTAGCGACTTGTTTTTTAATGCTGTCCAGGTTTCTTCTTTAGAGGGTTGATTAGGAGGTACGTTTCCTAGGATGATGACATAGGGGGTGGCTTCCGTGGAAGATGTAGGTGTGGGTCTGCAGTCCTTTGATCAGCTAGAAAAGGAGCAGGAATATGACCTTGACTAAAATGCTGAGGGCAGATAGGCATTGGTGCTTGAATTATTTTTGCCTGTAAGGGTGGATTCAAATGTGTGTTAATGTGCCTTGATGACATGTGGGATTCTCCTTTTCCCACTTGGTTTGAATGCGCCTTCTCTATCAGAACTGTAGGAGTGTCTAGAGGGGCTGGTCTTTTCGTTACATGCCTCCCATTATCCAATATGTTTTGATTCCCTGCCTGAGTGTTTAGGGTCGTGTTTGCACTTATATCCGGGATACTAGATGGATTCAATGGGTTGGATTTAGACAAGAGAATATTTTCTACGCTAGCGGATCTAGTGGATAGCTGGTCTAACCTAACTCTTAAATACGAATCCAATCTTTCCACTAAAGCTGTTAATTTCTGGATGTCAGATTGTGGCTGAGTGATTATATTACCTGGATGACTGGCTCTTTGTTTAGATTGATTTTTAGGGAGTTCTACTTGTTTCTTCTTAGATTGAACACTTTTCAGATATTTAGGATCACTGGGGGGGGATGGACTAAAACTGGGCCTGGATCTTTATGGGAGTTTTGGACACCGGGGACTCCTGATCTAGGTTTCCTCTGCTTTTTTGGGGGGGGTTGAGTAGGTGACTCACTACCGATAGACTGAATTTCGTCAGTACATGGTTGAATACAACCGTTTACTTTGATGATATTTTCCCCCCCTGAATTTGATTGGGTTGAGTCTTCGCTCAGAGGTATTGCCTGGCTTAACCCAGAAGACGAACACACAATGGATTCTTCCACTGAGTGGATCTGTGTATCCAGGACATCGACTGCCCCGGTTAAGTAACTCAGTAGAGTCTACTGAGTATCAGAATTAGTCCTATTTCCCCCAGGGCTCGCTAGTTTCCTTTTACCCATTTCCCAGAAATATTACCTAACGAGTCCTACCTATTGGAATAATGATTTCAATAGTTACACAAACAGGACGGCCCCCAAAGTATTGTTCACAATAAGGAGATAAAAGAACACAAAACCAAGAAACTGGGCCCAGCCCAGCCTCTTCCGGCCGATGACGGGCAAGGACGGGCCCGCCCTTGGCCCGGGCTTTGCCCGGGCGAGGCCGCGGTCATTTTTAAAGGTCCCGGGGGGGCGGGGCAACTGCTGGGCGCCTCTCGCGAGACCGCGCTGCCCCCTGGATGATGTAGTTGGGGCAGCGGTCCGCAGGTCACACAGGGCGCAGATAGCAGGCAAGTCCCCCCCCCTCTCTGGCAAGCAGTCAGTCCCTTTGATGCGGCAAAAATTGGTTCCCAGCCAAAAAGGTTCAGGTACAGAATTGTTTCCCAATGCATCCCGCGATGCGGGAGGCCGCGGTTGTTTTAAAGGTCCCGGGGGTGGGGCAACTGCTGGGCGCCTCTCACGAGACCGCGCTGCCCCCTGGATGATGTAGTTGGGGCAGCGTTCCGCGGGTCACACAGGGTGCAGAGAGCAGGCAAGTCCCCCCCCCCGCTCTGGCAAGCAGTCAGTCCCTTTGATGCGGCTAGGATGGGCGTCAGCCAAAAAGGTTCAGGTACAGAATTATTTCCCAAAGCGTCCCCTCACGTCCGCCACATTAGGATAACAAAACATAGGCCAATTCCCGTCCACCGCGGAGCGACGCTCACCGCCATCAAAGTGCGCCCGCCACTGCGGCGGTGGGAGCCAATCGAGACTCACCGCCGTGCCGAATGACATCCGCCCGCTTGACAAATTAGGATTGCCCAAACAAGCAGACACGCCGCAGCGGAGACACCGCCCAGCCTGAGCAGGCGGAAAGTCAACAGCGGAGCGCGAAATCCGAGACCCAGTCATGAACGCCATGGACCCAGCCCTCCATATGCATCCAGTAATGTACCTGCTACAACACTACCGCCAGATGGTCCACAGCGGACGACGCCACAGGTACGCAACTACACATATGCAACACATAACACACATGCCGACAAAGGGCCCAAGCGCCACACAGACACCCTGCTGGGGGACACAACACATCCACAAGGGAACCCACACATGACCCACCTGACAACAAGGCACCCCTCTGCATCCGGAACACACATCGTCTGCCAACCAGCAGCAACGTCCCGGTCCCGGTCATGTCACCGCTGCGGTCAACACATGCGCTCTATGCAGAAGGCAGGGCCACTCCAAGGCATGGGCAGGGCACAAACACCATAGGGACACACCACACCCAACCTCAAATCAACACACCCCAACAAGTCACAGGCCAGATGCCCATCCTGAGCACCACCCAGGCACACCAACAAGCACTGCAACAACAAGCACAATGCACACCCTCTGCACCACACAACACACAACCAGGGACACAGTCACTGCAGGAGTGGCTGACAAGGAACACACGACACCAGTGCCACACACACTGAAGGCTCACAATCCCTCCCATTACATACACACACAAACAAACACACACCCTGGGTGTAGCCACAAACACAACACACACACAGGGATGCCTCAACAGATGCTAGCACAAGAACAAAATACAAACACTACAGGAACACATACTGAACTCCAACAGAAACAGGCATACCCTGTCAGCCAAACTGGGCAAAAGCAATGGGAGCACAGACACAACAGGAGTACACAACAACATCACTCCGGAACAAAACACACACACCATAACACTAATCACACAAGAAAGAAGTGCATCTGGAAAAACACACACTGCCACATCAAACCGACCACAGATGCACATGAAACCCCAATCAACAAACACCACAAGACATCAGGGGATGCACATCAGGCAATGCCAAGGCCACATACACACAGCACTGCATGCACAACAAGCAGTGTGTGCATAACAAGCACAACAGTCACACACACATGACTGACACAACCACATCACACATACCACAAAACAGCACTGCACAAATACAACAGCACACCCAGGAACTGAAGCAATACCACAGCCAACATCCACACATCCAACACAACAACTACACATGGACCATTGTGGGATACAAGAGCCCAGCCACCCCACCAGAGCACTGGCCAGCACACATATCTGAAGTGCACATGACCACTACAGAATGATCAATAGCACAAGGACAGCACACATAAATCATAGGGGCAATGTCCAGAGTGGAATAACACTCATGGCCCAAGACCTGCACCACAAAGTACAAGCCCACAAATGAAGTGATGTGGAGGCACACACACGGAAACCAAGGGGACAGCTCACATCAACGTGAAACAGCCTGCATGTCAGTAGCAGACATGTAAGGGGTATACCACACACAAATAGAGGGAGGAAACACCAACAATGGCCAGGCACAAGTGGCACACATAGTGGATGTACTAAAGCCACACACACCATGCCATACAGGAGTGGAAAAACCACCATTTGCCTGCAATGCATGACAAACACAATGCCAGTATGGAGCAGCAGGGCCCACAGTTTACACAAAAACACCCAAAACACATTGAGGATCAACCAAACACAACACTGATGTGCACCTCACACACTTTGCACACTTCTAACTTACAAACACAACAAGGAGGAGTCACACACAACACCATGGACACACCAACACACAGCACAGTGCATTACAAACAGCTCACACAAGTGCTTACAATCCTCTACACAGGGCAAGACAAAACAAACAACAGGAACACAACTCCTGGGTGACACATGTGTGTCACCCACAATACAGGGGCACACATACATCAACTACAAACGGACACCCTTCCCACTGCACACCTCTGCTGGCAGTGTCCCCCAACCAGACATGTGAACAGTGTAGGCAACAGTAGCAAACCACTAACAAGATGGCTGCATGGCAGGTAAAATAGCCATCACACATGACAACATTTGTAGGGTAAGAATGGACTGAAGACGCTGTCACCCCTGTCCAAAAATATGATGCCTGCAAGGAGCCTTGCAATGTTGAAGTTATACATGGAGCATGGTGCACAGGCAATCAAATGCAAACAGAAACAGAATTTTAATCAGCAAGGACACTGACAAAACACACAACAGAAGTAACTGTATTTATTCACAGATTGCACAGATGTAGTGGTACAACATTAGTAGACAACAGCAAGGCTTGAAATGATGTACAAATACTAGATACCATGCCCAGGTGAAACACAAACAGGAAGGCCAGTGTCCATAGCGCAGGGAAGAGGCCAACACAGCAGAGCAACAGGGCCAGTGTCCATGGCAGGGGAGAGTACAGCACAGCAGAGCAACAAGGCCAGTGTCCGTGGCAGGTGAGAGTACAGCACAGCAGAGCAACAAGGCCATTGTCCATGGCAGGTGAGAGGCCAACACAGCAGAGCAACAGGGCCAGTGTTCATGGCAGGTGAGAGGCCAACACAGCAGAGCAACAGGGCCAGTGTCCATGGCAGGTGGGAGTACAGCACAGCAGAGCAACAGGGCCAGTGTCCATGGCAGGAGATGAGTACAGCACAGCAGAGCAACAGGGCCAGTGTCCATGGCAGGTGAGAGTACAGCACAGCAGAGCAACAAGGCCAGTGTCCATGGCAGGTGAGAGTACAGCACAGCAGAGCAACAAGGCCAGTGTCCATGGCAGGTGAGAGGCCAACACAGCAGAGCAACAGGGCCAGTGTCCATGGCAGGACAGAGTAAAGCACAGCAGACCAACAGGGCCAGTGTCCATGGCAGGGGAGAGTACAGCACAGCACAGCATAGCAACAGAGCCAGTGTCCATAGCACAGGGGAGAGGCCAACACAGCAACGCAACAGGGCCAGTGTCCATGGCAGGTGAGAGGCCAACACAGCAGAGCAACAGGGCCAGTGTCCATGGCAGGTGAGAGTACAAGTACAGCACAGCAGAGCAACAGGGCCAGTGCCCATGGCAGGGGAGAGTACAGCACAGCAGAGCAACAGGGCCAGTGTCCATGGCAGGGGAGAGTACAGCACAGCAGAGCAACAAGGCCAGTGTCCATGGCAGGTGAGAGTCCAGCACAGCAGTGCAACAAGGGCAGTGTCCATGGCAGGTGAGAGGCCAACACAGCAGAGCAACAGGGCCAGTGTCCATGGCAGGTGAGAGTACAGCACAGCAGAGCAACAGGGCCAATGTCCATGGCAGGGGAGAGTACAGCACAGCAGAGCAACAGGGCCAGTGTCCATGACAGGGGAGAGTACAGCACAGCAGAGCAACAAGGCCAGTGTCCATGGCAGGTGAGAGTACAGCACAGCAGAACAACAAGGCCAGTGTCCATGGCTGGTGAGAGGCCAACACAGCAGAGCAACAGGACCAGTGTCCGTTGCAGGTGAGAGGCCAACACAGCAGAGCAACAGGGCCAATGTCCATGGCAGGTGAGAGTATAGCACAGCAGAGCAACAGGGCCAGTGTCCATGGCAAGGGAGAGTACAGCACAGCAGAGCAACAGGGCCAGTGTCCATGGCAGGGGAGAGTACAGCACAGCAGAGCAACAAGGCCAGTGTCCATGGCAGGTGAGAGTACAGCACAGCAGAACAACAAGGCCAGTGTCCATGGCAGGTGAGAGGCCAACACAGCAGAGCAACAGGGCCAGTGTCCATGGCAGGGGAGAGTATGGCACAGCAAAGCAACAGGGCCAGTGTCCAAGGCAGGGGAGAGTACAGCACAGCAGAGCAACAAGGCCAGTGTCCATGACAGGTGAGAGTACAGCACAGCAGAGCAACAAGGCCAGTGTCCATGGCAGGTGAGAGGCCAACACAGCAGAGCAACAGGGCCAGTGTCCATGGCAGGGGAGAGTACAGCACAGCAGAGGAACAGGGCCAGCAACACACCCATGTTCCAAACAATGTACAGAACTAGCACACCTGTATGATGCACAGGCGTATGAGGGTGATGTCAACTAACTCCTGGCTGTCATGCGGACTTGTACCTGGCTGTGTGTCGGGGACAGCAGGCCCACTTGACTGTGGTGACAGAGCCCCAGGTGCTGTGGGGCTAACAGTGGCTTGGCAAGCTGGAGGGCTGTGTGGACCAGGTGGCATAGTGGCTCATGGAGGTGGAGTCATGCTGACCTCTGACACAGTGTGGGTGGGTGAGGTTGCCGGGGTGCCCTTCCACTTTCTGGGAATATGAAATGGCTTCCCTGTTTTGGGGTTGATGGGAAGTGGTGATGACACAACATGCACACACCCCAACTGTCCCACATCAGGTGCAGACACTGGCACTACCTCTGGAGATGTGCTGGAACCCGCAGAAAGCTTGGTCTGGCTACGTCTCTGGACCACCTTCCCCTCTTTGCCAGGTGTACCCCCTACCGTGCCCTCCTTTGCCTTCTTGCCAGGGGTGGTGTCTACACTGCCCTCCTTTGCCTTTTTGTCAGGTGTACCCCCTACAGTGCCCTCCTTTGCCTTCTTGCCAGGGGTGGTGTCTACACTGCCCTCCTTTGCCTTTTTGCCAGGTGTACCCCCTACAGTACCCTCCTTTGCCTTCTTGCCAGAGGTGGTCTCTACACAGTCCTCCTCCACCTGCATCAATGGACGTGGAATTGGGGTAGATGTTTTTGGTGGATGTGTCCCTGTGCTCCTCCTAGGTATACCCCTGATATGCAAGAGCTCCTCAGTGGGCACAGACACTGCATGGGTAGGTTTGTGTGATGTACTACGGACAGGAGAGTCTTTTGCTGGTGATGCCTCTGCAGCATGTGAGCCTGATGTCTGCGTCATTGCTCCACTGGCCTTGCCCTTCCCTGACTGGCTCTTGTCTGTGCATTCTGGGGTGGCCATGCTCTTCAGTGGGTATGGTGTCTGAGGGCGGGAGTGTTTGGGTTGTGTCTGTTGTGTGCTCCTGGTGCTGTACCTTTTCGATGACGCAGGCGAAGCGTGCACACTGTCATCTGATGTGGCCACTGACTGGGGGGTGGACAAAGGCACCTGAGCTGCAATGGGAGCATGTGCCTGTTGAAGGGCTGACGTGAATGTGGATGACAACGCCTGGACTGTACGGTGTAGCCCACCCACGTCTGAGTTTATGTCTTCCATGTATGCAACCACCTGGCCTAATTTCTTTTCATGGTCACTGAAGGCATTGAGCAGGGCGGTCTGGCCCACACAAAGCTGGTGCAGGAGCTCAACACACTCTGCACTGAGGGCAGTAGGGGGGACAGGTGCAGGTGCAGCGGTGCCAGATGTGAATGTGACTCGTCCCCTCTTTGCGACACGGATACGGGCAGCACCAGAGGAAGTGGATGGGAGGCTAGGCACTGGCCGCTGTGTGGTAGATGATGATGCAAACTCCCCATCCCCTGTGTCTGCCAACATGGATGCATCCCCGCTGGCATCTGATGATGTGGTACTCTGTGTCTCTGGCAGAGATTCCTCCTGCATACTTCTGTCCCCCTCAGATGCACTGGTGGGCTCTGTGTCACTGGCCCCGGTGCAGCTGTCGTGCTACTCTCGCCACCACCGGTTTCTGGCTCATGCTCCTCCCTGGTCTCTTGCGTATCTGCATGAGAGAGAGATACAGGGTTGTGTAAGTGTCATCATCTGGTCACACGAATTACAAGCAATGCAGTATAGGAGATGCCCAAATCTACATGGTAACCGCCACACCCTGCAATCACTGTGCAGCAACACACTACATAGACCACAACAGTGCCTGTAATGCACAAATAATACCATGAATTAGCCATGTTGATGCAACACAGCACTACTCCCTGCCCGTAGATGGAGTGCCCCCCAACTCTCCCTGCCCTAGGGACATAATGTCAATACAACACTTATTACCAATGTCAGACCTTCAGGGAACAGGAGGGGACAACACACTCATCTATTAGGTCATTACACTCCACAATGCGAAGTAGGCCATAGCAAGCACCATGTGGTAACCTGGGGCACATTGTTGTCTGATGTGTGGGCCTCAACGATCATGGTGCATGCCAAGTATGCATACATGAAGTCACACTCAGAAAGTTGACACTGCTGTTCACCCCATTATGGATTACCCACACTATCCCAATGAAGAATGACCATGTGGAGCCTAACCCATCTGGCAATGCGAAAGTACATCAGGGACTATCAGCCCAGTAAGGACAGGGTGGGCCAATGCCTGATAGAACGACGCATCACAGCAGCCACTCACATTACACAGCACATCACAGCACCGCACGCACATCACATGGCTCTCCGGTGCCACAGGCCCTGTACACATGCATCCACTCCCAGCAAATATCACCCTCCCCAGATACTCACCACCCCTGCCTTGCTGCCGATGCTCCCTCAGACGTGCATCCAGGTCTGGATGAGTCACTGCCAAGATGCGGCCCATCAGTGGAGTCATGCTGCGCCGTGCCAAACGCCCTGTGCGTGGTAGCATCCCCAAGGTTATCTCTGCCACTTGCTTTGCCAGCCGGCTGATGTCATCCCACCTCTTGTGACAGTGGGTGCGTTGTCTTTTGGAAACCCCCAGGGCTCGCACCTTTTCTGCAATGGCCCTCCACAAGACCTTACGCTGGTGTACCTTGAGCTGCAGGTATGAGAGAAAAGAAGGGTAAATGTCCAGTTACACAATGTCAGATACCAACATCTATCAGTACTGTAGCAAGACACAGACTCATGACTAATTGTAACCTCCCTCCCTCCAAAACTGGGGGACCCCTCACAAGGGCACAATGCATGGCCCAGACATTTGTGATTGCATGCACACATTGGGGCGTATAGGCTACATGATATTCCCACAAATGCATGATGCCTCAACACAATATGCATTGACAGAAGTGTGTAGGCCTGCAGTAGTCCAGGGCATAGAGGGGGCATATCTACTATTCAGTGTGAAGTAACTGTAGCAAGGAGCATGTAAGTTTGGTGATGTATAATCGCTTTGGTGGGCAGGCACTGAATCTACTCTCTGGGTTACACTGACTCAGACTACAGGTGCACACAGAAATAATTACACATGCAAATACTGTCCTGGATCCTACATGGCTATCAACCGTTGGCTCTGTATGTCTGACAAAGTAACACACACCACACACACATACAAGTCCAGGCATATAAAAGAGTGACATTGTGACACACACACTCCCTTGCCCTGGAGACAGCTTGTCTGTCAGTGTTTTACACAACACACACCACCAGGCATATACTGCAGCTGCGCAACTACATGTCTGACATCCCCCTGCCCTGCAGCTACCATCATGATGACTTACCACTACATTGGGACCACCAAACAGCCTTGGGTACTGTGCCAGCACCTCGTCCACAAGGACCTCCAGCTCCTCACTTGTGAATGGACTGGTATGGATCTTCTCTGTCCTTGCCATCCCTGTGGACATGTAACACCTGTGGTGGAAGTGAGTAGTGAGGGATCCCAGGCAGCAGGCTCTTCAGGCAGCAGCAGCAGAGGGACCCAGGCAGCAGCAGGAGAGGGTCCCAGGCAGCAGCAGGAGAGGGTCCCAGGCACAAGGCTCTTTAGGCAGCAGCAGC